>NC_064035.1:8109295-8759067 GCF_932526225.1 Nematostella vectensis | reverse complement strand
AACTCAGGGCTTCAAGGCAACCCTACCTCCCCGAGACAACTCGATCCATGTGAACAGACCGTGGAGGTACGGAAGAAAACATTTTGTACGAGTTTGAATAAGCAATAAAATAATCATTTTTACGTTATATCATCAGTTTTCAATGCCTTTAGTTCAAGTATTCAATGCGATCCTTATTTCTATTGCTGACTTTATGTCTGATAACTTAAAAGCGAGGAAATTGCGCTTTCACTTGAGCTTATTAAATTTCTTCGAGGATTGATTCTCGATATCATTCGGTCTTCTATCTTGTTTAGAGTAAAAACTTAACAGAGAAGTGCTGGTAACAATTCTAGACGCTGGTTGTAGCCCACTTTACTTCTATTTCTCGAAATAACGGAGAATATTCAAGTAACGGCCATCGCTGGATAACAAGCAAGAACCAGACCAAAAACGAAGTCTTTTGCACAAGAAGGAAAAACCTGCGGCAGAATTTGTTTATTTATACAGTACAGAGACAATCTGCTAAGCAACTCAAAGCAAGCACATCTTAAATTAACCGGATACTCGGTCAAATTCGTTACGTTTCACTTTCAACTATATAATCTTAGGATTTTTTAAGATTTCGTCACTACGTAAGAAGTGAAAAAGACGAAAAATTATCTCTGTCACTCGACAAACAAGGCCGCTGCTAGCAAGCAAACATATAAAACACTGAAAATTCTTCACTCACCACTAGTTGCTCTTTGGTTTGCCATAGTATTTGTTGTAATTGTCTGAATATCTTTGCAGAGAATGGGTGTTACAGTAACCACGGACGATTAGAATTTTTATCTTGCTCTTACGACTTCGACCCTCAACTGTCGATCGATGGAATGCCCGCCACAAAACCCCGTATGGCGTGTTTGAAAAGGGCGAAAGCTTGGTGTCGTCGTAGCAACTGCTGCGGCCGAAAACTTTTCGGGCTCGTAAACGTCTCGGAAGAGTTTTCGGAGGCTTTTCTCGGGTCCCGAAAACTGTTTCTCGAAAGAAACTCCCGAAAGGGTCCCGAGATTCTGGAGGGTTTACAAGTTTAGGGCCGGACCATTAGAAAAGTGATGGGGGGACTTTCCGGAGTTGCTCGAATTTTTTCCTGTAAATGAATGTATTTTTTTAGGAGGTCAATTTTTTCCAAGATAATAATGTCAACATTTTACAACAATCTTTTTATTGTTTTTCTGTTATAATGTACATAATGCTTTGTCTTCAATAAATCCCATGAATACTTCCCATGGCTGCTTTGCTCAGATTCAAGCTGTTTAAAATGATGTGGGTATCAAAGTCTGGACTGAAAATAGTAATCTCATTCAGGGGTATAGAGTTAGATCTCAGAAAAAAAAGGAAATTTTGCCTGCCTTGTTAGCAGGGTACAGAAACAAACAGGACAAGTAGGAAAATCATGTGTCTCATGTATAAAAAATGGAAAGTGATGGTATTGAGAAGAGTTGCTTGGAATTCGAATGTTCACAATATTAATGATGATGATTTTTGTATGATATTTTTTACATCAAATTGGGGAATTTTTGTCCATGCCCGTTTGAGCCTTTACTCTTGATATTTTGATACATTAAGCAATAAAAGGCTATATTACTGTCACTGTTTTTTATTTGATGAAAATGTTCCCAGTGAATTTGGGATGGGCCTCTTCTCAAAGAACCAGTTACTATAAAATCATGCATCAGGGGTAAATCCATGGGAATTCTGGTGCATGAGTAGAGAGAACAATGTATGGATGGCTGCTCCTGGTTGCCAGTGACCAAAAGAACACACTTTAAAGGGAGAGGTGTCCGTGGATAGCTATCATTCTTTAGCACTGGAGTCCTTCATCCTTTGGCTTGACAGTCTTTCTGTGTTGGTCGATTCAGATGCAACAACATTCATGCATGAATTTTTTTTTGGTGGCACAATAAAGCTGCTAGAATTTTTTTAATTTGATTTTTGCGTGCCAGAATTTTTTTTTGCTTTGGGCCCACCCCCCCCCCCCCCCCCCCCATCACTTTTCTAATGGTCAGTCCCTTACAAGGGTCTTTACAGACAAGAAAGAAATGACGAATTTTTTGGGGTCCGAAAAACTCGACGGGAATTTCCAGAAACAAAGAAAACGTCATCTGCGTAACTACTTTCGGGCAGGCGTTCGCGAGAAGAAAAAAAAAACAGCAAAGTAAAGGTCATTTTTTGCAGTTTACATCAGTAAAGTGACCAAAATCCTTTTTGGTGTCAGGTTTTTTAAATTGAACATAACAATTGTACAATCACACAAATTGATATGGTGTCTTTTTTTCATTCAACCTACTTCTGTTTACTGTACAGTAAGATATCAAGAACTATTAAAAATATTACAGTTGTAACCTTTACTTTTTTGGTACAAGTAACCGAGTATATTTACCATCACTACAAACAAAGCTCAGACATTCAATATCTGAATGTGACCATCAACATTAAAAAATTCTACCTCTTCTTTTCAAGAGAAATGCACTCATTGGCAGCCTTCCAATTTTATCGGAAGAATGAATCTAATAAGCAGACTCATAGCCAAGAGTTTGAGTAAGGTAGGTTTATTTATCAATTTAGTGGAGTTTCTTTTCATCCTAACTGGACTTTAAGTCCCGTAGTGGTATTTGTACTACCTTGACCTTCCCTGGCTATGGGTTTGCTCTATCTAAAAGCTGTAGGGTGTTACATTATGATAAAGAAAAACCTGTACAAAATTCATTTTAGCTTTGCTAATGTGAGGTTTCAATGCAGTTGTGGCATTTTTCCTGAAAAAGAAAAGTCAGCAATTAGTGGCCAGGGGTGGCTGTTGGGGAGGGGTAGGGGG
The DNA here is from genome assembly GCF_932526225.1 of Nematostella vectensis. Classification (NCBI taxonomy): domain Eukaryota; kingdom Metazoa; phylum Cnidaria; class Anthozoa; order Actiniaria; family Edwardsiidae; genus Nematostella; species Nematostella vectensis. The sequence continues at coordinate 8,756,231 of NC_064035.1, read as the reverse complement.
CGGTGGACAGGGAGGGGCAGGGGGCAGTGGACGGGGAGGGGCAGGGGGCGGTGGACGGGGAGGGGCAGGGGGAGTTGCTTGCCCCTCCCTTTTTTTGAGCGAATGTGATTTTTTTAATCATGAACAAACAGTTTTTACATGTACCTAAATATTGTTACAAGTGTAACATGTAAATCGAATGCTTGATAAAAGAGGATATATAAAACGACTCAAGGAGTAGTAAAGAAAGTGAAATACTCTACTTGACTTCAACAACATCTTATTAACAGACACTTTCCTTGACAGATAACATACAAAGAATACTATACAATCTCAAGGTTTGCATAAACATATAGCCAGTACCGAAATCAATCTAAACCATGTAAACCCGATTTATGTGAGAGCAGCACAGCACAATATTACAATTGAGGTTTTTTTATCTAATTATTTCCTATCTTATTTAAAAAAAAAAAAAACACTGGCCAAGATTTCAGCTTGTTCCTCTCAAACCACACACAAGAATACAATAAATACGGTAATTGCAATTTTCTACATTTTACAAACCAAACTGTTTGAACTAACCTTGTGTCATCTCCACCCCATTGCGCTAAAAAGGCAAAAACAAAAGTATTAACAACCTCTATAGTTCCCCGTTTTAACATCATTGATTTGCAAAATAATTTATCATACAGTGCTATAAACCTTTAAAGGGGGGTCACATATGCTGCTTTCTATAGTTGCGCACATAGCCTGCAACTTAGTTGTACTGTGAAAGGCTTTAATAAACCATATTATCATAATCATTATTGTTACACTAAGGGTGTACCCTTTGTTTATAGGAGTACCTACTGGACAATTTACTTTGCCAATATTTTTTTACCAAAACAGGTACCAAAATACCATTTTTCTGAAAATTCAAAGCATACAACCCACCATTTCTAGTTCCTTCATCGCTTCACTGATTGCTTGTTCAAGACTTATTCTTGCTTTTCTGGCCCTTCACAAAAGAAAAAAAAACGATTTAGTAATTTTGAATTTTGAAAAAAGAGATACATGTTTATAGGTTAGAGGGGAGGCTTCATCATCCCAACCCTTCTGTGCGGAGCTTTTCTGTGTCGCTCTATTCCTCAGCCCCTTCTTTAATTAGCCTCTCTTCTTAAGTATGGCCTTGATTTCTGGACCAGAAATACATTTGTCTACAAACAGATCATCATTTGTGTATTTAAAAAAAGTAAAATTACAGTCAACTAAAAACTTTTAGCTACTATTGCTAAGGTCTAGGATTTTCTAGGACTCTTGAGTTAGCAATACCCATTCTATTATACCTTCGGGCTAGAATTTATATTTCAACAAACACATGAGACTGGAGTTCACCTGGACAGTAGGTTCTTTATTAAAAGGTTGGTCTGCAGGGTCTTAAACAGGTTGGTTCTTAAAGTGCCCCTAGAATCAAATATCTGTAGCTTGTTTTTAATTTACTTATCCTAAGATGAAGAATAGGTAGAGTTTTCATATAATATCAGAAAAAATTTCGAAATTTCACCACGGGCAAAGACACAAGCATTTAAAAACCACTCTTTCTTTTCATAAATTGACTCAATCAAAAACGAGCCCGCAGGCAGTGAGAGCAGTGGGTGCTTGCATCAAGCTAAAATGTGCAAGAAATTTTCTAATCAAGTAGCTTATGAATTACTAATTTTATTTTGAAGAGGCCTCAGATGATAAGTTTATATGTTTTTTTGCCGCTAAAACATTACAGGAAAAAACTGCTGTCACTACCTTTTATCAAGAAGTGAAAATAACGTTTTGGATTTTGCATTATAAATAAACGCTTTTCAGGGGATGTTAGCAATTAAAAAATATTCCAACAACCCTTCATTGTGAAAGAAAAGAACTAGAAAAGGAGAAAACTAGAAAACTTTAAAGATTTAGAATTTTCAGGCTTTTCTTTGATCATACAATAATTTATACCCCAACTTGAAGAAATTAATTCAAGGCCTTAAAATGATTCAATCCAATTAGAACTGCATCCCTGCTTTTGTTAACTCAAAAACTGACAAAAACTAGTGTTTAAAAAAATTTTGTCAAAATTTTTTTCGTAAGCACATTTTTCATTAGAAATAAGGGGAAATGCCGTTATTAAAAACCACGACAGATATGTCGGAAATATTTTATTAATAGTTATACAGATGAGCATATAGGATAAGAAAAATAGTGCTATTGTTCTGGTAACAGGGTAAAACAAGGCCCTTAAATAATAGAAAATGTGCCCTTCAGGATTCCTGAATCAACAAGGAATGCCTGATGCTTTAGAAAAATGGGGTCACTTTTCGCAAGCGATATTATCCACATTTAAAAGCCGGGAAAACACCACAAAAACCTGTCGTATGGCAATAAAATTTGGTATGGTTTGCTATGGAAGTCCTGTACTTCTGATATATTGGCATAAACCAGGAAATTAAGAGTTGATGCTAGGGACACTTTTTTTAAAAAACATGCAGGTTTTCAGATTGGGCAAATATAGACTCTATACCTGTATTTCTTTTTGCGTGCTTTGTCATCAAGAGTTCTTAAGCCCTCACTCAGTGTCTTGAGCTTTTCAACTTCAACTTGGCTGAAGGTGTGGTCTCCAAACCACTTGACCCATTTCTGTGGATTGGATAGGGAAACAAGTGAAACTTTCTTTTGGTTATAGATCCAACCTGACCAATAAAATAGGGTAATAGGGTAAAATAATCACAGGTCTGGGGTTGGTTGGTTGGATGGATGGGGCAAAGGGGAGGTTTCAGTCAGTGGACATTTTGAAATGTCATAATGAATTAATAATAATATTAATTTAATACTTATATGGTGCAAATTGACATATCAATATAATTAAATGTACCAAATGTGCCGTGTCTGAAAACCTAGAACAAACAAGTCATGAAAGGTTCCATAATATACCCCCAAATAAAAGGATGTTTTTGTTGCAGGTGTACATTCTTTTTTTTTTTTTTGCAAAAAATTGTGTCTAAATCAGCCTTTATAAGTCTTGCTATATATTTAAATTTTGTCATGTTTTGATTCAAATATGCCCACAAATCTGTCTGACTGATGAAAAAGTACCATTTTCTTACCATATTGGTTTTAAGGGAGGGTGTGGGGTACACCTCTACAGGGCTTCTGGAATTACGCGGAAAAAAACTCCAAATTATGCGGGATTCTTTGCTAAATTACGCAGGATTTTGCAATACATTTTTCTTTAAAAATCAAAATTTTGCTGGAATATCAACTGTTACGCCAAAAATACATTTTGTACCGAAGGAAAGCACGAAATAACTTAAAAAGGTTATTTTTTTTCGGGAAAATTCTTAGGCAAGTTTTCATTGGCTCCTAGCCACCAGCCAATTAAAAAAGGTATTTTATTATTAGTCTTAGGCCTTCGCGGTTTAGCAAAGAAGGCCTAGTCATTTTATTTGTTTTCGAAATTCAGTTCAAAATATCGCACTCTTACGAAGAATATCTCCCTTTTTTTTACGAGAAATAGAGGTAAGAACCCTAAAAGAACACATCAGCTGTGAAATCAAATGTTTTGTCTTTCAAAATTTAGCCAAATTACGCGGAATTACGCGGAAACTTGTGGATTAGGCGGATTACACGGAAAAATCCAAATTACGTGCTTCCGCACAAGTGCGTAATTCCAGAAGCCATGCCTCTAGGGCACCCCCTAGTTACAGGCCTCCTCTAAATATTCTTGTTAGATCTTATCTTGTGAGATCTACCATTAGGACAAAACTTACTTTTCCCTCGTCAGCATGACCCTTTCCAACTGTGCTTTCGTCAACAATTTGCCCTGGCCATGATGGAAGACCTCGAGCCTGTGCCCAGACCACATCTCCAGTGCTAAAATATGGCTTGGTATCCCCATACATACCATACAAGGGTGTGGCAAGGTGCTTGAGGGGCATGCTTGATGTAGACATGCCGTGGGTGGGGAGAAATTCTGTAATAGGAAATTCAGAGTACATATCAAGTGTCAGGAAACAAATCAATAGGGTATACTTTTAGTGAAAAGCAAATATTTTGAAGCTTTTTAGGGTGGCTACCAGAGTTATGGGCACATATTCAATGAGTGGGTTGAAGATACATAGTAATAGAGGTTCTGTGTGTTCCCCCCAAAAGGGGAAACCAATCAAAACAAAGACAATCAAACTATTTGTCTTTATGGAATATATTTCATATTCTCTATAACAGAAGAGTAGTTCATAGGGTTCAAGTGCAGTGGCAGATGCAGTGGTTCTTTGTATATGAAAATAAACTTATGCTTGGACCTTCTAATCCACCCATTTATATAATATTCCTGTTTCCCCCCTGTAGTGTGGGTCATTGGGTGGCTCATTGGGTAATTGATAGGCGATTCATGGGGTGATTCAAAAGATGATCATTTATTGGGTGTTTCATGCGATGATCATGATTCATAGCGTCAGGCCCAGCCAGTATTTTGATTGGGGGGTTTGTTTAGTTGGGTGGTTCTTCCAAACCCCCATGGCTATGGGTCTGAGGGTAGTTTGAAGTGATTTGTCAAGTAAGTTGGTTCAAAGAGTGGTTCATAGGGTGATTCATAGGGGAATTCTTAGCCTATTTGTGGGGTGATGAATAGGGTGCTCAATAGTGTGATTCATAAGGTGTTTAAAGGGGTTATTTATAGCATGAACTGTAGGGTGAGTTATAGGGAAATGCATGGGGTGATTCACCGTTTTGTAGGGTGAGTTATAGGGAAATGCATGGGGTAATTCATATTGCTTTGTAGGGTGATCTAAAGGGCCGACCATTTGACTTTTGAGGGGGGAGGGGGAGCTTTTTAAAAAAAATTATCCTGCACCAATTGGTGGACGAAAAAAATATTCTGCATCGGTAAAAAAAATTTGTTGCCATATGCTTTGAAAAAAATTACCTGTGCACCCAAAAAAAGCCCATCTCCCCCCCCTCAAAATTCTAATGGTCAGCCCCTTAGTGTGATTCGTAGGGTGTTTCAGAGCTGGTCGCTGTCTAACCCACTTAAACCATAAACCTACTCATACAAAACCCCGGGTGCAAGCCACAATACTAAAAGATAAGAACATGCATTATGTTCAACCCTGTGTGTAGTTTACCATGGTTTTTGTTCCCTCCTCCATTATACAAGTCTTGGTCTCCCTTGAAATCCCTCAAATCAGATGTCTTCCCTGGTTCGTCTACAATGGCAAAAAGTTTTATCTTCTTATTCTCATAAAAACAATAGGATCATAATGTTGAACTTGAAATAGAATCCCCATTAACTAGAGATTAGCTATGTACAGGGCAAAGCATTGACTGTTATTCACATTCTGTGTTTTTTTTTTTTGCATATGCAAATTAAATAAAAATAAAACAAGGATAAAAATGTATTCAATGAGGTAGGATAGTGAAAATTTCAATCGAATGAAGTGCAAGACATAGGACAAGGGGACAATACTGAAAAAAACACAACTAAATAAAAATGTAAAAAATAAAAAAAATATTGAATATTCTTGGCACAATGCACCAATGTACCAGTTATCAAGAAACCAACCCTATAAAGTGCCCATCAAATGAATAAAAGATCACTAGTTCTCCAAGCAGATATAAGCTTTGGTATAATATCTCAGTTACAAAAAGGGGTATAGAGTGATTTTCATTAAGCTGTGAACTAACTTGAGCGTATTACGCTTTATTGTGATCTTCTTCCATTGTTCTCTTTGTGTTTCCCTGACTATTTAACTTTGACTATCCACTTAATTTCACAGGTTAATGAAAACCACTCTATCTAATATAGCCCAAGTACAATCAACATTTCGGTAAGCCAAACAAGTTACAAAGAGAGGATAGTACACTAAGCTAAAAAGCCTACACTGGACTGAGAATTTTTTCATCATATATTTTAGACACACCATTACAAGCCAATATATAAAACTTTCAATAAGATAAGTTAAAAACTGGGGAAAAGCTAAGTTACAAAATACATCATAATATTTTAAAAAATTGTGGTTGGCCACGTCAATTCAAAAGGACTGCTTTCCCAAAAAATCATGCATTTTCAAACTGCTCCCATACAATCATTATTTACACAATTTCTCTAATTCTTTCAACTTCTTATGAAAGAAACATCCTAGATTCAGAGTTTATGGGATTTTGAGTGGCATGGGCACACAGCGACAATCCCTCAAGAGTCACCAACCTGTGGATTCCAGCTAAAATCTAAAACAACAGAAGTTTGAAGATAACTCTGAGGCTTCTGTGAGTTTGGAAGAGTAACCGATGCAGCAAAATTGCTGAGCAAGAGCAAGATCAGCCCAGCTGAATATCATATTTCACAGGTGTGATCCTTGAAACTCAATTGAGTTATTACTAACAGCATATTTTAGAGTTTTACATTTTGATTTTGTTCTATAGTCGCTTTATTCCAAACTTTGACCTTTGATTAATCCCAATTATTCTGTTGGTTTGGATTTAGCCTAGCATTGCAATAAACTCCGAATCTAGGATGTTTCTTTCATAAGAATTTGAAAGAATTAGAGTCACCGTGTAAATACTTGTATGGAAGCGGTTTGAGACTGCATGATTTTTGGGGATAGCAGTCCTTTAGAATTGACGCGGGCCACCTTAAGATCCTATAATTAATGTGGTTAGCAAAAATAAACACAAAGCTGAAGTGGCATGTTTTATGGCTCTGTCTACAGTATTAGCCCTTTATCAGAGCAACCAAGAAACTAAGAGCAACCAAAAAAACCCAGGTATAAAAAAAATACTGTCGTTTGTAAAGATAATTCCAATTTCTTTAGTCATTATCGCTCTAATTTCCTATTGTCGTTTTGTCAGCTCATGGCAGTGTCTGCCAACTATCTATTGTGACTATCTATTATTAACTATCTATTATTATCTATTCGTACTACACTATAAATACAACCCCCCACATGGTCTTTTTTGGCTCTGGCAAAGGGCTAACACTCTAAACATCCAAGAATTCTGCTTTCACAGAGGGTTTTACCATGACACTTTAACTCTGTATTAATTTATTTATAGCCTGTTTCCACCGCACCTAAGCAGAACATCTAGTTTTTTTCTACATCATGTCTTTCTAGCCATTCAAGTTAGCAGTGTAATAATGGAAACTATACAGATATACTGGATTTAGGGACTACCCTAATTTTATAGCAACTTTAATGGGTATTAGGGAGTATTACTCATTCTTAATATCTGCAGTTCCAAAATTATTACCTTCAAGAACAATAGGCAAATCATCATCAAGTTGCTGATCAGCTATGTCCTCATTAGAACTGGAATAGTCACCATTATCCTCCAGAGCTCCTCTGCTTTCAACAGGAGCACTAGTATACACTTCAATAGCATCACATGATCTTTTCATGCCCAGAAGTGGATTAGATTCATAATATTGCTGCCTATTTGTTACAAGTTTAGTTCTTTTGGTCTCCTGAGGGTAGCTTGAGTCATCTGCAACCCTCTTTTTCTCATTTATATTAGTTTTAATTTGCTGCTTTGCTTGATCTTGTGCAGCAGAGGGCAGCATATCTGTTTGATCACTTCCATCATTCTGTGCTGCAGTCTTTTCACTACTACTTGATGCCTTCCTAGTGACTCTACCTTCACCTGTGACTGGAGGGGCATCCCTTTGTATGGATGGGTCAGTTGTAGTCTGGATACTAGGAGTAGAAAGTAAACTTATATCTGTAGATGTTGGAACTATGGGTCCACTGCTAGACTGAGATTGCTCCACATTGCCTGGCTTTGGATGGCAGTTTCCCATTACTGGTGTATTCAAATTTCTGGCTGATTTTTTACTATCTACCTCTGAGACATTGTCCAATGAAGGTGTCCTCTCAATGGGATGTCCGACTGCAGTCACACAATTTGCTGTACTAACCACAGAAGTTAAAACACCAGAAGATGAAGTTGATACAGCTGATTGGGTTGTGACTGTTGATGTTTCAGTTCCATGACTAGTTTTTAGCGATTCTGAAGACTGACCCTTAAGACTTGAAGCTTGGCTTTTAATAGTTTCAGAAGTTGCTGCTGCCTTGGTTAAGTTCGGCAGGTGATTAGTACCACCCAATTCAGTTGTGGGTACTGTGGGCGTCACTATGGTTGTTGGCTGCAGGTTGCCTGCATAGGCGCTCATCTGCATCATCCGGTAAGTAAACTGCAGGTTGGGTACCATCCCATGGGCTGCAAATGGATTGTATGCACTTGCCAGATGAGCTAGAGTGTGTGAAAAACGTGGAGTGGAGCCGCCTGAAGCAGGTGCTATTGGGACAAAGGACTCATAAGCAGCTGCCACAGCAGAGTTCGAAAGATTCTGCTGCTGCATCATGGTCAATGGCATCACTGCAGCAGCTGTAGTGGTTGAGGTGGAAGATGTGTGTGAAGAGGTTGACTGCTGTTGTACATTGGTGGTTGGCATTACAATACCAAGCATATACGGGTTTGGGTAGCTCATCTGGGTTGCTGGACTGGGAACATTGGCAAATGAGGTTTTAGAAGGTTGAGCTATAAATGCCATGGGGTTAGCCACCATCCCTGTACCAGGGTACATTGCAGCACCTTGCAAGTGGTATGCACCTCCTTTGTACTGACCCATATTTAGATTCTGGGTACTTATTGGAAGAACAGGACTGGCTGCATACATTGCTGGTATTTGCATATTCATCTTTCCTTGGGCCTGACTTGCTGGGGATGTGACAGCAGATACTGCAGGCTGTGTTGTTGAGTTGCTCGTACACCCAGCATTAGCACTGACCAGTGATGATGGATTCTTCTGTGCTTGTGAGGTCACCGCATGTTGGAGACTGGTGGATTTTGAAGCTTGGGAAGCATCAACATAGACCACTCCTTGTGTGGCTGCAACTGGATGTGTTGTTGTTTTTCCAATTTTGGAATGTGGTAAAGAGGCACTTGTGGTGGCTACTGATGTACTTGTTGTGACTGGATTCTGTGACTGTGATGAAGATAAGGTCGACATGACCACTTTACAACCAGGTGTCACTGAAGCTGCTGTATTGCCTTGCGGAGGGATTTGGTAGTTCAGTTGGCTCAGCGGTACCCAAACAGGAGGTGTTTTTGAAGCTGTTTGAATTGTCTTTGCTTGAGAAGGCTGGATCATGTGTGTTGATGAAGCCACAGAAACCAAACTGGATACAGCAGTTGGATAAACAGCTGCAGTGCTGGTGTAGGTTGTTGTTGAGGGGCTTGTCACTCCTAGCACAGATGGTGTTTGGGCTGGCCAGCTACTACTGGATACTTGAGGGATTGTTATGTTACCAGCACCCAGTAACCCAACAGACAAACCAGAGTTGACAAGAGGGGCTGCTTTTGATTTGGCCTTGGGTGCTGCTTTTGGCTTAGCTCTGGCTCTTGGCTTTGAAGCTGCTTTTGGCCTTGAGAGGGCTGAGTTAGGTGCCATACCAGGATTAAGCATATTTATTGTCTTTTTTGTCCCTGAATTACCACTCTTGAGTTGGTGGGCGGCAATAAAAGTACTACCCGAGCTACTGCATGTTGAAAATGCAGTTGTAGCCAAAGAAGCAGCAGAGCTAGAAGCACTACTCAAACTTTTAGTCCTTTTACTTGTTGAATTTTCAGTGGATGTCACAAGTGCTTTGCTAACAGTCTGTAAATAAGAGATAGGCACAGGGGAGGCTGATACACTTGCTGTTTTAGCAAAGTCAAACGTTCTTTTGAGGGATGTTGCTGTTACTGCAACTGTAGTGGCGGTAATTGCAGATAGCAGAGACGTAGATGGCAGCATGCTTGTTGGTGGTTGCAGAGGCCCTCTGTGGGGCCCAGGGTTAAAAAATTTTGAGCTACTAACAATACTAGCAAAGCTAGGAAGTGGTCCTTGGTTTGACGTACCCAGATTGTTAGGCACATTTTGTACTGGACTGCTTATTGTCGTCTGTAGTGGCGGACTTGGTATGTCTGTTAAAGAGCTGGATGACGTCCTTCTAGTTCTGAAGGTGCCAGCTCTTTTGGGCTTGCTTGTTTCTGCTTTTATACCAGGTTGATTTGAGCCTGTACAGAAATAGTATGTTGGTTAAATGTAAACAATTCTGTGTTCTATAGGGATAACAAAAAAATCAACAAACACGAGCATCTGTACACTAAACAAAGAAAAAAATGCAAATGCTGAAGGTTATAGGAGTAGGTTAATGTCTAATAGGGAATGTATCTACTCCTTAAGATAGTAGTCTTATTGATGCATTTACTATTAATGAGAATTCACCTTTTTCATTAACAGTGGATTGTCTAGCTCCTTTACTGAGCGACTGTTTTGCTTTCGACTGCTGCCTTGGCTCCAGCACCAGAGCCTGCTTTTCCATGTTCTGAGAGAAATGTTTACAGAGCTTGCAAGAAGCTGATCTCGACTCTTCCTGTTGCCCCTCAGGAACACACTTGCTTGGCACTCGTGTGTCAAAGTTGAATGCATGGTGAACATAAAGTGGGCACTCAAGTCCACATTTACAAGTCCCATCTTTCTTTAAATACTCAATGACATGGTCGAGAGACCGGAGCTGACTATTACTTGGGCTGAAAGCAAAACAAGAGTGTTAACAGTGTTACCTTCTAATACCATAGAACCTTGCTAACTGTGAAAATGTAAAACAGTTTCTTGGAAAATCAGAAGAAATTTAATTCTCAGACACAGAGAATGATGAAGATTTTGACATAAGTTAATTGATACAATACTACTAAACACAACAATAAGATACAAACTAAACCAAAAGTCCACATACTTTTCTTTGTCAAGTTCGAAACGGAAAGTTCCACTAAGGATAAGGGTATAGTAAATTAACCCATCACGAAATTCTCGTTTTGACGGTTAAAACAATAATAACATACTTTAGGAACTTAACTCGATATGGTAAGGTATGTCGCGTATTGAGAAATAGCACAATGAATATAGGGCAACACAGAACAAAGGAGAGAAAAATATATGAATATCATATCGAAACACAAACCTGATGTAGACGATGCAACCATTCTCGAGAATTCGACTCCAACCTTTTGGTATCGGTACGGCGACCGGGCCATTTTCTTGCTCACAGTGATTCGGCTTTCCTTGTATCATGACAATCCATGAAATACTCTCGTTGACTTCGTTTAACTGTGCCTCTCTTCAACCAATGCTTTCACAACGTGGCGCCAGGACTTTCATACACAGGCAAAGGGGTATCGTGTACTACAAATACGTACGCATCCCGATTCACATAATTTTGCTACAAATTCACTGTACTCGTGGGAACTTCTTCGATTGGAGCATAACGCTGTGGTTGTGCTTGACCGTGTGTGAATATCTAGATCATACAAGATGATTAACGTGCTAGTAAACTGCGGTTCTTTACACGGCGGCCCAAGACTCGCAAAGAATGGAAGCCGTCGCCATATTGGATTCTGGTTGTGGCATTAAGCTACTGCGCATTGAGACCGCTGACAAGAAATATTCACTGAAAGAGAAAAGAGCCAGCGCTAAAAATGACCCGTTATGGGGCGGATCTAGTTGCTAGGTGGGTGTGTGTGTGTGTGTGTGTGGGGGGGGCGATTTCTTAAAAAATAAACAAAAATGCATCCCCAATTTGTGTTGAAAATTGAACTCTGCGAATCGCAGGGGCTGGCGATCGTTGTTTTCAAGTCTCGAAACATTTGAACGGTACTGTGTAACAATAGCCTCTTTAGTGTTTGTGACAAGCCTGTATTTAGGTTTTATATGTTTTATATAGAACCTAAATACGAAGTTAGGTTCGGAGAGGGCTCAGGCGCGTACCCAGGATTGGCTGAGGGTGTGTGTGTGTGTGTGTGGGGGGGGGGGGGGGGGCATATCAAACATATTCCCCACGGATAGTGTCCTTCGTATGTATTGCCTTATATGGGCATAGATGCCCATATTTAGAAAAGCTAAAGTTTTCCCGCTCCCGGATCTCCAGAAAACATGGTAAAAAATGCTGGATTCCTGTCAATTTGAGACTCGCGGCCAAAATTTGTTAGAAAAAATTGATCGCTTGGTCAAATCTTTTTCTCACTGATCTTGAAAAGCCCTTAGACCCAGGCCTCCAAGAGGTCGGCCGAGTGCGTATGAAGGTCACCCAAATATTGATATGGATGCGCGGGTATAGATATCATTTGGAAAAAGCGTACTATTTGAAGATTTCTTAATAAAAAATGACCCACTTTTTAGCCGCCAAGGGGGGAGGTATGCACGCACCCTGCTTCCCCCCCCCCCCCCCCCCCCTGTGTACGCGTCTGGGCTTGTTACGAAAACTTGTATTTCTCTTGTTAATAATTAATGGCTTAGGGTTAGGGTTCAGGGAGTGTCCTGAATCAGAGAGCTTGTTGTAGCCTGTTGTAGGGGTATATCTCCAAGAAACTGTATGCTGATTACTTAAATTTGTCGAATAAGGCAAATTTGTTGTGTACTTTAAACCAAGGGCTCGCTCTGGAAGAGCCAAAAAGTGGGTCATTTCTTATCGAATGATCGCCCAATTGGCCAAATTAGTGATAAATCACATCATATCTATGAATATGGCTTCGCATATTAGCGAAAACTTCGCCTACACTTCATAACACAAGGTAACAAACGCAGTTCAGGTTAAACCCTGTTTATTAACCATTCTAAGAGATATCTTTCCCAAGAAAACTTTTCACATTTCGTATGTTCTGCCGAAGTGCGACTTGGCCAACTCGATTACTTCCCGAGATTTCCGACTGATAATCGACCAAAATGAAGTTCGCCGTCATTCGGTTAGTTTTCGCACGTCGCTCGGCGCATTCCTGGGTGATTTGTTCGGTGTACCGATTGCAGAAATACGCCATATCATCAACACACAGACCCCACGTCAATATCAAGTCAATCTAAGTAAAAAAGACAGGAGGTCAAAATTCTACCTCTTATCACTTTCTCCCACAAATTGTGTGTGAGCCATTTTATTTATTGATTAGGAATTTCTTGTGTCCCCCTCATGTCTCCCTTCCCCCTCGTCATGGAGACTTAATCTAACCCCCCCTCCCTTGTCTAAATTCTTTGACCCACCCATAATAATACAAGGTCATTTCTACCTGCATAAAATCTGAATAGCTTTGGTCACATTTCTCTCGGATGTATTCAACCAGCTTGCTGCAGCCTTTGGACTCGATCAGTCCGTAGCTCTTCCAGGACATCCCGATGGTCCCACTAGGATTGATCCAGCGATGACTGTAGTACAGTTCATGCCTGGCAAAGGGACATTGTCAACCCAATGATTAAGGGCCGTAGCAGGGGGTGGGGCACTGGGGGCACGTCCCTCCCCCAATATTTTTTAGAAATTATAAGGCCTGCTAAGGCTATTCGGTTATGATCATCGTCTCATTAACATCACTATCATCATCTACCCCATCGCCATCACCATCATATTGGCATTTTTTTTTTATCATAATCGTCATCACAAGGGCGGATTCAGAGAGGGTGGGTTGGCTGGTTAATGAGTTTCTGGTACATTTTTTGTATTATTTAATGTTCATTTTCTAGTTGGCCCACCCATATCACAATATCATCTCGTAACTGCTAATCCAGCACCACCAGCATCTCTAGCATTTTCAATAATGAAAATAACTGTACCTGTTATATAAGATAGGTAGCATATTATCAATGTACAACAATCCAACACATCAATATCAGAAGTTGGGCCTGAGGCCCATAGCCAATATTTTGAGTGGGAGGTTAAAGGGGATAGATCATGTTAGGTATCTCTTCCTGTTGCCCTCTCCTGCACTCAATTCTCTTTCATTTGAGCTAGCTTTTTTTCAATAAACATTAATCATCAACCATCACCATTAGTCAACCTCAACAAATTAATCACGACTATACCCTCTATGATGAATCAGCTTGCTGGTCATGAACACAAAAATTCTTTGATTGCTCATGACAGCCTCCCCCAGTGTCGGCCAGTGCCAGTTTCGGCGCCGATAGTCGTTCACCATTAGCTCCTTGCGCGTTTGTCGTTCAGCAGTCACACCCCACCGTTCCTCTATGAGCTTGGTGATGTGTTGCCCAGTCTTTTCCGCGTCCTCGGTTACGGTGTCGCGATTAAAATTAATGACGACGACCTCGTTACGATGTATTCGCATCCATGCGTCCACCTGCAACACTAAGCGTGATTACCCCGAAAACCGAACCATTGAAATAAGTCGAGCACAGCGGCGTTACCATGATTTACAAGAGGAGGGGGCCTAAAAGGGACTTCAAGGCATTTTCTCCTGCATTTAGATAATGTCTCATACATTTACTGTATTTTTGGATGCTTAAAAGGGGGGGGCTAGGCCAATCCCTGGCTACGCCCCTGGAACATCTTACCAAACTGGAAGTTATATTTCAGTATGTTAAATTGATTTTCTTTTTCCATTCTAAACAGAATAGCTCTAAAATTTTTATTTCTTATTGTGAACTCGAGTTGTAGTTTATGATGTCCATGATGCTGTTGCTGGTTATCATTATATGCGATGGTGGTGCAATAGTTATTTTCACAACCACAGGCGTGCGTCAGCCCTGTTCATTGCTGTTTTCTTGTTGCCCCGATGTTTAATTTCCGATGACCCCTTACACACAGTACCTGGTTTAGTATCTTGTACACCGGCCCTGCGTAAGCCCCCTCGTGACACGCCCATGCACCCTTGGTGTACCGACTGGAGTCTTCCCAACACGTGTCAATGTCCAAGTATCGAATACCGTCGTCTAGCTGTCCCGTGATGCTCCTGTGCTGATTACGGTAGAAGCAGCTCAGCGCCACGATGGGGCCTGGTAACGAGAGAGTATTCTGATAGGATATGGGGCCTGGTAACGAGAGAGTACTCTGATATGATATGGGGCCTGGTAACGAGAGGGTACTCTGATAGGATATAGGGCCTGGTAACGAGAGAATACTCTGGTAAGATATGTTTCACAAAAAACGCTGTGTTTAGGAAAACGCTCTCAGCTATCAGCGAATGGTGAGTTAAGTGATACAAATCAAGCCCAAAAATTTAAAAGGAGCTAAAAATGAATATGCTATAGCATGTTATTACAGAGGAAATTTTATTGATAAGCCTATTTTTTGTATTTTGGGCATTGATGAAAAGTTCCATGAATTATAGATTTTTTTCAGGAATTAGAAGAAGACAGAAATATTTTTTTTAGATATTTTTTTTTTACATTGACAGGTTCTGTAATTTTAAAATTCCCACTACATCGTTATATTTCCACACGAGCAGTTCACAAGTACGCACCTAACGGGGTATGATAATGCAGAAAGCCATCAAAACCAGAAGCGGAGTTGTGAGTGCCTGCGAATGTGGCCTGGTTTAGAGTGAGATCACAAAACGCAGCCCTTCCGTTGCACGTTAGACTAGATCCAACTTGATACAAACACGAAAACGTGACCAAGAACATCCAAGGAAGAGACATCGCGCGTAAGGTACCGTCTCGATAATCACCCTCATGAGGTTGGCTGTCTTTTTATACAACCTGTTGTTTGCTGTAGGACGGTGGGGGGAGGGGTGGGGAAGATTGCCTCAGGAGAGGGAAGCCTCAGAGAGATAAGTGCGGTGAAGTGCAGATGAGCGAACTTCAGATTTGATCACCTCTTATTGTTATCCACCTTATAAGATTGTAACAAAAAATATAGGCTTGTCCATTTGATACCTGACCAACAGTATGCCACAAAATTACTCCCCCGTCCCCCCGCCTGAAAGTATTACACTAACCGAGATTCAAAAAAGAAATGAAGAAAAGGAAGACATTGCAGGGAAGTAAACACAGCACTGTTGCTTCACCTGCTAATCGACACATTTTATTGAGCAAGGTTTAATTTCTCGTGACGTCCTTTTCGTGATGGGGGAATTTTAAAGCAGCTAAGTACATCGAGTAACTGATCCAAATCAAATAAAGTATTTTCTTTATTGTGAGGGGTTCTTTGTCCTCTATATTAAAGTAAAGATTACTGACGTCCACAGGGGCATCGTAGCTACCCGACAGCTATAGGCACTGTATCTACAAATACAAGGAAATAAGAGAGATGGTGTTCAAACGCAAGCCAGTCATCAGCTTTAAAGCAAAGAGAGGTCTCTGCTTTTGCTGCTTGATATTAAGGTTTTGATAATAGGAAACGGAAATTCCCTTTGATGGGAAACTGGGTGACTTGCTGTTGATTCAGAGCCGTAGCAGGCCACGTAAGATGGGGGGGGGGGGGGGGGGGTAGGGGCACAAAACATAAACATTAAGAAAATATTAGGGCACATCCCCAATGTTTGAAAATATTGGGAGGGGGGTAGGGGCACAAAACATAAATATTAAGAAAATATTATGGCACAGCCCCAATGTTTGAAAATATTGGGGGGGGGGAGGGGCACAAAACATAAATATTAAGAAAATATTATGGCACAGCCCCAATGTTTGAAAATATTGGGGGGGGGGGCAGATACCTCCAGTGCCCCACCCCATGCTATGGCCTGGTGATTAGCATTTTTGTCAAGCCCTTGCGAGTGAGCTTTGGCTCTACACAATTTGCGGTAGTCTAGTACCATTGCGGGACGAGTCACACAATAAGAGTACCTCGTTCCCATCAGTGTCACGTGTTCTCCACGTGCCAGTAACGTGTTTAGTCACCTTATTAGGCAACACCTTACGTAGTTCGCTAATGTTATTTACTACGAAGCTCAACGTGGCAGCCTCAGTAAGCTGAGGAATCAGACAAGGCGAGTGTTTGAGTGACAACTGTATCTCGAGGCCTGGTTGGGAGTACAGCTGAAATACGCAAAACCCTGGCTTGCTGGCCGAAGGATCAGCGCCAACCAGCGCACTGTAAAACGCTTTCATACCCGTGAAGTCATTAACAAAGATATTAAATCTGAGCTGTTCTTTACCGCAGTGAATAGGGCATACACTCCATAAGGGTAACTCGTAGCCCGGAGAGCTCGCAAAGAATACTTGTCTCGCTACGACTCGTAAATTAGCCCGACTAGTCAACTCAATCTTGTGGTGGAATTGCCATGGCGGCGTGCTGAGGTAGTCCGTAGCAGAATCCGCCGTCGGTTGACTCTGTCCGTCATTCCTCAAAAAAAGAATCACACTTAGAGATTGCGTGCGAACACCCATGGTGGGCTCACAGCTGTCTGCCGAGTCGCGATGTCTGTTATGACGTTTTTTGTCGTTTTCGCGCCCTCCTTCGTCCACGTGGATAAGTTGAAACATTGGGTCAATCCACTGGAGCAGTGGGCTGTACAGCTCGCGCACGCGCAGTGCGTCTGGAACCTTGATGCGCAGGGTGCAGGAACAGAGGCCCGTTTCTTGATTGGGGCTCTCGTGAGAGCTGCTTTCAAGTACCGTTGTCGTTTCATACCACGGAAGGGACGTCTAGGGGGAAGAAAGTGAACCGCGCTTGTTAGTAATGTTAGTGTTTTTATTTAACGACTACTCCATTTGTTTTCCAAGACAATTATACCATGACTTCCTAGGAGATCAAAGACATCCATCACAAAAAGAAGGCTAAACGGGGTCTTAACGGGCATCGACGATACAAGAAGGGACAAAAAGAAAACTGGGGCACAGCCACGCCCCTACTGGTCATTTCCCTATAATTTAAAGGGGGGACGGGCCCTGTAGCCCTTCAAGGCGTTACTGCACTTCTAAAGCAACGTGTAAAAGGGGAGAAATTATTCCTCTAACTTTCCTAGAATTTCTGGTACCCTCTGGCACTACAAAAGGCTCATTTTTTTTTAAAAAAAAAAAAAAAAAAGAATAAATGCTATTCTAGTCGTTTGCAACGTGCTTTTACGGAACAAAATGGAAAGTCGACCGGAAAGTCGACTGGACATACAAACATCACACGACAACCAGTGATCTGGTGATAGGACAAGTTCAAGTGGCTGGGTCCTCACCTCGGCTGACGTCATTTGTGAGAAATCTATAGCAGGCATCATCAGCACACTCCTAGAATAAGACGGGGCACTTCTAGGGCAGAAACAAAAGAGGGGTGAAGCCATAGGGATTTACGGGTGTGTGTGCCGATACCCCCCGCGACGCCAATCCACCGCTTATTTTGATGATGAGTCAATAAATAACATCGCGCGTTTTGGCGTAACTCCTTTTTGATCACCTATTACACGCTCATTAAACTAAGGTATAAATGTATAGAAAGCCAACAAATATATGAACCATGGATTAAATCAGTGGTTTTCTGATGTGTTGTCACTCTACTACAGTAAAGACTAGTTGGCGGATCAGAACAGGTAAAATCGTGTTATACAAAGTCAAATACAAGCGATGCTACATAGCAATAGAACAATTAATCTCGGTTGGGAATTTTCGGTGGCATAGTTTCTTACCTTTTCAGACTTCACTCGGTTGAGCAGCGAAGTTTATGAAAGTTTTACTCTTTCAACCACTCTTGATGACTTGCTAAAGATTGTTCCAAGACAAAAGGGACTTGTTCATGTTCGCGTACACTTCAAAGTTATGCACGAATTCAGTCTACTATTAAGATTTAGCAACACGCCTGTGAAAATATACTGTCTAAGAAGGCGCTAACTTGTTTTGTATTATATCGTCTGTCGCGAGTCACGTAAAATTGGACAAAACTGCGCCAAAGAGGACCTCTTCGGTCGTTTCCTTTTTAACTTCAACGCTTGTCATTAAAGCTTGGTAAAGTTACATAAACTTCAAATTAAAAACATGGAGTGTTTGAAGAGGCTATGGGAAGCTGGATTCTTGTTTACATAGAGATTGACGTGTGCGTTTGAGCAGCAGTCGGCGATCGAACGGAATTCAAATGAGCGGGACTCTGTTCAAAGCACAGCAGGAAGTGAGCAGGTCGTGTCAGAAGGACGTCAGGACTAACTTCCGTCACATGGAAAGGCTTCTCACACGTACATTTCACCTCACCATCGCGAGATACTTCTATGTCATAATAAACCCATAGCTGTCTAAAAAGCCATTGAAAACAGTCGTGCATTGTTATGGGACGGGTGACCTGTGCGGGATTACTTTGAACTTTTCGAAAGCCGCACGATTATATCTATCTCAAACTATTTTAATTATAACTAACTATTTAATTATAACATTTCAAGCGTAATAAAAAAAGTTTTCAGTCTAGTGTTAGTTGCCGGATTGTTATTTAAAACTGCATAAGGATAATAACAACAAATAAATCTGACAACTATTTCTTGTCGATGGTGACTCAAACAACAAAAAGTAAGAGATAACCACTAAATACCCGAAATTGTAAGAGACATACGAGGATTAAATACAAGGTTTTGTTATGCTATTAATTTTATAGACTGATAAAACGTTTAATCCATGTTAGGGCCAGAGAAAGTAGGCTAGCTTTAGCAACAATAACTAATCATTATCATTATAATTATGAACTATTTTCAATTTATATTATCTATTGTTTAGATACTAGCGATCTTTTCATCCCAACACATCAGATGTTTAACAACTTTTTATTCGCTCCTAGTCACTTCATTATCAGCCATAATACATGCTATATAATGTGGACATCAGTTAATTTCCCTATTTCTCTTTCTTTGAGCCTTAACAAAAAGCTCCTTGCCATTAAATAAATAACTTCTTCTTACCAGACTGCTTTTTCAAAGCAAATGCGAACTTCTCATCCCCTCACCCAGATAAATACTTGAGTGTAACAGTGATGGATGTAGAACAGACAGTCATTGAATCACAACAAATTGAATTCTTTTCTTTTCTGTTTTACATGAGTCATGTAAAACAGACAGTCATCGATTGTGAGGGAACTCTTCACGTAGACAGTGGTTATCGAATGCCAGCAAAGGCAACTCTTTATGTATGAAGGGCAGACAGTATTCGAATGCCAGCAAAAGCATCTCCTCACGTAGAACAGATAGTCATCGAATATCAGCTAAGACATCTCGCGTGTAGAACAGACAGTCATTGAATGTCAAGAAAAGAAGTCTTCACGCAGGAGAGCCAGTCATCGTATCACAGCGAAGGGAACTCTTTATGTAGAACAGACAGTCATAGAAGGTCAAGAAAAGAAGTCTTCACGCAGGAGAGCTAGTCATTGGGTCACAACACAGGAAACTCTTCGTGTCGTTTCAAAGCAGCGATCAACTCGGTAGGATGGTGTGCCTCAAAACAAACCTTGTACAGAGATGTTACTAATGGGAACCTAAAGAGACCAACAAAAACAACAGCTTGTTAATTACCACCCGACGTTATCAACGCGACCACCATCATCATCGTCAGTAGAAAATCGTCATCATTGCCATTGACACTTATAACATCATTAATCATCTTCATCGCGCCCATCATCCATAACTATAATCACCTGCCTCGCCACAACAATCACAATTATTAATACTACCACTGGTACCATCAGCTTCAAGACACCACCGATAACATTATAGCCATCATCACCACCGCCATCACCATCATCAATACTACCACTGGTTCCATCAGCTTCAAGACTCCACTGATATTTTTATAGCCATCATCACCACCTCCATCACTACCTAAACTGTCACCATTACATAGTTGTTACAGGGTTCACTAAGAATCACTCACTTGTCCTCTATCTGCTCCTGTCGGACCAAGTGGTACACTGCTTCAAGAGAGTCTGGCCCAGGAAGCCTGCGGAACTTGAGCTCAGGAACAACGTCCTGTAGCTCACTGAATGGCTAGGGTAAAAGAGATGAAATAATCATTGAGGAGGGTATACTAAAAAATAATTAAGAAAGACTGGAAGAGAGACTCTCACCTTGTTCATTTTAACAAATGACTCTCCAGCCAGTCTGTGCTTGCCACCATAACAGGTAACAATGAAATCAGCAAAGCCACATGACTCAAAAAATGTTGCCATGTTTGACTCATTTAGGAAGGCACGAGAAAACTCATAAGCCTCTTCTAGACCAGTCCTAATGATCGCAGCCTTTGTATTATTGCCATATCTGTGGAAGAGTTATAAAAAAACAATTGCAATTATTTCTTTGAAAATGAAATTCAATCCATATTTTTCACTTTGACAAAAATTTGACAAAGCAACTGTCTTGCTCACCCTAGGCCATCAATGATACCAGCTCCCATTGCAATTATATTCTGAAAAGTCAAGTTTATAAAATTGTAAGACAACAATTCAATGCAGGGATGTAGGGCAGAAGCATTTCATAATTTATTTTTACAGCTCTTTCCAATTGGCATAGAAGGCACATACACAGGCGAATGCACAGGGTGCATACTGCCCTCCACCCCCCCCCCCCTTGACAGGCAAAAAGTTGGTCATTTCTTATTAAGGAATCTTCAAATATTATGTTTTTTTTCCAGATGATACCTATGACTTCCAACCCCCGGGCTAATCCTGGGTACTGGCCTGCATGGTATGCCAATTTTACATAGCAAGAGTTCTTGCACGAGTTTTCCTCACCTTGACTGCCCCACAGAATTCTACAGTCTCAACATCTTTGACAACATTTACTTTGAAATATGGCTGGTTGAGAAGCTCTTTGAAGATATATCCATGTTCCTCTAGCCTTGAACCTGCAAGTATATCATGTTGTAGTTGGAAAGTATTGAAGTCGTAGAAATTAGAAATTATAATTTAAAATTATAGCGATAATATTAGATAACGATACTGATCATGCTGATTATTAATGTTAATATTGACCATGATAGTTATTATGATACACATTCCTTGTTGACATGTGGCCAGAATTTGCTGATAGTTGAGCCCCCTGCCTAGATATCCTATAAAAAACGATTTGAGTATTCTTGGATAAGAAAATATCAATTTGGTCTAGGGGGGTGCACCTAGCTAAGCACCTTGTAATAATTTGGATAGTTATTATTATATTCTTGTTTGTTTTCATGACAGTGATAATGACTATATTGATAAGAAAGATGATAATAATTAAAGCTTTGTGTTTTAGTATAAAAGGCTACTATATGCAACAATTTGCACTGCATAATACCTATAGTTGTTTCTGAGAAAAACCCTTTGGCAACCTCATCAGCAAGATTAGCTCCCATCATGACACTGACATGCTGAAGACCAAGACTCTCCTTGATTTGATTTGACACCAGATGAAGGCCTTTCTTTCTGTGATCCAAACCCTGAAAGACAAGAAGTCTATACCAACAACAAGTTCTAAGGGGGTTCCTTTGATAAAACAGCAATCTTCTGTAGGCGAGTTACTTCCAGAGCAACCTGATAACTCAAGCCAGGGAGTATGATGCGAAGGGCTCTATGCTGACATGCTGAATCATGACCATTATACTCAACATTACTTAACATTAAAAATAACCTGTATCAAATTTTAGGCTAAAAAGGTTCTTATAAATAAGGTCCTATCTTGTTAATTTAGGCAAGCAGGTTCTTAAATTCTAGGTTTTTATATGCGGGTATTTACTGTATATTTAAAGCTTTTTATCCTAAACAGGGTAAATATTTAATGCCTCTTGTCCTGAACCTGGTTCATCACCTTGATTTCACATCAATTATCAAGTAGAATTTCATCAATTCTTATTATCACAAGACTTCAGATGTTTGGAGCATATTCAGATTTTCCATGATCATTTGTCGTAAACATGGTATGCAAATTGATTTTTTTTGTCCTAAACAGGGTCAGGGTAACAGACCCTTTGTAGCACCCCTATACCCAAATTGGCACTGAGTTCCCCCAGCCCCTGGAAATTACCAACATACAGTCTTAAATATAAGTTCAATTAAGATCCTGATAATTGAGGACAACAGTTTTCAACTTAATTTACACAGTATTTGAAATTATTCTTTACCTTAATCAAAGAGATAGCAAGCACATCAGGCTTGATACTGCTTTTGATCTTCTGACAGACAGAATCTAGAAACTGTAAATAAACATACAGTAGGTCTGTCAGGTGCTTTGAAGTTAGGAAAAAATAAATAAATATAGACAAAAGTTACCATTGGTGGCATATTAAAAACCAGAATATCTGCATCTTCAACAGAATTAGCAGCATTTGGGTTAGCAATCTGGAAAAAACAAACAAATGTCAACTCTAAATAAGTGATGATTCTCAGTCTGATTAAGGTAAAGTAAATTGTATACTTTTTTCTGAAAATATCAGCAGTTATTCTCCAAATAATATAGTGTTGCCCAAAGAGTGTATGGAAGACGGGATAACCATCATATACCACTACACAGCTTCCTGTTACCATGGTTAATATGCAAAACAAAATGGGTTTATTGAAAACAGTTTATTGAGGCAAAGTGCAAAGTGCATAATTTTAGCCATTCCTTCCTAGGCACATTCATTTCACAATGCAACCAGTATCGAAGTATTTAAGAGGTAAAAAGACTTTGAAAGTGATGATAATAGTGCTAAAGTAATATGCATTTTGTAGTTTTACCATATTGATACTAAGTAACTCACCACATTAGGAGGGATTTTAAAACCTGGTAAGTCTTTCACATTCTCATGCTCTGTGTTGATTATTTCAGAGAGCTTTCTTCCATTGATCAAGGAATCGTACACATACATCTGGACTTTGTTGTGGAACAAATGAGGCTTCTTTCTCACATTGTCTCCAATAATACGAGCAATTGCAGTCCCCCTGGAACCACAGCAAGGATTTTAGGTGACATCCAGTGACAGATAAGACAGTTGGGTTTTTTTTTGAAAAGTAATAACAATTGACCAATCTCTTTGCCCCTCAAGGAATCCATTGGTTTAGCTTATATTATTTAAATTTGCAACAATAAATAATAATAAATCATGTTCTATAACATTATCATACACAAATTTAAAATTTAAAAAAGAAAAATGAAAAAAAAAACTGTTGACAGGAAAAAAGGTCTAGGCCCCAATTAATAATTTTCCCATACATGGATAATATTAAATCAAATGATGGCAAAATACATATATACATATATACATATAAAGCATTTGAATTATAATTAGAAAAAAAAACGTTAAATGGGAATATATTCATTAAGGTAGCTGCTAGTTTCTCATTATTGTAGACAGATTGCTAGTTCTTAAATGCAGAGAGTTTGGTGGAGTGTTTAAGAGAAGACAGAGGTCAGCTTCATCTTGAGGTGACCAAGAGAGTGCTCAGGAAACCCCCCCTTCCCTTTCATCCAACAAAAATGGGTCTTTACTTATTCTCCACTCCTCGCAGCAAATCCTGGCTATGTGTTTTCATGGAAAGAGTGCCTAAGAGGATCTTAAAGGGTTGGTGCTATGGGACATGACTAATTGATAAAATTGATAATTTGCATCATTTAATTTTAATTTATATCAATTTACTAAATGATTATCAATCAATTTTAAAAAGTTGATAAAAATTGATAATCAAAATTTGGGTGAGTTAATTGGTAAAAATTGATATTAATTAATATAAATTGATAACAATTAACATTTAACATTCTATTTGATAGAAATTGATAAGTAATCTAATTGATAACAATTGACAATAAGTCAATTAAATTGAATAGATGAATAGATAAGTAATTTATGGCTGTAATGCGCTGAATCAATTTAATAATAATTGATAACGGGGAAAAATTTGAGCAAGTATAAAAAAAAAACATTTAGTAAATTAATATCAATTATCATCAAAATCATCGATCGCCTTTTGATGATCGATTTTTATATCAGTGAGTTACGTCGGGTACCGGGAAATTGAGTTTCAAGCTATAGGCATTGGACACTTACTTAAAATGTAGTCTGCCAAAAATTAAATAAAGATAATATTAACATCAATTTTATGAGAAAAACCACAAAGTAATAAATTATTTCACATGTACTTAAGCAAGAAGCTCCAGCTAACAAGAGATAACATAGACACGAGGTTTAGTTAGATCGGAATTCCGTACAAGGCCTTCCCCGCCGGCACATACCAATTCCCTGATCCAAGGACTGTAACTTTTCTTGCTTTGGAATCGACGCAAAGTGCACGTTTGGTAAAACATTGGGTGGTGGCAACTAGTCTTAATAGCAACCGAGTGTTGAGTCGTACCGTCATAGCGAACTGATTAAAAAAAAACACAACAAACTTATACTCGCCGGATGGTGCGCCATATGCGCCATCTTGGATGAGGGCATGCTTGGGAGTCTGGGACACAGCAAGTTGTTCCACAGGTAGTCCATGAGGAAGAAACCTCATTCTTTAGTTAGTTCTTATATCCAGATGTTATAAATCTCAAATATTCCTCAATTATCAAAACATAAGCTGGCACAAAAACGAGTATGTGCGTGATTTTTTACGCCTGCTTTGCGTGTATGATAAAGACATATATCAGGAGCTCATAAGTAGGGGCAATCATCTGCATTATATAAGTGTCATGGCGTTTCCTAGGATCATGCTATTTTTATAGTCTGGCAGCCAGCCCTATTTATACCGAGATTTTGAAATTAACTAAAAACCACAGGGTACTGCGTAGTGATTTTCGAAAATATGCAATAAAACTACTTTAAGTTGGCGATTTTGACGGCAAATGGTCAATATATAGAGCAAAAACGGTGATTGAAGCACGGGGTATTCCGCTCTTGATTTTGAATGAAGTCTCGTTTTGGAAACCTTGCAATCCTCGAAATACTACATCTCCTTAATAAACTGCAACTGCCCGTATCCTTGATGCTAGAATGACATTTTCGATGGTATTTGTGCAAATAGGGTGTTTGTTTTTTTCGGTTTGATGTCACAAAATAGCGGCAAACAACAAGATGTAAATGCCAAAGCGCGGGGATAGGGTGAGTAAAAATGCTCACGCGCATAGTGGTGGGGTGGTGGTTACAAAAATAGCCGATATCGGAATCGACATGGCGCGCGGGTAATACCAAAGTGTCCCTCTCTTATTTTATGCTCTCTTGATAAGACTGCATACATGAGCGGGATACCTGTGGTGGATTTATTACGACTGACTTGACTGCGTCAAATGATTTAGCGTTTTTCTGCATCAGTGAATAATATCATGGCGGAGATATTAGTTGTCCTTGGGTTGTATGCTCTGATTTGTGCATCGTTAGCTGGAGGAGTATTTTTTGGACGTGTTATACGATGTGTACCGTGAGATTGAAATGGAGAGAAAACGACAATGGACTTTTTCCCGCGCCAAACTTATGTATTCCCCTTATGGTCTTTTTACTCAACAACAAGAAACTCTCTCCAGAAACGACAGAACGAACGAAACAGAGGTGCTGTAAAAGAACAAAGCCAGTGACTACAAATCATGTTCCGGGTCTTCAAAAAGAATCATTTTATTTTTAATTCTTACTAACAATTGATGGATGGGCACTGTCACTATTTTACTACATTGCATTAAGAAGAGGAATCGTGCTGGGACAAAGAAAATAGCGACTTATTTTGTTATTGCCAATTATATTTGGAACATATTTGCAATAAGCGTAGGCCACGTTTATTATAAATTTAGATATTGTAGTTTTAATAGCTTATAGTCCAGCATTTAAGACAAAAATAGCTTAGGCTAAGTTTAAACGTCATATAATCCATGAGCCGTATTCAATGCAAATGCATGCAAATGAAGATGAAACAATCCACTTGATTCGTTTGCATGCATTTGCATCGAATACGGCTAATGGATAATACGATGTTTGAACTTAGCCTTAGCATCACTCAACAAAACTCCTAAAACATAACCAAAACATAAACATATGAATGTCATGAATTTTTAAAAAGCTGGGTAAACGCTATGGCAAGGGAGGGAGTCTCGGGTGAAAATGTCCCTGATTGCTTGATCCACCAGAGACAGGTATCCTCCTCCACTTTGCCTGCCCCTTCTCCTTCACAAATCACGTCCCCGACTGATGTGCAAGCTAGGATGGACTGCACTGGGACTCGCTTGCCGTGGGCTCAGCAGAGGATTCGCCAATTTCTTTAGACGACTTTTTCTCTTTGGAGCGCTGAGGAAAAGAATTTCAACGTCATTTGATAGACAACTTCTGAGGCTGAGAACTCGAAAATCAACTTTTCTTGTGTCGAAGGAATTGAAAAAAAATAGGAACCCTTGTTTTGCAGTATTATTTGCTATTGCCGCACCCAGTTACCATCCTGTTATCGGCCGGATAATATGGTTGGCGCAACATAGCCTCTAACACCCAGATTCCACTTGTCTGTCCTAGATCTCCCGCGAACGAAACTCATAACGAGAAGTTCATGTGTTACGTCCCTATGTTCATAAACCTGTATCTCCCCTGTCTACATCCCGCCACATGATCATTTCACGCGTCACGTTCTTGTGCGTTCACGTGTTAAATTCTTGTGTTCACGTGTCAAGTTCTCGTGTTCACGCGTCACGTTCTTGTGTGTTCACGTGCCACGCTCTTGTGTTCACGTGTCACATTCTTGTGTTCACGTGTTAGGTTCTTGTGTTCACGTGTCACGTTCTTGTGTTCGCGTGTAACATTCTTGTGTTCACGTGTTACGTTCTTGTGTTCACGTGTCACCTTGTGTTAACGTGTCACGTTCTTGTGTTCACGCGTGTAACATTCTTGTGTTCGCGTGTCACCTTGTGTTCACGTGTAACATTCTTGTGTTAACGTGTAACATTTTTGTGTTCATGTGTCACGTTCTTGTGTTCATGTGTCACGTTCTTGTGTTCACGTCTCGTGTCACGTTCTTGTGTTTACGTGTCACGTTTTTGTGTTCACGTCTCGTGTCACGTTCTCGTGTTCACATACCTGCATCTCTCGTGTCTGCACATCTCGCCACATGATCAGTTCACGTGTCACGTCCAGACCCTGCATGCTGAGCTCAGCCATCGGTAGAACGACGTCACCCAACACTTTCTGCCTCGAATACTCGTCATAGCCCATCACACTAAGTCACATAAAATATTTCGCGTTGAATACTTGGTAGTTGAGTTTCTATACTTTTTTTGTGTGTCAAAAATAACTAGAAAATATGAAAAGGAATTGTGGGTTAAGGAATGCCGATCACCCACTCCTTTGTTATTGTTCATCATTGAGAATACAGCGGTTTATCCGCAAGGAGATTTTAAAAAAACAATCTACGAATAAAGTCTGATATGTTATTGATGAGATTGAAAATATTTTGGTTACTTGCTTTAATTAGCCGATGGAAATGGATTCTTTGCATGACTCGGCATTCAGCGGAGCATAAAATGGCGGCGAGATAGAACTTCTTAAATCCCTTTTTAACTAATCCCTCAATGATCCTATGGGTACGAGAGGTTCATAGTTTCACCTGTTGCTATACCCTGGGTACCAGAGGCTCCGAACTTCGCGGCGCTCAAAACGTTTTCGTCGCGAAGCCTGGAGCCTCTGGTACCCCAGGGTATCGTTGCTCTTAATCGTTTCACTCATGGCTCTTTTGTTTAGAATGTACCCAGAAGGCCATGGCCCTTAAATAGTACCTGAATTGCAAAGAGCTGAGTTGAAGCTCATCGTATGTCATTTCTATTTCAAATGATGATGGCCTCCTTCGTCCTGACGCCTGTGGAGGAGTCTGAGTCCGGGTGTCCTGTGTGCTGCGTGGGGAGAGAGACACTGGGGAAAACACGGACGAGTGGGACTGGGGTGTAGCGTCCCAATGCGTGCCCGTGAAGGTAGAGGTAGGCGGACTCATGACCAAGTTCGCCTTGTCGAGGTGTTTCGAGTCAAGGAGGTCCACCAACAGCGTGGATCTAAACAAGGAAAGAAAGAGACAACCTCTTACATATTCCAGGGCGGATTTAAGGGTGGCTAAAGGCCCGACACACACATCATTTTTTAATATAAAAATCCTGGTACGCTCTTAGAATTCGCGACCCCATTTATCTATCTGTGTTGCGTTTCTTTTGTCTTACATTATGTAAGGACAGAATTGTCAGTTGTCCAAAAACAATAACGGAATCCACAAAATAACCACTGAAGTGTGCACACATGAATGAACGTTCCTATCAGAAGCGACTCGCGTGCTTGTACTAACACTTTTCCAGGCACGAAGTTAAAAGTTATTAATTATTCAGTGTTTCTGGTCAGAGTTTCTTAGTTGTTCCATAACCTTATTATATATTTATGATTCTATAAAAATCACGATTTTAGCTAAACCAAAGCACGCTATTAATCACGCTATCAAACATATTGTAAAAATAACCATAAAAATAGCTTTATATAATTTTCCGGTATTTAGCATAGTATAAAAATGATTTACGCTAACGTTCCAATCTGAAAGGCGTCGCTTGGGTTACGAGATAAAGCACTGATGTACAGTATCGCCCCAAGCGCGCATAAATGCGGAGCAGAGAGAAGCGTTAGTTAGAGTGGTACAGATCGAGACTTGGTCAAGACTTAACAGGGAGCGCTGTAGGAAGGTAACTATGATTAAGTTTGCATTTTTATTAAATCGCTGTTTGAATTCATCTCTGTGTTGTTGATTTCCCTGCTCGAACTCACGCTGTCGCGACCTCTCTTGTCCGCTAATACCTTAGTGGCAAAAGTTGTCGTCACAATTAGTCACTTCCTTCCTTTTGTGGACGTATACATTCACCACTGATATTTTACCTTTTGCCTTTCACAATATTTATAAGAATTACCACCTTCAAATCATTCACTATAAAATTGACCTGTGGTTTAGTAGGTCGGGTTTTCTGGTCCTATTTGTCCCATCCCATTGGTTAAGTGGCCAAATTATAGTTATTATATCTGTTGCCTGCTAGCCGGCTCTCATTCGGGGTTATTTTGAAATGTTTTGTTTTCGAATATTGGGATTAGTCCAGTTTCGAGTTCCGTTGTGCCTGCTGGTCATAGGCACAGAGGACGCATAAATACAGTGCAAGCCTCGGTTTCAATTCGATTGCGAATACCAGCGGAATCATGAAGTATTCACGGGTGGAACTAAAAATTGGGCTATTCTGTAGCGCGTGTAACGGCGAGGGTGCATCACAGAATTCCCTATATTCGGAAACAAAACATTTCGGATTGGCTCGAATGAGAGCCAACTGGCAGGCTATTATATTTGCGAAACAAAGCGGATACATATTATAAATTACCTCAGTTCTTGTCCTGTAGCTTACCAATCAGACAGGGGCGTTAAAATCGTGAATCGTGATTTATGCCCTCTAAAAATCGTGAATCGGGATTTCCGAGTAAAGATTGATCGTTTTCGTCAGTTTATCAGTTTATCGTGAAACGTGATTTCCGATTTTTGAAACTCGTGAAAAGTGCAGGGACCACAACCCCCCCACCACCACCACCACCACCACCACCCCCTTACCACCCCTGGTCAGAACGTGTGTTTGGCTGTGTTTTTGTGTTTGTAGTCGTGTGACTCACCTTTTAGTGTTATATTTGACTGAAAACATAAGTTGAGGATTTGTCTCTTTTTCCTATATCGAAACAAATACACCACCAGTTATTTACAACGGGGTCTCACAGGGGCAAATCGAGAGTGGGGATGAAATAGTTGCTCTGTTCACCTTCCCCTTTTGAGAAAAATGTCTGGCCAATGAACCGTGCGACCATGCTCCTCTTTCGTAATTTCTCATATTATCATCAAGAAGCCCATTATCAACCCCTTTTTATATCCCAACCCCAAAGTGTCCCCTTAGAATACAGACGTGTCTCTTCAAGATCTGCTGAAGATTACAACGAAAAGATTACGCCCTTAAAATAAAACAAGCTAACAATAATAAAACTGAAATTAGGAAAAAAAAGGACCAAAAAACCTGAATATTGGAAGGGGAAGAAATAACGTTACTTTTCTAGTCGTTGTTTTCCTCGGCTTAGGAGTTGATGACCTTGGACCGAGGCGTTTGACTCGGGGCTGAACCTCGACGTTAACAATCTTGCCACGACGGCCTGGGACCCAAAATGGTACGCTGTCGATTACTGGGATATCACGTTTGCGTAGTTCACCGTAAGGTGGTATGTACTTCCGGTCACTGGCTGCTGGCGTTGAACGTTTTTCAAGGCACTTTCTCTTCCGATAAAGTGCGTAAGACACGAGCAGCATTAAACCAACAAATACAGATGTCACAATGACTAGCACTTTGGCAACGTAGACTTCCATGAAACCTTAACATGAGAACGGGTCGAAAAGACAAGTAAATGTTACAGTATTGTACAAAATAAACCTGTTCAGGCGCATACCAAGGTGCGCACCACATTGGCCGCGAAATGTTGAGTCTTTTTATTTTTCAAAAACGATACTTATGACTGTGCCCCCCCCCCCCCCCCCCCCCCACACACACACACACCCTTTAGAAAATCCTGAGACCACGCCTAAGGTAGTGGCGCAGTTGGTAGAGAGCTGAGAGTTGGTAGAGAGCGTCTGGGTTCCGGGCTCGATTCGAGTTGGTTCTTTCCTTTTCTCTGAGGAGTTTTCTCTACCCTGTGTCCCGTGGTCAGACACGAGTCGTACAGTGGCTGCCTAAGCGCCTTCTATGCCTCGACTCTACCATTTTATTGTATCTCGGATATCAAAAAGTGGGTTTTTTCTTATTATTATTAGCAAACGCCTGTGGTGTACTGTGATGGTAAATTGAATTTGTACCAATGAAATGTTTTCTTTAATGTGGTTTTCCTGTAACTTGAAGAATGAGGATCCCCACCTACAGTATTATTTGATTTTTATGCTCTGACTTGTGTTAACATTGACTCTTGTTTTGAAGCAAATGGCGCTACTATGCGTCTCAATTATTACTATTTATTAGTCACCGGGGGGGGGGGGGGGGGGGGGGGGCTGGGGGGCTATAGCTCCCCTTTCAAATTTGCCGACCTTTATTTTTTCAAAACAGAGGGAAAAAATTCTAAATGTTTCAGCTAAATTTCCCATGGATTTGATAAGTGTTCAAGGATGCGCTATTGTTCTACTACTCCCTTGGAAATCCACATTTAAATGACAACCGTACTGTGAATAAAAAAACACTAGACTTTGTTACATTAGTAATTTTTGGATTTTACAAAAATACAAGATAGAGCTCTCTTTTCAATTTACTCAAATTCCCTGAGAGTGAGAAAGTGATACAAGACCTCCCCCCCCTCTTCCACTCCCGCCACTCTTTTTTCAGCCCCCCCCCCCCCCCCGTAAAAAAATGGTCTGCGGCTTCTGTTAGTGTTGGAATAACATGGTTAAAACATGGTTAAAATTGAGCGCAGGTTTTCTGTGGCGTATACATAAACAGGTTACGTAGGTTGGTAAGATGGGGAACGGATTGTACCGTTCGTTGGGACTCACGGACTTTCAATGACAACGAATTTCAATTTTAACATCAAGGTATCGTTTTACTCCAGAATAAAAAGATTCTACAATATTTTTTTTCAAAGTAGACCAAAACTACCAGGACAAACCATTGTATATGTCTAAGCGCTTACCTTTGATTGTTATGAAGATTTATTAGACGAGTTTCAATTCCCTTTGCAAATTCGCTGGAGGCACGCGTTGTGATGGGCGCGCAAACTCTACACTTGCAAATTTTCACTTGCTAATTAGTACAAGTGCGTGAGCCACGTGGGAATGAGGTACATTTCGAATGAGGGTATCGTTTGGATATTTTGATTATCGATCTCAATTTGCTGCTAATCAAATCAAATAACTAAGCCCCTTTTTTTATTTCTTTTCTATACTGTACCTTGTGTGTATGTATACAACTATTTCAAAAAACGTTGTCTAAGAGCGCTCTGGCGCACGCGCCCATACCGCGAGGTGGTATGGGTAATAGGTTTTCAGTTTGTTTTCAGGGCATGAATACGCCGCAGTCTTATAGTGAAGACCTTCGCTGGCGAGTTATTTGGATGGTACAGTTTTTTTTTACGAAGACACTGTGGCATTTATTTCTATGGTGTCGCGTACAATTGTAAAAGGTATCTGCAAAAATATGGACGACAACGCGAAAGACGACGGCAGAGAGCAATTTAAAATTCAGAGCCAGACGTGAAATATA
The DNA here is from genome assembly GCF_932526225.1 of Nematostella vectensis. Lineage (NCBI taxonomy): Eukaryota > Metazoa > Cnidaria > Anthozoa > Actiniaria > Edwardsiidae > Nematostella > Nematostella vectensis. The sequence goes on along the minus strand of NC_064035.1, from coordinate 8,723,345 downwards.
CTCTGAAATGGATTCTGTCTGAGGACGGGAACGCGTGCGCTGAAAATTAGACTATCCTTGTTCGCTATGCTAGAAATAAGATTCTTAGGTTTTACTATAGTTTTTTGGGGAAAACATAAACGAGTGAATTTTAATCAAAGATTTTTATCAGAAATCTCACCCCCTCCACCTCCCCTGGAAAAATTATCCACTTTTTCGGATTTCGCACCCTCCCAAGAAAAATCCTGGGTACGGGCCTGCACGCTTACAGTCAGATTATTTGAGTTGTCTGTGAAAACTCTAAAGCCGGCTTTTCACTAGCGAAGTGAGAGAGACCTAAGGGCTCAAGCGCTGAGTGTATGTGAGACACAACCGGGGAAGGAAGAAAAGGAACCGTTTCGTCCCTTTCCTCTCTGTCTTCTCTACTTCTTTCTCCGCACGTGTCTCGTTCGCACCGGTTGTCACACGCGAAGTGAACATCTTACGTCTCTGCTTATATCTCTGTGTTCGTCCAATTCTCCAGTTAAAATAATACATAAAACAGGAGAATTATTGCCCTTCAATTGATATTAAACAAAAACAACAACAAAAAGAACGTAAGCGAAGGTTGTATGATAATACAATTTCACAAACAGGGTACGTGACACTAATCGTTGCAGCCTTTTACAGCTGAAGGACTGGGTCTTACTTTAATAAACTGATTATTAATAACAAAACCAATGAGATATTTCACTTTTCATCTAAAATTACAATGTGCAGTTGTAATTAGTTTTTTTTTGTGTCTAGCCGTCGTCTAACCAATAAAGAAAATTTTAGATAAATTTTTCTTACTTTATTTTTAAAGGCAAAAAAAAAACGTTATCTCGAAACGTTCAGGGATACGAAAAACTGTTCGTATAAATTTGTTTTTTCTACTTTTTAGTAAGGGAGTGTTCATTAAATACACCGAGGGGGGGAGGGGAGGGAAGATATTGAGGGGGGCACCGAAAAAAGGTCCTCTAAGGGAAAAAGAAAGAAGTTTTTGGGGTTCTATAAGGGGGGGGGGGGGGCACCGAAAAAAAATTTACAATGAAAGGGGGGCTCTGAAATTTTAAGGTGTCTTGAGTGCAAATCTTCCCTCCTCCCCCCTCGGTGTAATTAATGAACACTCCCTAAGTCTTCATTAAGCTTCCTTGCTCTAAGTGGTTGCTAAAACCAACCCCAAATGTTCTTCAGTTATTCTGTACAAATGTTATTTTGCAAATTTTCACTGATGTTATTAGACACCCTTCTATATGTTCTACAGCATAGAGGAGCCCGAAGAGAAGCCCAACTATAAAGAAACTTATCAGCTACTCCATTTTAGCGTGCGTCTAGCCTGCGTAGCAAGCGCAAAGGGCTGGGGAAGATGAGGGGTAGACCCCGCGCGCCTGGAGAGAAGGATGGAGAGAATGTGGGAAAAGGGAGCCCCCTCATCCTTCCCTCTCCCTTGCGCGCGCGCCCCGTCATTCTTGTATCATCAGAGGGCAGACGCACGGGCTGGGATGTGAGGACTTGGGCTAAGGGGACTTGCTCTAAGAGATCATGTGACCTTTTGGGTGGCAAATGCAAACCGAAATAAACACAGAACTGACTGCGCCCGTCTCCTCAAAGAACGACGAAAAAAATAAAATGTTTAAATGAAAATAAACGGTTTGTGAAAAAAAAACTTTCTGGCTTTATTCGTATGTGCTAAGTAAGTTGCTTTCCGTTGTTGCTATTTTGCCGCTAAAAGCCAGAGCGCGCGAGTTTGTCAACCAAAAAGTCACGTGATCTCTTAGCGCAAGTCCCCCATTATTGCGATAACTTATATAAGATGTAAAAAGTATGTAATTCTTTGAACCATTGAACACAATCTGTTCTTGGTGCGACCCTTATCCTTGTGCTATGAATCTTCTGAGTGTGCTTTTGAGAGATTGATGCAGAGCGTGACTTCTCGAAGCACGTTAAAACCATGAGTGCCAAGATCTGAAAGACACACTCGTACTTCACCCAAAATCCGGTGTCGCGACAGACAGTCGAATTCCATGACTTGGAATAGCAGTTTTTGAGACTGAAGCTCGTCATAAGAGATGTCAAACTCGTACGTTTCGTTAAAAAACGGCTGCAATGTCTGACGGATAACCTTGGATATGAATAGCTGCTTGCGGCGTGGAATCAACTGGGTTTTGACAAACACGTCCAGTGGTCCCGTATCGTCCTTTGGAGGCAGTTCCTGTGCATTTAGTAGCTTGACGACCATTGCCGATCTGCAAAAACACATAGAAAGCTAAAGCAAGACATTTGCGAACCCAGGCAACTGATTGTCATTAAACGCTACTGATTGTCATTAAACTCTACTGATTGTCCAAACGTGCAATTGAATTTTCGTTGCACGCAAAAGAATGTTCGTTCCAATCGAATTGAATGTCCAAGTGCGTTATTGTTTCTCCGTTGATGCTAATGAATGTTCACGAATATTCAAGTATTGAATAGTCAAGTCGAGTCACGCTAAATGATGTTTGTGCGATGTTGATGAACGTACAATAAACGCTATCGATTTAACTTTTGGCACAAATGAATGTCCCTTTCCGTTAATGAACAGCAAAAGGTGTACCACAATTGCTCGAATAAGCGCAGTGTTTTAAATCTGTTTGGCGTTTTTTTGGCATATAACACTTTCCCTGGGCAGCCCAAGAGGGGGGTGTAAACCCCCTAAACCCTCCCCCTAGATCGCTACTGAATAGTACTTACATGTTGGTCTCATACTTGTACTGGTAGTACTTACGTGTTGGTCTTATACTTGTACTGGTAGTACTTACGTGTTGGTCTCATACTTGTACTGGTAGTACTTACGTGTTGGTCTCATACTTGTACTGGTAGTACTTACGTGTTGGTCTCATACTTGTACTGGTAGTACTTATGTGTTGGTCTCATACTTGTACTGGTAGTACTTATGTGTTGGTCTCATACTTGTACTGGTAGTACTTATGTGTTGGTCTTATACTTGTACTGGTAGTACTTACGTGTTGGTCTCATACTTGTACTGGTAGTTATACTTACATGTTGGTCTCATACTTTTACTGGTAGTACTTATGTGTTGGTCTTATACTTGTACTGGTAGTACTTACATGTTGGTCTCATACTTTTACTGGTAGTACTTATGTGTTGGTCTTATACTTGTACTGGTAGTACTTACGTGTTGGTCTTATACTTGTACTGGTAGTACTTATGTGTTGGTCTCATACTTGTACTGGTAGTACTTACGTGTTGGTCTCATACTTGTACTGGTAGTACTTATGTGTTGGTCTCATACTTGTACTGGTAGTACTTATGTGTTGGTCTTATACTTGTACTGGTAGTACTTATGTGTTGGTCTCATACTTGTACTGGTAGTACTTATGTGTTGGTCTTATACTTGTACTGGTAGTACTTACGTGTTGGTCTCATATACTTCTACTGGTAGAACTTACGTGTTGGTCTCATATTTGTACTGGTAATGCATGCTGAACGTCAGTCTACCTCTAGACATCACTGTTTTCTAAAATTAAAAAAAAAGTACGTAACAATAGCGAATGGGGCTCATTCATTGTTCAGGCCTTGAATAGAGGAGGCGTATATATAAGAGATCTGATTTCCCCTGTCTGAGACACTAGGTATTTAGCCCCTATAAAATCCTCATGATATTAATCAGTTTATTACACTTGTCTCTCTATACTGGCGATAACATTTAAAAAAAACAGGAATCAGTAACATGATTGTATATTACGGCAGCCCGCAGGGTATTACTGAAGAAGAAAACCCTGTATGTTTCTTATCGCTGTTCCCTGACGAGTTTGCACAAACCCGGACAGCAGGTTTTTTTAAAAAAAAAAAACAATCCCTACACACAGAATTAAAAAGGGTTATGGCCTGTTTCTTTTTATTCATAGCTGGAACATAGCGCCGGACACGTGATAATCACATTGTACCCCACGTGACCGAAACCACCTTACCGTGCTAGCTTCCGTAATCATTGGCTGTACAATAGTCGCCTTAGTGATGGGTAGCGTGTCCTTCCGTTTAGGAAGCCACATACTGTGCACTCCTTTGCGAGCCTCTTTTTTCCTCTGTTTATCAGCTTCATCTTTGGCGTGTTCTTTCGCCTTTATGGCCGAGGGCGAGTACAGTCGCTTAGGTACTGCGCCAGGGCTAGGTGATGTTAGGATGATTCTTGGATGTGCGATAATTCGGTCATCTTTAACTCGTTTTGAGCGCCGGTAGACGCGCGTAGCCACGAAGATGATAAGTAAGACTATTACTGTCCCTCCACCGATGTAGATGGCGAGAAGGAATGGGTGTTTCATGACCTGATAAAAACAAAGAGCAAATTTTTAAACGCAAAAAAAACATATATTTAGGATGAAGTTTTAGATGAAGTCAAAGCATTGATTTGAAGAATTGTCTGCTAGTAGAGCTGACCACCTACAGGAGTCTGTGATAACGAGCTCAGCTCTATCTCTCTCTATCTTTTTTAAAGGCTTACAGTCGCGTATCCGGGATTGGCTAAGGGGGTGCGCAGTCATAAATATCGTATCGAAAAAGCATAGCATTTGAAGATTCCTTAATCAGAAATGACCAACTTTTTGGCAGCGCCTGGCTTAGGAACTTTTATTTCAGTTAGTACAACCTAAAATTATCATACCATCGTGAACAAGAGTCCAAAACTGTCAATCATTAAACAACGAACGAATCAACAACGCGTACAACATCACCTCTACTGAGAAGATATGGAAAATATGAGCTTACAAAATCTAGCTTGACGTGGACCCTGTTCAAAATTCCTGACCGTGGGAACGTTCATAATAGCAATAACAACAATCATTTATAATAATAATAACAATTGAAGTTTCCCAAACACGACTCCCCAAAATGTATGCCAAACGGGCGAACGTTTGTCAAATGAAGAAAGATGCTTCGAGGTATCTGTGATAGCTACCTACTCTTGGTCAAGAATACAAGTCAACAACAACAACAACAACAAAACGCTTTATAAAAGCGTCCCCGGAAACCCAGGGATATTTTCTTATCGAGAGTGGAACGTTAAAGCAAAATACTACTGGGTTTTCGAGGATGATATGAACATAGCATATGAAAGCATACAAATAAACGAATACCTTTAGGAACAAAAAAGAATATTATAGAGATCAACTGCTTCGTGTCAAAAATCAATTTTAGTCAAATACGACCTAAAAGGGTGAAATACGACCTATAGGCCAACACGGTCACCTACGATAGAAATCTGAAATTTTTGTGAACTATTGTTTGGTATAACCGGAAGTCATTTGAACCCCTACTAGAGGGGGGTATGATGTATTGAGTGAGTGATCGTGTGGTGGTGAAAATCGAGAGTGAGCGAGTTTGGATGGTCTGAGAATCACTTGTAATAATACAACGAGAGTTAAATACAACATAATAAAACCCAACGTAACGTGAGTAGTGTGTCGTGGAACCATCTACGATAAAATAAAACAAGCTGGCTCAAGACAAGCTACACAGAGAATTCGCTGTATCGCACATAAAGACCTTATAAGACCTAGGTATATCCACAGCCAAGGAGCAACGCCACACTTCTCTTCAAGTCCAAGATGCCGGCATTGCTTATCCTTTCCTTTTAATTGAGTATATATATATATATTGGAGGTGATTTAATGCTCCCAGACGGTATGCTAAAAATATAACAATATTATAGTGTTGGTTTGAGAAAAATACAAACTACATAGGTTTCCCTACAGGTCTGTTTCGTGGTTGCCCACTCATCAGATGAGTGGGCAACCACGAAACAGACCTGTAGGGAAACCTATGTAGTTTGTATTTTTCTCAAACCAACACTATACACCGCTCTACTTTCGAGTATTGAGCACTTTCTATGAAGGCCTTCAACCATCATTTTAACAATATTATATATATATATACAATGCGTGAGTGCAGGCGTTCATATAACAGTGCTCAATACATAGGTGTAGAGCGGGATATATCTTGGTTTGTAGGAAAAAAACACGCGAACTACCGTTTCACCTCTACAAGCCTGTTTCGTGGTTGCCCACTAATCAGGAGATTTATTAAGAATATATTACTACCATCACTTATATACTATCTATGTATAAAATTAACATAAAAATAGGGCGCGAAATTTGAATGGCTGTTATGATGAAATTGAATAGTTCAGCTGTTGCATAACATAAGGCTTTGTTCCTGTGGCGGCACGAAGACACTAGCTCGTTACGCTTGTTTAAAGTTGATAGCTTGGGTTGGCGGATAATGATAAGTTTTTGCTAGAGCTGTTGTAGGCGGAGTGAGATGACAGGATTTTCCATGAAATAAAGTGTTCTATGTCGTTGTCTTTAAGGCTCCATATGTACTTGTTTAGTTCGGTCGAGTTTCTGTGTTTAGCTAAACACAAACCAAGATATATATACATATATATATATAAACGATTTTATAAATATTTTTCACATAATAAAACTATTTAGGAAGGCAGGATTGGCGAATTAAGGATTTAGACGCATTTGGGTGTGCTAAATTCCAGTAGTTGATCGAATCACATGCCAATTTTCTATCGGTCGGCCCTCATAATACTAAGTTGCAAGGTCTTAATGGCTTTTTATTTTTCATTTAGTAACTCTGAAAAAAGGAGACCCTAGATGTCTAGACCATACTTGGGGGGTTCTTAAGGTGGCCAGTCAGAATGAGCAATCATAGGTTGGTATCGAGTACCTCTCAGAGCAGTGCTAATGGGATTTTTTTGTGATAAGCAAATCTAAAACGTCTATTAAAGGGTGGATGAAAGTTCAGATAAAAGAGGGAGATCTCTGTTTTCCTAGGGTGAAAATATGGCTGGAAATGAGAACATGGGGTTATGATAGCACTAGAGATAACATAACTTCATAAAAGATATCCATAAAAACGATAACTTATATGAGTTCCTTATCTTAAACTGATCATTAAGAAGGACGGGTAAACTCCGTATTATCATATTGGGAGACAAAGAAAGAAGGGGATCATCTCCCAGCTAGAAAAAATGTTTCAATATCTTTATGTTGACGGCAGTATGCAAGGTCCCCCGCTATCCGATTTGATATCTGCACCATTGACACATAACATGAGTTACAACTACGTCTGATCAGTAACCACAATGAAAGAATTAAAGATATTCATCACAAATTACGCAAGACTTTACCCAATAAAACAAGACGGCATATAGAAATCTGAAGTCTGTTCTGAAGAAGTCTTGAAGCGAAAATTTGGCAGAGTCGACTCGATTTTTTTGACGAACCGTATTTATACTCTGATTTTCGAACAATACTATTTGGATATTTTGAATGATTCAGAAACCTACAGAAATGGAGAAGACAAAAAATAAGATTGAGGAGTTGCAGCGTTTCTTGACTGTTTTGAATGTACGAAAATGAAAAAGCGCAAAACGATATACATTTTTTTATTGGGGGGGGGGGGGGTATTCAAAGTAAAATCTCTCTAAGCCGTTATTTCACGTTTTTTAAAATAGTAAAATCAAGTCTCCAAAATGGTATCTCGGAAAGGTCAAATAAAATTTATAAAACGTGTAATTCGAGAAAGGGCAGGAACCATTGTTTTATAAAGAAATGCATCCTTTGCAAACAGCAGGCTTCAGACGAGCTGAGCTTTCGACATTCCTGTGAAAGGAGCCGCATGAATTTGTAAATAGTAGTAATCACGGCTGACGTGATTTTTAATACGAGTATAGGTATTTAAAAACACGCAAGGGACTTTCACTAAAATAACATACAATAATGATTTTAAGAAATGGTTTACGTCAAATTAATAAAGGTTTAAGAATAATGTTTTACTACTTTTTCTATCTATACCATATCTTTCAATGAATACGAACACAGAACACGAGAATGAAATTATCACCTATTGAAAACTATACACATCCATACCTCAGTTGTATGCACGAGCTATTTTCCTTGACCCATGACTAGAAAAGCAATAGAATAAAGTTACAAAAGCAAATACAGTAATTTGTGGAATAACCGTTCTATAGGCAATACATTCTCATTTGGAATCATTTTTTTCAAGAGCAAGAAAAATTCCCTTACACGCATAGGGGGTATTAATGATACGGGGGCAGATGCAGACTCGCGACTTCAATTTTCTGGGTGTTTTTACCTTGTATCACTTGCTCAAACCAGAATTCAGGTAAATCTTTGTAGTATTTTGCTAAGCCATTGATCTCCGTTAGTTTTTAGCCAGACAGGTCAATTTTCTCAGTCCGTCATTTCAAGAGCATTTGCAATGCAAAATTTGTAACGTTCATCTCCTAGTTTGTTTTACAAGCCTCGCATTCAAATACCCCGCGAGGACCAATCAAAGTAAAGTAGGTGAAATCATCCGTTACGCGTATCGACCGCGTTTGATGCGGAAACAATATCGCAAACGATATTGGTATCCCTGTGTATTGTACTGAACAGAAGACACTTTCTTAGGGCTATCAAAGAATAGTATATCTATAGTCTTTAAATAATAGTCTATAAACTTTAAAGCTAGCCATCAAATGTTACGGATTAGTCGTAACGTTTTTGTTTGCTTGAATGGAGAGGGCACTTCGCACTACTGTCTTTTTAACCGTTTGCGACGGTTGACAAATCTTGCAAGGCTTTTCAAACAAACAAACTTGTTATAGCCTGTTAAGCAGGGTCATCAGACCAAAAAAGGAGAGTTATGTTTGAAAAATTATAAACAGAATAAAAGGTGGAATATTACCGTTATAATTCGAAATAATGTAGCTATTTCCGGCTGTGACACAGGCTACACGGAATTAATGTATAAAATTTTGATGTAAGATACAAACAAGATGATTAGTATATCTATTAAAGTTATTGAAGCTACTGTTCCATTGGTCTAAAATAAAATAGACCGAAATGTATAGTAAATAAGGTTTTCTTTTGGGGTGGGGGGATGCAGTAGCGGATCTAGGGGGAGGGTTTATGGGGTTTAATCCCCCCTTGGGCTTCCAGAAAGCTATATGTAACAAAAAAAATTCCCCCTCATCCCTTTATCACTAAGCCAACCCCACCCCTCCCCCCCCTTTAGCGAAAAGCTAGATTCGCCCCTGGGATGGGGAGAGACGGGGATAATTTTTTGAATCCTGAGTGTCAGTCCTTGGTTCCGTTCCCTATGAAGACTTTATATCTATAATATTTAAGTATATACCGGGAACCAAAAAAGAGGTAGTTTAAATTTCCTTCTCAAATCGAAAAAACGCCTGGTACTCAGATAATCAATCGAGGAGGCAATTTTGCAAAGCTTGCTTGCTTGCTCCTTGGAAAAAAAACGGTAAGACAACGGTTAAACTCTGGGTTTATGCACTAACATAAAGAATCCAAGTGTCGTAGCCCGTAGTGGTTTATGGGTAACACATAAATGGCTGAATTCTGGTATCGGAAAGCCGTGGGTGAATGTTCAGTGGCGGATCCAGGGGTGGTAACGGGGGTGACATGTCACCCCCCTTTTGGACGAAAAAAAAAAACAGCGTTTAAACATGAAAAGATAAATCGTTGCTTATTGTTATAGCCGAATTGGATGTATCGCGATGTTATTCACTGGACGGAAATCAAGCAAAGTTCGTGACAGAAAGCCAGGCCACTGCACTAGGCGAAACAAGGCATGCATTTTGAATCAGAATGTTCTGACTGGCGAAACAGAAAAGCACTTTTCAACAACATTTTTTAACACTAAAAGATAGCACATTAGGTGTGGTCGAAGCAATTTCTAATCCTAAGCTCTAAAATCACTGTGAGACCGGTGAGACCCCCTAAGTGATAGCAAAAGCGTAAGAATTTTATAGCAGTTGGTTGAATTGAATGCCCTAAAAGATAGGGCGGTCACCCTATCGTCTACTTTTATGGAGAGCCCTCCCCCCTACCGGTTCTTACCATGAGCTTTTCAAGTTTTTTTGACAACTCGCCGGCAGAATTCCTTTAAAATTGTGTTTTGATTGATGCACTTGTACCCAAAAATAGAAAGCGCAAACTGGAAGATCGACAGAATGAAGGTCTGTAGGCGTTTTATTGCAGCGCAACCATGAAGGATGGCGTTATCTTCTTTTCTAAGTGTTCCTCCAGTAAAGTCCGTAGTAAGAGGAGCTGTTATGCTTTTGGTTCTCTACTAATCCAAAACCTCAATAAGTAACGTGATTTTCACAAGCAGGCAAAATAGATGTATTCTCGAAATTTTGTAGAAGATTTTGTAACATGAGATATATATTCCTTAAAATCTGAAAAAAAAAATCGAGACAGCCTGACAAAAAAGTCAGCCCCCTTTTCTAAATCCTAGATCCGCCACTGATGTTTACAGAAACATAAACAAGAATGTTAAGCTTTCGAACCTGGATTTGTCTTATTGCATATCCATTTTTTTTTAAAAATTATACCCATGAAGCACTTAAACCTTAATTGAAAAATAGGTTTTCCAGAAACTGTTAGTCGAAATGGGTTTATACCTCACAGGCGCAAAGCTAGGGACACAAAAACTCTCTCCCCCCTCATCAGATTTTCAAACAGAGCTGTAGCTGGGTGGGGGGGGGGGGGGGGGGGCACGATACTGAAACACTGAGAAAATATTTGGCTGCAGCCACGACACTACTGGTCATTTCCTTATAATTGTTTTTGGAACATCGAAGGGACATGTGCCCATATTGTCCCACCTCCTGCTATGGCCCTGATAGAGTAAAATGTCACTAAAACACTGCGTCCATATAGGGCGTGCAGATGAAAGGAAAAATTGAAAAAGGTGCAAATAAGGGTTTTAGATATGAACAGGGGCTCATAAGTAGGGGCAATCAACTTCCCCATGTTCTGGTACTATATAGGTGTCACGGCGTTTCCTAGGATCAGGCTATTTTTAGACGCGCGGATGAGCCAATCAAATTCAACCTTTGTGTTGACGTTTTGGCTGAGCTCAACTGCACGCGCAGTCTCAGACAAAAAGCTATGTTCTCTCTTCGGTAATTTGACTTTTTGTTGTCTCTTCTTTAATATGAATCCAACCCTACCTATGACTTTGAATTCTAGCTTGCAATTCTTTTAGTAAACAAAAAAAAAACCGACGGATGATAGATAAAAATATATTCTCCCCAACTGCAATTTGCGCGTGCAGCCTCACGTCACTCACGCGCGCGATCAACGCCAACGTAAGTGATTGGCCCGTTCGTGCGTGCGCGTCTAAAAGTAGCCTGATCCTAGGAAACGCTGTGACATTTATATAATACAGATGATTGCCCCTATTTATGAGCCCCTGATATGAATTTATGTAGGAACAACATATGCTAGAATTTTTAGAATTCTTATATTTTCATACATTCTTTGATACAGTACATTTTCGTTTAACAACAACAGCTTTTTAAAGGGTCAAAAAACTGGGATCTCAATGGTCCTGCAGAAATGGTACAGTATTCCTTAGCTTGCTAGCCGCCTTTTCTGTTTTCGGGGCTTCGGGATTCCTGTGGCGAGCAAAAAACCGTTTTGGGCTACTATTATTCTGCAAACCGGCGCCACAGCCATCCCAAAACCCGCGAATACCAAATAAAGGATATTGTGTATATTATTATTGCGTTTCTTGTTCTTGGTTTCCATTTATAATCCCAATGCTTCCGTCTAGGAGTTCCGAGATGAATTAAAATAGGTCAATTTCCTACATAATGAGACTATTATTAGCGTATTAATTAAAGTAGACGGATCATCAAGCAAATACGTCGCCGTAGCTTATTATATTCGAATCATTAATAAATGTGACATAATATTAGCAAACTAACATATTTGACCAAACAGGAAATAGTTATGACTTCATCTTCAACATTTTACAAAATAATAGGTTCGTCTACTTAACTGAATACAAACCAATTCGAGCTATGGTATCGTAGACTAATCATTTCCACAACTGAAAATGTAGACAATAATAATACCAGTAAAAGCTTAAATATAACCAAGGGAGTATAACCAATCTATCAGATTTGAACGGGTAAAAATAGTTAAGATTTCAATTTTAAGAACAAAATAATAGGTTCGCATACTTCAATAAATTACAAATAAAACAGCTCAAAACAAGACATCCTACACTAATTATTTACCCAACTGTAAATATAGCCAATAATAACACAAGATTAACAACGATAGGGCATCTTAAGTACACTTACTTTTTCAAGTCTTCTGAATTCCACCGCTCCATTAGCTTTCCTTCATATTTTTCCACCCGATCTTGGATAACAGGAAAGGTCTTCGGCGGATAACTAACGACTATTTGACTATTCGCGACGCTGATGGACTGAGAGTAATTTGAGCAGCCAGCACGAACGGGGGTCATGACTTCGTGAAATACGCCTTGGCAGTCAACACACTGAAGTTGTCAGTCATACTCTGGACAGAGGGGAAGGGGGGTGGCATAAGTGCCAAGCGAGACGGAGTGAAAGGGCGTCGAAATCTCCCTATTATTGGGCCAGGATACTTTTTTTAGGCGCTGGGCCCTTTTGTGAGCGACCGCAACTGTCACTTCTTTTTCTTCTTCTTCTCACACGCCACAACTTCAAAAACAGCATTTTCCGAAGGCTAGCTGCAAAGCAAGCTTTTCTGCGATGCGAGATCCGAACACGTGTGGCTCGCCACAGTCAGTACTATCGTGCGGCCGAAACCTTTGCGCGGTCAAACTTTTCACTTAATGTAAACACTTGCTACATACGCAGGCTATCCTATCCACTATCCAATCTCAGGACTAAATCTAAAATATGTTCTGCCTTTTCCTTTCCACCTCCCCCTCCCCCTCCCCCGCCTCCCTCAATACCCTTGCCAAGAAGTCTGGCCTGTCAGATCGAATCAGCCAATCAAAAAACGAGCTTGCTGATGTGTTAGATAATTATGAACTGAATATAAACAGAGTCCCTTCTATTTATCCTTGAAAGGCTGATTCATTTGTTGTTAGCTTTCGATCAAGCAAACCTTTCAATTCTGATTTTCCAAAATTTGTAAAATTCAATGAGAGCGTCTAGTATTGTCTAAACTCTTCTTGCTATTGTTTTCAGTCGATAAAAAACACCAAATCACGGAGTCGTTTTTGAATCGCGATCATAAAGTCGAAGATTTCAACTGATCTGTCTCGCTGCAAAAATTAAATAAAAGAGAAAAGTAGTTCCACGATAAATATTAAAGTCGTAGGATAAAAATCCCCCTGTCCATATTGTTACTCAGTAGCGTTGGTGTATTTTATTCAATGATAATGCCATGGAATACGTGAATACCGAGATTGACATTCGGATCTAGTAAAATTCACTGACACTGCTGCTTTACCTCAATCTCGTAAAATACAAACATAACCATTACAGTTCCTCTTGGTCCTCGCTTCCTTACGAAACAAAACAATTCCCGTTCACATAACAAGATGGCTAATAATACACAAATAGAAATAGACCTAGTGTTATAAAAGATGGCCTGTGGGGTCTCACAGTGGCCTTCTAATAAGTTACCAGACTACTCAAAAACCTGAAAATTTAAACTCGATACTTAGTCGAGCGCGAAGGAACATTATACTTCAAATCGAAATTACATCGGGATTCCCAACGAATAGTTTTTTTCTGTTTTTGAAATTACGTGTGCTAAATATAGAAACGAAGCCATAGTGAGAATTTCGTTTTACTTAGTACGAAAATGTATTTTTGTCTCCGAGAAATCGCTGTGAAAATTCCCCATTAATCACAGAACCACAGCTCTTCAAAAAAAACCCACGGGAATCAAATGCTGTCGGTTCTGGGTTTGCTCTCGAGAAACTAACGGTTCGACTACGTGTATATTTCCCTCGGTGAGCTTATATCGAGAGAGCGATCGTGTAGCCTAACTCGACCTACCGCTCAACCGACTCAGTTTACTTTTGATTATTTCACGAGGCATTGTTTTACAATTCGGTGACGTCACATACCACATGCGCTTTATGCTATCCTTCGCCCCGTTCTTTCCTCAATATCGCATCAAACAACCCTAAAACAGAAAACTCATCATTTGAACCGACTTTAGCGGTGGATTCAACATTACTAAACACTCCTGAGACCCATAGGCATCGAACAAAAGACAAAACAAGGCCTGCACACGTGTTGCAAAGCGTTTCCAGAGCTGGGTTTGCAGGTTTCCTAAGCTTTCGACTGCCAAAAATCCCCTCAAAACGCCATCCAAAATGGCTGGTTTTGTCTTTCCCTTGAGAGTGCCAGATGATGAAGAGTAGTCGGATGAGATAGTAAGGAAAGGCTTGAAGATTACTTGAGAAAGATTTTTACCGGTAAGTAATGACTTCATCGTTATTCCAGGTTTCCTATCTTCAGCGAATAGTTTAGAACTTTACTCTCGGACTTCGTTCAAGTTTTAGCGGTTATTTCAGGGCGTGGAATTACTCGTCAATTTATACCTAAAATACATAACTTTTCTCGCTGTTTTACCCATCAAACTTTAGCCAAGGATGTCTAGAAATTGTTGGATGAAAGTTGTAAATAAACATGTGCGCTAACTGTGCACAAATATCCGTCGTTTCGGTCGTCATCGCCAACTAGTTGAGTCCACGCTTTGCGCTCGCATTAACAGCCACTCTATTCATTGCTATTGTTTGTGACATAGCATTTATGATCTCTAGGCATAGCTTCGGGGGAAAAAACTGGTCGAAGGGATGGATCGAAGAGATGTTCCTAACCAAAGCCCCGTTAATGCACACAGCTTCTTCGATAACTCCGGTGAGTCAATCAGTTTTTCCATTCGTCCTGCTCTATAGCGTGTTTACCTCGCTTTGTAAAGACTAGTTATTATCGATAACCTCTTGTGACGAAGCGCTTAGCCTTCCTCCATTTAGTAGAAATTATGAAGTAAACCATTTTTCATAGATAATAGTTCAACTTTACAATGTTTTGGTTTACCTTGACGTTACAAACCATTCGAAAGTAGCCGAAATTCGTCGTAAGAATTACTCTAAATAGCCTTGTTTTATATTTTACAGGGCATCCTAATCCGATGCTTCGATCGCCGGCGTTATCACACGAAAGGCCACCATACGGAATGCATTCTTTACCAAGTGCCTTCTCTATGATGAGTAGGAGACCAGGGCTTTCTCACTCTGGCCAAGATTTCCTTAGCCAAGACCCTATCTTGGGCTCCCAAGCCAGCATGTCACCTCCTGGGACCATACACTCTGGACTTGGCGTAGGAAACGCTGGTCCTGGTTGGCCATGGATGTCTGCCCATCCACATATGACAAGTCCTGACTATTTCTCTTCTCATATACCTAGCGGATGGCTGGGAGGACATGATCACGACCAGCACAGGGACAGAGTGGATGAATGTTTGTTCCCTAACCCAAGATCACATGGGGGAATTATGAATGGAGTATCTAATTCTAGTAGTTATGCCGCTGGCTCAGGCATTTTCTATCCGCATCCAGCTAGCCCAACTCCTCAAATACATAGTTTTACACACCATTCAAGCCCAGTGACAATGTCAAAGAGCTGGTCAAATCAGGGAAACCACAATCAAAGAGTAACCTATGATCATAGTGATAACCATCACGACTTAGACCTTTTTTCCCCTCAAATGAAATCTAGACATCCTAGTCTGAGTTTGTCTGATGATCCATGTGGAATGGACATTCCCAGCTTTCCTGATACAGATGGCGATAAACATGGCCCCCGAGGTCAAACTGATGCAACAGGTGGTTACAGTGGATTGCATTTTAGCCCCAAAGATCACCCCATGGTGTCCCCAAAGCAGGCAAAAAGCACTGATGCATTGAGGTCGCCACCAATACCCAGTATGAAGTCACCCTCACAAACAGCTATAAGATCACCTTCTCAAACAAAACCACCACCACGATCTGAGTCCAAACGGCAGGAACAGCAGAATTCTAAACCTACTGAAACCAGAGGGAACAGTCATTTGAATACTTTACCACCAGTTCCAGCACACCGACCACCACAACCCGTTGATGTCCTTCCTCCACCACCAAAATTAGCAAAAACAAAACCAGTGCCACCTCCAAGACTACAAGTCCCTAAATCTATTTTGAATGACTGTGAAAGTGTTATTCCATCAAAACCTGATTTAACTGGAACTCTAAGCCGCCAAAATAAGCATTCTACTGTCAAAGAGGAGTCACATGCTCAAAACTCGTCTGGTAGCCAATGGCCAGCACTACTCAATTCGAAGCAATCTGGAAGTAACACTCATATGACAACTGCAACAACAGCATCGATTCGAGAGAGAAAATTATCCATTCCTGAAAGACCCTCTGTTTTGCAGCAAAGTGGGCTTGCACAGCAAGCAGAGTTGCCTGCAAAGTCATCAATTGATGTCGCTAGGCCTCCAGTAGTACCAATCAGTAGCCATAGCGCTGCACCCATAGCACCCACCACTACCACTAAAACAACCAAATCAGGATTACCAGAACCTCCAAAAGTTCCGTCAGGAAAACCTCTGGCTATGGCCAGGTTCAGGGTGCCATTCAATAACCAAGAAACCAGTGATGAGGAGAGCGATGGTAGCAGTGAAGTGAGTAGTGAAAGCGAGAGTGGCAGTGATGCCGAGAGTGAGGAGGGGGAGGGAGAGGGAGAAGAAGTCAGCAGTGGCAGCGACAGCAGCACAGATGAGGAGGGTACTGATGATGGAGATGAGGAAGGAGGGGAGGAAGATGATGATGATGACGATGATGATGATGAAAATCAGTCTGGTATTTTGGCTCCTGATAGCCAGGATGGCACCAAGATGCCATCTCTAAAACGCAAACAACAACCTCTTTCAACTGGTAGGTTACATTAACAGATTTGTTAATATCATTCAATGTATATATTGTGTATTTTATTTATTGTCCCTTGTTAGAAATTTTTTTTTTTAATGAAGCTCCAATTCTATGGCTTGAAATTGTACCTTTGTACACATAGATATCCGGAGTCCCTTAAATGTATGCACTGTAATTGGGCACTGTCATTATTTTAATTTTAATACAATTGTCCAATCCTTATCATTAATTTAACTGTAAGTGCTGGACAGTAGTATTGACAACAGAATCAATGCAAATTGTCTCTATTTTTCAGAAAGATTTACAGCTAGAAAGTAAGAGACTGTTTTGTTAATTTCCAGCTCCGATTGTGATAGTTTGTTCCAATGTTTCAGTTTTCAAATTGTTTTACTAGGATATGCTAGTTAATTATGTTTGCATTGATATGCTTTTTTAACTGTCTTGTATAGTATTTACACTGTAATGATTATTAAAATTGCCCACCCTGTTTTCTGTAGGAAGCCCTAAAAGAAGAAGACGAGCTGTAGATGATGATGCAGTTATGGTTCCTCTGGAATTAGGGTGAGGACTTTCAGTTATTCTCTTCCTTCATACTGTACCACCTCACTGATCACCCATTTAAAAATCTTTGAGATTTATTCTAGACATTGCCTCAAAATATAAGTTTTAATGATAAGAAAGTATTTATTTCATTGCTGTCAATCAGCCCTGCTTCTGTGTTCATATGACATATTCTTTCTCAGTTGGAAACGGCAGACACGGTTGCGGCCACTGGTTGCCGCCACCCCAGGAGGATCACGTGGTGATGTGTTCTATTTCGCACCATGTGGAAAAAAGCTCCGTACCTATCCTGAAGTTGCTCGGGTAAGTGGGACAATATTTACTTGTGACTGTGTTTCTTTTTTTTTTTTTACTGTTAGGATTCTGTGCAAAAACAACAACATTCACAACTACACAAAAGCTACATCTAACAGCTTTTATGTTTATTTTGCTGAGTCATTGACTTATTACTGTTTTATTTATCCAAACTGTGAAATGAAAATAATGTTGTGTGATAATATTTTCCCAACAGTACCTAACAAGAAATAATATTACCAACATCACTGTGGATAACTTCAGCTTCAGCACCAAGTTGTACATTGGAGAAGTTTATGAGTGCAAGGATGTATGTATCATTCATTGCACCCTCAATATGCCATAAGGGAAAGGTCATTATTTATCAGGGAGGGGGGGGTGGCCATAAGGGAAAGGTCATCATTTATCAGGGAGGGGGGGGCATAAGGGTAAGGTCATTATTTATCAGGGAAGAGGTGTGGCCATAAGGGAAAGTTCATTATTTATCAGGGAGGGAGGGGTGGCCATAAGGGAAAGGTCATTATTTATCAGGGAGGGGGGGGGGGGTGGCCATTAGGGAAAGGTCATTATTTAGCAGGGAGGGGGGGGGGGTGGCAGCCAACTTGAATTTTTGTCCAGTTCCACTCCAAACATATCGACCCTCCCCCAATCTAAAGCAAAAAAAAAATGGTGACCCTCCCCCAATAAAGCAATCAGAAATGAAAGCCCTTCCCTAGAACAACAAAATCTCAAAGTGTATTTCTTAACTTTATTCGAAATTATACTCAAGTCATGTGATACTCTACCTACAGCACATTCCCCCAGGAGCACCAGCAAAATTTCATAACTATATAGAGCACTCTTATCTGTGCTGTACACAAAAAGTAAGGGGATTGGGCACTTGGTCAAGACATAAAATATGCTTTACATTTTTTTAACCAGAATATGGCCTGAATGTTGCTATTTTCAGCATAATTGTGGGGAGACGGTATTGTGTGTCTGAGGAGGGGGGCCCTGACTTATCAGGCACACCTTGCCAGCAAGCCAGAAGCAGATATGCTTGTTGCTAAATTTGCTAAAAAATTTGAAATCAGAGTATGGGTGATGAGTTCCCTTTCGATCATTCCCACCAACAATTCCTCGCCTTCCTTTATAGGAGAACAACTTTGAGCTGTTGAGTGAGGAGGAGGTCAAGAGTAGGAGGGAGGCTGCTGCCATAAAGAAGAAGGCATCTGAAATGATAGCAAATCGAAGAGAAAAAAAGAGGCAAGCAGCTGGTAAGTACTCTAAGACTCACTTGTATTACACTGCATGTTTTGGTAAACTACAAAAACACCCTAATTCCGGAAATCTCTTTTAATTTAATCCTCTTTTCTATATCCTTCCTCTCTTCTAAGCCTTATCCTCTACACTATAAACAAATAAATGTAAAAAATGTAAAAAGACACTGTGGAGCCCACAAATGTAATAGACCCGAAAATTGCTAAATACGTAGTTGACAGCATTGGCCTCCATGCTAATAGGTCAAGGAAACAAGATTGTCGATATGAAATTGATGTCATAACAGCAAATTAGATTTGATAGATACTGTTATGACGTCATCGGCGACAGCCGTGTATTCGAAGCTAACTCTGCTTTTAGGCAGTGTCTGAATTTCTACATGACATTATTACATTTTTTTTTCCAGTCTAGAGACCATATCTTCGTTAATAACATGTAGGACAGAATGCAAAATAGTAATAAAAGATGTCCTCTTCCCCACTAACCCTCCCTCTTCGAAGAAAAATGAAAGCTTTCTATACAGGCTAATAGAATCTCACTCAATAACTGCCTGGAATACTGCTTTGGAATTACAGATGGGGGTCTAAGTTGCCTTATTTATTTAACGGTGCGTTTTAAAGTATTCTACAATGATTGACAAGTATTTCATTGCATTGGTGAAAAGTGTTTAGAAGCATAATGAGACAGCAATACTTTTTTCAGACATGGCGAAAAAAGCTCAAGAAAGCAAGATGCGGAAGAAGATGGAAAAGCTAATGGCTGCAGAGGAGTCCAAGAGGGCAAAACAACAAAGAGGTAGGTTTTGTATGGTTGACTTTGAGGTTGACCTCTTTCTAATGGACACTGGATAGCTCCATTTACAAACACTTTTACGATTTACTTTTGCCATCTTTGCACACACTGTATCTTCTCTGGCTTATAAAGAAGACATGAACAGAGTGTAAAAAAATGGGATCTTTGTTTTTTTTTAAAAGAGAACTTAAAGTTGAAACTTATTCCAGGATAAGCTTAGGTTTTTCTGTGCCACTTGAATTTATTTTAATTTATAAAATAAACTATCTCTTTAAGCGGAGTCAAGAAAGCTAAAAAAACTTGAGCGCCAGCAAGCCCTGCAGCAAGCAAAACAAGCTAAAAGAGAACAAGGTATTCATGGATCCAACCTGTTAATCAGGCATGGTGAACCAATCAGATAGGTCACACAATAACAACCATGGTTATCAACCTATCACTCATGCACAATGAACCAATCAGTTATGAGGCCACACAATAGCAATGGTGTCCAGGCATGTACACAGGGGCCTGCACAGGGTGTACCCCCACCCCTGGCCGCCAAAAAGTGGGTCATTTCTTATGAAGAAATATTAGAAAACTATGTTTTTACAATATGATACGTATGACTGCACAACCCCCTCAGCCAATCCTGGGTACAAGCCTGGTGTCCAACCTACCAATCATGCACAATAAATCAATCAGATATGGATGGTGACCTGTCAAAACATTTTTGTCTATAAGCAAATACAAAACAAATAGTTTTTTTTCTTTTAAACCAAAAATGATATTGTTAATAACAAAATACTAAAACAAGGCTGCATATTAATGGAACAATTTGATTAATGTTTTTCTCCAGTTCGAATAAGGGCACAGCAAAAGAAAATAGCTAAAGAGCAGGAAAAGCAGCAGCGACGTTTGGTGAGTACCCTTCCGAAACTACAACAAATATTCTGGGTTTTTAAAAGTTTGTTAGGACAATGATATGACTAGAAAAACTACAGACAAGCTGTAGAAAAAATAGTTAGTCTATGGTGGAATGAGGCAAATAAATCAACACAAACATGAAATGGTATGTTTTAGTCTCTGTGAAAACAGAGTCATTTTGTTGACCTTTTGTTTTAGCATTAGCCCTTTGTTGGAGAGCTAATGCTCAAAATTTGAGATTTAAAATAAAAATTTAAAATAAATTTTTTTGAAATTCCTCACCAGGCCAAGATGAGAAGACAAGAGCAGTTGAGGATTGAAAAAGAAATGAGAGCCCAGCAAGCGCAGGAGGTATGTGTTTTGCATGGGCCGCAGTATGTTGTATATAGTATAAGACTTTCCCGTGGTTCCACGAGAGCTAGGAAGTCATCTCAGTGCCTTTGCTCTGACAGGCCCGTCGTAGAAAGAAGGAGGACGTTGCTAGTGCAAAGTATGAGGAGGCGATGAAAAAAGCCAAGGTACCCAGTCAATAGTTGACTCCTCTGGCACATAGGTTGCTCATCATTCTCTACTAGTGTTCTTCTTGGCTTACTCTACTAGTATTCTTGGCTTAAGTATTTAGTACAGTAGATTACAATAGGGAGCATGTTCCTGTCTTCTGCAGTGTTCTTAGTGGCCACCTCTTGTTAAACTATTCGTACTCGCATCAGATATGTGCATACGAATAAGTCCTTTCCTTTGTCTATCAGATATGTATACTATACTACTTGCATCAGATACAAGGGAGGGGCGAAATCTGAAAATTTTTCTGGAGGGGGGATGGAGGGAGTTCTCTGATAAAAATCTGAACACCCCTGAAAAAACAAAAAAAGGATTTTTTTATGCCTTTGCAGCATTGCCACGGGATGTTTCTTTTTATCAGATTTGGCTACATACCAGAGTGATATAGCTTATGCTTTATAGTTTTGCATACAAATAGCCCATCTATTGAGAACCAAAAGTGGACCTTAAGCCGTTGTGGGGGGGGTGCATTCGCACCCCCTGCAACCCCCGCACCCCCCTGGGTACGGGCCTGAGATATATAACTTTATATTCCAATCACTGTTGATATAAAGTCCATGTGTAAGCATGTGTGTCATGCCTAAAATAAAAACTGTGATTGTCCATTGCAATTATTATTTCAATTCTTTATTCAGGAGGTTAGAAACCTTCTAAACTTCAACTAATAATTTTTGTTTTGCTTCTTTTGTGATGAACTCAGGCTCCTTAGTTCATTTGAGCTCTGGTATGATATGTCTGTAACATCTTCCAAATGAACAACCTTAAAATGACATCTTAGGTGGATTTAAAAGAGGAACTCATAGTTAGATAAAAGGTATCCAATACAGATAACCTATGTTCTCTGTGTATAGATGTGCCTTGTACTGTATACCCCCAGAGTATTCATCAGATTATGCATTTGTTATAGAGAGGAATGATAAAGAATCTTATTTGTATTGCTATTGTCATACACACTCAATTTTGTTTTTTCTTCAGGACCGAGAGCTAAAGCGTCAGCAAGCAATTCTTCTAAAGCAGCAGGTTTGTAGGCATGAAAGGGCACAAATCGGAACCAAATCTGACCTGACTTGGTCAACACTGAGAAAGAATAGCCCCTGGGAATAGATTCTTATGAATCTGTGTTCCGTTATAGGAACGAGAACAGAAACGACAGCAGCAAATGATGATTCGTGCTCTTGAAATCCAGCAAAAGGCTGATGTAAGCTGGTGTTACTTCAGTCAGTCTTTTTCTGGACTGGCTTCTAAATGTCTTTTTCTCTATTTTAGGAGCGCGAGAGGCAAAAGGAGGAGAAAAGAATGGAAAAGAAGTTGATTAAAGAGAGGAAATTGGTAAGGTTCCCTCAACATGTGGTTTCTAGAAAAAAAAACCAGTGCAGTCTAATTGTTACTCTTCACATGGTGTTTGTATTATGATTTTCTAACTTTTGTCATTCTCATCAAGAGTAAAGCCAGCTAAGAAAAGAATGGGTCAAATTAACTGCTCATTGATTATTATTTCATTTTAGGAGCAAAAGAGAAGAGAGCTCATCCTTACAAGAGAGCTCAAGAAGCCTGTGGAGGATATGGTTCTCCGTGATGCTAAGGTAAATGTCCACCCTAAGTCTCAATGGCTTTTAAATGCCAATTTGTGTGCTTGCAGCTTGCGGCATTCCCTATTATTACAAAGTAGATTTCATTTGAGAAAATAAAATATAAAGAATATGCTAGATCTATCAATCCCAAGTAATATTGCTTTAAATGGATATTTTTGTTACTACTTTTATTTTTAGCCTTGCCCTGGTGGATACACAAACCTGGATTGTAAAACTATTTTAAAATGCTTCTAATTCCTGGATAAAGTCTGGCAGGGACTCGGCAACAGCTAGCACAATTATACTGCATGCCCTTTAACTTATATCCTTCCTTTGTGTTACTCTCAGCCACTGCCAGAGATCCCAAGATTGTCAAAGTGCATCCTGCCTGGAAAAGCCTTTGCAGATCTACTCATGGTTGAAGAGTTTGTCCACAATTTTGGTGGAGCACTTGATATAGGTAGGCCTGGTATTCTGATTTGATTAAGATCCATGACACCAACAAGGGGATGCTGTCTCAAGCATGTTTAATTGCACATGCATGCATTTTTTGTCGACTTCATGTCCTGTTTGAGGTATTTTATGCTTTTTGTGGTACAATAGTACAAATTAGACAGTGTACACGCGCAATCTGACCTGCGTGGGTAGCATCCTCTTTCCAGCATCGAGGATCTAAATCACCCTAATGTATACAAACAATTGTCACAAGTGATTTTTACCTTGATCTATACCCTTATAAAAACCATATTTTCTGTTTGAAGACCCCGCAGCAGAAATGCCAAGTATTAGCGACATGCAGCTCTCTATGCTGTGCCAGGGAGAAGATGTGTTGCTGCCATTATGTCAACTTCTGTTGACCCAAGCCATGGCAGATCCAGGCTGTGATGGGCCTTATGTATGTATACATTTTCTATTGCCAGTCTAAGGAATTGAGTTTTGTGTTCAGGACTGAGGAAGACCATGAAATAAGAGCTTTTCACTTCCAAATCATTGTTCAATTCATAATTTACTTGCACACTATAACTTTTGGTAAATGAAAAAAAAAACAGATTGAAACTTGAAAAAATTTCCTTATCAAAGTTTGAGAGTTATAACAATTTATTTCTCCTTGATTTTGCTGGGCTAGGAAACACTTAAAGTATAATTTCATAGTTTTTTTTATTGTGGGTTTTCTTTATCAGCATGCCTTATACATCGACATGACAGAAAAACATGGAAATGCGCAATTTGAGATAGATAAAGAAGACACAATTTCTTACAATGGCCATCGGTTCCTTGTATTCCGGAATGATTTTCAAAACACAAATAACGTGAGGCCAAGATGCACATACCCAGATTTTGTCTTTTTAAGATATTTTTTCCTTGATCATCCTTGCGCTATGTATGGGGTCAGGGACGAAAAGCTCAAATTTCAATGACACTTTAGAAAAAGTTGCATCAATTTAAACAAAGTCTCATTTGGTATTTTGTTGGCTATTACTCACAAAGTACTAAGAGAAGTTTTCCCCCTTTTTAGATACTAAATTTGCTTATTTAAAGCGTCATGTCATGTTTTTCCTTCATGTCTTATATATCACATTGAATGTTTGTATTTTTTGTTTAGGCTGTGACAAAGCTGGGGCAACCACTTCACAAAGTAGAGCTAACCGATAACAATACCTCCGAGATTCTACGCTTATTCGTGATGAGCAGAAATGGTGGTCCCAACGAAGTGAGTATCAACTAGTAGTACATGTTTATTGATTTGAACTACTTTGTTCATATTGAATTGCTAATTGATAATAGAGGCTGTTGCAGCTGCAAAAGTGAAAACATTTCTCAAAATACTTTTCAATTTTATTGGCAGCTATGTTTTTAGCCCAATAATAGAAAGTCTTTCAAAGCCTCAAAGTTGTATTGAAGGTTGGATATTTATGATTTTTTTATATGATGAAAATGACAACAATGTATTCTGGGAAAGGTGAGATGCCCTTTTTTGATGTTTAAGTAAATAAACAGTGTAAAAAATATAGTAATAGTGACAAAAGTTATTCCTTGGAAGTTATTGTTAACTTATCAATATGCTTCCCTCTGCTTTCCTAGTTGTCAGATGCTTTGGAAGAGCAACCCTTTCAGTCCTTGTCTCCTGTGCAGAAAGGCTCAGTCTTGGCATTCTTGGTCAATGAGCTTCTTTGTAGTCGCGTGATTATCAAGTAAGTCTTATGCTTTGATAATGGTGATGAATTTACTTATTAATGAAAAGTCCAGGCATAAATGCAGTGCGAAAAAGTGACGGAAACTCATTGTATGTGTTTTCTCACAGGGAAATAGAAAACAGCATTGAGACCATGTCTAACCTCAGAAAAGACAAATGGATCATTGAAGGACGTATAAGAAAGTAAGGAAATATAATCATAATTTTTACCATCATACATTATCCATCAAATCCCTGATGTGTCTTATCCTCCCTTTAGGTTGAAAGATATCCAGAACATGACAATTGTTGTTTCTTTTTCAACATACCTTATCTACCAAACCCATGAATTATCCTTCCCCCTCCTTCAGGCTCAAAGCTATTCAGGCAGAAAAGTACCCAGTTGTTAAGATAAAGAAGCCACCTGGGCGCCCAAGGAATGTAGACACCACATCAATAGACAATGACAACAGCCGCGATGCTGCATCCATTGCTGATAGTAGTATACAAGGTAATGATGATGATGATGATGAAGAGGAGGAAGAAGATGATGATGATGAAGAGGAGGAAGATGATGATGAAGATGGTGAAGGTGGTGGGAATGGCTCTGGGTCCAGCGATGAATCAGAAGAAGAAGAGGTAGGTAGAAGAGGTTTTATACTGTATCCTAAATGAATAGGCCTCTAATTACGAACCCAATCCTTAAATTAAATTGGTTATTATTTTCTTAGGATGACAAAGAGCCTCAGACACAAGAAGAATTGGAAGGAAGGTTACAAAAACTAGAAAAGGTACAGTCAATATGGTATTCTAGATGTCAGATCACAGATGTAATGAATTTTATGCTGTCTTATTTTTCTTTTTAGAAACACGCGAAGTTCCGAACTAAACTATTTGGCCACTCTCACTCTTTGAGGGCATTGACCCTAGGCCAAGATAGATTTAAACGTCGTTACTGGGTACTCCCTCACACTGGTGGAGTGTTTGCTGAAGGTCTAACAAGTGCAGAGAAAGATGGGATGCAGAGTGATATTCCCGCCCAGGGAGATAGAGAAAGAGTAGAAAATCTGGATATAAATAGCGCTATCACCGAAGGAACTCAAAGACAAAGAAACAGTCAACAAGCCTCTGTTAAAATGGAGCAAGGTGCTATTACTCCTCTACAGTCATCAGTGAACGGAACAAGTTGCTTGGAAACACCAACTACACCCAAACATTCAATTCCAGTTAACACCTCTGCTGGGCCCTCATCTCAGTCTCAGTTTATAAAAATAGAAAACCTTATCAAAAGTTCTGATGGAGCTACATCAGCTGTGATAGTTTCTCCCTCACAGAATCTTGTTGTCTCTCAAATAATACCCCAGAACACCTGTAACAACTGGTTCAGCCTTCTTCCGCGCATGCCATGCGACGAATCATCTCTGACTCTGTCACACACTCCACTAAGTGGAAACTTTGTCCCAACTTACAGTAAGAAGGCAGAAATAGTACTGATGGACTCGCCTATTCCCATCAAGAGACCCCCAGGCAGACCTCCTAAGAATGCTGCACAAATTGTTTATCAACCAAACCTTGTGTCGCTCTTTGGATCTGGCAGTCCCAACCTTATGTCATCACCAGGCAGTGCTGCGGCATCACCTGAGAAACGAGGGCCTTGCACTAGTGCGAGTAGTACGTCTCATGTCTCCACTATGTCTCTATCATTTGAAGAGCTGAAGAAGAGTGTGTTGGAATCTCTAAGACAGGAGCCTGCACCAATTCCACCAGGTACAGTATTATGTGTCTAGTGCTCTTCAAATATCAAGTTGTCAGTTGCCACAAAAAATCAAAATTTCTCAAAACGTTTCTCTGTTCTTGTTATTGAAGGTTGTATTTATTGTATTTTTTTTTTTGCTTTATCTGCCTCAGTCGTATGGCCTGTATTTTGTATGTATCAACCTTCGTTTACATTATCTTGATGTGTTACAGAGGTTCAGCATGGATGGTGGCGTCTGACGGAACCAAGCAACATCAAAGAGCTTGTCAAGGCATGTCATAGCAGGTAAACAAGGTGCCAATGTTCTCTGTGATTGACAAGCATTGTTTACTACTAGAGTATTGTTCGCTTTGATTGACAAACATTGTTTACTGCTAATTTAATGCGCACATCTGGTTACTCACATTGGTTCTTGTTATTCATATTTTTTACAGAGGAATTCGCGAGAAAATGCTCCAGAAAAATTTCCAGAAGTACTCTGAATATATTAGCTCATCTTGTAAAAAGCCATTCTGTGATGGTAAGTAATCCAGAATTTTTATCAATCCAGTTTGCCAAGGACACGAACCACAGACCTCTTCTTTGCTCAGCAATTCCGCCTAGCCAATAGACCATCTACACATCAATCAGTGATGAACATGTTTGCATTATTATGCCTGAAGCTATTTGGCTGCACAAAGTAATAATAATGAGGTTGTCAGAGTTTTTTTTAGTCAGTTTAATTGACCAACAAAATGTGCTTTGAATTGCAGCCACAATGGTTATTCCCTTATTTCCCTTGTGAAAAACGGTGACTCTTACATACTGTAAACTCTTTTAAATGTTCTTGTATTGGGTACATTCATACTGATGGACTAGAATTGTCAATCGAAACTGTGTATCTTTGTTTACATTATTTCCATTGTAGAAGACGACGACTCTGAGACTGATGAAGAGGATGAAAAGACTGAGGACAAGCTTGCAGAGGGCACACCCGTTGACGATAACTGGTTTCCTGCAGCAGAGTTTGCAGTAAACAAAGCCATCATGAAGGAGGTGGAGGAGCTTGAGGAGAAAGTGTTTGCTGCTAGTCTTCAAGTCAAGGTAGTGGACCTAGAGACTGCTCAGGAAAGATCCTTTTTTCAGAAGTCTATTAAAATATTATGATTGACGGTGGCTTTACATTTTTTCCTCTTGCGTTTCCAGGGATGGAAACTGCCAGCTAAGGTCACTAAAGGGCTGACCTATAACCCTGGTAAGTGACTATTCTTTCATAAAACCAGTGTTGAGTGAGTGTACAGTGCTATAATCTTTGCATGCAGACACTCAGCAGACAGCTCTACTTACAGATGCCTTCCCCAATCATTATTAAAATGGCTTTTTTGTTCTAAATGTTTTTACAACATTTTCCTACATAGGCATATGTACTATTGTATAACTTTTTCACTCTCGATAACCGAGTATAATAAAGTGACTGAGTTGGACTGAGGTGGACTTGGATAGAGGTCTGACTCTGAAACTTAGATGTCATATACTATGAAGGTCCTCTCTCAACACTCAGTCCCTTATTTTACAGAAGCCAAGACAGACCCAGAGAATAACTTACTTTCGATGGCTGCAACACGTCTTGCTGCTGTTGAGCTTGGCATCGAGAGGCGCTACTTAAAGCACCCCTTCCGAGATGAGTACGTATGTCTTACTCTTTGTTCTGAAGAAATTTAGAAATCAAATCTGATAATCCTCCCTTTTATCACAGTAAAGTGCAGATACCAACAAATATTGGAACTGCGCTCGCACCAGGAGAAGTTCCCTCCGGTGAGTACAATTTAGGAGAAGACAGTCTCCAAAAGTATTTACATGTGAGTAACCTCTATTTCTTACATGGTTTCAGCCGAAGCACAGGAAGAGGAAAATAAAACATCGCCTGGAAAGTCAAGGTATTACCAACATGGCAAAAAAAAAATCACCCAAAAATATATATGCCTTTACACTGCCCTTCTTCATCTACAGTGGAAACATCACCCATGCACTGAAAGTGTGGCGTGCTGCAGTAGCATCAGTTAGCAATGCATCACAGCTTGCAATGTGCCTGTCTATGTTGGTGGGGTACATTGCTTGGGACAAATCCATCATGAAAGTGGTAAGCTTTGAATGGACACAACACCTTTACAGATGGGTTTGGTCGTTTTATACAGCTACATTTTAATATGCTTTATTAATTGCAAGCCGGGTTCAGAGCTTATGGCATGTCATCTAACCAATGCCATTGGTACTGATTTTGATAATAAGCCATCACTGCCTTTTTCAAGGAACAAATTCACTCTATACCACTTAGCTTCAAAACTACCAATACCCAAAATATTTTACCTATATCAACAGCTCTACGCTTACAGAACTGAAGCAGTGACTTCAACACTGCCATCCTATAAACTCATTGCACTTAAGCATGTGTAATATATATCTAATGCCTTGCTTGGTATAGGCAGGATTCTTACAATTTTCCATTTACAGTTCTGCCAGATGTGCCGTAAAGGTGACAATGAGGAGCTCCTTCTTCTATGTGATGGCTGTGATCGGGGCTACCATACCTACTGCTGCATGGTAAGCCTCCAGTCTTCCTATGATGTTTCCAATGAAAATAGGTAGTCAGCATTTCCCCCAAAACTCGGTGTGTCCCACTGCTTTCATTTTGCTACCATATTCTAAAGTTACATATCCAGGGGTGGTTAATTGGGTGATTTGTAACAACCCACGCCTTCCCAATCCTGCACCTTCTGGGGTACACTTCTGTATTTTGGCCTAGCCACCTCCCTTTCCGGACGTGTAGCTCCTCCACTGTTTCAGACATGTCCTCGTCTTGCTGATATCCTTATGGCGACGTTGCTAACATCATGCTTGATAATATTGTCTTTATTGATTGCTATCACAGCCCAAGTTGACGACTATCCCAGAGGGAGACTGGTATTGCATGGACTGCATTGTTCTGGTGAGTAATATTAGGGTCTTCTAAACCAAGAACAACTGAGCTTGCATCCTTGAATCCCCCCCCCCCCCCCCCAATATTTTCACAAATAAGGAAATTTCCAGTAGGGGCCCCAAAATTTCGAGACCTGTTACAGCTCTGGTACTAACTGCTCAACACTCAACCGTCATGGCTTCATGGAGTGGGTAAATACCGCAATTGTAATCATTGCTTATTTCTCAAATCTGTAGGCGGCTGGTGGAGACAACTGCTGTGTGTGTGGTGGACCAGCAGGCAAAATGGCCAAGTGTGACAACTGCCCTAGGAACTTCCACTTGAAGTGTCTGGAACCACCGCTAGTCAAGTAAGTGATCAGAAGCAGCTTGAAAAACACTCTAGGCACACATGGTCAATACAGTGTTGTTGCAATATGTCTTTTTATTTTTCCCAGGATGCCTCGTGTTTCCTGGACCTGTCCCAAGTGCAAAAAGGTATCATTATTTCCAGCCCTGTCCCCCCTCCTTATCATCTGTACCACCTTTCCACTGTCCCTTAAATAGTTGTAGTTGTATTTAATTCAAGCAAGATTCCTAGCTTGCAAACATTTATAAATTATTTGCTTTAGTACTATAAAATTATGCAGTATATGTACCCTTGTGCTGTGGAATTCACGAACCTGCCTATCTTAAGCCTATCTACCCCACGTTGATATTTTATCGCTATAGAGATGTTCTACAGTTTGTATAGAAGTTTTTAAATCACTACACTTCCACTCAGTCTATATTTTGTTCCGTAGCGGCGTGCGAAGAACAGCACCCCACGTTGATATTTTATCGCTATAGAGATGTTCTACAGTTTGTATAGAAGTTTTTAAATCACTACACTTCCACTCAGTCTATATTTTGTTCCGTAGCGGCGTGCGAAGAACAGCACCCCACGTTGATATTTTATCGCTATAGAGATGTTCTACAGTTTGTATAGAAGTTTTTAAATCACTACACTTCCACTCAGTCTATATTTTGTTCCGTAGCGGCGTGCGAAGAACAGCACCCCACGTTGATATTTTATCGCTATAGAGATGTTCTACAGTTTGTATAGAAGTTTTTAAATCACTACACTTCCACTCAGTCTATATTTTGTTCCGTAGCGGCGTGCGAAGAACAGCACCCCACGTTGATATTTTATCGCTATAGAGATGTTCTACAGTTTGTATAGAAGTTTTTAAATCACTACACTTCCACTCAGTCTATATTTTGTTCCGTAGCGGCGTGCGAAGAACAGCACCCCACGTTGATATTTTATCGCTATAGAGATGTTCTACAGTTTGTATAGAAGTTTTTAAATCACTACACTTCCACTCAGTCTATATTTTGTTCCGTAGCGGCGTGCGAAGAACAGCACCCCACGTTGATATTTTATCGCTATAGAGATGTTCTACAGTTTGTATAGAAGTTTTTAAATCACTACACTTCCACTCAGTCTATATTTTGTTCCGTAGCGGCGTGCGAAGAACAGCACCCCACGTTGATATTTTATCGCTATAGAGATGTTCTACAGTTTGTATAGAAGTTTTTAAATCACTACACTTCCACTCAGTCTATATTTTGTTCCGTAGCGGCGTGCGAAGAACAGCACCCCACGGCGCAAGCGGGAGAAGAAGAAACACTCTGAGTCAGACTCACTGCGGGACATTGACTTTGAGATGAGTCAAGACGGCGAGGATGAAGAGGGAGACAACCAGGAGACTCGACACCACATTAACCGCAAACAGCAGTCCAAAGACATGGCCCCATGCAGGACAATACTGGCCGAGATGGAGAAACACGACGACGCCTGGCCATTCCTCATCCCTGTCAACGCTAAGCAGGTAATAATTTGAGAAATCATGTGTACACCTCGAGAATTTTTGCGTTTAGTCATTTAAACTGACTTCGCTTGTCGAGCAGGAAGACAAAGGTTTGAAATCTGGCTCAGGTCACCTTGTGTTTTTATCCATTGTGGGTAGAATGAATACGTCAACTGACGCCTGTCTCGCGAATCTCGCTAACCAACCTGTAATTGTAGGGTGTTACAAAACCACCGTAGAAGGCAGAGTACATCTCCATTCTCTCGTTATGTAAACAACTCTATTTCTTTTCTTTCCCTTATGTGCATCGAGAAAGCTTCCATTAACTGTCCATGTCATAGCTGCTTGGTCCAAATATGCACTGATTGACAACCGGTTGTGAACCCTGTTAACAAAGCCGAGAACATTGTTGATGGCAGTGTTATATAGTTGTTGTATGATTCCTCTCTATTTTAGTTCCCTGAATACTACAAGATCATCCGGAAGCCAATGGACTTCCACACGATGAAGATCAAGCTTCGCGATTACCAGTAAGTTCACCAGCAAGTCTAGATTAACCGTCACAGTGTGACAGGCTCATTGGTTTGGGTTTGTCTTTGAAGGTACTCCTCCCCGCAAGAGTTCGCTCAAGACAGCCGACTGGTTTTCGCCAACTGCGAGGAGTTCAACGAAGATGATTCTGAGGTAAGGTTGAATGAATGTGTACCCGACCACGGCTAGATTGATGGATGGATAGATTTTTTTTATTGATGGGAAAGCACTTGGTACCCTAGTTATTTTACACGCGTCCCTCTTATAACAAAGTTTAGAGAGTAAGAACTATTAACACTACTATAAGAAACTAAATTAAGGAGTAACAGGACAAACGTGCAATAACAGTGTACTTGAAAAGCTGATAAGAAAAGAGTCATTGCTAGATAAAATGACCGAAGCCACGACTTCCCAAAAACTATTCCACCCATGCTTGTACGCTTATATGCTAGCTGATATTCAATACTTATAACTCTCAGGTTGGCCAAGCTGGAAAACGCTTGTCAAAGTTCTTTGAAAGTCGCTGGAGTGACTTGTGCCAAGGAAGCTAGCTCTCCCGCTCTGCACGCCTTTGGTTAGCGGACATTTAAGTTTATGTTGTCTTGAGTTCAAACCCTACCCTATCTGTTCTAACCCCACTATTTTTGTTCTAGCCTATCTTTTCCTTTGTAACCTTACCCTTTCTGTTCTAACCCTGTTTAAACCCTACCCTTTCTGTTCTAACCCTACCTTTTCTATTCTTACCCTACCCTTTCTGTTCTAACCCTACCTTTTCTATTCTTACCATACCCTTTCTGTTCTAACTCTACCTTTTCTATTCTTACCCTACCCATTCTGCTCTAACCCTTTTTAATTCCTAACATTTCTGTTCTAACCCTACCTTTTCTATTCTTACCATACCCTTTCTGTTCTAACCCTACCTTTTCTATTCTTACCCTACCCTTTCTGTTCTAACTCTACCTTTTCTATTCTTACCCTACCCTTTCTGTTCTAACCCTACCTTTTCTATTCTTACCATACCCTTTCTGTTCTAACCCTACCTTTTCTATTCTTACCATACCCTTTCTGTTCTAACCCTACCTTTTCTATTCTTACCATACCCTTTCTGTTCTAACTCTACCTTTTCTATTCTTACCATACCCTTTCTGTTCTAACCCTACCTTTTCTATTCTTACCATACCCTTTCTGTTCTAACCCTACCTTTTCTATTCTTACCATACCCTTTCTGTTCTAACCCTACCTTTTCTATTCTTACCATACCCTTTCTGTTCTAACCCTACCTTTTCTATTCTTACCATACCCTTTCTGTTCTAACCCTACCTTTTCTATTCTTACCATACCCTTTCTGTTCTAACCCTACCTTTTCTATTCTTACCATACCCTTTCTGTTCTAACCCTACCTTTTCTATTCTTACGATACCCTTTCTGTTCTAACTCTACCTTTTCTATTCTTACCATACACTTTCTGTTCTTACTCAACCCTTTCTGTGTTCTAGATGTCGCTGAAGTAGTTCAAGTTTCGAGTCGTCCTATTGGGGAATATCGGGAAAGGGTCTCAATAAAAACCGAAATAAAAAGAATAGACAAAAAACAATGGACTATTTGTATAGTTTAGATAGCCGACGCCCTGGACTTTTCAACAAAGCAATGAAAAGCTATTTTCTAAAAATAATGCCTTCGAGTTTCAAAGTTTATACAGATAAATCTAATTCTTCAGCAAAGCTTTGTAATATCTTCGTAGTTCTCTTCATGTGATTATGATAATAAGACAGTCTCGTGAGTCTTGTACATACCTCGCCATGGTCTCCGAGTATTTAAGAATACGAATCGCACTAATCGACGTTGTATAGACAAGAGTGATAACAA
This sequence comes from Nematostella vectensis, assembly GCF_932526225.1. Lineage (NCBI taxonomy): Eukaryota > Metazoa > Cnidaria > Anthozoa > Actiniaria > Edwardsiidae > Nematostella > Nematostella vectensis. Next base: position 8,689,481 of record NC_064035.1, on the reverse strand, counting down.
AATTTTGTATGGATTTTTTAGAATGCTGAAAATAAATCAGGTTTTTAAGGAAGCATGTCTTGAATGCTGAACTGGGGAATGGTTTTTTTGACATCCTTGCCCGCGTAGCAAGCGTTCCTGTGAGGTTTTGTCGGAAATAGGGACCGAGCGACAGAGATTTAAAGTCGAAGAGTCGTCCCTATTGTTCGCGCGGCCATATTCATCGCTCGGTTTACATTTCTGAAACCCCACAAAAACGCTTGCTTCCAAGGCTGAGGGCATCCTTGATAAGAGCTGGCTGGGCTCCTGAAACTTGAAACTTAAGGCTACGTTTACATGGGATAGGTTCTCCCTGTGGCGTGACGATTGCCTGTGGTGACCTAGGGTTGATCGCGTGACGTTGGCAAAGGAGGGCGGCAATCAGTCTAGAAATACACTAGTGCTGTTAGTATACAAAGTGGGAGGTGCCACGAAATAGTTTGCCAACATTCCCTTTGTCTTGTGGTCAATGAAGCGAGGCAGTCTCCGTAATGCAAGCTTTTATTTTGTCGCTGAATGCCAGAGAACGTTCCACACGCACGCACACACACACACAAACTGGATGGGGCTTGAAAAAGAAAACGAATCCATGCTTATCATAGAATAGCCAAGATGAACCTTACGTTCTTAGCCTGTCTTGGATCTAGTTGGGAAAAGTGTTGCTAGACGAAACCCCCTCTCAACTAAGCGTTGGGCATCACTCAAGGGCGCCCAACGACGAAAATTTCACAACCGGCCTAAAATGAGTTTTAACAAAGATACCGTTTTTATTCGTTTGCAGGCATTTTTATACAATATAGAGCTTTCCTAGATATTTTTTATCTGTTCGGATTTGCTAGGCGAAATTACAGCCATCCGAAAAATCTAGTTACTCATCACGAGGCATCCGAAACTCCTAGCGATTCTAAGATCCTTAAGCGAAATTTCTAGGTAATGTCCCTTGTATACTCGCTTCCGAAAATACTAGGGTTCCTTTTTTTAAAGCATGTCGGCCTAAAAAATCTCCCGAAAATGGTGATGGTGGTGACAAAAGCAACTCCGTAAAACATAGGTGATCCAGCTCTCTTCCCGAGAAACATAGGTGATCTAGAAATACAAATTCCGAAAAAAGTAGACAGTTCTAGGCCGACCCCGAAATCCGTATGTGACCTTGCTTCCGAACAGATATTTGACCGAAAATGGTCGTTGGGTGCCCTTGATCGCTGGCGAAAAACCAGCCAGCCTTGTTGTCCCATTTGTACATCGTGTTTAGCCGTGCAATCAGCATCACAATGTTAGCAAAGAGAATAGGGTCTTCATTAATGATTCCCTTTAGTGTTACAACATGCCGTTCTTTGAGAGTCATACGTGAAGTACCTACCGCGAAGGGGTGGCGAGACCGCTACCAGCAACACTGGCGCTGTTTGAACATGTTGGCAGGTGCTTTAAGATGTTCGCCAACATCTCCTTGTGTTATAGTCAGCCGATTGTAGTGGGGCCAGCAATGCTTATTGAAAGGGATTGAACTGTAAAGTATTTCATTATCTTTTTTTTTGTCTTGTGGTCAGCGCCGAGCAGACATTGTCAGCTGGCTGGATGACGCCCAGAGCGCGGAAAGCAAGCGGAGCTCCTAGCTTGGTTTATCAGACAGCACGTGATCGCTCGTTAAATCAGGCTAGCCGTGCTCCCTGTAATTAAATTCGGGTCCTTACTGTTAAAACGAAACACAGCCATGCACCCAAGCCCTATCTATCAATTATACACTATAAAAAAGAACCGTTGGGTTACACAATAAACCCCAATGGCAGTGACCGCCCTCAGTGGCTAATCCTTGCTAACAATAAACAGGGGCACTCGATACGGAGCCCCTCATGCTTTTGTGGAATCCACTAAACAGTCATCTACTATATACTTGCAGTAACAGACTGAGTGTATTGATGGTTATTATAGCCACCACGCATTTATAAAAAATATATCATAAAACAGTTGAATATTTCGTGAGTGCATGAGAATGGGCATCAAAAATTATGAAATTGATTTGAAATTGTTTGTTCATTATTTGCTTTTGTGAAGCCTGTTGTCAATTCACTTGCTGGAGGAAATAATTTGGGGTCGTCTCTTAGAAATCTGGTTAGCACTAACCTAGGGATGAATACAGCTATCAGGGGCGTAGCCAGGGGGTGGCCTAAGGGGCACGGGCCCCCCTTCTAACAGCCAAAAATACAGTAAATATATGATACATTATCTAAAATACAGGAGAAAATGCCTTGGAAGGGCCTTTTGGGCCCCCTCCTATTAAAAATCGTGGCTACGCTGCTGGCTGTCGTGAAATTTAATTGGATAAAAAGGGCATTTATCCCTGGGTTAGCATTAACCTGCTTTCTAGAAACCCAACCCTGGAATTATCATTTTACTTAAATGAAAACATGAATGCTTCCTCCCTTGCTACAACCAGGATATTACCGTGAGTGCAGGCGTTCATATAACAGTGCTCAATACATAGGTGTAGAGCGGGATATATCTTGGTTTATAGGAAAAAACACGCGAACTACCGTTTCATCTCTACAAGCCTGTGTGTCCTGATGAGTGGGCAACCACGAAACAGGCTTGTAGAGATGAAACGGTAGTTCGCATGTTTTTTTTCCCTACAAACCAAGATATAACCTGGATACTATGTATACGACCGACATTATATATGCATAAATGCACAGAATATTAAGTACTAAGCCATGCATGCCAACTTGTTGGGGGATTGAGCTCATTATAATTTTTAGGATAGCAAGAGAAAATGGCTACTGTTCAAGGCTTTTTTGTTTCAGCCTCCCGCTCTTTATTGAAAAGCAACAGAGCAAGCTGTGACCGAGATGCCATTGCTTCTGCCTTCTTCATGAGACAAGATTCAGCACCAATGCCAGTCATGTGTGTGCACTCCTGGGGCTTGTAGCGCATGCGCAAATCAACATCCACTGCACGGAATATGTGAAGATCAGTGTCAAGGAAAACCTGTGGGAGATAAAAAATAATTGATTTAAAAAAAAAACGCTTACAGAAAACAAAATCATTCAAAGCAACTATCATTCAAAGACATTGTCTAGCAAGTGGACAGCTTTTTATAGAACACTTTGTCAAAAGCCTATTTTTCCATCCAGTTTTACCAACTCTGTTTATTCTCTTTCTTAAAGCAGTAAAGATGGAAGTTCCAATAGCCTCCTTCACAGGCATAACTAGGTGTTTAAAACCAAAACAAATAGAAAACCTAGACCACAGAGGGCAGGAGAATCATATCATGTAATCAAGCACTGTCTAGTCTAATCCAAGAACTCTTCAAAAAGTAATGTTCTCCTGAAAAGCCAGCTGCTTTACTTCCATAAGTTTATGAAGCTGATGAGATATTTGACTATTGTTGCATGTACCAACCTTCATCAGGTCTTTTGGTTGAAATTCCTTCTCCTTGAGAAAGTCTTCACTGTGGAGCCGATTTTCTTTATAGTCTTTGTTATTGAAGCAGACAAGGTTATATGAGTCAGTGTCCCAGTGTCCCATGTCACGGTGCAAAGGGAGAACATCTGGAACTCTGTTTTGATTGAACACAATGTCTGTGTCATAGTATGCAAAGGGCACTGGAAAAAACACCTGCGAAATAAAATAATAACAGTTATACAGTTATTATGAACCACAGTTCAGTTACACGCACAACCCAAATGTGTTGTAAACGATCACATGATATGGTAACACAAGATGGCCAACAAACACATGTACTCACAAAACTTACTCACAAAGAACCAGGAATCCATAAAAAGAAAAAATATAGTGCAAAGTTTATCCATGATTTTATTTCATCATAAAATATCAATTCAGAGAACTATATATTGTACTTAAGTCTATAAAAGATTTTACCCTGTAAAAAACTCCTAACGATAACAATGGGTAAGGGGAATGTTCAAATGACTTACCTGTTGTCCAGAGAGTGCATTCACTCTACATCTATTAAGAAACCCAACAGTGAACTCCACACCAAGAGTTGTGAGAAAAATAAGGGCATTACTAGGAAGTTTCATTGTTACAATGTCTGCCAACAGCGTCAAGGAGTTGTGCTGTACACCAATCTGTATCCATGGCAACTGGGCCCATGTGAACTTTTGTTTGTATCTGTAAAAGGAGGGCAAAGTTGAGTTATGTGTAAGGCACAAAAGCAGTTGAGTTATTCATGAAGCATGTTTATGGTTCTCTTGGTCAGGGTCATGTGAATCTTGTGAGGGGAGGGATCTGTGTTAAGTACCAGAGACAGGTCCAAGTAAAAGGAGGTTCAGGTTAGGCTATCAGGAATGTGAAAAGGGAATTATTTTTAATTTATAAATATGTAAGAAAAATCTTGAATACATTTGGAGCTTTTAAATCCCAAATTTAGGGAAACAAAGGGATTCTCTTACAAGACTGCATGTTCTTTACCTTGCAATAAGTGCCTTCTCTTCAGCAAATTTTTCTGGTGCATGCCCGTCTTCTCCTGACCCACGTACATTCACAAACACTGTAAGCAGTACCACGTTCTCCCCAGTTTGAAGGCAGACTCTCTGATACATCTAGAACAAAAGTTCCTCAAATCACAATGGCACAGAAACCAAATTATTAATGGCAGAAGTAAGAAGTAAGTAAAGAATGAGGGTAATTCTCTGTACACAGGAAAACAGATAAAGTATTGGTGTTTTCTCTTGGTTACCACCAAAATCTGTCCCTGGTTCAGCCGTCCATGAAATGCAAAGGAAAGTAGCATTGAATAATGACATTCTGCAATTCTTTTAACAAACCTGCAAGAACTTCTCCAGGCGATCAGTGTCATCTTTACCCACGGGAACAACAAGATGAACACCACGCTGCTCTGTAGCCGTTACCATCTGAATACTCTCAACCTTGGTAAATGGCCGCAACATGTGAACACGACGGTGTTCTTCATTGCCATCACCTCCCTTCAGCCCAATATCAAGTATGTACTCTGCACCACGACGAGGATCTACCCTACGATAGCCATTAATCAGCCATTTCTTCTCATGTGGGCTCTCTCTTGACAACATTTTGTATGCTGTGCTAACTACTTCATGTACATCCTTTTTGTAATCACCCTCTAGTTTCACCTCAGGGTTGACTTCTGTGAAACCATAGCTAGCATGCTCTGTGAAATACTGCCATTCAATGACTTCGAAGCGAGATTTTGGTTGGAAGGGAAACTGGAAACCTAATGGCCATGAAGGATGCTTTTCTGGAACACCTGAATACAGAAGAACATTAAAAAATATACATAAGCAGTTACATTTTAAGAAAATCAAAAAGTGCTATAAATATCATGGTCAAAACATAGTTTCTGGGTTTGTGTCAATTTATTAAACATGGTCATTAAAAACAAAACAAAAAATGATAAAAAATAGAAAATAATAACAATTAAAGAAAGGTCAGACTGCTATTCACTACTAACCAGAAACAGAAAATAAATAGTAGAATATTAACTCACCTTCTGGTAACAAGGGTAACAAGTCTCTAATTGATGTCTGCAGAGAGCGTGTTTCCACAAAAGTCTTGTTAAGCTCTAGTTCTGTAAAATAGCGATGCACGTGGTACATGACGGATGGGGTTCTGATGGGATGAATGCTTGTGGCATGGAGAACACGTCTGTCTTTGAGGATATCAGGAATGCTGAGATCTTTAGGGATCTTGTAGAACATGTCAGATGCCTTAAAAACAAATCAGCAATTCCTTTAGTATAAATTCAAAGTGTGATATGGGAAACTGACTTGGAAATTGTGAAATTCCAAGTAATGAAATTTCCTGTTGGGGCTACATACCTCATAGCTCCAGGTACACTGAACACCAATGTTGTTGTACAAACATCGTCCAAGTTCCACATCTTCACTCTCTGTTAGAGACTCCTCTATGCATGTGTCAAGGTTTGGAACAAGTTTAAGAAGAGTCGTCCTAGATAGTGCCACTCCACCACCTCCCAGACAGTAATGCTCATATCGGTACAGATCATTGTTATAAGCCGTGTCTTGATTTCTGTATGACACAGCAGCAGGATGGCCAATATAATTATCCTCAGAACTATTAACACTACTTAGGAACTCTAAAAGCTTATCTGCCTTGAGATACATATCATGTTCGGCTCTGAAAAACCAATCATAGTTGTTGATGTAATGGTCATGCATGTATTTGAACATTTTAAATGATGTTCTTAGCTGAGGAACTGTCTCCTCCTCAGAATCAATGTCTAACTGGACAACTGGAAAACCAAGAATCTTGGTATATTTTTCATGAAACTCAACATCTCGTGAATAGGGTATGAAGAATATTAGCGATGGGAGATCTGGCCCCCAAGTGTTATTAATTGCTAAAGCAAATGTATCAAGCTGATCCTCTGTGGTTAGAACCCCAACTAACAGTTTATCCCTATGCCCTAGCTCACTCGCCACATAGTAAGGTCTAAGGCCATAGTTGAAGTGTGTCTCTTTTGGGGCAACAGTGGTGTGGCTTATTGGGTCGGTTTTAGCAGTAGGAGAAGGTGTTGTCTTTCTCTCTTCCTTTGAAGCCCAGTTCCAACTTTTATCATCTTTGCCAACAACATAAACCTGTGACTCTTCCATGTCAAAAAGACATTGTTGCTCCACTACAGGGATATAGAGCATTGATAACGCGAAGCCAAGACTCACCCCTATAATTGCTGGAGTTAAAGATCTAAATCGAATCCATGGGCGGGACGATTTCATTTTCCTTTTTGACCTGCTAAAACTGTCGTCGAATGGTTCTGTTAAACTTGTCCGTGATCGGGCGGGTTCGTGGGTCTCATCAGAAAGCGAATCTACATTGTAGAAAAGTTTACGATGCGTGGCAACCGCCATTGAAGAAATCGAAGTCACGAATTCGAACGCTTACCATCGCAAATCTACTGATCAAACAATCTCCAGGCAACAAATGAACTTAAATACACAAAATCACATTCTTAGGATAGTACAGCGGGGCCTTGGTAGCAGCTATTCTTTATGTATCTGCCACAAAGGCTTGGCCCCATTGGCTTTTGCATAAATGAATGATTCATGAAGACACGACTGACTAGAGCCGACTAGCAAGCACCAGCGTGAGTTTATCAGGTGGTTTGCAGGCGATAAAAGGATAAAACCTGTAGGTTTGGCCCTACTTCGGCAAGTAGCGTAGCAAATATTTTGTCCCATTTTTCATGTGTTCATGGCGAACTAGCAACACACGCTGAGCAGAGCAGAACCAAGGGACAGCCGATTGAAATTGTCCACAGGTCCCCCGAGTTATCTCGGACGCAGACATCTTACGAAGACATCTTTTTACCTCAATTTATAATTTTTTGAAAGAGTGAGATTTCCGTGAAGCCGCCATAGCGCGGAGTGCTGTACCATTTAATAGTTTAATTTTAGACTACCCAAACTGAAAACCAATCAAAAAGTAAATTTTTTCTTGAAATTTTCAAGCTTTTAACCTTGACAGCATATAGAAGACGAGCGTGAGAAATTCTCAGCGTGAGAGCGTGACATGATACAGTAATGCGCTAGTCTAACGCTGAAAAGCGTGAGACTCGATAGCTCTGCTTACGAGTGAGCTCCTGGTATGATCAACTCAGGGAGTTGTGAGAGAGTTGTTTTCTCACAACTCTCTGATAAACTGTATAAAGATACAGGCTCAACACAGGAAATCTGTCAAGTCGCATCATATTTTAGAAGTCGGGAGAACTGTTCGTACCAGGCTATCCGCATCATATAAACCACAGCAGTCCCAAATAGCCTAAAAAATGGCTCATCTTTACTCGTGTTTATCTCTGTGTTTCGCTTTCCAAAAATGAAAATCGACACACACTGACTATTACCTTATCAGGCCTATGAAATAATCTTAACTTTGTTCCGAAACCCATATACCCATTGAAATGTATTCACACGTGTTTCTCCGGTTGTCAAAACGCGCACTGCTTCTTCATGTACAAGGACAAACTGAAGAACAATATGCAGCCCGCTTGTAGAAGTACAGAATAAGGCTTTGAAGTCCGTCATCGTCAGAGCAAGTCACAGCACAGCAATGGAAGACTTTGATACATATCTGCCATCGCCTCCGAAGAAGAAAAAGGTAAAAACAACTTATTAATCGAGATATTCTGGATTCAAGCTTATTATACGATTTATATTATCATGGAGAACTGACTGGGAGTATTATAGTAAAAGAATCTCGTGGTCATTATTTCTTTGGCTTATGTTTTTACTGTGTGATAAACAGATAAACAGAGTAAGTTGTTATTCCTAGCCTTATGTGTTTTTATTTTGAGGATTGTTTTGATTTCATTCATCTCTTATGTTTTTGTATATATTGCAAACCTATACTCGTAATTAAGTGATATATCTTTTAAAAATCTGACAATATTTATATATTTTTAAAAGTATTAGAAAAAAATTTAATAACACGAAATTCAAAAGGAATATTTGATTGGATATACCTTTCGCCTGGGAGTCGAGGAAGCCTGGAGACTACCTCGTTGGTCACATGCTCTCTCTTTTCAGCGATGTGATTGGTCGATTCGATCAGAGTCCGTTCAGCGGCGGGAACTATTGAATCAGGGAGTCGATCTTCCGTTGAGAGTTTTGAGCGGAACCTCTCCATTTTCTCGTTTTTTTCTCCTTCGTAGCTTGCCTTTTGCAGCCCTAAAAGGTTGCGATTGCATCTTTAGTTGTTGGTTGGCGCGCATATTTATTTAAGCAGCAATCGGCCGAAGGATAGTCGAGTGAGTTGGATTTCCCCAATTCCCGCCTAAAAAAACATGGCGACAACTCCACTAATGGTATGTTTTTGCATAACTCTAACACTGCTTTAAACAATATTTTTGTCAGTGGGGCATCATTTAACAGCTGTAATGGCTCTTCCTAGCGTATTTCTAGTTCTTGATTTCTAGTAGTAGGTAAACTGTGTACAGTGTAGTTAGTAGGACGGTCCGGTTAAACTTTGACCTGATTCAAGATAGCGAGCGATAGAAAGACGCTAATGGAAACAGTTTTAAGTAATAAAGGGAAGTACAGATAAAAACACTCTCATTTATAATACCAGTTATGTTACCATAGATATCAAGGCTTGAGAAGAGATTTCACATATTTGAAAAGTCAAATTTTAACTTATGAATTTCCATTGTTTTCATACTTACAGGAGATCAACACTAACTCGCCATCTAAAAATGCTGGTGGCAAAAAGAGAAAGCGCTTGTCTGTTGAACGCATCTACACCAAGAAAACCCAGCTGGAGCATATTCTGTTGCGGCCAGATACTTACATTGGCTCTGTTGAGCCCAACAAGCAGAACATGTTTGTGTATGATGATATCCTTGAAGCCATTGTGAATAGGGAGATTACCTATGTTCCTGGTCTTTTCAAGATATTTGATGAAATTTTAGGTAAAAAAAATATCAAATTTACTTTTTTTTTGTCTTTATACGCAAATTTTTACTTTCACGCCCAACAAGGATTCAGCATCCTTGTCTTTTTTTGGGGAAAAAACAATAAAATGGGCGCAAAATTACAAATCTTTCTGCTCTAACCAAACTAATAAAAAGGTTTTATAAACTTTAATCCCTATAATCTTTCATTGCAGTAAATGCAGCTGACAACAAACAGAGAGATCCTGCCATGTCAACAATTAAAATTGAGATCAACCCGTAAGTACTTTTTAATAAACACGCTATTCTGTTGGTAAAGCCACATAAACCATGTTTTAAGGGACTGTCAGCCTTTTTCTCTTTATATTTTGTTTTTAATCTTTGCAATATTTGGACATAAAATTAAAACAATAACCACCCAATAACATACTTCAACAGGATAAGTCAATCTAAATTGATTTTTCCTTCCAGTTGCATTGCTGCTGGGATAATCAAATGGTGGCTGATAGGGTCCTCCATTCACAACTCATATCAATACCTGCTTATCTGGTGATTTTTTACATCTAGAGAGAAAAACTTTATCAGTGTGTGGAATGATGGGAGAGGAATCCCAATTGAGATGCACAAGGAACACCAGGTTTATGTGCCCACAATGATCTTTGGTCAGCTGCTCACGTCAAGCAACTACAATGACGACGAGAAGAAAGTGACAGGTGGACGCAATGGCTATGGTGCTAAACTTTGCAACATTTTCAGCAAGAAGTTCTCTGTTGAGACTGCATGCTTAGAGAATAAGAAAAGGTTTAAACAGGTAAACATTATCAGTCTTCACTTAAATGTTAAGAATAAATTTTCCACAAAGTAGTGAAGGATTTTAAATAGATATATATCCAACTTCGTATTATAATAAACTCTACAATTGAGCTTTCTTGCCTGAAAAATATGAGAACCTATTTTTGTTTGATGCCTGCGGTTGTGTCTGGCTTTTCATTTGTCCGCTAGTACGAATGTGATTTACAAGTAAATAGATTGGCCAAGACAAAATTTGGCTGGCTGTTTGCCTCAGACAGACAAGCCTTGTCTTTCTAGTGCAAATAGGCCCGAATACAATCATTTTGGGAAATATTTTAGTCATTTTCCTAATAGTAATTTTGTCTTATCTATTCAAGGTTTGGACCAACAACATGGGTAAAGCAGCTGAGCCAGTGATCAAAGAATTCACCAGCAACAAGGAATACACATGTATCACTTTCCAACCTGACTTGGAGAAGTTCAAGATGGAAACCCTTGACAGAGACACTGTTGCCCTTTTGACAAGAAGGGCATATGATATTGCAGCATCTGTGCGTGGTGTCTCTGTTATTTTAAATGGCAAGAAGTTAAAGGTTAGTTCCCCTAAGACCAGGAATTTGTTTAATAAGTTTAGACAATTCAAAGTCAAAATGTACTTGATATATTAAGAAGTATAATAGTATCTTTTGGAAATTTTGTGAGTAGCTGTGTGGGTTCAAGGATCTTGAGGGATCAAGCCAATTGAAAGCTAAAGCTGAAATCAAACTGTGGGATACGTTTTGTCATCAAATTCAGCAAATGTCAGAGATTAAGAATACTGCCATGTTGTATGCTTCACTGTTTTACAATTGTCGATCAGCTAGAGTTGTTCTGCTGTGTTGTTCCAGGTGAAGACATTCAAAGATTATGTTCAGCTGTGCCTTAAGGGTGCCACTAAAGACAAGGAGGAGGATGACGAGGAGGAGAAAAAGCCGACGGTGGTGCATGAAGTAGTCAACAATCGTTGGGAAGTCTGCGTTACTGTCAGTGATAAGGGGTTTCAGCAAGCCAGCTTTGTCAATTCAATCGCAACCACCAAGGTAGGATTCAAAGTAACACTCAGAACATACCCTTCTTCCAGAAAATAGTGCTACTTGAGCACAAAAGCAAAACAGTCTGTTTACAGCCATCTTTGAGCTTTATACTTAATGAAGCTTGAAATCAAACATGCTTGTTGGGCTTGTAATTTGGAATTTTGCTAGTCAAAGAGTTACAAGACAGCTCTAAAAAATCATGCATACTAATCCATCACTTTCTGGCTCAAGTTACACAGTTTGTAAAAGTAACAATGCGATGACACTGGCCAATTCTGATATTGGCCATGTCACGCAAATAAGAGCCTAAATACATGCATTTACAATTTTAACCACTTCCGTAATTCATATGGCGACAGCCAATTTATATGTACATCTTCCCTTTGATATACAAACCCATGTTTGCAGTGTGGAACCCATGTGAATTATATACAAACCCATGTTTGCAGGATGGAACCCATGTAAATTATATACAAACCCATGTTTGCAGGATGGAACCCATGTGAATTATATATAAACCCATGTTTGCAGGGTGGAACCCATGTGAATTATATACAAACCCATGTTTGCAGGGTGGAACCCATGTGAATTATGTGCAAACCCATGTTTGCAGGGTGAAACCCATGTGAATTATATACAAACCCATGTTTGCAGGGTGGAACCCATGTGAATTATATACAAACCCATGTTTGCAGGGTGGAACCCATGTGAATTATATACAAACCCATGTTTGCAGGGTGGAACCCATGTGAATTATGTTACTGATCAAATTGTGGACAAACTGATGACGGTGATCAAGAAGAAGAACAAGGGTGGTCTTGCTATCAAGCCATTCCAGATCAAGAGTCACCTGTGGGTGTTTATCAACTGCTTGATAGAGAACCCAGCCTTTGACTCACAGACCAAGGAGAACATGACCTTGAGGGCTAAGGACTTTGGTTCCAAGTGTGAGCTGAGTGATAAGTTCATTAAGGCTGTAAGTAGTGGACACAGAGCCCAGTTGTACCCCAAGCATTGCCCACATGTTCTAAAAACATCAAGCACATGTTATCATCACATACTAATCAAAATCAATGGTGCTTGGAAAAGAGGGTTTTGTTAAGAAACTTTAACTGTACTCCCCAAACACACCCCCCCCCCCCTACCCCCCTATGTCCTACTCTAAGATTGTAATTATGTCTTCAATTTTTTTTCCAATCATTCATTTTCATGTAGACTTAAAGTTCCAATACAAATATCTATTTCCTCCTGATAGTTTATCAGGTGAGCACCGCTCCGGTCAGTTGTAGCCATGGAATATCATGGGCAGTGCATCAGGCTTTAGCCCCTCTCTCCCTAAAGGTCTTTTTCATACCTCCTTTCCAATTATGCGCCCTCATTATGATATTTTTCACTTGTAATACCCCTTCTTCTAAAATACAATGTGCAGCCATTGAATATTTGTTATTCTCTCTCCTCAGGTACAGAACAGTGGAGTGATGGAAAACGTTATGAACTGGATGAGGTTCAAGGAAAAGGTAAATTGTTAAACATTCATCCAGCACCTGGAGGGCTACCTACTAAGTTGGATATCTATATATAGTCACTTTCCTAAACCGCGACATGATTAATGTGTTTAAAGGCATTTGTAATAAGCACCACACAAAAATGACTTAGTATTTTACTACAGGCCTTAGCTCAACATGCTCATACTGTACCTTGAAAAATTGTCAAAGGTTCTATTAAGATATTTCAGGGAGGACACGTAACAGTAATGGATACCATATTTCCTGGCGTATAATGCACACTTTTTAACTTCCAAAAAAATTGGGGTGCGTATAATATGCGGAACCTATTCTCGGTATAATGAAAAGCGGAAATCAATACAAAAATGGGGCGATCCCTTTGTAGGTGAGAAACAGTCACAGAATTGCTTTAAAATAACATACAGTAGTGAAGGGTTTTCCAAACGAAGAATATCTTTGATTTCCTCATCATGTATTTTATGAGGAAATAAGCCCAGAAACCCGCCAGAAAAACAGCAATTATTTATGCTGCCTACCTTGTTGTCCGCCATGTTGGAATTTACTCGACCCAGTCTCTTGAATGTCACTTGAACCTCAAATAATTCTCAAAAATGAACCCTGCAAACACAAATTTTCTACACAATTGTGAAATGTGCTGAGGAAAGTTTCGCGAAATTTAAGATTTGCGAAAATAAAAAAAGAACAAAATAGTATGGTATATTTCGACATAAGCCATCTGTCTTAAACAATTTTTTTTTCTACAGGCTCAACTCAACAAGAAGTGCAGCGGAAGTAAACACAGCAAGATCAGAGGAATCCCAAAGCTTGATGATGCTAATGATGCTGGTGGTAAGAACTCTCGGCACTGTACGCTCATCCTCACCGAGGGAGATTCAGCCAAGACGCTGGCTATCAGCGGACTTAGCATTGTTGGCAGGGATCGTTATGGAGTGTTTCCCTTGAGGGGTAAACTGCTGAATGTGAGAGAAGCTTCTCACAAACAGGTAAGTGTGACCACACGGTTATCACTAGTGTTAGGGGTGCTGGGGGAGGTGGGTTGAAAGCTCACTGCCAAGACTCTCTCTTGTACACAACATCACTTGAATATCACTTGAAATAGAATTCCTTCATCATGCGTTAGATTTTCCCATATCATAGCTTGTCTCAACTGTGTGACTGATGTAGAAATTGAAAAGCTTTCCATGTGTCCCTGAAGGGTGCTTAAAGTTGTGCAAAAACTTGATTTCTTGTTGTGTTTTTGCTTGTGTGTCTAGATTTTGGACAATGCTGAGATCAACAACATCATAAAGATCACAGGCCTCCAGTACAACAAGAAGTACAAGAGTGAGGATGACCTGAAGTCACTGCGCTACGGCCATCTGATGATCATGACCGATCAGGACCAGGACGGATCCCACATCAAGGGGCTGGTCATTAATTTCATCCATAGCAATTGGCCAGGGCTACTCAAGTTGGGATTTGTTGAGCAATTCATCACACCAATTGTCAAGGTTCATGTTATAATACTGCATTGATATTGGAAATATAACGTCTCACAAACCCTTATTTTTTACCTTTGTTGGAATGCTCAATATGACATAAGGTGTTGAAATAAGAGTCCCCATCAAATTGTTTTGGCTTGGGTTTGCCCAATTACGTCCTACAAATTATGTTGCATACATGATGACCTGCTTGTCCACCATGCAAGGCCATAGCTAGAAAACGTTGTTCAGGGGGGGGGGCATGCCTCAGACATTAGTCTTTAGTAAAATTTCTGCTCTTCTGAGGAGGTAGCTGTCCCTCCTCTTGCCCCCATGCTATCTATGACCCTGCAATGTGCACACATCTTAGTCTCACCTGAGATGACCCACACATTCTCCCTCCACGCCCTACCATCTACCGTTGTGCTTGCTGTCCCTCCTCCTCTTGCCCCCATGCTATCTACGACCCTGCCATCTGTACTCATTTTAATTCCGACTGAGATAACCCACACATTCTTTCTCAAAACCCTACCATCTACTGTTGCACTTGGCAGATCCTTCAGAGGGATCCCTATGTCCCTACAGATTGCATCAGAATGACAGTTTTTCTGACCTCACAGGGAGCCTGCCAGGGTAGCACTAGAAGGGGGACTACCATGTACAATAGAACTTGTAATATTGAACTAGAACTAGTAATATTGTGAGAGTTGTATGTAAGCAGTGCTTCAGATGCTCACCTTTGAATGTTTCTTGATGTCCAGGTGTCCAAAGGCAAAGAGGAGCATTCCTTCTACAGCATTCCCGAGTATGAAGAGTGGAAGGCTGGCAATGCAAACCATAAGTCATGGAAAGTGAAGTACTATAAGGGTTTGGGTACGAGCACCCCTAAGGAGGCTAAGGAGTATTTCTCAGACATGGAACGCCACAAGATCAACTTCAAGTATGAAGGACCTCATGACGATGAGGCTATTGTCATGGTAAGAGGGGGCTTTTGTCATGGTGACGAGATGGGTTTGTTGTCACGGTGAGACGAGGCTATTGTCATGGTGAGATGGGTTTGCTGTCATGGTGAGATAAGGCTATTTTCATGTGTTCAGTGGAACAACATACATGTCAAGGACAAGATATAACTCCTTTATTCCTCATATGTCTTCTAGGCCTTCAGCAAGAAAAAGATCCAAGAGAGGAAGGACTGGTTAACAAGAGGTCTTGAAGAACGAAAGTGGCGCAGGGAGCAAGGACTTTCTGAGGTAAAAAAGTTATGTAACTTGCATAAACAGGGCTAAATAGGGACTTGATGTTTGTCATATTCGAAATCCTTTATAATGTATGCCAGATGATTATGATACAGGAGAACGGTGTATATATATATATATATAAAATGATGGTTGAAGGCTTTCATAGAAAGTGCTCAATACTCGAAAGTAGAGCGGTGTATAGTGTTATATATATCTTGGCTTGTAGGAAAAAAACAAACCAAGATATATCCCGCTCTACACCGTATAGGTTATCACTAGTGTCAGTATTGAGCACTGTTATATGAACGCCTGCACTCACGCATTATATATATATATATCACTCATTCTTAGTTAACGGGTACCATTGATGTCACACGTATATATAGCTCTACATTTTGTATTTAGGCGCAATTTCTTGAGAGATGTGTGATTTTGCGAAGAGTTTGGGTCTATGGGAGATTTTGTTTTAAGTTTTCTGTGTAAAAAGTTCGACATATTACAAAATATTGACCTCTGAACATGTAACGCTATACGAAAACCATATGTCACAAGAATAAAAAAGGAAATATTTGTTTGCAAATAGAATTTTTATGCTTTATTTCGAGCACTGTTTAGTAGCATGTATGTTATGTAATATTATTTGTGGTCGCGTGTCAGCACCATGTCTGTTGTAACAGTCGTCCAAGTGAAGTGAGTGTGGAGGAGGCTATTGCCGCAGCACGAGCAGCTCACACCGGCCAACTTGCGATGCAAGGTACAGGTCCTGCTGCCATGCCAGGTAACCTCTTCTCCTCTCCCAGTTTGCCGGTAGATGCCAGGGTATCCGATAAGTTGAAAGCCAAAATTTGGCAAAACGAGTTTGTAGAGTTTGGGCTGCTGCTGACCAATCCCATCCTAGACGGGAAATACCAGCTTACTCTCTCAGCCTCCCAAAATGGGTCCATGCCAGCGTTAAACGTTGAGCCAGTCAGTAAAACCAAAAAATATTTAAGCATAGAGAATTGGGTATCATGTTTCCATATTTTTGTGGGTGTCTATACCCAAAAGTATTCTCATGAGGCCCCTGCTCTCATGAAATACGGTGAGACCATTCAGGACCTTGCCAGCCGGGGACATGATTGGAGGTACTACGATGAGAATTTTAGGTTTTTGCGCCAGGGTCAACCAAGTGCTTACCCCTGGCAAAACACGCACTGGGAGCTCTGGCTCCGGTCACAGCGACCTGCCCTACCTTCTTCAGCTAAACCGCAGCAGGAGGAGAGCCGGAATTTGAGGGGGAACAGTCTTGTCAAGGGATATTGCTATCGATTTAGTAGGGGTAACCCATGTTCAGGTGACTGTGGTTACAAACACAAGTGCCATAAGTGTGATGGCGACCACAGGCCAGGGGCCAGTACTTTTCGTGCCCCTAAGAGAACATCCAATCCGTCCCCGGCTGCAAGGCCCCAGGCTAATCCACAACAACCAAGGTCTTGAGCTACCCACTCCTGTCAGTACTGATAGGTTGGCCTCGTTATTAGTAGGTTATGATGCTGTTAAGGTTTCTATTCTTTTCAACGCTTTTCATTTTGGTTTTGCTTTGCACTATGAGGGCAGTCGTGAGTCGGCAGTTTCTGGTAACTTGTTGTCCACCAAGGACAATCCTGAGGCCATAGATCAAAAACTTGTAAAAGAATTGCAAGCTGGGCGTTTAGCCGGACCTTTCGTCACTCCACCCTTGGTCCCTTTCAGGGTTTCGCCCCTAGGTTTGGTACCCGAGAAGTTGCCTGGGGACTGAATGATGGCATTTAATCATTTCCAAGATTAAGGCTGCAGGGCGGGGGTGTTTTTTGACTAAAACCGACATAACAATGCCTTTAGAATTATTCCTATCCGACCTCAGGATTATAATTTACTTGGTATGCAATGGAAAGGGTTTTACTATCATGATCGTTGCATGCCCATGGGCTGCTCTAGCTCTTGCAAAACATTTGAGATATTCAGCACTGCCTTGGAGTGGATAGCTTTGGAGAAATTGCAAATACCACAGGTAGTCCACCTACTAGATGATTTTCTTTTCATTTCCCCAAGTCAACACTTGGATGTCATGTATTTGAATTTAATTTTGGATGTTTGTAATTATTTGGGGGTCCCAATAGCCCCGGAAAAGACACTTGGGCCTTCCACTACATTATCCTTTGCTGGAATTGAACTAGATACTATACTGTTTGCAGCACGGCTGCCTGTAGACAAGATTCAGAAGTGTTTAGATACCATCTCTAAATTTCTGACTAGGAGGAAAGTCATATTGAGGGAACTACAGTCTTTGAATGGCCTACTGAACTTTGCATATTCAGTGGTGGTCCCAGGCCGTGCATTTCTTAGGAGACTTATCGATTTGACAATAGGCATCAATTCGCCTTTGCATTACATTGGGTTTAGCTTTTCATGCCTTCTTACGAGTTGGTGAGATAACCACCTCCTCGGGTAACAAAGGTAATCCTCTTCTTGCTATCCATCAAATACCAAAATGGTCAATGAACAAAAAGAAATTGTAGCTCTTAAGCTTACCTTTGGTAATTTTAAGCATAGTTACAATCAGCACCCATTTTCAATCGAAGTCTCGCGAAGGAATGATGTTTGTCCGGTACAACATATTATGAAGTATTTATCTCTCCGGGGTAGTGGGCCAGGACCTATTTTTATTTCTGCGGATGGTTCCCCTGTACCTAGATCAGAATTTACGGACAGGCTTTCAGTTGCCATTAAATCATGTGGGTTGGACCCCTCCAGATACAAGGGCCATAGTTTTAGAATAGGGCTGCTTCTAATGCTGCAGATGCTGGCACGTCCGATGCGCAGATTAGGGCCTTAGGCCGCTGGAAATCCAATACATTTCTTAAATATATTCGCATCCAATCAGTGTCCTCAACTGTTTAGAACCAGAAGGCAACTTGCAGGGGGAGTTGTCCTTCACTCTTGGCCGTGAACTGATTCTTTGTCTCGCAAGGGCAGCGGAGATAGCATTTCCGGGTCAAGAGTACATTAACATTTTCAACTTTGTATCTTGCTAGCAAAGGCGGCAGGTTTAATGCTGCATACCTTTTACGCAACTTGCAAGGGCAGTTGCCATTCATTCTTGGCTCTGAAGTCGGGCCTTGTCTAGCAAGGGCAGCGGGGTTCTCTATTTCAGAGCCAATGATTTGTCAATAACAGTTGGATTATAGTTATCAATAAGGTTGTTTTTCCTAAGTATGTGCTGTTTTTCCTTTGGGTGGGGCTAGCATCATGTTTGTGATGCTTTTGGCGTTTTGTTGCCCTCACCTTTACTGGGCTAAGATAATTGAAAAATATTGTAAATATAAAGTATAAATAATTATATTAAATACGGCTTTGGGCGTGGCCCATAGCCAATTAAGTCCATACAATGGTGTGGTCTGCATTGATCGGGGTTGGGCCCAGTAAACTAGCTTCAGGAAAAGCAGCATTTTACCTTTTAATAGCGAGAGAAAAGCATAAAGGAAATATTTGTTTGCAAATAGAATTTTTATGCTTTATTTCGAGCACTGTTTAGTAGCATGTATGTTATGTAATATTATTTGTGGTCGCGTGTCAGCACCATGTCTGTTGTTAGGAGGACAAAGAGGGGGGTCAATTAATTGTGCATTATCTCATACACGTGACCGCTTAGCAAGGATCACTTGGCTTCTGTAACTCGTTGAGAACAGAAGTGTTTTTTGACCCACCACCTCCCCTTTTTCTCCTCCTCACACTATCAGATTTTAGAGTTGTCAAGTTGGTTGCGTTTTGTTGCCCTCACCTTTACTGGGCTAAGATAATTGAAAAATATTGTAAATATAAAGTATAAATAATTATATTAAATACGGCTTTGGGCGTGGCCCATAGCCAATTAAGTCCATACAATGGTGTGGTCTGCATTGATCGGGGTTGGGCCCAGTAAACTAGCTTCAGGAAAAGCAGCATTTTACCTTTTAATAGCGAGAGAAAAGCATAAACAAAGTTTAAACCGAAAACTTGAGATGTTCTGCCTGTAGTTGCTGCCTAAATTGTGTCACAATTTGGAGATACATGTTTCAGGACTCACCTAAATTAAAGTTACGGTTGTCGTTGTTGGTTTGCTCAACACACTGGACCGTGATCCAAGTGTCACGTGGATTTGGGTCATTTACGTTACCAGGCACAAAAAATCGAAATATAATTTCTTGTATATCCGTACAGAAGCCCTGAAACATATTTATAACAACTTTAAGGCTCAAAGACCCAAACCAATATTAAGAACTGTTCATAAAAATCAAAGTGTTCAAGAAATCATCACTTCATGCCAGCTAATTGGCAATAATTTTACTGCACTGTCACTTACGTTACTCAATCTAGGTCACAACTGCCAAGCTTTAAGACCTTAGGAGGTCTTGTTAGCAGTGTCACATTGCAGAGCGACCTTAGTAATATCTTAAAGAAAAATAATAATCTAATTTGGTTGAAACGTGAAGAGACAGTAGCTTGACAAATGCTAGTGTCACATTACGTTACCGTAACGTAAATGACAATAGAATTTACGTACTATCGTCTAATGGGGCGCACGTGCACACACACTAGCGAGATAAGGATAATTTGTATAGGATTAAATTGCCAAGATATCTAACGTTTTAGTTAAAGCCCAACAAGCTGTAATACAAGTCTTTCCTTCGATGACCTTCGCGGTAGAAGTATCAACTCTATCTTCACTTTTAAACTCAATTTGGTTTTCACTTCTCGAAAAGCAGAATTAAGGTAAGATACCACGCCTATGGTATTGTGTGAAGCTAAATGACTGATAAAGGCACTAATGCATACGCATTAGCTAATATCTAGAATAGTGAGGCTCAGCACATGCTTTTGCCAGTGGTAACGTAAATGACATTGAAAGTAACGTAATTGACAAAGTATTATGGATGAGGCACGCTAGTTAACAATTGGTGGGCTACTTAAAAAAGGATCAAATGACCACTATTTAGAATTAAAAAAGCTTTCAGAATGAGTTTTCTGTAATTTTGTGAAAATTGCTGTATCTTATGGTCATTGTTTTATCAAAATGGGAAAATCAAGAGCAGAGATTCAACGCGCCTACAGAGAACGAAAAAAAGGGAAAGATTCAAATTGGCAACAAAATGAGTCAATCCGAGTGCAAAAATACTACACACCAGCATCCAAACACCGGCGTTTGAAAAGCAACCTCCAAGCTGGACATGTTGTAATTCAAATGGACTTTGCCGAGAATTACAACTGCCAGTCTTGCAAGAAGGTGCAAAGTGCTCACTGGAATGGCCCCACTATGGTCTCCCTACATCCAGCAGTGGTATATTACAAGGCAGAAGGCAAAGACGACCTCGAGCACAAGAGCTTTGCCTTTGTTTCGGAAGAGCTCTCGCATAATGCAGCTGCCGTGTATGCCATCTTGGGGAGACTGAATCAAGACCTGAAGGATCTTGTCCCTGACCTGGCCATTGTACGCTATTGGACGGATAGTCCCACATCACAATACAGAAACAAGACAATCTTCGCCATAGTCGCGAACCACAAGGAAGAGTTCGGAGTCCCAGTAAGATGGAACTATTTTGAAGCGGGGCACGGAAAAGGTCCCTGTGATGGTGTCGGGGGAGCTGCCAAGCGGATGGCTGACGAGGCGGTGCGGTCAGGCAAAGTCGTTATTGACGATGCACACAGCTTCTTTGTTTGGGCCACCGAATATCAAAGTAGTGTGACCTACATTTACTACTCAACAGATGACTTCAAAATGGCATCAGCAAGGCTGGACAAGTACAATGGCACCCAGACTGTCCCTGGCACAATGTCAATGCATGCCATATGCGCAGTGGACAGACACACCGTTCTCACCTCGTGTTACTGTCCCGACTGCCTTTCCAGCCCAAAGGATAGCCATTGTGCATGGAAAGCCGCCATGCTCACTCCACCCAGTGCGTTGAGTCTACGCAATGAGCTCGCTCTAAAGGTTGACGACTTTGTCGCTGCCGCTTACGAAGGGGACTGGTATGTTGGCAAAGTACAGCAGATCGACCAGGAGGACGGCGAAGCTCTCATGACTTTTATGTCACGTAGTGGCACTACCCTTCAATCTTTCAGCTTCACATGGCCTGCCCGCGAAGATGTTATTTGGATCAAGAGGGACATGATCTTATGTGTCATCGAGCCGCCCACCCGAAGTAGTAAAACGGAAACTGGAGCTCGTTGAGGCACGCTTCCGCCTACCTTAGTGTCATTTACGTTACCGTTTTTTATAGAGGTTTTAGAAAAACGATGGTTCAAATCGAAGCACCAAATATCAAATTAAAATCACCTGTAAGTAGAACCAAGTATTTTCATATATATATATATATTTACAGTTAAGCGCTTGAAAGCATTTAAACGATTCTTTTTGTTTGGATGTGAAAACTGTCATTTACGTTACTAGTAGCAAAAGTTTAAGAAATTATGAATATGACCAAGTTATTGTTCAGAACCTTTAAAACCTTTAATGATAACTAAAAGGCGAAAATTTGACCAAAATTTTACAAGTTAAGAGTTGCATCGTGTATCCTACTGAGAAGGTCATATACGTTACTTTACATGTCATTTACGTTACCATTTCCAATCAGCATATATTGTTTAATTGCTTTATCAAATCAGAATCAACTTTATTGCGTTTAATATTTTGATATTGATGGTAGTAATTGAATGTAGTTGTATATTTCAAGACGTTCTAATTTTGTATTGAGAAAAACTTAAAGGAAGAACAATTTAATAATTTTGAAAACATAGATTCAACTCTTAAATCAAACAAAATTTGTGACAATATAAAGACGAGTCTACGGTGTTCTATGATGTTTATATTCAACAAAATTCATCTACTGCCACAAAAATAATAAAAAAGGCGTATTTTACTGGTTAAACGGTCTTGTATTTGTTTGTTTTTGAGAAATGGACATGGAAAAGTCTCCTTTTCAGCTTGATTACCGAGGCATATATAAATTTGTGTAGCTTTTTTGCCTTTAAAGATATTGATGGGTCGTTTTGGGAGCTTGAATGACAAATAATTCTCCAAAATGTTGATTGCTTATCAAACTAGTGTAACAAGTTTTATTTTCCAACTTTTTTTTGGGCCATTGGTACCCGTTTACTAAGAATGAGTGATATATATATATATATATATATATATATATATATATATATATATATAGAAAATCTTATTACTTCGTTTGTCCTGAGAATCACGGGTATTAGTGCAGACGGATTTTCCCTCTTCTCTCTACTTCCCCCCCCCCCTCCCCCCCCCCCTGCCCTGCATCCATTTTTGCACTCGCCCCCAGGAACCACACGGCTTAAAATACAAGATAGCGCCCAATCACAGAACAGAGAGCGTTTTCCGCGATGATAACACAGAGTACCATCTGTAAGCAGGCTACTGCTATATGTGTAACCTTTTTGTTTATTCTTGTGATTACAGCTGTACTTGTATGAGAAGGACACCAAGAGAGTCTCGTACTGCGACTTTGTCAACAAGGAACTCATTCTATTCTCAAATACAGACAACGAAAGATCCATTCCCTCTCTTGTGGATGGTAAGTGTTTGTGTTTTATATCAAAGTTGTAGGAAATATAATAAGAATACACATTCTGACACTCATCCTTTCCCTTACTTTAAAATGGATGTAAAATCCTTTGTGCCATTGCTATTGTGAGTGCTGACCTGATAATTGTTTGCAGGACTTAAGCCAGGACAGAGGAAGGTCATGTTCACATGTTTCAAGAGGAACGATAAGCGAGAGGTTAAGGTTGCCCAGTTGGCAGGTTCCATTGCAGAGCTGTCGGCCTACCACCATGGAGAGGTGGGCTTCTAATTTATATTGCAATTAACTCTTTATTGCAATAATAGTACAGGAGTACATGCTAAGTAGCTATTTAAGGTCATTGCATAGAGAATTTCTGTCTTGAAAGTTGTTTGGACAAGAGAGGATGGGGCTTCCTTTACAACTGATTTTAAGCATTTATTATTTATATTTAAAGCAACCTTTGGTTTATTAAATCTGTACACTAAATCAGATAATCTTTAAATAGTTGTCCACCTAATAAGCCATGTAATGTTCCAACCTTTTCAAAATCTGCAGTATATATGTACTGTAGCTGTTACCAGAACTGATGAAACAGACTTAAAGAAAACAAAAGTAATCCTCTATTTTCACTCTTTTTAGGCAAGCTTGATGGGAACCATCATCAACTTAGCAGAAAACTTTGTCGGGAGCAACAACATTAACCTACTGCAGCCAGTGGGTCAGTTTGGCACACGTCTGCACGGCGGCAAAGACGCGGCCAGCCCTCGATACATCTTCACTATGCTTAGCACTGTTTCCAAGATGCTGTTCCCTCCAAGTGATGAACCGAATCTTAAGTTCTTGAATGAGGATAACCAGCGCATTGAGCCAGAGTGGTACTGTCCAATCATCCCTACCATCCTTGTCAATGGAGCCGAGGGTATTGGTACTGGTTACAGTACCAAGGTGCCGAACTATGACCCCCGGGCGATAGCGGAGAATATCAGGAAAATGATGAATGGAGAGGAGCCTGAGGAAATGGTATGTGGAAGTAAATTAACAGATCTTGGGAGTAAATTGACAATCTTGCAGTTGAAATGCTGATTTTCAACAGATACTACATGGTAGAGTGGATGCTTAGATGTTGACTTATGCTGCCACTAATTATGACTCATGTCTGACCACAGAGCACAGCTTAGGTTCATGGTTTGGAACTCTCCCAGAAGTGTTTTTTTATATACAGTACTTGTTTGTTCAAAGAGTATGAAGTGTGTTATGGATTGCAATGCCCCATTTGATTGTCTCATCCTCATATGCCTCATATTTGGGTTGGATATACTCAAGGATAATATCAATTTCATGAAATGTTTCTGACTTTATTCAGCATTTGCACATATCATTCTAATCATCCATTACCATCTCAGCTTCCATGGTACAAGAATTTCATTGGTACTATCACCAAGGTAGATGACACCAAATACTCAGTGACTGGCAACATTGAGGTGATAGATGACACTACTCTGGAAATCACGGAGTTGCCTATTGGTACCTGGACACAGTCGTACAAGGAATCCGTGCTGGAACCAATGTTACATGGCACTGATAAGGTCCCCCCCTGTATTACGTAAGTTGTGTGATGCCCCCCTGGATTACATAAGTTGTGTGATGCCCCCTGCATTACGTAAGTTGTGTGATGCCCCCCCTGTATTACGTAAGTTGTGTGATGCCCCCTGCATTACGTAAGTTGTGTGATGCCCCCCCTGCATTACGTAATTTGTGTGATGCCCCCCCTGCATTACGTAAGTTGTGTGATGCCCCCCCTGCATTACGTAAGTTGTGTGATGCCCCCCTGCATTACGTAATTTGTGTGATGCCCCCCTGCATTACGTAAGTTGTGTGATGCCCCCCTGCATTACGTAAGTTGTGTGATGCCCCCCTGCATTACGTAAGTTGTGTGATGCCCCCTGCATTACGTAAGTTGTGTGATGCCCCCCTGCATTACATAAGTTGTGTGATGCCTCCCCCTCCATTACGTAAGTTGTGTGATGCCCCCCTGCATTACTTAAGTTGTGTGATGCCCCCCTGCATTACGTAAGTTGTGTGATGCCCCCTGCATTACGTAAGTTGTGTGATGCTGTAGTTGTTCTGCATGTTTATTGCACTTTAAAGTAAGAAAAACAAATATCCTCATTGGTGGCTCAGGCTTCTATACTTGGAACATGGAACCCGTTTAATTTTTTGTGACTATTACTCCCTTTCATTTTTAACTAAAATTTTTATCTGGATAAATTTCCGATACAAATTGCTGTTTTAAGTATATAATTCAGCTTATAATGATTCCAGCATTATTGTGCTTACCTGTTGTGGTGATTATAGGGACTACAAGGAGTACCACACAGAAACAAGGGTAAGGTTTGTCATAACCATGGCCGAGAACAAGATGCGGGAGGCGGAACAGGTCGGGCTGCACAAGAAGTTCAAGCTGGAGGCAACCATCAACACAAGCAACATGGTAGGGTTTGTCCCCCGCAGGATTGGATATGATTAATGGCTTACCCTGATTAAGCGCCTCACCTAAAGTTGTCTCCCTTTAAAGACCCTGATAACTACAGAGAATGTACATTAGAAGGGAAGGTACCAGCGGAACTACAGTATCTGCCACATGCTTTTATCATTGAAAGCTCGTTTTGCTATGGTTCCCTCTGCATGTTGTATAAAAATAAAACATACTTTGAAATATGCTCCTGGAACATGAAAAAAAAAATTGAATAGGCACACTGGCTCTTATTTTGGTAAATTATTATGGTAAATTATATTTGTGACACATTGACCAAGATAACCAAAAATAAAGATTACCAATTGTAATCCATAGGTGTTGTTTGATGCTATGGGTTGCCTCAAGAAATACGACACAACCAGAGAGATCTTGAAAGAGTTTTTCACCCTTCGCATGGAACGTTACATCATGCGCAAGGCGTACATGGAAGGAATGCTGACTGCCGAGTCAGGGAAACTGAACAGCCAAGCAAGGTTCATTTTGGAGAAGATTGAAGGCACTATTGTTATTGGTGGGTATCTCCAGTAGGTCACCATTTATCTAAATTCTAGAAACTTTGGTTCCCTTGTAATTATTAATAGGAAAATGTCAGAAAAATGCAAGAGACTATGATGTAAGAGAACGAATCCCCCGTATTAGGGTATGTTCCAATAATGATGTCCGTGAAAGCTATTTTTAGAACAAGCAGTTATTTTTAGGTACGCCTCTGATTGGTTAGCGCTTACGTTTCCTAGCAACAAGAGTCTTACGCGGGATCACATCTTGAGCAATGTGATCCGGCAAAAGATGTTTTGGAAATCTTTTTGACCGAAAATACCTTCCTTTTTTACGAACGCTGTAAAAAAAGATCTTCCATAGAGTACGCTGGAGCCAATCAACCGTTTCTGGGACATTGAAATGCATAAAGTGCGTGATTTTAGGCTCTGGGATCAACTTCCCCAGTAAAAGTTTTCACTGCTGATTCGCAAATTACTTATAACACAACAATCAATCATAAATCTGTGTTTACAAAACACAATTCTCTTCCAATTCCCTTTTAATGAAAAAGATACATCCAGAACTCCAGATACATCCATTATATTCACACCGATATTACAAATAAAAGATTTCAAGTCTTTATAATGAAGTAGATCTTATTCCAGTGACAAGGGTTTCTTGAGTGACATGATTTCTGAACATTTGCGTGAAAAATTGAAGTTCATTCATCTAAAAATGTTATAGATCAAATAAAAATAAAGGCCTTCTTGTAATAAAATACATAACATAGACTCTGAGAATGCCTAGGTATTCCATCTCACCGAATTGCAGAGAAAAATAACTTTTTAGGAGTCTGCACAATGCATCTTGAATGAACTCCAAATTCACCGTCTCCCTGACGTCTTCCCAAATTATTTATATAACATTTAGATAACTGAACATTAGATAACTTAACAGATAACAGGACACCACCCCATGAGTAGCATTGTGATCATGAGCCTTGAAGAGAAGCTAAAAGGATAAAAACTGGTAGCGAACGAAGTAAAGAAGTGCAGAGGGAAAAAAATTGGTGTGGAATTGTACTAGCTCGTGGTACCCATAACCAAATATGGCGCGACAAACCATGTATGGATGCTATGATTGACAAGCTTGCGCAATCTAAAAATAGCTTTCTTGGACGTACTCATGGGCCACGGGGATTCGTTCTCATATCATGGTCTCTTGAAAAATGTTAACTGCTGTTCTCATTTACTTGCAGAGAACAAGCCAAAGAGAGACCTAATTACAATGCTTGTGCAGCGAGGCTACCCCTCTGATCCCGTCAAGGCATGGAAGGACTCCCAGGATACCACCCTGGGTGTTGACGACTCGGATGATGACACCATGAGCACTGTTAGTAGCACAGCATCTGGTGCGGGTGGACCTGACTTCAACTACCTCCTCAACATGTCCATGTGGAGTCTCTCCCAGGAGAAGAAAGATGAACTCCTCAAGCAGCGTGACCAGAAGGTGCAGTAGTTATTCGTCTTACATCCTGAGTTTTGAATTGCCAAATTGCCCAAGTCTAGACTTTTACATATGATGTGTGTTTTTCAATGGCCCTTTGCCTGACTAGCCTTTAGGTAAACTTGTCCTTTTCTCTAGACCACTAAATTGCATTCTATTGATACTTGTTTCTTTAATATTATTTTCTTTCCTTAGGCTGCTGAATTGGAGGATCTCCGAAAAAAGAGCCCTAAGGATCTGTGGAATGAGGATCTTGACATCTTCTTGGCTGAGCTAGAGGTACATACCACTTTGTCTGTGTGGGATAATCTGTTTTTGCTTATGTTTCCTTGTTTTGCTGCCTCATTTATTTTGTGTAAGTGTTTTAGTATAAACAGGCATTACAAAGTCAACTTCATTTTAAAAGAAAGTTAATTAGAAGGCCGTCTAGAAGCAGTGTGGTAGGTGTAGTACATACGTACAGAAGAACCCCCCTTAGCTCAAACTCTAAAGGGAAACTAATACCCAAGTAAAAGTAACTAAGAATTAGGTCATAATCCAAGGGAAATCAAATAAGTATGAGTTACCGGGATTTACATTATCTGGGTTTGAATTAGTGGTGTGGTACTGTATCTGTTGAACAAAGTCTCTGTTTTTTAACAGGCAGTCGAACAGATTGAGCGTGAGGATGAGATGGCAATGGGTAAGTCGAAAAGTGGGCGTGCTCTAAAGTCAAAACCTATCAAGACTGCTGCCGCCAAATCATCCAAGGCACCAAAGCCAAAGCAGGCACCTAAACCAGAATCCAAGGCAGCAGCCAGCACCGAAGTACCCCCTGAAGAAGAGCCCAGACAACTGACTTTGATTGAGAGGCTAGCGCTCAAGCGAACGGAATCCACTTCTTCTGCTTCAAGCTCTGTGTCAGAGGCAATTGCACCAAAGAAGCAATCCAACTTGCTCAGGTACAGCTACGGTGGAACCTCGATATAGCTAATGTGTTATTAGTGAAACCTCTATTAAGCTAGCTTGTGTTAACCAGACACCATCTATAGAACACAGGATTTAACCCCTATGGTTAACATAATCTCCATAGGTAGAACCTCTGCATTGTTATATCTAGGGTATATCTAGCTATTGATGGAATATTATAAACCTAACAACGGACAGGTTTTTCTTGTTATGCACATAGTTATAGGTACACAGTTCTGTACTCCAAAGTCTCGTAAAATGCATTCATTTTTGTGTATTTACTGTATGGTAACTAAAGGAAGCCCTTTCTTGTAGCCTCGCAACCAAGAACGGTAAAACGAAAAAAGGAAAGAAGGGCAGTAAGGGATCCGACGATGACGATGATGACGCGTTTGCTGTGGATTTCAGCGACAGTGACGACTCCTTTGGGGTCCCTGTGGTGAAGCGCACCCTCGCCGCACGAGCTAAGGCGCCCAGCAAGGTAGGCAAGCTTTCAAACATAATGTGTAGCAGTTGTACCGCGTTGTCCTTGGATTTCGGTTTGGGATTCCTGTGGAAGTCACATCAGAAACCACAGGAAACCCAAAAAGAACAGCCCAAACGTTTTTGATGACTCGAGCCAAGACGAGTGCAACTTAAACCACCCTTGTCAGTCGCCATTTTGTCATCCTAGCAAAGTACCAAGTGTGAGGAACCATCCATTTCCATCGGCTGATTTGGGGAAGTCAATGTGATATTTTCGATTGAATTAGGTGAATCAAGAATATTTTTTTAGATTGTTATTTCGAGATTTTTATACATCGTGTGCCTTCCAATACGAAATGAGAACCATAACAAAGGTGTGGCTAACAAGGGCACTTAATTAAAGGAATATCTTTTGAGTACAACGCGGCTTCTACTGGCTACAGTGTGTATGTTTGGATATTAAATGGTGAGCCTTAAAAGGGTTTTCTCACACCACACCTCAGAACCAGCCTACAGGGCTAGACTGCTAGACGAATAATGTCTGTTTTTGCAGTTCAACTTCAGCGATGACGAGGACGAAGATGACTCATTCAAGAGCAAAGAGGACGACGGATCTGACGACGACAATGACCAGGACTTCGCCGTTACCAAGGTCGTCAAAAAGCCGACACCACCGGTTGACTCGTCAAGCGACGTGGTCGCCACACGGGACTTGATAGAGAAGCTATCGCCAGTCAAAGCATCCAAAAAGGTAGAGCAATTGTTCTGTGAATCCACCTTAGCGACTATTTAAAGTTGAAGTGTGACCCTTACACTTGTATAACACATGGATCAATTATATTGATCACGGGAAGCGCATTAGTTGGTCACATAGATCAATTATGTTGATCACATAGATCGCGCTGTGTTGGGTAGTTTTCACTTGCGTAGATTGACATGTTCATCTTATCCTGCAGACTGCCACGAACAAACCAGCAGTGTTGGATTCAGACGAGGAGTCGAGCTCTTCCTCCGGGATACTCGTCATTGAAGGGAAATCTTCTCCGCCAAAACCTGCAGCAGGGAAGACGAAAAAGGCACCTGCCAAAAAAGCGCCGGCAAAATCCAAAAAAGGTTCCATGCCCGACCCTAAGCAGACGACATTGTTTGCATCTATGGGCAAGACATCTAAGGTAGAAAAGAACTCACTCTATAGTCTTAGTTCTTAAGCTTAAACAATTATCGCAATGGGTGAGTTGATTAACCGACTACTTAGTGCCCGCGTGTCTTTCTACAGATTACATTGTCGGGGTTAAAGTGGTTTACCCTTTTGCTGTTTTGCAGGAGGCGCAGTCGTTGAGCGATTCGGACGACGAGCTGGGATCCCTGCTAGAGAAGCAAAAAGTTTCACCAAAGAAGAAGAGTTCTCCAAAGAAGAAAGGGAAGGCGCCCTCCAGCAAGTCTGCGGATTCCGACGAGGCCCAACCAGGCAAGAAGAAGGCCGCCCCCCGCAAACGCCCAGCCAAGGGCGTCACCGCGGCCTCCAGGGATGGGGACTCCGATAGCGACGCCTCTGTCGAAGTAGTCAGCAAGAAGAAGACTACAAAAGCTGTCAAAAAGGTATAGCACAGTGTTGATGATGTAGACTTGATAGAAATGGGGACCTTTTAGTGAACCTAAGAGGGTGGTTATTTGAAGCTCTGTCGAAGTAGCAAGAAGAAGACTAAAAAAGCTGTTAAAAGGGTATAGCACAGTGTTGATGATGTAGACTTGATAGAAATGGGGACCTTTTAGTGAACCTAAGAGGGCGGTTATTTGAAGCTCTGTCGAAGTAGTCAGCAAGAAGAAGACTACAAAAGCTGTTAAAAGGGTATAGCACAGTGTTGATGATGTAGACTTGATAGAAATAGGGACCTTTTAGTGAACCTAAGATGGTGGTTATTTGAAGCTCTGTCGAAGTAGTCAGCAAGAAGAAGACTACAAAAGCTGTTAAAAGGGTATAGCACAGTGTTGATGATGTAGACTTGATAGAAATGGGGATCTTTTGGTGAACCTAAGAGGGTGGTTATTTGAAGCTCTGTCGAAGTAGTCAGCAAGAAGAAGACTAAAAAGCTGTTAAAAGGGTATAGCACAAAGTTAATGATGTAGACTTGATAGAAATAGGGACCTTTTAGTAAACCTAAGAGGGTGGTTATTTGAAGCTCTGTCGAAGTAGTCAGCAGGAAGAAGACTACAAAAGCTGTCAAAAAGGTATAGCACAGAGTTGATGATGTGGACTTGATAGAAATGGGGACCTTTTAGTGAACCTAAGAGGGTGGTTATTTGAAGCTCTGTCGAAATAGTCAGCAAGAAGAAGACTACAAAAGCTGTTAAAAGGGTATAGCACAGTGTTAATGATGTAGACTTGATAGAAATGGGGACCTTTTAGTGGACCTAAGAGGGCGGTTATTTGAAGCTCTGTCGAAGTAGTCAGCAAGAAGAAGACTACAAAAGCTGTCAAAAAGGTATAGCACAGAGTTGATGATGTGGACTTGATAGAAATGGGGACCTTTTAGTGAACCTAAGAGGGTGGTTATTTGAAGCTCTGTCGAAATAGTCAGCAAGAAGAAGACTACAAAAGCTGTTAAAAGGGTATAGCACAGTGTTGATGATGTAGACTTGATAGAAATGGGGACCTTTTAGTGGACCTAAGAGGGTGGTTATTTGAAGCTCTGTCGAAGTAGTCAGCAAGAAGAAGACTACAAAAGCTGTTAAAAGGGTATAGCACAGTGTTGATGATGTAGACTTGATAGAAATGGGGACCTTTTAGTGAACCTAAGAGGGTGGTTATTTGAAGCTCTGTCGAAGTAGTCAGCAAGAAGAAGACTAAAAAAGCTGTTAAAAGGGTATAGCACAGTGTTGATGATGTAGACTTGATAGAAATGAGGACCTTTTAGTGAACCTAAGAGGGTGGTTATTTGAAGCTCTGTCGAAGTAGTCAGCAAGAAGAAGACTAAAAAAGCTGTTAAAAGGGTATAGCACAGTGTTGATGATGTAGACTTGATAGAAATGAGGACCTTTTAGTGAACCTAAGAGGGTGGTTATTTGAAGCTCTGTCGAAGTAGTCAGCAAGAAGAAGACTAAAAAAGCTGTTAAAAGGGTATAGCACAGTGTTGATGATGTAGACTTGATAGAAATGAGGACCTTTTAGTGAACCTAAGAGGGTGGTTATTTGAAGCTCTGTCGAAGTAGTCAGCAAGAAGAAGACTAAAAAAGCTGTTAAAAGGGTATAGCACAGTGTTAATGATGTACACTTGATAGAAATGGGGACCTTTTAGTGAACCTAAGAGGGTGGTTATTTGAAGCTCTGTCGAAGTAGTCAGCAAGAAGAAGACTACAAAAGCTGTTAAAAGGGTATAGCACAGTGTTGATGATGTAGACTTGATAGAAATGGGGACCTTTTAGTGAACCTAAGAGGGTGGTTATTTGAAGCTCTGTCGAAGTAGTCAGCAAGAAGAAGACTAAAAAAGCTGTTAAAAGGGTATAGCACAGTGTTAATGATGTAGACTTGATAGAAATGGGGACCTTTTAGTGAACCTAAGAGGGTGGTTATTTGAAGCTCTGTCGAAGTAGTCAGCAAGAAGAAGACTACAAAAGCTGTTAAAAGGGTATAGCACAGTGTTGATGATGTAGACTTGATAGAAATGGGGACCTTTTAGTGGACCTAAGAGGGTGGTTATTTGAAGCTCGGCCCTAAACGCGCATTTATCGAATGTCCTTGTCTCCAGGCTGTGAACAAGTCTCCGCCGAAGCGAAAGAAAATGGCGAGCGACAGCGAGGAATCCGCTGACGAGGTGGTCCCCATAGCGCGGACTCAGCGCACGCGGGGTGCCAAGCCCACCGCCAAGTACTCGTTCAGTGATAGCGAAGAGTCCGAGGAGGATGCCGGGAACGATACAAGGGCATGGAAAGCGTCTGACTCGGACAGCGATTTCGACTAATTTTAGTCTTTCGCGCGAAGACATTTGTGCATATCAAAAGAGTATATTTCTTAAGGTGCTCTAGCGAGCGAGGTATTTCGCTGTGTTACGATGTTGTAAAATGGTGACTTTGTTTGGGAAATGGTTGCCTGATGCAAAAGAAATTCCCATTCAACTTTGTGTTGTCTCCTTTTTTTTCACAAAGTGCTACAAAGACTTTTGCCGTAACACTACCGTTGCACCCACCACATACCGGGATGTAGCCGGAAATGTCGGGTTATCTTGTTATCTTTATTAGTGAGAACCGAACCAAATACTTGGAGTCAAGACTTGCGAATAACATGAACAAGTAATTACGAAATGGCCTTTCTTATTTTTAATGCTTAGAAAATACACAGGGGTTTATTATGTACGTATATAATATATACACTTGTTTTCCGAGCCGTGTAGTACTAACGATAAAAATGCCTTATACACTTTTTAATAAGAACGTCCAGCCTGTTTTTCACCGAATTTTAAAAACATGCCGAGGCTCAGATAAGAAGAACTATTTTTTTTAGTCCTGATGCGTTCTAAAATGCAGATTGCTAAATGACAATTGTATTCATAGTAACCTTGTTATTGATCATTAGTATAATTCTCTTCCTGATAATTCATTAGGTATTTTCATATACATATACTGTTGTACAGTCTAACACATTTGGGCCATATAAATATGTACTCATTTTTTATCAGATTGATTTTTTTTCTAACTAAATATTTACCGAGCTAAATTCTCTATGTATTTTAGAATAACCATGTTCCTGTGTTAAGTAGTTCATTTTGCCAGCCTTCTGTTGCCGGTAGCAAAAAGGGTCTCGGTTCATTTCCCTGCATTGTCCACTCCTTGTTCCCACACACGGGCTAGTCAACGCACATAACCATTGTTAACCATAAATAAACATTTGCCGGCGCGTCCTACTGCGCAAGAAACAAGCCGATGAATTCCGGAAGGGTTTATTTTTTTAAAAATCCTTCCGCTTGTTGTAAGAAGGGAGCAAGCTTTGGATCTTTCGGATGATATTTCTTGGCATCAAGTGTCCTCAGAATGGGTCTGAGTGTTAATCAATATCCTGAGGGAGTCTATACGCTGAGAATGATCAAAGGGCCAACTACCGCGTGGCATTTTGATAGCAATACTGGCTCTCAAATAGACTGATTACTATAGAATTTGGCATTCTTTTTTTATTTCCGAGGGCGGCTAGAAATGTTTGGTGCATGGGAAGGGTATCAAAGTTAAGATTTATAATAAGTTTTTAATTTATAAGATGTGTTTTATAATATTCATTGCAATCTTAAAAAAATTGCCTAAGAAGCATCTGAGAGTATTGTCTACCTGCTTTACACTCTTTTTTTTATAAGAAACTTTTTTATAAAAACGTCCAGGCTAATATTTTACCAAATTTTAAGAACACGCCGAGGCTAAGATAGCAGCAACATATTGCTTTTTTTAGTCTTATGTGTTCTAAAATGCAGACGTTCTTATAAAAAAAAAAGTGTATACTGTCTTCCCTATCGAAAGTATTCCAAAGAGCACCCTTTTAATAAGAACCTAATCAGCCTGGTTGGAAGAATAGGTTCGTATTTGAAAGATCACTTAAGTGTTTTGTCAAAATTCTGACTTATGGTTGATAACTATCGAGAAAATATACTTTTCATGAATGTTTGGTGCATTGTATACTGTTGTTAAATACAACAAGGGCTTACATGTCGCCTTCAGCATTGATTGGCATTGTAAAAGTCAGCAAGCATTCTAAATAGAGACTGTTTTGTTCAGTATATGAAATATATAAAGCCTGGTTTGTGAAAAGGTACCACGAAAACCCATTCATCCTGATCTTGACAATTCTAGGTACGCGGATGTTAAAACTATTTGAACTGGCCTACACCACCATGGCTAATGACGCGTAAGCATAGCGCACTATATTATTAATGAGAATTATAGTACCATTTAATGATCAATAACCGCAATATTGACCTGCTTAGATCAATACGTTGACGAAGAGTGGTGATTTAGGCTAAAAGCATTCTTAGGTATTCTTTTGTGCATTATTTTCCTAATTTGACTATTAAAAGCTGATATTGCTGTAATGGGGGCCGACAACTTGCGTAGTGGTTGCGGGCAGTTGTAACCGCATTATGTTTTCATCAATCATTTCATAATATCATTTCTAAAGTTATGCCGAGGGCCTTCTGTCTAAGGGATATATTATTTTCTGAATACCCGAGTTTGATGAATCATAAGAGAAAATACCGATAGAATTATCATAACGGTATTGAAAGGTGCTATTTAACTTTAAATCCCCGATAAGAAACTAAACTTGAGTTGATAATGTGTTAATTTGTCTAGCAAGCACTTCAAAGTCTAGTCCGGAACCAATCTCCAATCACTTGTGACGCGATTCCGTTGATACTTGCAGGGCGCTAAACTTAAGTCCTAGCTATAGGGGGGCTAGTTGGGACCCCACGTCAACGCATTGTGCGTAAAAATAGATTTCCTGTGATGAAAAATAAATAAAGAAGTCTCTGTTTGGATGGCGTTGATAGTTATAAGCAAATTATAACTCATGACAGATATCTTAAAATTTCGCAAAATTTCTGCAGATGAATTAAAAGTGTTTCTGTTGGAGGAGGCCTGAGCCTCCGTACCCTTTCGGAGTGGTAGTATGTCTTTAAACCATCTCCAAGAGTACGTTATTACTTGTAATAAGCACAATATAATTACCAATCTAAAATATTACAAATAGTATAATATAGTATTTTCATATTTTGTTTCGTAATCTTGCATTTCGAAATATGTACCTCAACAAAAAATATCCTACCCATCTTTTGTCTTAACTTCCTAAATGATTCCTATATCTTACTTGATCCTCCCGCCTGTCGGAAGACTGCGCCAAAGGTGTGTGAAAAAAATACAGTTTCATTGTCTTTCCAAAGACACCTCCACTGAACAGCACTTATGCCATGCCAATCATGCGGAAAATGGGCGGGGAAAGCCTAACGATATATAACTGCGCGGAGCAATAATTGTGATAGTACCGTGTACCACAAGACGCAAGCATCGAACGGTGGGTCGTCATGAGGCAATCGATAACGAAAATGAGGGTTTTGCTTCTCCTGTTGATCTTCAAGATAACAAGCTCCGAGGTCCAAGGTATTGTACGATCCAATCAAAGCTAAATCATGTTAACATTTCCTCCCTTTTTAGCCCAACCTGATCAGCATTGATTATCTCTTTTTATTATAGCGTAACCTGGTCAACATTTATCCCTTTTCATTAGCCAAACTTGGTCAACATTTATCTTTTTTTATTAGTCTAACCAGGTTAACATTTATCTCTTTTTAGAAGCCCAAAATTTCAATTTCTGTAACATGAGGTAGCTGAATTTTAAAGTCAGATTGTCTGAAAAAGGGGTACAACATTATTATTTTCTTTTGTAGAACAAAAAAGTGGCTTATACAATTTTGATTGTTCTTCGTAATTTACTGCGGTTTTTAATGTTTTGCGAGCTCTCGTGAATAATTTTAGACAGCTCAACCGCTTACTCGCATTATCCAAACTGACGGAATTATTGGTGACGTGATTGTAACCATTTCAGTGCTGGCCAATGAATCCGCTTCAAAGATTTTGAATGACGGATACCAGAAGGCGATTTATTGGAAATCGTCGGCTAGGAGTGGCTATGGCTTCGTATACTGAATGATATTTCATTAGAATGATGGTTTGTTAATTTTGACCTGTCTGATAATGTTAAGCACAAGGGCTAATATCCCGCTAAAGGCAAAATCCATTTATGGAATAACGTAAGCATACTAACGTAAGCATACTCGGCTATAGGACAAAGACCATAGGATATTTTTGGTTGACCATGTCATGTCACCATATATGTTTGGGTGTTGCCTTACGTAGGCATTATATTGCAACTTGCGTGTCGCTTGCTTATTCGCCAATCTCAGAATCTTTATTAAACTGCTCCTCAATGAACGATTGGCACATGCAGAAAATACTTTATGTCTTTAATTGAAACTAAATTTGTTAGTTAAACTTTCCCCCTGATCTATGTTAAACACTCCACAGCAAACCCGCACTTTACCGTTATAACCTCCGAGTCCAAGGCAGTGAACATCGACTTCAAAAAGTATCACCCCTCCCCCGACTCCGCCAAAGTGCTCATATCCCAGAAGCCCTTGCACGGTTCCTTACCATGCTTCGCTGATTCGCCAATAGAGATGGAGGACACATATTGTGACGTCAAGACAGTGTACATCCCTGCACCGAAATTCTCAGGGGAAGACGTCTTCGCCTACTCCTACCTCCATCCAAACATGACCGAAACGGCTGATGGGAAGTTCGAGGTGCGCGTCATTGTTCGGCCGAAGCCTCGGCCCATCAAAGCCTTAGATGATAGCGCTGCCATGACGACGGAACAGACGCACGTGCACATTCCTGTATTAGCCAATGACGAGCTTAATGATCAGCCTGACGTGTGCATCAAGACGTATGATACAAAACATTCCGAAGAGGGGGAGGCTAGGTTTGAGGATGTCGCACTGAAGCTAGGCTTTACTGCTACGCAGGGGAACCCCCCTAAGGCCCCCGATTGTCTGTTCGATCAATATGATCCTAATCGAAAGGTATGTTTCACAAGTCTTGATATGCTTTACTTTTTAAGTAAGTCTCAAAATCAGAAGGCTTCAAACCTTAGTCCTACTTCAGCAGAACAGAAGGCAAAGAGTAGAACATGCTTTATATAGTCCGCAAAGCATATTAACACTTGACACTTACATTGAAGGCATGAACCACGTTTTGAGTCAAAAGATGCAGCGGTGTTATCAGGAAAAAGAGTCCCCCCTCCCCAAGGGAGGTTCTTCCCCCATGCTCCCTGAAAGAACTTCCAAAAACATGAGCTGTAACACGCCTGGAAAGCAATCACCCCTCTCTCCTTCCCACCCTTTAAAAAGCATTTTAGCAAGGGGCGCCAAATAAGGTGTCGTAAGGACAAAGTCGCGAGCCCCTCCCCCCCCCCCCCCCCCCCTCCTCCTCCTTGATGATAATGATTCAGAAGGACCTTGTCAATAAATTCCTATTTTTTTAAGGTTTGGATCAAAGGGGCCTTCTGCCTTCCGGATCTGGCCAATGGGGCCATCGCCCTCGCCGACTACGACGGAGACGGCCTGATGGATTTCTACTACCCGCGCATGGACGGCACCGATCAACTGTGGAAGAATACGGGGAATGGAACGTATCGACTGGCGACCGAGGAAGCGGGATTAGAGGCCACTGTTCATCACAGGTTATTGGACACTTTATCATTATCATAATTCGTCTATTAATCAATCAATCGATCATCATATTATACTCTTTTAAGTGACAACCCAACATAATATGGGACCCGCGCTAGAGATCACGTGACCATTCTTGGTGGCAAATTCAAACCATTTCTGAAAAAACTAGTTCTGGCTTTTTCGTAAGCGTTGAATAACTTGCCGCTAAAAGCCTGAGCGCAACAATCTTGTATGAGTAGCTTTGTAGAATAGAGAGGTCTACCAGCTCGCCTGTCTGAGCAGCTTAGTAAAATAGAGAGGTCTATTAACACGCTTCTCTGCGTAGAATAGTGAGGTCTGCTAACGAGCTCGAATGAGTAGCTTTGTAGAATTAAAAAGGTATACCAACACCCTTGTCTGGTTGCATTTTGCAGATCTTCAGGAGTGACATGGGCTGACGTTGACAATGACGGAGACGTGGACCTCTACATCGCTACTATGGCGGAGAAACGCTTCTACCTTTATATCAACGACGGTATGGGCCACTTCACGGAGGAAGCCGAGGTGAGAGGCGTGGCGCTGGAACCTACGATCTCTCCTTACCAGACGAGCACTATGACTATCGCGGTTGCAGACTACGATGGGGATGGATGGCTGGACTTTTACACCACGGAATGGCTGCCGCATCTAGACCAGAGCTTTGACTATCAGAACGGGACACACTCCAACTGCAAACTTCTCAGAAACCTTGGAGCACAAGGTGACCATTAAGTCAATCGTTTATTATTATCTTTATTATCATCTACATCATCATCACCATCATCACCACCGTCATCGTCATCATCAGCAACATCATCACCATCATCACTTTGGGACGTTGATGCACTAGAGGTTATCATTTATGTAGATCACTTATAATCATCACCACCATTATCATCATCTCTTAAGAACCTTGAAACACAAAGACTTTATTTATATCATCTAAATTCCAACATCATCATCACTCACACCTACACCTATTATCATCATAACCGTCATAATACCATTGTCATAACTACAGGTCGCCTGCTAGCCGTTTCCATGTCGAGTTATTCAAAATCTTATTTATTCAAAATCTTATTTCAAAGTATGCAAAGGTCGATATCACATCACTACCATAGCCATTCACACATTTACAACTATCATCATCATCACCATCATTACCATAGCGCCATCATAATCATCGTCATCACCAGCGACTGTAATTAACTAAAAGCATTTTACCAAAACATCATCATCATTATTAACATCATATACATCATCAGCAGCAGCATCGATCACCATTTTCTCTTCCTCTCTATCAGAAGCTCCCTCCCTTTATTGCCGCGTTCATTGATATCTAAATACCACTAATACATCTACTATAATTGGTTCCAGGGAAGCCTGGGTTCTTCGAGGACGTGACAGAGAAAGCCGGACTTTTCCGTACCCCTACCCCTACAGTAGATGCCGACCGAATGGGCGGAGTAGACGTCCGGTACTACGGCGTGGCCAACACTGGACTGATGAAAGACATCCTACCTGGCCCATATAAGCTGACAGCCCTGTTCACTGATCTTGATAATGATGGTAGGGATTAGAATAGTAAATATCCTTGAAGGAGCGAGTCTTTTAGCTTAGAATAAGGGTGCTATTTTCAATCGTGTACCATTTTTTACTCGGCTTGGAAGGTGCGTGAGATTTTTAGAATAAGCATCATTTTTGGAAAGTTAAACTATTTCTGGGAAAAAGGCACTATTAAGACGACTATTTTTGGCCGAGCGTAAAATCCGATAGAACGGCTTTTCCGGTGAGGTTTTTTTGAGCGCTTTCCGAGAGCCTGTTTTGCAGGCTAATATAAACAAGAAGCATGTGAGCAAGAGGTTTGTTGCCATGTGACCAATAAGTGTGATCAAGAAGTGTGTTACTTTGTGACTAAGAAGTGTGTGACCAAGGAGGGTGTTACCATGTGGCCAAGGAATGTGTGACCAAGGGGTGCATTACCATGTGACCAATAAGTGTGTGACCAAGAAGTGTGTGACTAAGGAGAGTCATGTGACCAAGGAGTGTGTGTGATCAT
Source organism: Nematostella vectensis (assembly GCF_932526225.1). Taxonomy (NCBI): domain Eukaryota; kingdom Metazoa; phylum Cnidaria; class Anthozoa; order Actiniaria; family Edwardsiidae; genus Nematostella; species Nematostella vectensis. Next base: position 8,649,116 of record NC_064035.1, on the reverse strand, counting down.
GTGACCAAGGAGTGTGTGACCATGTGACCAAGAGGTGTGTGACTGTTTAAAAATACTACGATACTTTTTTGTTTGTTTGTTTTTTAACACCTAAGCCAGCCTAAGACTCCCCAAGAACTGACCTCTATTTCCTTCGAATTACACAGGACATATGGACCTTCTCATCAACGGTGACTTCAGAACTAGCGCCGTCTACTGGAACAACGGCAACGGGACCTTCCGGGAGGGCACAAAGGATGCTGGGATAGGAACCGATGAGAATGGGATGGGCTCAACGGTGGCGGACATTGACTTTGACGGCCTTCAAGACTGGTTTGTGACCAGTATTCACATCACTGAAGAGCAGATGAAGCCATTCTATGCAGTCTACATGGGCGGGGGCTTTATCTTCGGATATACCGGAAACAGAATGTTCAAGAACATTGGGGACCGGAAGTTCAATGACAGTACGGACGCTATGGGTGTTCGTGTTGGTCAGTGGGGGTGGGGTGCGGCATTTTTTGACTTTGATAATGATGGTGACCTAGATCTTATCCACACTAATGGCTTCAGTGACTCTGATAACACTGATGCTGACTTCTTACACGGTACACGGTCCAGACTTTTTGAGAACAGGTATTTTGAGGATGGACAGGGCGTGGTCAGGTTTGAGGAGAGGGGCGAGGAGAGGGGAGTGACAGACAAGCTGGATGGGCGGGGTCTGCTTGTGTTTGACTACGAAGAGGATGGGGATCTTGACGTCCTGATCTCGAATAACGCCGAGCGCCCCATTCTGTACCGGAACATCGGCGGGAATAAAAACGATTTTCTTAGGGTGGACGTAATTGAAGCCAAAAGTGGACGCGATAGTATTGGCGCAAGAGTCTATCTCTACTCTCCTAGACTCGAGCGAGAAATCTTGCGAGAAATTCGCAGCGTGTCAGCGTTCTCTGCGCAGGGTGAGACGACTGCGCACTTTGGACTTGGCGCCGAGTCAGCGGATACATTCACCGTGCGCGTTCATTGGCCAGTCACGAACAATACCAGAATCATCGAAAACGTTCCAAGAAGAGTCTCCATCACTGTCCGTGACATCCTGGACCAACGGGATGCCATGGAAGTGACGTCCTATGAGGAGTCTGCCCTGTCATGTCAGCGGACTCTTGTGAAGGGAGTGGCGAGCCCACCGTGTCATGGTCACGTGGTTGTTGGAGCGAAACACGTGACTTACTATCCTAATGCTGATTTTAGCGGCGTGGACGAGTTCAAGTACACGATAAGTGACGGAGAGACCACCTCCACGGCGAATGTAATGGTCAAGGTGAGAGCGACGCACAGATCAACTTTGGAATAAAAAAACAGATGGCTATTGGCGACATCTACACCGGATGACGAAATCAAAAGTGTTTATTGCAACTATATAGCTAATATAGCTATATGACTACATAGCTTATTTAAACCATGTGGGACAAGCAGTGTGTGTGAGCTTGACCCTCATCTCTCTATAAAACGAGTATGCTAAACCCTACCCCTCCCCTGTAAAAAAAGTGTTTAATACTTAACACCCCTCCCCTGTAAATGATCACATCTACACTTCTCCTAAAGAGCTTGTTTAGCCCCAACCCTCCCCTGTAAAAAGGTGTTTAATACTTGACACCCCTCCCCTGTAAGTGATCACATCTACACTTCTCCTAAAGAGCTTGTTTAGCCCCAACCCCTCCCCTGTAAAAGTGTGATTAACATTTACCACCCCTCCTCTGTTAAAAATTTGTGATCACCCCTACTCTTCTTCTAAAGAGCTTGCCTAGCTCCTGCCCCTCCCGTGGTTTAGACATGTGGTGCACAAGTTTGATTAACATTTACCACCCCTCCTCTGTTAAAAATTTGTGATCACCCCTACTCTTCTTCTAAAGAGCTTGCCTAGCCCCTGCCCCTCCCGTGGTTTAAACATGTGGTGCACAAGTGTGATTAACATTTACCACCCCTCCTCTGTTAAAAATTTGTGATCACCCCTACTCTTCTTCTAAAGAGCTTGCCTAGCCCCTGCCCCTCCCGTGGTTTAGACATGTGGTGCACAAGTGTGATTAACATTTACCACCCCTCCCCAAGAGTTTGTAATCACCCCTACTCTTCTTCTAAAGAGCTTGCCTAGTCCCTGCCCCTCCCGTGGTTTAAACATGTGCACCATTTAACGACATTATTTCTGGAACACATAAAGGTCACAAAAAGCCAAGGTCCTGACCCTTCCGCCAAAGAGTTCTCCGCCCAGAGATTTCCGCGAATAGACGCCGTCGGCAATAACGTCCATCACCCTAACCTTGGCAAACCCATGATGCCTCTGTTGCGACTTGCCAAGCCTGCGTACGCAGATGGTTTTGAGGAACCCTCTGGCCAAGCGCGACCCGGACCGCGGGCGATATCTAACGCAATCTTCGACCAGCGCGTGGATGTATTCAGCAAAGAAGGTCTTAACGAGTTCCACATGCACTTTGGCCAATTGGTGGCTCACGACACAGATTTTGCAACGCCTTACGCCAACTTTCTGACGTCGGAGAACTTTGGGATCCCGATTCCCGCGGGAGACCCGTGGTTTGACCCGCACGGTACGGGAACACAGATGATGCGCTTTAGAAGATCGGCGAAATTGCAGACGACAGGAAAGCTACACGGGAAACCTCGAGAACAGGTAAGAAATAGCTACTGAACACTAACTAGCTCCAACACCCGGTCTAAAGGAGAATACACGGAAAGACTAAAAGGGACCCGAAAACAGATGGGAAGGGTGATAAATGATGACCCCTCCACCCTCCTGTCAATGGGTGGGGTTAGCGAGCCCAGAGCAGTGCATCCTCATTTGGCTCGTAGAAGGAAAAGGGGAGATTATGACGCGCCACCCACTACTAAACCCGAAAGTCAATATTCACATACAGTTGCCGCGCGCCATAGTCAGTAGAAATTATCAATTATTATCGCCCTATCTACAAATCACTTTGGGCAATTTTATCCATTGGAAAGGGCTAGCCAAAGATGAAGTTATGTTTCCTAGATTATTATGTCGTTTTGATTATGTATAATGCAAAGGAAAGCAAGGCTCTTAAGGATGGCTGACTGAGTCGTTTTAAGTTATTTTGACCCGGTTGCGTTACGCCATGTAACGCTGTGTTTCTGTTGTTCTCAGGTCAATAAAATCACAGCGTTTCTGGACCTGTCATTTCTGTACGGATCCCAAGCCGAGCGCACACAGATGTTGCGTTCAATGAAACACGGTAAGCTGAAGCATCAAGAAGGTGAGATGATCACCCCGAACACCAAACAAGTCCCAAACCTAAACCTACTAAACGGACCGCGAGACAAGATGCTTGTATCGGGAGATAACAGAGTTAATGTCCAGCCTGGACTCATCGCACTTCACACGCTATGGTCACGCGAGCACAACCACATCTGCGACGAGATACGCGCGCGTACTCCAGACATGGATGACGAAACGCTGTTTCAGCACGCGCGCGCACTCACGCGCGCCAAGTGGCAGAAGATTGTGTGGGAGGAGTATTTGCCTACCGTGATTGGCAGCGAAGAGTTCGCGCGCTTGGGCAAGTACCAGGGATACAACAGTTCCATACACGTGGGCATCTTTAACGAGTTCTCGACAGCTGCTTTCAGGTAAGAAACTGTAGTTGATTTTCGTGGTGACATCTATGTTAGGTGATGCTATTGGTCTTGATGAAACAATGACTTGGTTTTCATAATGACAATTATAATGATGGATGTTGATTATGATAATTATTGTTTTGCTTTCTATGCAGTGTTGAAGGTGCTTAAGGTTTCAAGGTTGTTAGTGATGGGGTGTTTATTGTTATAACAACTATTATATTTTTATATAATGATTATGGCTATGATGACGGTTTTGATAACGAGAAAGGCAATGATGATGATAAATGATGATTATTTTGAAGATAACTATGATGTTGTTTCTGAAAATGATGGTGGAGGTAGATGATGGAAGTTGATGATGGAGGTAGAAGTGACGATGAGTTCATAGTAATCTGATTATTGTTTTGGTGACAATATATTAGAATGATTCTAATGGTAATACGCCTCCCAACCCTTTAGGTTCGGTCACAGTCAAATCGGCAACACCATGCATCGACTGAATGAAAACTGGGAGATGGCGGAACAGGGCCACCTCTCTCTCCGCGACGCCTACTTCAACCCGGGCCGCGTGATTCAAGAGGGAGGCATCGAGCCACTCATCCGAGGCATGCTCAAGCAATTCGCCCAGAATGTCGACACGAAATTTACTGACGCAGTCCGGAACTTCCTGTTCGGTACAAATACAATGGGGCTCGACCTGGTGTCTTTAGGAATACAGAGGGGACGGGACCACGGACTGGCTGACTACAACGCCGTTCGCGAGGCTATTGGTCTGCCCCGGAGAGCATCTTTTGCCGAGATAACCCCGGATGAGAACACGCTGAAGAAGTTTGAGGTATACCCAAGCGTCGATGATGTCGACCTGTGGGTGGGTGGGTTAGCAGAGGAGCACGTCGAGGGGGGATGTGTGGGGGAGACCTTCGCTCGGATCATCGCGATGCAGTTCAAGGTGTTGCGTGACGGGGACCGATTCTGGTACGAAAACCCTGACACGATGGTGTACAACTTGCGTGACAGGACACGCCTACCGACCAAGGTTGTCACTATGAATGAGGTGCTGCAAAGGACCACGGGTATCAAGTGGAAAGCGTCCACGTTTCACGTGACCAGCGGAGTGCAGGTGGAGTGGAATTTAAAGATCAATTGAAAGGACTACGGTTAAGGCAGTGTTTAACGGTCTAGTTATGTTAATTGACCTAGTAACGATAACTTATCTCGCGATAATCACATGGTTCTTGTTCATTACCTTTACATTCGTTTAATCAAGTGATATAAGCTGATCACGTGATATTATCTGATGATGCGTTGTAGTGGTTGACCGTGTGGTTTTAGGTGATCTTGTGACAAATCACACATCAACGCAAATATTCAAGGCAAGCTAGATTGAGCACAATATTTTTATATCTTCGCAGCGGCGGTGGATAGCAAAAAAAACAACATATTGCACGTCCTGGTCACGTGATATTAGCTAATAATACGTGATAAATATGTGATTTTAGGTGTGGTCATTGATGTAGTCTACAAATCAAGTCTGTGAGCCGCATCCGTCACTGTATCAATAGTGTTTTTTCTTAGCCACATGTGTAGGCAATACACTCTGTTTATATTTATGCTGCCGTAGACAAACCCAGTGAAAGACAACTCATATAGAACACTTATACATTTAGAATACTTGTACATGTCTGTTAAACACTGATTATATTTTGTTTTTAACATAGATTCTAGCTAAAGTAATATATGGCTAAGTACGTTATTAATAATACCTATTTCTGTAAAGTTTAAAGCAACTCGACAATAAGTGTTTTTTTTTTACTTTTCTTAATTAATGATATATTGGGAAGTGAATATGTACGTGTAAGTGTCTTGTACGACTTTGAATGGATCCCCCTGGAGGCATTTGTTGAGATATACAATCATAAGGGGAATATCACACACACATGTCTTTACGTTGAAAGCAGCATTTTACCTTTAACAAACCCATAAACTGAATGGAAATCCCTTCTATTCACCCCTCCCCCACTGTAAACTTTTTGTCGAATGATACATACTCTTAGAGTCTATGGCTGACCTGGCGTGCTTACCGGGTTTGTGTTTATAGACCAGGAGACGTAACGTTACAATGCTTACCAACCACAAGAAAACCGACAAGAACGCCTGGGCTAGGTTGGCTACCTTTTTGAAACCCCGTCCACATTTTTGTTTTAAAAAGGCAGGTTTTTCGTTAATAACGGATACGTCCACGCGTAAACGAGAAAACGATGACCGAAAACGTAACAATTTGAAAGGCTCTCAAGAGTGGAACGATTTGAAAATGATACCCCTCCGGTGCCGTTAGGGCAAACGAAAACGGCTCTTTTTGAAAAAGATTCGTGATTCATAATTTCATGGTGTAAACAAGCAAAATAGTTAGGAGAGATGTGCGCTGTAGAGCTTGTTATCGTTTTCGTATCGTTACTACGTTTTTTTTAACGGATAAGTGTGGATCTAGACTTAATTTTCGCACCAAAAAGCGATTATTGATCATATCTGCAAAATATTTTTTTTTTAAGAATTGGCCCGTTCACACTTATTGATATTTCTTGCTTCAAGTTTCTATTAAAACATATAGCATCTAGTAAAAAAAAACTCGCATCTAATTTTTTCCCACACATATAGCATCGCATTGTGTTTCTTACACAAAGTAATTTTATTACAGACCCTTGAAAATCGTGAAAGTTCAGTGGCATGAACTCCACCTTGAGATCGCTAGTTTTTTTTTTCTTCCGAAGTGATAACGCAGAGTGGGAGTATCTGGCACAGGGATGCTAGCTGGGGCCATGTAACACAGCGGAAGCTTAGCGATATTTTTTAGGGGGGGACTCATATTTTTTTAGTGTAAAGGGGGGTTGAATATTTGAATAATTTCTTCACCAAGCCCATTTGGCCGTGTTAAAATGAGGAATAGTCCCTCAATAGCTAACTGGCAGAAGTGTCAGGTACCCCCTTCGTATTATTTTACTTACATAAAAATAGCAATGCCTCTAATTTTGGTCAATTAAGATTTTCACATCCTCCCAGTTGTCCTGGTAACAGAAGACCAGTTGTCCTGGTAACAGAAGACCAGTTGTCCTGGTAACAGAAGACCAGTTGTCCTGGTAACAGAAGACCAGTTGTCCTGGGCTAGACACTCGCGTAGCCTCTTCTGCTGCAGCACACGGCGATGGCGATAATGGCGATGAGCAGTAGTACACCCGCAGCCACTGACAAGCCGATGATCAGACCTTCGGTGGTGCCAGGAGGCGCTGAAAGGGGGAGAACCTGAGGAATTGACCTGAGGGGTCTTTCCATTAAGGCTATATTAACCCCCTCTCCCCCCCACCCCCCACCCCTCTCTCTCTCTCTCTCTCTCTCTCTCTCTCTCTCTCTCTCTCTCTCTCTCTCTCTCTCTCTCTCTCTCTCTCTCTCTCCTTCTGTCTCTGTCTCTCTCTCTTTATTAAGCCACCCTCTAATTATAATTTCAGAAAAAGAGAAAGCAGATAAATGAAAGCATATTAGAGTGTATGCACGAAAGCGTATCAAGAGCTAATTAGAACCACTCTATACACTAGAAGTGACTCTTAAGACAAAACATAGAAACATAGATTAATTCTAACATGGATTAAGGGGTTACCTGAGGTTGACAAGAAGGTGCTATTATTTGCTGTAGTTGACAAGGAGCTATTACCTGCCGTGGTGGGCGGGGTCGGGGCCTCACCACATTCCCCCGCACACGAGCACTTGCTTTCCAGAGAAAAATACTAAGAGCAAACAAGGCAAAATAAGAACTATGATGGACAACAGACGCCAGTGCATCTTAACACAAAATTTTCGCGTCACTTTCATTTCGCAAATTTAAAAGATTCGTGAAAATTAAGTACATAAGAAGCCTTTGGGGGAATATTGGCCGTTTATGGAAGCTTTATGGAAACACCTTGTCTATTTAGTCATCTAATGTACATATAGTAAGGGGTTGAGTTGGACCTGTTTTTTTAGTTTTTTTTAAAAACTAAATTTAGCCCAAGCATCTTTTTGTTACAAACTGTTTCAGTTTTGATGATTACAGCACATTTTAATTCCACTTGTTTTGCTTGATTTTATTATCCCAAAATCGCGAAAATAAAGTGATCTGTTTTTTACGAAAATAGGAAAATCGCGAAAATAATGTGTCGCGAAATATCGCCATCTCCAAATTGCGAAATTTTAACGTCGCGAAAATTAAGTGCAATAAGGTATACAGGGGATCCTTATTTTTTGGGGGGGAGGGGTTCTCTTGATGGCAACCGTTGCTACCTTCTTCGTACAGAACTTTAAAAAAAACTTTAAACTGTATGGAAACTAAAACGACATATGTATGTTTCTCGCATACTTATTGATAATCCACAAAACTGTCAACTGACCAAAAAATGGGCACGGTAGCGCGCGTCGCATTGTAACGGCGATGAAAAAGATGGGTTGGTTCTCCCTATTCCCCCACGTCCTCTGCAAGTCGCATAGCTGATGGTGGGAGGAAAAAAGCGCAAGATTGATCTTGTTTTTAAAAAAGAACCATTTCCTTTAAGAATTTTTGGATAACAAGCATGCACACAACTCTCTTAGTGTAGATCCCGAAATGTATCCTAAGAAATACGTACTAGCTATTTAGAATTGATATTTCTAAAACCAATTATTGATGAATGCTGAGACAAGATCAATATCTGAACACCAAACATAGGATAGTTTATAGGATGGCCAGTTACTTACGTAAATAGAGTGCATATCGTACTTAAGGCCGATGTACTTGAACTCCGTTTCATTCCTAGTCATGTTTTTGTTGCACACAAGTGAGATCACCCCCTGGTTCTTCGTCAGAGTGTCGTTCCTAAGAAAACACAAGTCCAGGCTATATTCAAATGGCGTTCGTACGAATTGTGCGTGTCTTAGGAACTTTCCCCCAGTGCCCCACCCCCTGCTACGGTCCTGTACTATGTGCAATATGTGCAGACAAGAGACCATGGTCTCTTGGTGCAGACGAAGGTAAGCACCCAAATGTGAAATAAGGGTGAGGTTAAAGACTCACGCGATTTGTGTGACAATTTCTTTTTCGTGCATTAAAATACATGCTAATAAGACGCAAATAACAGTAAGGAAATAAATCCATTTGAATCGTTACGAAATATCCATCTTACAATGAAAACGGTAACCATTTTATTGACAACATATAAAGAACTCTTATTATAAGAACGAACAAAATATTACACGCTTTATACATTTTGTAATTACCCAGCCAGAGCTGTAGCAGGCCTTAAAAACATTAAAGAATGACGATCACTCCTTTATCGTTGTTTATTATTGAAAATACAGCGGTTTATTTGCAAGTAAACTTCAAAATAATAATCTACGAATGTAGTCTGATATGTCAGTGACGATATTTGATTGCAAATATCTTTGTTTCTCCCTTGAATTAGCCGATGGAAATGGATGCTTTGTGCCATTGAGCGGGAGCATAAAGTGGCGGCCTGATTGCCCTTCTTTAAGTAAATGGAAAGCAAGGGGCGTATCCCTAGTCCCCATTCACTGCTACGGCCATGCCACCTAAAGCAAAATAGCAAAGACCTCTCCTGCGTTCTTTGTACTTACACAAAGGTGAACGTGAGGGTGAGATTCGATCTGAGCATCTTCTGCGGTTGATCCAGGGGTTCATACTCCCAGACCGCACTCTCGGGAGGACCCAGACTAAAACACTGATGTGTGGATTGAGTCGTCCAGCGAGCCATCTAAAACACAACACCCACGGGATAAATACTAGTCTAATATCAATAGTAACTAATGGAGGACCCAGACTAAAACACTGATGTGTGGATTGAGTCGTCCAGCGAGCCATCTAAAACACAACACCCACGGGATAAATACTAGTAGAAACAAACTTTGGAATAACCAAAAAAACAATTGCATCTGTTTTTTAGATATGTACAATAACATGGAAGAGGGAATTCTCTGATAATCGATTACACTATGTCTTATATTTTCTTGTTTTTCTTTATTACAATAGCAATCCTTTTAGTGCCTTAACCAATTTCAAAAGGATCTACTTGTGCCTGCAGTATTTACTTACAGCAGCGTGCTTGCAGGGTTTGTATCCGAGGCCAGAGTTGTTTTGTCCGACAAACATGTCAAACGGAGTGCAGGGGTTGTAAGAATATTGCCAATGAGTGATGTTATCTACGGTAGTGAATCTGAAACAAATATGTTGAGTTTAGCTAAACAAGAGAGCCTTATATTTAAGCTTGATTCTGATATGAAATTTATGATTTATACATGATGTAGGGTTTTGTACGACGAGAATTTCGTTAAGGGGCGGACCAGTAGAATGTGATGGGAGGGGTGGGCAATTTTTTTCTGCGCGAATTATTACACGAGCGGGGATACTCCGTCTTTTCTCTGTTTCTCTTCAACTTAACTTGAAGACTCGGAGTTTTTCGCCATTGTTGCTTGTTGTTTCGCTTGTTTTATTTTCTTTTTCCTTAGGGCACAGGGAGCCCAAGCTCACAGTTAATGGTTTTTGGGTTTTGTGATAAATTCTTAATAAAAACACACTAAACTCACCGAGCGGTTAGAAATGTTCATTTTAATTACCTCTGTGAAGTTTATAACAATAATTATATATTATGTAGAGTGAGGTAAGGGTGGCCGAATTTTACGAAACTTTACAGAGGTGTAATTAAAATCATCATTTCTAACTGCCCGGTGAGTAAAGACCACTTACTGTGAGCTTGGGCTCCCTGTGCTTAGGGTAATAAAAGTCGCCTGCAGTTTCGCTTTCAAAACTATATTCTTCATCCTCCTCTGTCATAACGACGTCCCAATAACAATTGTAAACAGCTTTAAAACTATTATTGGTTGAGAAGCTTTTGAGGCAAAGACAATCTAGGGCCATGGTATTGGTGGCTTTGACCTATACCAGGGCAGATATTAGCCTGCTTGCAGGCGGTACTCTGTTATCATCGCGGAAAACCCTCTCCCCCAGGCGCTCGCCCCCAGGAACCGTGCGTCTTAGAATACAATATGGCGCCCGATCATCGAACGAAGAGGGTTTTCCGCGATGATAACCGAGTACCGCCTGCAAGCAGGCTAGGGCAGATATAGGAATCTCAGGACCGCTCCATTAGCCAATCAGAAAACAAAATTCATTACCGTGACCACTCGAAAAAATAAATAACTGAAAGATATTATTAAAAATTTCAGCACTAGAGGCCAAATTCTTCCCTATTAACTCGAGCGTTCTCCTTAAATGACAGACCCGTACCCAGGATTTTTTGGGGGGTATGCGTAATTCGAAAAAGTGGACCTAATTTTTCTGGGGGAGGGGTGGGGGAGGGAGGGAGTTTTCTGATAAAAATCTGACCACCCCCGAAAAAACAAAAAAAAAATTTATGCCTTTGCAGTATCTCCACGGGACGTTTATTGTCGGATTTGGCTAGAAATAAAGTGAGTTATGGATTAATGACATACCAGAGTGATCTAGCTTATGCTTGATAGTTTTGTCTATCTCCAAATAGCACGTCTATTGAGAACCGAAAGCGGACTTTCGGCCGTTGTGGCGCTGGGGTACGGGTCTGAATGATAATGTTGTTCTTTCATAAGCGTTTTTTATTCTTTTAAGACTTTTATATATCATATTATTGTTTTCTTTGATTGGTTTCATCAGACAAAAGGGTTAATCGAGGTTAACGATACATTTTTTTCAGGCACTGTATGAAAATATTAGCAATAAATAATGTATATATCTTCAAACATATGACATATTTCCCTGTCATATAAAACGATAAGGTTTTAGTCTCTCGCCAGAATTAGCGGGTACCAGAGGCTCCAAGCTTCGCGGCGACGACAACATCGTCGTCGTCGTACCCAGGGTAGCGGGGTTCCCGCTACAGATTCCCATTTATCCAGGAAGTTACCTCTGGTCCTCTTACACATTACCAAACTTTAGTGCTAAGCTTTTAGATAGACTCAACATGTCAGGAAGATCAGACGGTACTTACCGAGGAACAACCGAGTCGTTCTGTAGGGGAGCCAAGTTGATGGTGCCACTTCCATCGCTCATGGTACAAGAGCAACTACTGTATTCTTCGTTCTTGGAAGCAACGCATTTCGGGCGAGCGCGCGTAATGTCTACAGCGCTCAAAAGTACTGCGAACAGAACCAAAAACTCAAGTTGCATCATATCACATTCAAAACAAACGTCCCGCTTTTAAAAGAAGATTACAACAGTAATCTGAAAACGTTGTAACATGTATTTTGGAGGTTTTTGATACCCCAAACGCGTGATCAACACTCGCCTAACCCCCTGACTTCCGGTACTTTGACCCTTAGATTTTGCACCAATCACAGTGCTTGTTTTACAGAGCTAGCACCAGTCTCTTTTAGTGCTATCAAAACAAAATGGCGGCCATGTGGACCCAAATCTACACCAAAACACGTATATATCTTGTTTTCTAAAAAAAAATTGAAACATAATTCACGATGTGAACAAAAAGGCTAGCTAATACTGCTAGCCATACTCACTTGTGGATATGTTTAAGGAATGGTTAAAGGCCGAAGTTATTTGGCGGGAATTGTATACGTGGAAGTGAGTAAAATTGCTGAATTTGGTTGCCGGCAGTTGTAAAATGGATGACAAAGAAAGTTTAACTGAGAGAAGAAACAACGAGCTTGAAGCTCTTCAGGCTATTTATATGGATGACTTTAAGGATATCAGAGATAAGGTATGGGCTGCAATACTACGATATTCAAAAATGACCATGCATTACTTCACTTACTTCTGTTTTGTTTTGTTTTTATCTTGAAACCCCCTTGAATAGAATAGATTCAATTTTACTTATAATTTTATTGCGTTTCCAATTTAAGTGTCTTCTTTAAGTAAATGAATATTTCGTCAACACTATACTCGTTTTGTCATTGTTTTTACTTGTGATACCATAAGCATTACCTTACTAAGCTGTGTTTTTTTCTAATGATAAAACTGATGCCTAATAACATGAGTTTTGAAAATCAATCAATCATCTATGCCCAAAAATATATCCACGTGTCTTAACCAAATGTAGTTTATACTACTATGTAGTTTTACTTTTAAATGTCTAAATCCTTGTCTTTGAAAGACTTAGAAAGACGTACATAAATAACAATGTTACAACTTTCCAAACCTGGAGGTGTTTTTATTTACGCTTTTATGCTTATGTATTTGATACCCATGAAGCAATGCAGGCTCAGACACATGAATTCTCAGCATGAAGCTTTATTTAAAATAGATTACACTTCCAGCAAAGAAATGAGGATACCCCTCCCTCTCCCTTAGCTACATTTATTTTGAACTATCCCATTTGGTTCTGTTCCAATTAATCAAATTAACCTTAAGATGATAATATTTTTTGTGAAGAATAAAAAATTACACTGGAATGTCACAGATCAAAACATAAGTCTGAAAAGATGCATCTGCTTATTCATTAAGCTAAGCAAAGTACAGATTCTTTTGTATTTTTGTCTATAGAAATATAAATATTTGAATGCAGTTTAAACAAAAATTAAGAAGTACCCTAAATCTGGCATCTATTAAATTTTTTAGCCTGAAGACCAACCCAAGGTGGTGTTGAAGCTTACTCCGCTTCAGAGTATGTGGGCAAAAGAAGTCCACTCCCGCGTGGAGCTAGTGATTGAGTACACCCCTCGATACCCTGACCAGTAAGTAAAGCCCCTTGATATTCTGACCAGTAAGTAAATCCCCTCTATATTCTGACCAGTAAGTAAATCCCCTCGATATCATGACCAGTAAGAATGACCCCTGGATATCCTGACGTTTAGCCAGGACAACTGGTATCCTGAAGTTGAGCCAGGACAACTTTTCATATGATTGCACTTTGTTATAATCAAAGTAATTAATTATTTTTTTTGGTTAGTTAAATCTTTTTCTACTTTTCACTTTAACACAAGGTGTCCAAAGCTGTCATTACAAAAGGCTGTTGGCCTCTCCAAGGAAAACCTAAATGATCTCCAGAGAGAGCTGGAATGTCTAGCTGCTGAGCTTGTGGGAGAGGTATGTGGGAATATCAAATAAGCAATACTTACATCGCATTGTTTAGAGCTTGGTTAATGCTTGGGGTATCAATTTAGTTCAATAAAGGCTGTATTGGAGAGTAACGCTGTGATGAGCTTGACGGGTGGGGGGGGGAAGATTTAAAACACTTTTAATAATAACTTTGTGTTCACCCCAATTTAAAAAGTCAAATCACATGGGAACTCTATCCCATGTTTATGCCGACTCATTGTGTTGACTCATTGTGCCGACTCATTGTGTTGTACTGTTAAGGAGCTTTATTGGATTTGGTCTAAATTTAAAAGTGTTTTGTCTATAAACAAATCTTAAACCCCGCACCAAGATCTTGTTAAATGCTGCCTCTTTTAATATTTTTGCTGCTTGCTTTGTACTCAAAACATTCTTTGCCTTCTTCATCACAATAAGCTTGTCTGTATGTGGCATGATCTCCCACCAGGTGATGGCACACCATCTTGCCCATCATGTTCAGGGGTTCCTACACGCCCATAACAAGCCACGCCTTTCATTTTATGATGAAATGATGACTAATAAGAAAAACGAAGAGGCACGACTTCAAGCAGAACTTGAGAACAAGAAGCAAAAGTTGATGGAAGCTAACAAGTTAAAGACAGAAGAGGAGGTATTATTTTAAGTACAAGCAACATTTAACATTCAAAATTTTTCTAGTGTGATGTAATGCTGCAGTGATCACCGTGATCTATATCCAGGGGACGTATTGGGAATCATAACCTGTTACAGTAAAGAAATTTTATGAAGAGAGTCTTCTCACTTTTTTGAAACCCCTGTTCTCATGCTGCAACCTCCCCTCTTAATAAAAACTTGGATCCACTCCTTCTGTTAAAGACAAGAAATGTACTATCCGCATTGGCATGAGCTTTGCTAGAATACCAGCTTGGCAAAGAGTGCACATCGACATGTGACAAAAAACCTCCTACAAGTTCCAATCTAAACTGCGGTTCTTGAATCCTTTTTGGCTAGTTTTTTTTTTAAACTTTTATGTTTATGTTATTTGTGGCACTCAACTGGAAGGTCCACTCAAGTGAAGGAAAATTTAGAACCATTGCAAGCTAGGACAAGCTACCTAAGAAAGAATGGTTCGTTAAATAGGTTAACAGTCCCCTCACGCTCAAAATCATTACTACAAGCCTGTTTTAGAGCATTGGGGGCCAGGAAGGGTGTGTGGGGCTCTGGTTACCAGGAAGTATGTGTGGGTCTCTGGTTACCAGGAAGTATGTGTGGGTCTCTGGTTACCAGGAAGTATGTGTGGGTCTCTGGTTACCAGGAAGTATGTGTGTGTCTCTGGTTACCAGGAAGTATGTGTGGGTCTCTGGTTACCAGGAAGTATGTGTGGGTCTCTGGTTACCAGGTAGAATGTGTGGGTCTCTGGTTACCAGGAAGTATGTGTGGGTCTCTGGTTACCAGGAAGTATGTGTGGGTCTCTGGTTACCAGGAAGTATGTGTGGGTCTCTGGTTACCAGGAAGTATGAGTGGGTCTCTGGTTACCAGGAAGTATGTGTGGGTCTCTGGTTACCAGGTAGAATGTGTGGGGCTCTGGTTACCAGGTAGAATGTGCAGGGCTCTGGTTACCAGGAAGTATGTGTGGGGCTCTGGTTACCAGGAAGTATGTGTGGGTCTCTGGTTACCAGGAAGTATGTGTGGTGCTCTGGTTACCAGGTAGAGTGTGCGGGCTCTGGTTACCAGGTAGAATGTGTGGGGCTCTGGTTACCAGGTAGAATGTGTGGTGCTCTGGTTACCAGGAAGTATGAGTGGGGCTCTGGTTACCAGGAAGTATGTGTGGGGCTCTGGTTACCAGGTAGAATGTGTGGTGCTCTGGTTACCAGGTAGAATGTGTGGTGCTCTGGTTACCAGGTAGAATGTGTGGGGCTCTGGTTACCAGGTAGAGTGTGTGGTGCTCTGGTTACCAGGTAGAATGTGTGGTGCTCTGGTTACCAGGTAGAATGTGGGGGGGGTTTGGTTACCTGGAACTATGTATGGGGCTCTGGTGGCCAGCAAGCTTTGTGTTTCAATTTTTTTAAATTTCATTTAGAAAAGACAAATAGAAGAGGAACTCACTAGACGAGAGGAAGCCCTCAAGGAAAGCAGAAAACGAAGAAGCATTTTGGTAAATGATATGTTTGTCAGTAGAGTATTGTTGAAACTAACAGTTGATAGGGATGAGATCCCTATGATCATACAAAAATTTTCTATGATTCAGAAAATGGAAATTGTGAATGTCTGGCACCAGTGGCTAAGGACACAACTGTGGTTTGTGTTTTTAACACCTATGAGACCTATAGTAAATTAATGCATTTTATACAAAATAACAACATTGCTTACAATCAAAACTACCTTGTCCATCTTCCATTTTGCTATTTGCAACCTTAATTGAAATGGGTGTATTCTGTCATTGTTGTTACCAATTCTAAAATAACTATTAGATAAATACCCCAATTCATGTGCATTTCTCTGTTAATATTAAGCAGGAGAAAGCTGATAAAGAGGATGCTATTGCTCAGAGCATAAAGGCGAGAGACAGTGAAACCTCACCTGCTTTGGAAATACCTCGTCGATCAGCTGGCTCAGTCAGCCTTGTCCAGCAGCCACCACAGATGTCCCCTAAGAGGGTTGATGCCTCTAGACGAAGACGGCACAGCTCTGAGAGTACAGCTGAGGTTTACCATGGCATCAGATCTGTTGTGTTTACAAAGTGCACACAAGGAGAACATATTGTACATTGTGGAAAGTGTATAGGTGACTAAATCTGCACTTTCTTTTTAAGTTATCCATTCCAAGGATTGCTAGGTTACCACAAGTGACATTGCTTATCAGCCACTTGGTAATGATGGGTAATTGATGTTCTAATTTCAGGGTCTGAATGGGGGGTGGGGGTAAGATCTTAGCTAAGATTTGTCAATTTCCCCTATTCTGCCCATTCGCAGTTAAGCAAAAAACTAAGGATTAATTTGATTATATAAATAATTAAGAACTCTATAGATAACAAATTTCTGGGTTATTTTACTTTTCTTAATCTGTGGAAAAATTTGTAAAAAAATATTTTTATTCAGTGGTTGGGTGCCTCTCCCACTTGGTTGCCAAAAAAAATTCTTATTTGAGAGTCGCTAGATTCTCTTTAGTCAACCTGTTTTTTATTCTGGGTTTGTCTTTCACTGGCAGGTTTTCTTCTACTTTTTAATGATTACCTCCAACCCAAAGCCAAAAGCCCAACCTTACCTGCATTTACTTAAAGGCTAAGTGTTTTTTATTGTCTGCGCTGGCTTTTTACATCTATATTTGGTGATGTTTGATACTGCTAAAATTTCCTTAACATAGTTTGTTTTACTGTTTGTATAAACTTAATGATTATCCAGGTCAAGGATCCAGTGGCTGCCTGGTATTCACTGGCATGGATACCACAAGTGGCGACCTGGTGGTCATGCGCGAGTGGAAGTTTGCTGGCTCAAGTGGGACTACCGCTAGAAAAACACTCCAGTGGGCCGACAGTGTGGATCAAGCGGCCATAACCAAGGTCATGAATCAGGTTTGTGTGGGCAGCAGAATGCACATCTGGAAAGCAGCTTGGTGTTGATGAGCAAGGCTGCACGGGGGGCCTTAGAATGGTCTATGGTTAACAATAATATCATATGTGGCCTCACACCTCCAATACATAGGTACCTACTCACTATATGTGAGATCAGTAAGACTGCAAGTGGCTATGTTATTGATTGCATCATTAGAAATTTGAGTGCCAATGGTGAGCCTTTAACTTGAACTTGACTCTCTCAAGTTGCTTTTTTCCATTGGTCATTTAAAAGTTTTTTAGAGCAACCACACAGTGTGATTGGTGTCCAAACAAGGGGAACCCTGGAATGGTCTATAGTTACAATCCCATCAAACAGTATGTGGCCTACACCTGTTATTATTTTGTGACATCAAGAAGTTGAGCCTTCAGTTTATAATTCAAGATGACTAGACACTTAACCTTGACAACTCATACAAGAGTTTGTTTTCAGATAGGCACATGTGCATAATAACTTAGACTATATGGGGGCTACACCCTTGATTAAAATGCACTAGCATTTTACTAATAAAAGTATTTTCCCATGCCTGTGACCTTTGTGATTCATTTCCAGATGTCAAGTGTTGAGCAAGAGATTCAATCACTGGCGGCAAAACTAAGCCATCCCAGTATAGCGCACTACCTTGCATGCCAGGTCAACAATCAACAATCTGGGGTTATTTTACAGGTACAATATGGTACAGCATCCTTTGGGTGCCCAGCATCCTTGGGTGTAGTCGAACAGGGTGTTGTGGCCCAGGGTGGCGTAGCCCAGGGTGTCATGGCTCAGGGTGTTATGGCTGAGTGCAACAGAAAATGAGTGGGCTACTGTAGGAAAAAAGGAGAGAAAACACCCTCTTTTGCCCCCCTCTGGTCTCTTTGCCTATGTAGGTGGTGATGGCCTGGGTCACCAAGGATGATATTACAGTGGCATTTTAATACGCCATCTCTTTTTTTAAAAGTGGATACTTACCAGAGTCTTGGAAAATTGATCATTTGCACTTTCAAAGAATCCTTTGGACACAATGCAGGCAACCATTTTGTAGTGGCTTTATTGTTAGATACTCCATATTTGGGTACCAATCTTTTTACTGTTGTCATGCCCTTTTTCAAACTTCTAAATGAATTTGTATAACAGAACAAAACAGAACTAAGACCTACAGTTCTTGGTAGTTATGTATAATCTTAGAATCCTTAAGTAACTGTCCTTGTATATCATAGGTTGTAATGGAGTATGTTGGAGAATCCCTTATGAGTACCTGTTAAACCAAGCTTTACTTTTTTTTATTCCTTGTTTTACATAGGTTGTAATGGAGTATGTTGGCGATTCCCTTATATGTACCTGTTGAGCCAAGTTTTACTGTGTTTTTATTCCTTGTATATGTTAGGTTGTAATGGAGTATGTTGGCGAATCCCTTATATGTACCTGTTGAGCCAAGCTTTACTGTGTTTTTATTCCTTGTATATCTTAGGTTGTAATGGAGTATGTTGGCGAATCCCTTATATGTACCGGTTGAGCCAAGCTTTACTGTGTTTTTATTCCTTGTATATGTTAGGTTGTAATGGAGTATGTTGGCGAATCCCTTATATGTACCTGTTGAGCCAAGCTTTACTGTGTTTTTATTCCTTGTATATCTTAGGTTGTAATGGAGTATGTTGGTGAATCCCTTATATGTACCTGTTGAGCCAAGCTTTACTGTGTTTTTATTCCTTGTATATCTTAGGTTGTAATGGAGTATGTTGGAGGATCCCTTATATGTACCTGTTGAGCCAAGCTTTACTGTGTTTTTATTCCTTGTATATCTTAGGTTGTAATGGAGTATGTTGGCGAATCCCTTATATGTACCTGTTGAGCCAAGCTTTACAGTGTTTTTATTCCTTGTATGTCTTAGGTTGTAATGGAGTATGTTGGAGGATCCCTTATATGTACCTGTTGAGCCAAGCTTTACTGTGTTTTTATTCCTTGTATATCTTAGGTTGTAATGGAGTATGCTGGAGGATCCCTTATATGTACCTGTTGAGCCAAGCTTTACTGTGTTTTTATTCCTTAAATATCTTTGGTTGTAATGGAGTATGTTGGAGAATCCCTTATATGTACCTGTTGAGCCAAGCTTTACTGTGTTTTTATTCCTTGTATATGTTAGGTTGTAATGGAGTATGTTGGAGGATCCCTTATATGTACCTGTTGAGCCAAGCTTTACTGTGTTTTTATTCCTTGTATATGTTAGGTTGTAATGGAGTATGTTGGAGGATCCCATATATGTACCTGTTGAGCCAAGCTTTACTGTGTTTTTATTTCTTGTATATCTTAGGTTGTAATGGAGTATGTTGGCGAATCCCTTATATGTACCTGTTGAGCCAAGCTTTACTGTGTTTTTATTCCTTGTATATGTTAGGTTGTAATGGAGTATGTTGGCGAATCCCTTATATGTACCTGTTGAGCCAAGCTTTACTGTGTTTTTATTTCTTGTATATCTTAGGTTGTAATGGAGTATGTTGGCGAATCCCTTATATGTACCTGTTGAGCCAAGCTTTACTGTGTTTTTATTCCTTGTATATGTTAGGTTGTAATGGAGCATGTTGGCGAATCCCTTATGTACCTGTTGAGCCAAGCTTTACTGTGTTTTTATTCCTTGTATATGTTAGGTTGTAATGGAGTATGTTGGCGAATCCCTTATATGTACCTGTTGAGCCAAGCTTTACTGTGTTTTTATTCCTTGTATATGTTAGGTTGTAATGGAGTATGTTGGAGGATCCCTTTTATGTACCTGTTGAGCCAAGCTTTACTGTGTTTTTATTCCTTGTATATCTTAGGTTGTAATGGAGTATGTTGGAGGATTCCTTATATGTACCTGTTGAGCCAAGCTTTACTGTGTTTTTATTCCTTGTATATCTTAGGTTGTAATGGAGTATGTTGGAGGATCCCTTATATGTACCTGTTGAGCCAAGCTTTACTGTTTTTTTATTCCTTGTTTATCTTAGGTTGTTATGGAGTATGTTGGAGGATCCCTTATATGTACCTGTTGAGCCAAGCTTTACTGTGTTTTTATTCCTTGTATATCTTAGGTTGTAATGGAGTATGTTGGAGGATCCCTTATATGTACCTGTTGAGCCAAGCTTTACTGTGTTTTTATTCCTTGTATATGTTAGGTTGTAATGGAGTATGTTGGCGAATCCCTTATATGTACCTGTTGAGCCAAGCTTTACTGTGTTTTTATTCCTTGTATATCTTAGGTTGTAATGGAGTATGTTGGCGAATCCCTTATGAGTACCTGTTTAGCCAAGCTTTAATGTGTTTTTATTCCTTGTATATGTTAGGTTGTAATGGAGTATGTTGGCGAATCCCTTATATGTAGCTGTTGAGCCAAGCTTTACTGTGTTTTTATTCCTTGTATATGTTAGGTTGTAATGAAGTATGTTGGCGAATCCCTTATATGTACCTGTTGAGCCAAGCTTTACTGTGTTTTTATTCCTTGTATATCTTAGGTTGTAATGGAGTATGTTTGAGGATCCCTTATATGTACCTGTTGAGCCAAGCTTTACTGTGTTTTTATTCCTTGTATATCTTAGGTTGTAATGGAGTATGTTGGGGAATCCCTTATGAGTACCTGTTGAGCCAAGCTTTACTGTGTTTTTATTCCTTGTATATGTTAGGTTGTAATGGAGTATGTTGGCGAATCCCTTATATGTACCTGTTGAGCCAAGCTTTACTGTGTTTTTATTCCTTGTATATCTTAGGTTGTAATGGAGTATGTTGGCGAATCCCTTATATGTACCTGTTGAGCCAAGCTTTACTGTGTTTTTATTCCTTGTATATCTTAGGTTGTAATGGAGTATGTTGGAGGATCCCTTATATGTACCTGTTGAGCCAAGCTTTACTGTGTTTTTATTCCTTGTATATGTTAGGTTGTAATGGAGTATGTTGGAGGATCCCTTATATGTAGCTGTTGAGCCAAGCTTTACTGTGTTTTTATTCCTTGTATATGTTAGGTTGTAATGGAGTATGTTGGAGGATCCCTTATATGTACCTGTTGAGCCAAGCTTTACTGTGTTTTTATTCCTTGTATATGTTAGGTTGTAATGGAGTATGTTGGAGGATCCCTTATATGTACCTGTTGAGCCAAGCTTTACTGTGTTTTTATTCGTTGTATATCTTAGGTTGTAATGGAGTATGTTGGAGGAGGGGATCTAAGGATGCAGCTACGCAATGGTGGACTCCCCATAGATAGAATCCGCGAGTACACATGCCAGCTGCTAGAAGCCCTGTGGTACCTGCATGGCAAGTCAGTGGTCCATAAATGTTTAAAGGTGAGTATATAGCAACCAATATAGCCCTAGAGGGAGGGGAGTGGGGTAGGGTATATATTAGCCTTTAGTTAGCAACCAGAATAGACCTAGAGTGAGGGGAGTGGGGTAGGGTGGATATTAGCCTTTAGTTAGCAACCAGAATAGACCTAGAGGGAGAGGAGTGGGGTAGGGTGACTATAAGCCTTTAGATAGCAATCAAAATAGCCCTAGAGGGAGGGGAGTGGGGTAGGGTGAATATTAGCCTTTAGATAGCAATCAAAATAGCCCTAGAGGGAGGGGAGTGGGGTAGGGTGGATATTAGCCTTTAGATAGCAATCAAAATAGCCCTAGAGGGAGGGGAGTGGAGTAGGGTGGATATTATTTTTTAGATAGCAATCAAGATAGCCCTAGAGGGAGGGGAGTGGAGTAGGGTTGATATTAGCCTTTAGATAGCAATCAAAATAGCCCTAGAGGGTGGGGAGTGGAGTAGGGTGGATATTAGCCTTTAGATAGCAATCAAAATAGCCCTAGAGGGAGGGGAGTGGAGTAGGGTGGATATTAGCCTTTAGATAGCAATCAAAATAGCCCTAGAGGGTGGGGAGTGGATAGGGTGGATATTAGCCTTTATATAGCAATCAAAATAGCCCTAGAGGGAGGGGAGTGGGGTAGGGTGGATTGTAGCCTTTAGATAGCAATCAAAATAGCCCTAGAGGGAGGGGAGTGGAGTAGGGTGGATATTATTTTTTAGATAGCAATCAAAATAGCCCTAGAGGGTGGGGAGTGGATAGGGTGGATATTAGCCTTTATATAGCAACCAAAATAGCCCTAGAGGGTGGGGAGTGGGGTAGGGGTGAATATAAGCCTTAAGATAGCAACAAAAAAAGCACTGGGGGTATTGGCCTTTAAATAGCTATCCTAGCAGCTTAAAATGGGGGGTGGGGTGCTGGCGGGTTCTGTCAGACTAATGATGTTTCAAGTAATGCCATGATCAACTCGGCTTCTTTTGGTCTGTGGTAATTGGGGGTACATGTAATACCCCTTGTGCCATGGTATAACTTATAAAACAAGGTATGACAACTTGAGAATGAAATGCTGTTCCTCAGTCATTTAGGATGGTATTATTAAATTTATTTCTCACAACTTTAAGCTGTCAAGCTGCCGCTTGGATTCCTGTGGTAACATCAGACTTGCTGACTACAGCGTTATCTCAAGGTTGGTTAAATACAGAGAGAATCAGCTTTGATTATATTATCCACAGATTCCTTTACACTTAAGATCAAGTAACATCAAGTAACCTTAACATAAACAATTTAATTTCTTGCCTTTTTAATGTACTAAATACATTTGATGGTCTCATAAGGGAGCCATGCTCAAAAGACGTTCATCAAGAAAAAAATGAATAAAGGTTACATACTTCCTGGACAATTAAAATCGTTTTACACTTAGCATTTGAAGTGTATCATCATCAGAATTTTAAATGTGAAGTACCATTTCAAACTACTGGCGCATTTTGAATATTTTATTCTATTTCCCTTTCCTAGGTTGAGAGATTTATATAATGAGTATGGAGCAGACAAACTCCTCCTCTCTCAGACTCAGACAAAATGCACGCCTCGCTATGGCAAGAAAGCAGATATTTTTGACTTGGTATGCTGTACTTGTTATAATTGAGTGAACTAGCTTATGGTTTTTTGGTTAAGGTTAAACCAAGTAATTACGTACTGCAGACCTGTAGCCTGGGGGATCCGGGGGGCTTAGACAAACCTGTCCACTGGATTGGAAGTTTGCTCAAATAGAAGACAAATTAAGTATCAATGTTTGATAGAACGAGATACCTTGGATATAATGGTATATTAAATGGGTGAACGAAACCCCAGCTCAATATTCTAGCTCTATATTAGTTTGTACTGGCATGTTTCCCGAATGTATCCCTCCCATCCCATGCAATGGCCGAAGTGTTGATCTGGTGTTCTCAGTAAAAGCTAAACTAAAAAGCCTAGACATGGCTGGCTGAAGTTTGAACTAATAGTTTGGTACCCTCAGGGTCTTGTGGTCCTGTCATTGGCAAGAGGCGAAGAGGTGAATCCAGCTGATGCAGTCATACCAGAAGGAATACACGAAGACCTTAAGGACTTTCTGGAAAGGTAACCTGGGCCAGGACCTCCCTTTCTGGGTGCAGGTTTGGGGACCCAACAGGCTTTGCTCATTTGCTTTCCCAAGGTCAGACCCTAAGGTAGCAGCCACAGGAAGAAAGCGCTGGATCTATATAAATCAATATTTTTTTATCACAACAAAAATTCCCTTCTGCAAAACTTACTCAAATTGTCCCTGTCTTTTAATAAAGATGGTTATATTGAAATGCAAACTATTTTGTTTTAACAGGGTAAAATAAAAGTTGTCAAAAATGTATTCGTAACCTTGCCCTTGTTTTTAGGTGTTTCTGTGCAGACGAAAAGGAGCGGTTATCGGCTTACCAGCTTCTTCAGCACCCGTTCATCTACCCCCTCTCCTGTCCTGAACACCCAAATGGAAACTCGGACAGCATCTGCGTGTCCGGACAAGGTGGCCAGTCAAGTAATGAGCCGGACAGTATGTTCCCGACAGCTCCGATACCCGAGTTCACGTTTTTCTCCGGTGTTCCTGGCAAGTCCAGGATCAAGAGCGAGTTTGAGCAATTGGAATTCTTAGGCAAGGGAGGCTTCGGGAACGTTATCAAGGTAGAAAAGAAAAGAGTTATAGGTAAAATTACACTCACGAACATGCGACATAAGATTAACTCTTCCGATCAAACCTCGGTATTTTTGTATTATCTATAAAATTCACAGTGGTTCATGGGTAAAGTGTAGGGCTGACTCCTGTTCTCTGAAAGTTCTACAGACATTTCTACAGTTCTACAGTAAATGTTCTACAGACACATAAAAAATGCTATACCTTTCTAAGCCTGGACATGGTTTTATTTACGCTTATTATTTGATATGCATTCAGCACTGCGGGTTACGGCACATGGATTCTCCGAGTGCAGCCTTTTCTTAAATAAGTGTATGTGCGTATGGCAAACACAAATTATGTGATTGTGCAGAGGCGGAATGTTCACTGATCCACTTCAGCGGGTCTATAGTTCTGTCCTTTTTGTTGGTGTTACATAAGGCTAAATACTTTACCTGGGTAGAGCTTGGTCAATGTAGGTTATAGACGATGTTTTCTGATGGTGTTCAGGTTCGCAATAAGTTGGATGGTGGTCTGTACGCGATCAAGCGCATCCCGTGGAACCCCAAGAGCACTGCCTTGAACCGCAAGATCACACGGGAGGTGCAGCTTATCTCCCGGCTCAACCATGAGAACGTAGTCAGGTCAGTCTATTCCTAAACCATAAAAACGTAGACAGGTCAGTCTATACTTTAACCGTGAGAACGTAGTCAGGTCAGTCTATACCTTAACCATGAAAACGTAGTCAGGTCAGTCTATACCTTAACCATGAAAACGTAGTCAGGTCAGTCTATTCCTTAACCATGAGGACGTAGTCAGGTCAGTCTATTCCTTAACCATGAGGACGTAGTCAGGCCAGTCTATACCTTAACCGTGAGAACGTAGTCAGGTCAGTCTATACCTTAACTATGAGGACGTAGTCAGGTCGTTCTATACCTTAACCACGAGGACGTAGTCAGGTCGTTCTATACCTTAACCATGAGAACGTAGTCAGGTCAGTCTATACCTTAACCGTGAGAACGTAGTCAGGTCAGTCTATACCCTAACCGTGAGAACGTAGTAAGGTCAGTCTATACCCTAACCGTGAGAACGTTGTCAGGTCAGTCTATACCCTAACCATGAGAACGTAGTCAGGTCAGTCTATACCTTAACCGTGAGAACGTAGTCAGGTCAGTCTATACCTTAGCAATGAGAACGTAGTCAGGTCAGTCTATACTCTAACCGTGAGAACGTTGTCAGGTCAGTCTATACCTTAACCATGAGAACGTAGTCAGGTCAGTTTATTCTTTAACCATGAGAACGTAGTCAGGTCAGTCTATACCTTAACCATGAGAACGTAGTTAGGTCAGTCCATACTTTAACAATGAGAACGTAGTCAGGTCAGTCTATACTTCAACAATGAGAACGTAGTCAGGTCAGTTTAAACGTTAACCATGAAAACGTAGTCAGGTCAGTCTATACCTTAGCAATGAGAACGTAGTCAGGTCAGTCTATACCTTAACCGTGAGAACGTAGTCAGGTCAGTCTATACCCTAACCGTGAGAACGTAGTCAGGTCAGTCTATACCCTAACCATGAGAACGTAGTCAGGTCAGTCTATACCTTAACCGTGAGAACGTAGTCAGGTCAGTCTATACCTTAACCGTGAGAACGTAGTAAGGTCAGTTTATACCTTAACCATGAAAACGTAGTCAAGTCAGTCTATACCTTAGCAGGTCAGTATGTTATATCAATTGTGGCGATTTAAAAAAAAAAACAGAAAGCCAACGCAAAAACCAGTCTCAGCTCCAAAAATTATACAGGACAGATACAGTGAAATACTGCTGCTCAAAGGAGAAACAAATTGGCAAACCTAATGCATATGCAGCGTGGTTTAGCGCTGTCAGTGATTTGAGCTATTCAGGGGCACCTAGCTGCATCACTTTCTGGTATTTTGTTTCACTTTTCTATTTAAAATCTACATTAGGAAGATTTGAACAAAATGAGCACCTGTAAGGGGCTTGATGTCAGATGTTTAGTTGTTGTTTCTCTCTATTTCTTGTTACCCCTTTTCGTAACTGCCCTCCCCTCTTTGCTATATTTCACTACCCCCCTCCCCCCCCCCCTGATGATAAACACTATTATCGTGTCGTGTCCTCGGTGTTACCAGGTACTACAATTCCTGGATCGAGATGGCCGATGAGGAGGACGTCTCGTCCAACAGTGACGAGAGTGCGACTGGCCCCAGTAACAGCGCACCCAGAGTGGTTGTGAGACCGGGAACAGAGGAGAGCTTGCTGGAGATGAATCGTTTTGAAGCGCCGAGTATCGCACCTGAGAGAGAGGGAGAGGACTCTTGGTGCAGCGATGGCGAGAAGCAGGACGTGTCCGAGTCCGACGAGTCACAAGGTATTACGGCATGATGATGTACAAATAACGTCCCTTTCATTTATTTGGACAAGTGCTCTTGAACAAGTTTGATCTCAGGCTGTGACGGAGAGGGTACTGTAAAAAATTGGCTGCAAAGTCATTTTTATTCCGCATTTAGTTACCAGAGAAGTGTACCACGTGTACATTTTACAATGACGTTACTGCATTTTCAATATACTGTGAACTCTCTTCAACAATTTCCAATTTTTTGTTAAAACGGCTTTTTGGCTTCCATCATTCAAACTAACAGAATTGCATTTTGTGCTTCTTGATTGGTCAGCGCCTTGTAGAGCTTGATTTGAAACCATTTAAGTGCCGGTCATTGAATTTTCTTCAATCCTCTTCAAGGAATGACGAAAAAAGGCGATTTACCTGAAATAGTCGGCGAGGGCTCGCTAAACTTTGTAACTTGGTTTACATAGTATGGAAAATCACATTTACACCTTTCCTACATACTATGAAAATGAGTAGATTTTTCCAGTGATATTGAAAACTGCAAATGACTTTAGATATTTCTTATTATGTTCGACAGACGAAGAGGTCATCCCCCTGCCAAAGTATAAAGGTTCCCCCAAAGGATCGTTTTTCAGTAGTAAATCCGGGGGGTCTTCCGAAGGCATCGTCTTTGCATCAAGTACGTTTGATGAGTCCATGCTACAGTTCGGAGACCTTCTCGACACTGAGGTAAGCATTGATTCATCTCTCGATCGCTCGCTTGTTTTTATTTTTATGTTTGCTGCTTCTGTTGGTGCTGTTTTATTTTTATTTTTACTTTACTTCCTTGCCTTGTGATCGTGTTTTTCTTTTAGAAGATACTGTCGTATCGCGTTTGTCTTCTTGTTAGTAGATACTGTCTTGATATTGTTCACGTTTGTCTTGTTCTTGTTAGTAGATACCGTCTTGATATTGTTCTCGTTTTTCTTCTTGTTCGTGTTATTAGATACCGTCTTGATATTGTTCGCGTTTCTCTCTTGTTCTTGTTAGTAGATACCGTCTTGATATTGTCCGCGTTTTTTTTCTTGTTTTTGTTAGTAGATACCGTCTTTATATCGTTCGCGTTTCTCTTCTTGTTCTTGTTAGTAGATACCGTCTTGATATTGTTCGCGTTTCTCTTGTTCTTGTTAGTAGATACCGTCTTGATATTGTCCGCGTTTTTTTTTCTTGTTTTTGTTAGTAGATACCGTCTTTATATCGTTCGCGTTTCTCTTCTTGTTCTTGTTAGTAGATACCGTCTTGATATCGTTTGCGTTTCTCTTGTTCTTGTTAGTAGATACCGTCTTGATATCGTTCGCGTTTCCCTTCTTGTTCTTGTTAGTAGATACCGTCTTGATATTGTTCGCGTTTTTTTCTTCTTGTTCTTGTTAGTAGATACCGTCTTGATATTGTTCACGTTTCTTTTCTTGTTCTTGTTAGTAGATACCGTCTTGATATCGTTTGCGTTTCTCTTCTTGTTCTTGTTAGTAGATACCGTCTTGATATTGTTCGCGTTTCTCTTCTTGTTCTTGTTAGTAGATACCGTCTTGATATCGTCTGCGTTTCTCTGTTGTTCTTGTCAGTCTGAGGAGTCTGAGGACGTGCCTGAATGTGGGGCTAGCGAGTCCAGCACCGAATCCAACGCCCTCCAGTACCTCTACATCCAGATGGAGTACTGCGAGAAGAGTACCCTACGAGACGTCATTGACATGGGGCTACATACAAACACAGATCGCGTGTGGAGGCTTTTGCGAGAGATAGTCGAGGGCCTGGCACACATTCACTCTCAGGTATACCAGACAGCGATGGAATGAATGTTAAAGCCGCATTGTCACCAGTTTACTTCCGGAGGTCCGACAGAAACCTCAACCGTTAAAAGACAAAAGAATCTATTAAAATCCGAGATATTAAACAGGCCATCCGCTCTAAATTATCAGTCACATCCTCAAAGAAACTTCCAATAAACACACTGCTTTCAATATTTTGAAATATTTTTCGCGTTTTCTGTTAAAAATCATCGGAGATTTAATCATCACAGAGTCAAATGCCCACTTAATTGAGACTGATAGGGGTGTGTAATTACAGTTTTTAGCGAAGAGCAAATATTTTGGGACTTTGAATTGTGGCCGGTCAATAGAGATACACTGTAGTTGTTGCTTTAACCCGGAGTATGGTTTTGAGAAATATTAATTGCCCTGCTATGCTAACAAATATTTACAATAACTTGTAAGAGCTCATAATGAAAGAAAAAAAAAAATCCCCTTCCCCCCTCTATGGAGGGAACTTATAATTCCGGAGTGTTGTGTCTCACTGCAGATTTCCATAAGCTAGAAATCGCGTTTTTGGTGGCATAATTTCAAGGGCGGTGTTTTCGCAGATAAGGGGAAGGGTGTCTTTCCGCTCCGAGGGGAAAGGATTATTTCTTGAATCACCATACCGTTATAAACGTGTCAACAGGGAATCATCCATCGCGACCTCAAACCTGTCAACATCTTTCTTGACGCCGGCGGACACATCAAACTCGGCGACTTTGGCCTTGCCACCACGCACGACAAAACACGTGGCGGTCTCACCGCAGAGATCCACACACCGTCTGAAGCCCAAGGATCACCGCTTAAGGAGGGCTCCACCACCGCGGAGGGGATGACAGGGAAAGTGGGCACTACTTTGTACGTAGCTCCCGAGCTCGCAAAGGGTACCGGTCGGCTTAAGTACAGTGAGAAAGTCGACGTCTACAGCTTAGGGATTATCTTCTTTGAGATGACTTATCGTCCTTTAGCTACGGGCATGGAGCGAGTCAAAACCATTGGGAACTTGAGGACGGTAGGTCTAGGAGTAGTCACGGGGTTTCATTTCTGTGGATGTGATGGGGACAGGGCGACCTTGTAGCCTGCGTCAAGCCCTTAGCTTAAAGCAAAACTCATGGAAGCGCTTTTTAAGCGACTTCCCTTTTCGGAGGTCGTAGTTTGTCATAGCAAAAAAGTTTTTCTACGATAGGAGACTAAGAGACACGTGACTTGGTTGGCAAACGAGCGCGCGCTCAGGCTTTTAGCGGCAAAATAACAGCAAAAAAACTTATTTAGCGCTTACGAATAAAAGCAGAAAGTTTTTTTTCCAGAAAGGGTTTATTTTCATTCAAATCTTTTTTGTCGTTCTCTGGCGTGACAGGCGCAGTCATTTCTGTGCTTATTTTGGTTGAATTTGCCGCCGAAAAGGTCACCCGACCTCTTAGCGCAAGTCACCCGTTTTGTAAACATTCGATTTTGAGCATATTGTAAGAGTAATGTGTAGCGATAAGGTCTATTAACAGATCCAATGTCTTTAACTCAGTAATTGTAATCTCACCCATAGGAGAAGATCATCTTCCCGGATGATTTCGATAAGAAGGCGCTGTCTAAACAGACCATGATCATCACATGGCTACTGACGCACGATCCGGCCGAGCGACCGACCTCGCAAGAGCTGCTCGAAAGTCACTTCATCCCTCCAAAGATCGAGGACCACCAGCTAGACGAAGTGCTCAAGCATACGTTAGCCTCGTCAAACTCCACGCGATACAGACGGCTGATGACTGCCATGTTCTCGCAAAGTGTGGACCCAGTCTTCGACGTTACTTACGATATAGAGATCTGTAAATCGCCTGTGGACGCGCGCACCATCCTCACACAACAGCTAGTTCATGACACGCTGAAAGCGGTGTTCACGCGGCACGGAGCTCTACGCATGAGAACGCCTCTTCTCACACCGCGCACGAAGGCTCTTGATCCGCACGAGTCTGCCGTGGCTGTGGTGGATCACAGCGGAGGGATTCTCGCACTACCATACGATCTCAGGATCCCATTTGCGAGATTCATCGCGCGCTCACGTATAACCCACTTAAAGCGCTTTGACATTGGTTGTGTGTACAGGGATAAGCGTATTCTCGGGGCGCACCCGAAGGAACTCTACGAGTGTGCGTTTGATATTATTTCACCGACTCCTGAAGGGAACGTCCCAGATGCGGAGGTGATCTCTGCCGTTGCGGAGATCATTCGAGAATTCCCGTGCCTTGACCGCCGCAGTTATTACATTCGAATAAACCACGCGGGTCTCCTCAGAGCGGTCCTGTCTTCCTATGGCGTCCCCGAGGAGCGTCACCCCGAACTCTTCGCCGTCCTGCAGGAACCTCAGAGTGAGCGATTAAGAAACGAACAGATCAACCGCCTCTTAGAAGGACTACAAATAACCGATCATAATATATCTGCACTCTACGGTTTCCTGTACTTCGAGGGCCCTGTACAAAAAGTTCGAGAACATATCATCGGGGTTCTAAAACGGCCAAGTACGTCCAGCGCGGCAGCACGTCAGACTTTACAAGAACTCCAGGCTGTGGCTAACCACATGGAAACGTTTGGGGTCAAGTTACCCATCGTGGTGCACACAAGTTTGGTCTACTGCATCCAGCACTTCTCTGGGGTGATCTTCCAGGTAGTGGCGGCGGACAAGCGGAAGTCGAAGCGCGGCGGTGTAGACATACTCGCCGCTGGGGGGCGATACGATAAGCTGATTGCCACCTTCCACCACGGGAACGAGCCCGTTCAGCTCCCGGGCGGCGTCGGGGCCAGCATCGCGGTGGAGAAGATCGTGACTCAAGTCTCCGCAGATGATGAGATGGTGCTGCCAAGCGCTTGCGATGTACTCATCTGGGGTCACGTAATGCAGGAGCGCATGCGCGTTGTACGTGAGCTCTGGAATGCCGGGATAGCTGCCACGCTGTTATATGATTCCCGAGGGCTTCACGCGCTCGAAGATGTGCAAGAGTACTGTCGAGACACAGGTATCCCACACCTCGTTTTTTTAAAGGAACAAGATCCTGGTGTTGCAAAGGTTAGTAGTCTAGCTCGGATGCTCGGATAGCATCGGGAAAGGGAATAAAGCTCTCTTAAAATGCGTGGAGCAGTCCGTATATACTGACTAGTTATGGGACTAGCATGTGAAGCGCAAATAAATATCACGAGACGTTATCTAATGCGCTTCACATGTGACTCACTTTACTCGTCTGTGTAGATGCGGACCAGTTGCAACGGGCCAGCGTCCCCAGTTGTTCTTTTACGTGCGGTGAGAAACGCGAACGCGTAGAAGAGCCGGGTTTTTCACCTCTAAGCAAATCTCGAGTTGACCTGAACTGGGTTCAAACCCTTGTCCTCTTGCTTGAGAGACGAAGCTCGTACCACTGAGCTATTTCTAAACAACCTTTATCATGTCTGACGATACTAAATGATTCGCTTTATTTTTATAAATATAACTAAAACATACATCATTTAATGAACACTTAGTTGACAGGTTCTTTATTTATTTATGTTTTTGCGGTTTTTATCTTTGTTGAAACTGTTGAGCATTGGATGCTGATGTGATTGAGCGAGAGGTGTTTATTGTTCGCTCGACTGGTTTTCCGTTGTTTGCTGTTGTGCTGTTGCTACAATAAGTTGTGAACCTTCTGGTTTTTGTAGGTGGTGTCCATAGAGAAAGACAAACTGACAAAGACTTCAGTCAGCACTTCAGAGCTTGTAGACCACCTCCAAACAAAGATCAGCAGCCGCGTTGACTCGGGTGATGGTACTCTGGTCACTAGCTCAGGACGGTCCAGCACTGTCCCTAGCACTTCTACTGAATCCAACACAATACCCAACATCCATGTGTCCTTCAAGACCCAAGAAAGGTTGCAATGGAACGTGAAGAAGCGCTATGAGAGCCAGATCCTGGCAAGATTAAGGCCCACTCTACAACAAATGAAGCAACACATTGGCTCCAAGATTGGGGTCAAAGTCATTGGGGTGAGGATTGTTTTTGTTGTTATCCGCTCTTCTCATCATCAGCAAACTCCCCTATCTCGTCAAATCTCTTCTCTCTTCTCCCCTCATTCCCCTTTCCAACTCTTACTTTCCTCCGCCTGTAATGACATCATTTCTTGTTTGAATTTGTTTACACAGCATCTTTCCTTTTTCTCTCCCTTTTGCCCCTTCTTCTTTGCTCCTTTTCTTGTATCATCTCCTCCAGCAATGTCCCTATTGTTTCTCATCCTTAACCCAGCTTACCCTCTCCTCTAGCCACACCTCCTCCCACCCTTCACCCACTTTACACTCTCCTTAACCCCACACCTCCTCCCACCCTTCACCTTACTCTCTCCTTAACCCCACACCTCCTCCCACCCTTCACCTTACTCTCTCCTTAACCACACACCTCCTCCCACCCTTTACCCACCTTACCCTCTTCTTAACCTTACACCTCCTCCCACCCTTCACCTTATCCTCTCCTTAACCCTTTACCTCCTCCCACCCTTCACCTAACCCTCTCCTTAACCCCACACCTCCTCCCACCCTTCACCTTACTCTCTCCTTAACCCCACACCTCCTCCCACCCTTCACCTTACCCTCTCCTTAACCCCACACCTCCTCCCACCCTTCACCTTACTCTCTCCTTAACCCCACACCTCCTCCCACCCTTCACCTTACCCTCTCCTTAACCCCACACCTCCTCCCACCCTTCACCTTACTCTCTCCTTAACCCCACACCTCCTCCCACCCTTCACCTTACTCTCTCCTTAACCCCACACCTCCTCCCACCCTTCACCTTACTCTCTCCTTAACCCTACACCTCTTCCCACCCTTCACCTTACCCTCTCCTTAACCCCACACCTCCTCCCACCCTTCACCTTACCCTCTCCTTAACCCCACACCTCCTCCCACCCTTCACCTTACCCTCTCCTTAACCCCACACCTCCTCCCACCCTTCACCTTACTCTCTCCTTAACCCCACACCTCCTCCCACCCTTCATCTTACTCTCTCCTTAACCCCACACCTCCTCCCACCCTTCACCTTACTCTCTCCTTAACCCCACACCTCCTCCCACCCTTCACCTTACTCCTTAACCCCACACCTCCTCCCACCCTTCACCTTACCCTCTCCTTAACCCCACACCTCCTCCCATCCTTCACCTTACTCTCTCCTTAACCCTTTACCTCCTCCCACCCTTCACCTAACCCTCTCCTTAACCCCACACCTCCTCCCACCCTTCACCTTACCCTCTCCTTTACCCTTCACCTCCTCCCACCCTTTACCTAACCCTCTCCTTAACCCTTTACCTCCTCCCACCCTTTACCTAACCCTCTCCTTAACCCTTTACCTCCTGCCACCCTTCACCTAACCCTCTCCTTAACCCCACACCTCCTCCCACCCTTCACCTTACCCTCTCCTTTACCCTTCACCTCCTCCCACCCTTCACCTAACCCTCTCCTTAACCCCACACCTCCTCCCACCCTTCACCTTACCCTCTTCTTAACCCCACACCTCCTCCCACCCTTCACCTTACTCTCTCCTTAACCCCACACCTCCTCCCACACTTCACCTTACCTTCTCCTTAACCCTTCACCCCCTCCCACCCTTCACCTTACCCTCTCCTTAACCCCACACCTCCTCCCACACTTCACCTTACTCTCTCCTTAACCCCACACCTCCTCCCACCCTTCACCTTACCCTCTTCTTAACCCCACACCTCCTCCCACCCTTCACCTTACCCTCTCCTTAACCCCACACCTCCTCCCACCCTTCACCTTACTCTCTCCTTAACCCCACACCTCCTCCCACCCTTCATCTTACTCTCTCCTTAACCCCACACCTCCTCCCACCCTCCACCTTACTCTCTCCTTAACCCCACACCTCCTCCCACCCTTCACCTTACCCTCTCCTTAACCCTACACCTCCTCCCACCCTCCACTCACCTTACCCTCTCCTTAACCCTTCACCTCCTCCCACCCCTCACCTCCTCCCACCCTTCACCTTACTCTCTCCTTAACCCCACACCTCCTCCCACCCTTCACCTTACCCTCTCCTTAACCCCACACCTCCTCCCACCCTTCACCTTACTCTCTCCTTAACCCTTCACCTCCTCCCACCCTCCACCCATCTTACTCTCACCTTAACCCTACACCTCCTCCCACCCTTCACCTTACCCTCTCCTTTACCCTTCACCTCCTCCCACCCTTTACCTTACTCTCTCCTTAATCTTACACCTCCTCCCACCCTTCACCTTACCCTCTCCTTAACTCTACACCTCCTCCCACCCTTCAACTTACTCTCTCCTTAACCCTTCACCTCCTCCCACCCTTCACCTTACTCTCTCCTTAACCCTTCACCTCCTCCCACCCTTCACCTTACCCTTTCCTTAACCCTTCACCTCCTCCCACCCTTCACCTTACCCTCTCCTTAACCCTTCACCTTCTCCCACCCTTCACCTTACACTCTCCTTAACCCTTCACCCCCTCCCACCCTTCACCTTACCCTATCCTTAACCCTTCACCTCCTTCCACCCTTCACCTTACACTCTCCTTAACCCTTCACCTCCTCCCACCCTTCACCTTACACTCTCCTTAACCCTCCACCCCCTCCCACCCTTCACCTTACCCTCTCCTTAACACTTCACCTCCTCCCACCCTTCACCTTACCCTCTCCTTAACCCCACACCTCATCCCACCCTTCACCTTACCCTCTCCTTAACCCCACACCTCCTCCCACCCTTCACCTTACCCTCTCCTTAACCCTTCACCTCCTCCCACCCTTCACCTTACTCTCTCCTTAACCCTTCACCCCCTCCCACCCTTCACCTTACCCTATCCTTAACCCTTCACCTCCTCCCACCCTTCACCTTACCCTCAATTGCAATTGTCATCCCTCATTTAGCTAAAACTTACATTAATTTAGCTAAAACTATTACTTTAATCAGAAAAGGACCGTTTCTTCCAGTAACACTTATATGTACCTAATTAGACCACGAAGTCTTCGTTTTCAAATTCCACTTTGGCTGAGACAAGTACCAAAATTAGCGTTATAAAATTCGTTAAAACGTCCTCTCTCATTTCTAACGAAAGGACATCTGGCAAAAGAGTCATTATATACAATTTTATACCTATCACGACAGGTGTCTTCTGATATCCTTTTGAGAGAGATGGTAGGTGAAAAGTATTAAAATGCAATGTTGTGTTTTTAGATGGTAGACTAGAAGGAACGGGATATTACAGCACCAAAGCCGAACAAAAAAAAAATGATATTGATGAAGAGTTCTAAACGGTCACGTTTCAAGATATTTCTCAATATGACCGTATAAGCGAGCAACCTGATATATTTTTGCGATTGGGAGTTCTAAATAACCAAATAATAAATATAATTAAACATTTTTTTTGGTTTTTCATTCAAAATATTAACTCGCCAAGCGTTCCTGGTCTTGTAAATGGACTGTTGAATAAAGCGCAATAGATATGTTTCGTTAAATAAATGTTCTAACACGCCTTTAAACGCGAATTAGAACAAATTGGCAACAAAACATTCTTAGTGTGAATATCAAATCCTTTGCGAAGCCAATCCGAGAAACTGCTAGGTGGAATTTTATTTTGTAAAAGATGACACCTGGGTTCTAGACTGCGGTCTCGTCTATTTGGTAATTGGGTTTTATTTTAACTTTCCTTGTCATTTTATGTGTGCGAGTGGCTTTAATACCTAACCTATCACATTTTTGCTTTTCATCGACACTCGACACGTTTCGACACGTTTGCAAACGCTTGGACCTGGAAAATTTCCATGTTCACCGTCAGATCGCCATCTTGTTCCTTGTCTTGTTTCTTGCCTTGGTCATTGTTTTCTCGAGCTTGCGGTCCTCTTCTTCGCCGATTGATTCTTTCTTGGCTCCCTGCCCCGAGAAACAGCACGGAAGCTGTTGATGAAGGTTCGACGCTAACAGTCGGTTGCGTACCAGGTAGAGAAGTGGGAAAAAGGTGGCTTTCAGGCGGAGCACAAGCAGCACCGCAAACGCTGCTACACCAGGGATTTCCTCGCCGGAGATGACCATCCAGGCCGTGGTACCGATAAACGGTCCGACAAACAGAACGTAGATCGTGAAGAGATAGATTGTCGAGAGGATGGAGCGAGCGTACGGAGCGGCCGCAAAGCGTTCTTTGTGGTTACCGTGAATGTCTGTAGACGTGCCCTGAAGGCGTCGTCTTAGACGCAGTGCCTTTAAGACGGCTCAGAATACGTACACAAACGCAGCAGAGGGCAGATATAAGCACAAAACGGCCAGGGCGAGGTTCATGCTTTTAATCTGCAGTCCTGGTGCGAAGACTCGTGGTATGCTACCGCAGATCTGTAGGATTTCATCCTCGGCGCGCGGCTGGTCATCTAGCAGGTCCCAAGGCATGGAGGCCGTCGTACCTTGCGCCCACACCCAGAGGATGACAAGCCCCGCATTCACTCTTGTTAGGCGACGGTGGGTTAAGCGGGCGAGGCTGAAATACCGCTCCACCGCCACGCCGGTCATACACAGCACGGTTGCGATCTTCAGTAGGTGGTCAAAGAACAAGGATGCACGACAGAAGGCGTAGCTGGCCTTCAACGACGGCAGCAAGCCTGCGACGATGTAAAACGCGATGTCGCTCAGAGCGGAGAAGAGGTCAATAACACACATGTTCAAGAACATCGTGTTGGTTACGGTGCGTCGCTTGTAGTTTTTGAAATACACAAAGACAATCGAAACATTGCCTGCGATGGCCAGGAGTGCTATAACGCTGACAAGGACCACGTTCGTTGTTGTGATGGTTGTTACACTGGTACCCTCGCCAGACATTTTTCGGGATTAATCTATCGTCATGCCACAAAACAATGATGAAACAACGATGAAAAGCGTCGTATCCCACTCGGCGGCTAACATTTCTTTTTCTCCCCTACTTTTGATCCGCGTTCCCTGTTGCCACCGCTCTAGATTTCAGCAGATGTCTGCTGTGTTGGCAACTCAAGAAAGCGGAAGAAGGAAAACCACTTACGGCTTACAAAGCCGTGTGTTTTTACCCATTATATACGAAGTATTTTAAGTGCACGTTGTATTTTTGGGGACATTATTCTCTAGGAAATATTTAAAGATAACAGGGTTCTACTCATAAATCCATGGAATATACTTAAGCTTATTTATAGCACTATACATTTGAATGTCTATGTTCTCTTTTGTGTATGCTGGATTTACACAAGTTTCATGGGATTATGAAAACCAATCCAATAACTAAAAGAAATATATTTAATACCTTTTTGGTATATCGGAGCAATAAATTATTTCATCAAACACAAATGTAACACTCCAAACCTGCACGTCACAATATTGCCGTTTTATTTACTGTAAAAAAAATCTTCTATGCTTTTCCTTGCCAAAATATCATTATTGCCTCTAATAAATGTATACTCTTTCCTCGGCAGTTGGTATCGTTTCTATGAACGCATTCCGATCCTTAATGAATGTTTTCATTTGAATCACCCCATGGTGAATTTAGCAACACCTGTGAAAAATAATTGAAAAAAGTCCATTTGACATTGAGTCCATTTGACATTGCGTCCATCTCATTGCGTGTACGTTCTCACAATGACCTCATAATAGCGTTTGGGAAATTCCGTGGGGGAACTTCAATCGCTCAATATTGCCCCAAATGGATAGAAACTTCACAGGGATTTAAATAACAACTCCACAAACATGTAAGAAAAGTTTTAAGGAATTTTATATTTTTCGTCCCAATTTTTTTATTGTAATGCACCATATATTGACTGTAACTATGAATGAAACAGGTAAAATACAACATTAGCTTGGGGAACCTGTGGTTTGTTTCTTATTATTCACTGTGGTCATGACGCGTATGAAATAGGCGTGACGCACATGAAAACTAATTATAATTATGACGGGACTTTTGTACATCAGTACCGAACCCCTGCGTAGATTTGGTTTGGGTACCGTAACGGTTTCCAAGGTACTGGAAAAGGTTGTTTATAAGATTCATGCTCGGAAAACCCGTTCGCATGTTTGATTTAGGTTCAGTGTAGTGTAGGGTCTTCCCGGTCTTCCCAGAGTCCATTCCAATCGCAATTGTCAAAAGAGATATGTAAACAACAAATGGGAACACGATTGCATAGAGATTTTTAAAGCAGCATTGTCACCAGTTTACTTCAGGTCGATTGCGTAACAATAATTTTTACAGAAAACGCGAAAAATGTTTCAAAATTGTAAAAGCAGCGTGTCTATTGGAAGTTTCTTTGAGAATGTCACTGTTAATTTAGTGGATGGCCTGTTAAATAGCGCGGATCCTAATAGATTCTTTTGTCT
Source organism: Nematostella vectensis (assembly GCF_932526225.1). Classification (NCBI taxonomy): domain Eukaryota; kingdom Metazoa; phylum Cnidaria; class Anthozoa; order Actiniaria; family Edwardsiidae; genus Nematostella; species Nematostella vectensis. The sequence goes on along the minus strand of NC_064035.1, from coordinate 8,610,285 downwards.
CTTGTCGGTTGAGGTTTTCGACGGCCCTCCGCATGTTGACAATGCGGCTTTAAAGTCATCCGGAATTCCCCTGTATTTAGCCTGCTTGTAGGCGGTACTCAGTGTTATTATTGCGGAAAACCCTCTCCGTTCGATGACCGGACGCTATCTTGTATTTTAAGCCGCGTGGTTCCTGGGGGCGAGCGTAAATACGAACACAGGGCAGGGGAGAAAGGAGAGAAAAGTTTTTCTCTTCTCTCCCGCTGCCCTGCGTCTGTCCATGCAAGCAGGCTACCCTGTATTTTGTTGACTCATCGAACAATAAAAACGTACTAATTATTCTCTCTTATTCGCTCTTTTATAGGTCGATCTTCCCGGAAGTGTACTAATGAGTATGTCGTCGTTGCTTGAGTTGGAAGAGACCGAGTTTGGCAAAAGCGTCTCAGCGGTGATCGAGAAGCACCCGCGATATTCCAAACCAGTCAGGCGCGTCTGCGACGACATCTGGGAGATGAAAACTGCTAACAAACTCCCTTTCCTTTTCGTGTACAGTGTGAAGGACGAGGTTTATAGAATATTTTTCTAAACGAAAGATCAATAATAGTGCCTGCTTCAATGTTCGGGCCCGTCAATCAAGGCGTACAGTCTGAGCCAGCCATAGGTTCTTATCTGTTACATTCAATAATGAAATGCAATATGTAACGCGTACCCAGGATTAACGGGGGGGGGGGGGGGGGGGGGTGAAACGCAGTCGTAGGTATATGGAAAAAAGCATAGTATTTGAACACTCCTTAATAAGAAATAACCCACTTTTTGGCCACCAAAGGTGCGCGCGCATCCTGTACACCCACCTATATACACGTCCGAAGCGTACTAGGAGCGTACAGCTCTGATATAGGTACTATAATAAGTGAGCCCATCACCAGGAGCGTACAACTCTGATATAGGTACTATAATAAGTGAGTCCATCACCAGGAGCGTACAACTCTGATATAGGTACTATTAATAAGTGAGCCCATCACCAGGAGCGTACAACTCTGATATAGGTACTATAATAAGTGAGCCCATCACCAGGAGCGTTCAACTCTGATATAGGTACTATAATAAGTGAGCCCATCACTAGGAGCGTACAACTCTGATATAGGTACTATAAGTGAGTCCATCACTAGGATCATACAACTCTGATACAGGTACTATAAGTGAGTCCATCACTAGGAGCAAACGACTTTGGTAGTGAGCCGATAACTAACTAGAGGCGTTCAACTGTGATATAAGTAATATGAGTGAACCCATCACTAGGAGTGTACAACTGTGATATATTGATACTATAAGTGTACCCATCACTAGGAGTGTACAACTGTGATATATAGATACTATGATTGAGCCAATCACACTAAGGGCGTACAACTGTGATATAAGTAATATGAGTGAACCCATCACTAGGAGTGTACAACTATGATATATTGATACTATAAGTGAGCCGATCACTAAGGGCGTCCAACTGTGATATAAGTAATATGAGTAAACCCATCACTAGGGATGTACAACTGTGGTCTAGGTGCCATGCGTGAGCTTATTCACAGGTTAGCGAGTTTTTGAAAAGACGGTGAGCCAATCAAATAAATCGGGTCTTGTAAATAAACAAAAAAAGGACCCGTCACGTTGTTAATAGGCTCCCCCACGCGATCAAAATATCAAATTCTACTACTACCTAACAGACCTAGAAAAAAGCTCTGTTAGCAATGAGTGAGAAATATATGAGTTTTTATACTGTATTTCTTTACACTAAGTTACCGTCATAAATACGGAACGAGACTATGGTATGGCTACCTGTGTCTCTTGAGACGGTAGGGACTAAAACTAGTACCATTCACCGCTGACCACTTCCATTTCTAAGGAAGTAAATAGCTAGAGGTCACTTGGAATTGTGGTGAAATCGAAAAAGATGAAACTTTTTTCAATTTTGCTGCTATTTCTAGCTGTTTTCATTTTAAATGCATGCGGCGAAGAAAAAGTTGCAGAGGAAGAGCCGCTGGGGAAACCCAAAGCCGCAGAGGAATCTAGTGAATCGGCTCCGCCGCCGGTTGAAGACGAGAATAAATACAAGTTAGGGTCACTTTGCAACTACTGTAGCTATTGCAAGGTACGTATTTTTGGTTGTAAGCAAGCTATTTACATGAAGAATTTGCTGTTTATTCGTTGATGCATTGGGCAATCTCATCTAACGCAATGACATCCGATCGGTAGACTCCCCCCCCCCCCCCCCTCTGTGCATTCCTCTCTATTATACCACAGGCTTACCAACCTTGCGTTACTTGATGCCTCTACTTATTTTTAGAGGCATCTAAAAATAAGTAGCAACGCGGAATCCCTCAACTGTTCAAACGTTAGAAATACTACTTATTCTGAATAAAAACACATCACAAAGCAATGAGAGTTTATTGTGACCTTTATTCTAGGATATTAGACAATTATAGGACAATTACAGGAGGTGATCAATCATGAAAATATTCAAGCTAGTTACTGGGATTGACTGGAGACTGACTAAGAGTTTGGTTAGCCTGTGATTATACTGATGCGCTTGGATGAGGAAATATGTGATTGTTATGATAGCATAAGCTATCAAAATATAAGATGATTACACTGTGGATATATATGGCTCTTATCAGATGATAAAGATGCTATTCGTTTTTTATTTTTAGTTATGTAAACTGTGTGACAAGGATTGCCCATGCAAGACCAGTAGAAAAAAGCCAAATTGTGATTTATGCAAAGTAAGTGGAACTACAATCCCCGCCAAAACTGTTGACCCCTGTTGGCGCATAACGGTTAACCACTGCCAAGTACATCCATCCCCACTCCCCCCCAAACCACCAATGTTGTTGACTAAGGCATGGAACTCAGCTATCACATACTAATGATAGGCGCTCAACATTGGCACGGGGGAGGGGGGAGCATTTATTGTGTGGCACACATGATTGTCAGACATGGGATTTTGTGTAGGTGAAGCTTAATCGGTGAATGGGTCAAATGGTTTTGGCACGGGTTGTAGGTATTTAATGGCCCCATGTAATTTTTGTCTATATTATAGCAGAATCTACCTTGCAGGCTATTTACCAATGCTGATTTTGCAAGTGAATTTTCTTATCAAAAATTATATTTCTTCCTACCCTGGTTTCAGAAGTGTTCAAGTAGAAAAAAGAAGTGAGTAGAAAAAGGGAAGAGAAGTTAGGGCAAATTACCAAAGCTTATTTTGCAAGTGAAATAATTTCTTAGCTGATTTCTGGATAAAATGTAAAAAAAAATTATAGCTGACCAGCAGCTTTAGGTTACGAGTTGCCTTCAGTCCATGGGATGCGGCAAAACTCAAAGTGAGCAAACTCAGTGTGAGAAAAAATGTTGATATGCGTGTCAGATTTAATCAAGTATGCTCATGTTATATGTCATTGGAAAGCTTAACAAATGAGGAATATGATAATCCCATTTGTTTTTGCTTTTGCTTGTTTTCAGCCAATCACATCCCTCAAAATCCCTAATGTGTCTAAACTATCCGGCTGATATTCACTTTTTAAGGCTTATGTCAATCACCACACACACACCTAGCAGGCTGTGCGCAGCTTTTGATATATTTTTGTGTTCCTATATTTGGGTCAAAGTTAGAGGATTGATTAATGTCCAGGGAACACAACACCAAAAGTCATCTCAAAATCTCTCGAAAGCAGCACACGGTATCACCCTTGAATAAATAACCTAGCAGTGTACCAAATTGTGCGGTCATGGCTCTTATACTTTACGCTTTTATAGTTTTGAAGTCCAGAAAAATGTGCAAATTCAAAGCAGAGAAAAGAATTCCTGCTTAAAATCATAACTAAACATTTTGTCTCAAGGTTTTTTTTCTGGAAATGATTAGGCACTCTTCACTGATAACCTTGAAGCTGGACAAGAGAAGCCATCAAAAAAGTATCCCTTTGGCTTTTAGTGAGATCTTTCATATAGTAGTCTTTCTCCTCGGGGCTTTAAGCTTGAGACAACCCCATGCAGACTTCCCTTTTTTTTGTTTATCCACCGGTTGAATATTTTGAAACACTGATAGAACTTTCTGCAAGACGAAGAAACTGAATTTGAGGTCTTTGAAGTCATGATTTCCGGGTAAAAAGAGTATGCAAATTAACTATAACCTAAGGTCCTGGATGTAGGGAACAGCAAGTGATTAAGGATTAAAACACAATATTATTATCTTATTATTTCGAGAAGATAATTAAAATCCAAACATTTTTCTTTGCTAGAATAAATGTAATGTAGTATTTTTCAAGCAGATTTTCACTTCAAGGCACCCCGTAACCTTGATTCAAAATGTTCACAGGGACTGTTCCAACTGCAACAATTTCCAACTGCTAACTATAACATTTGATGCTGTGTGATTCTAGAGAGGCACCATGAATTGAAGCCATCTCAGTTCTTGCCAATAACTCCACTTCAAGGATTTTGAGTTCTTTTGAATAATGGATGCTAGAAAGGAATTTATCTGTTAGGAAATCATATGTGAGATTTTGCAAAATATTGACAACTGCAGACAACCTTCCTAACAACCTTTCTTATGAAGGTTGTAAAGTTTTTAGAAAGAAAATGATTGCTGAGAAAGTTTGGGCAACCTTTCAACTAAACATATATTTCAGTAGAAAATGATCATCCGATGCCCATACTATGTAACTCAGCATATTGCAGTAGGTATTACAGTAGAATAATGTTTGTTGTGTTCTCTTAGTTGTTGAGGCATACACAGTAACATGTCTCTTTTCCGAGGCCCATTATAACCCAGCATAGCAGTAGGTATTAGAATAAAGTTGGCCATGCTCTATTGACGCATACACAGTAAACAGACTTATAAAGGATGACTCTTTTTTTAGTATTGCAAGTACTGCTCCCTGTGCTCTGTCTGTGATGTTGCCTGCAAACCAGGTAGGATTTAAAAAAATATCTGTTTTTTTTTTTTTTTTTTTTTTTTTTTACCAAAGATGTGGCTTTATATATGGTAACCCAAATATCAACTTGTGGCCCTAATTCTAAAAGCATAACCTTTAAGAGAACAGAATGTTTATAACATTCCACACTTGGAAGTGGATTTTTCATGGATTCTGGAGGATTTAATTTTATTCACACTTAGTTAGCCCATGCTCCTCGGGTCCACACCAAAATCCATGCAGTAGTTTTGTTCATTACGATTGAGTGTACATTTTAGCATAATGACGTTTACAATCTATAAAGACAAAGTGGAAGCAATAGGAAATGTCAAGTTTATGAAGCTCACTAAACCTCAAACTGAAAAAAAAAACATATAAATTCTATACCCACATGTGGCTGATGAAACTCATGTGTTAGAAAGATTTTTCAACTCATATTTCCAGCAGAGAAAATATGATTTCTAGTGGCAAAATAAAACAGCAAAAAGCAACTTATTCAGCACTTACAAAACAGCTTCTTTTCAGTTTCTTTATTATTTTTATTGAAAGTTTCTATTTTTTGGTGCTCTCTGGTGTGATGGGTGAAGCTTTTTCTGTATTTATTTTGACTTGAAACAAAAAGTCACATGACTTCTCACATGACTTTTTCTTATGTGTTGTTTCTAATTTTTCACCCCTAGGTGGTATTGTAGATGTTGTTAGCTCTGCAATATACAGGTAAAACACCTACAAGGAAATTCTAACATTTGAAAAATGTCATTTAACTTTAGAGTGGTTTTAATTAATCTGTGAAATACTAACTATTAGCTGGTGCATGATATACAAAACAAAACAAAAGAGAACAAAATATTTTACTAGTATTACTATATGTAAATGTGTAGTATGCCACTAACTGATTCACGGATTAATTGAATCCACTCTATTTGTTGGTTACTGCTGTTTGATGAACAAATATTTATTGGAGTATTTAACAAATTTTTTGCAAGGGAAAATAGTAAAATGCTGCTATACTAACTTTTAATTTCTTTCCTTTATTTTAGTTCTTTGCCATCTTTTTCCAAGAAAGAGAAAGAGGAAGTGGACAAGGATATAGAAAAAGCCAGAGACTTCATCAAAGAATACCTGTGAAGATGGGATTGTGTGCTTCATTTTTGAACTTGTACTTTTGTAATTATTTTTATTCATTTTCATGCCTTCTTCCTTTTTTTGAAAAACAACCTTCTTTGCAGACAAGCTTTTAAAAGTTTATAAAAGGCTTATAAAAGAGTTTTCTTGAAAGTTGTTATTCTTGACAAATTACTTTTCCATTGTTTGCTACTGTAATACCCTTCTCCTGTACTGTACTTGATCTTTTGACAAAAAATGTTTCTAAATACACACACTTGACCCAAAGACATTTTTTTTACTATGTCAATATGAATATCAAAGAATAGACTATTTACAGACAATAATATTTACAATTTTCATTTTGTCTATTTGACAATATCAAATGATGCAAAAGTCAAGCTTGTGATTTTGTTTTCATTCTTGAACTCACATCTGTCGATACGAGAGCGTTTGCTTCCAGTGTGCTTTAGCCATTGTTTCCTAGGAAAGAGCATCTGATTAGACATTTTGTATTTACAATATAAGACACAATCTGACCTCTTTGGGCATATTTTTTTCAGGAACTTGGTGAATTTGTGCAATTTACTATCAATTGTATTCTCTAATAAAAATATAGCCATGGTGCGAATTCAGGATTTGCTAAGGGGTGTGTGCAGTCATAGATATCATATAGAATCAAAGGCTCTCAGAGCCAACTCATGAATGCAAATGTATTTTCCTAGTTATGTTTTTATGTGCATAAAAGATATACAGGATAGTGAACAAAGCATGAACACATACTTTTTTTTTTCTTTTCGATGTCACGACACACAAAGAACAGTATAATTATTATCATCAAAAGTAAAAAAAAATAGCGCCCTCAGTGGGAATCGAACCCTGGAAGCTGCGGTCATAGACCAGTGTTCACACTGGTCTAGACTGAGGTGCCATTACTGAGTTGACCAGTAACTAAAATTATTTTATTACTATTGGCATCGTAACTATCGAAAAGCTTTTTGCTAGCATGTCAAATTTCAGCATATTCTTTTCGGAAACAAAATAAAATACCCGTAATAATTGATCCCACTACTGTCATACAATGTGTTTTATGCTATTAACATTATTCTAGAAAAGCTCAAAATCGTTATTCGATGAAGAAGTGGGAGCCATATGTTTGTATGAGTTTTGTTTGATATTTAGTTTAGTTGATTAGATTGTGAATAAGTAATTTGTGGAAATCTTTCCTCTTCTATTTTTTCCTTTTTTTTATTACCCTGCGACAAGAGACCCAGCTAACAGATCCTTTACCTTATGTTTCTCGGACTAAAAAGTCACAGTTTTACTAGTCACTCTTCCAGCACAAATTCAAACAAACAACGCGAAAACCCAGAGACATGAATCGGCAAGTACTAAAAGAAAGATAATTAAAAGCTTTGCTAGCATTTTACTTGGTTTGTTTGCAAAATAACAACTTGAATTGGACTGAACCGTAGAAGATCGATTGACGTCGGTGACGAAGGCGCATGCGCACGCATAACCCACATGGAAGACTTTTCTGAAAATACTAGCTTATATATATTTTACAGCTATACAAACAAATGACTGTAGTGATAACAGGTTGATGCCAAAGCCATTTTATAGTACTAATCTTTAAACACAAGGTTCCAATATAAAAGGGATAGCTCCTCCCACCCCCAGGCTCAAGAACAATCAGTTATCAATCAGCCATCAATGAGTCAACATGTCAGGACAATTGCTCTGAGCGCTAAATTCAATTTTCATATTTTAAACCAAAATTAAAATCATTCCTAAAGTTTTTCATCTAAAAAAATGTCTATTTATCAAAAAATAATGCTATACTAAGCTGTGTGCGCTCTAACATACGGGCTTTTCATCACAGTGCGAGAATAATTTATGCAGATGCGTTAGATTATGGATAGCGCAAAATCTGAAATTGGAAAGTAAATCTCTAAGTTATCAATCTCTTAACACAGCTTTCTTGTTACCTGTGCAAAAATAGTTTTATTCCAGCCGACTTAGGCTCAGAGATAAGCAATTTTACAGGAGGCCTAAAATTTGTGACTGCTAGCGTGGCAGTGTTCTGATTATAATTGTAAATTTGAGCCCAGGGGTTGGGGGGAGCTTTTCCTTTTATAGTGGAACCTCGTGTTTAACCGGAAGTTGAACACCGGAAGTTTACAGGATGACCTAGGATTGCTGTGTTGCAAAAGCACAGAAAGACTATAAAAAGTTGACCTAATAATTTACGGGGGGAGGGAGTTCTCTGATAAAAATCTGACAATGCCTTTGCAGTATCTCCACTTATTCTGATTTGGCTACATGCAGTACCAGAGTGAGTTTTGTCTACAAATAATAGCACGTTTTTTGAAGACTGAAAGTTGACTTTTGGCCATTGTGGGGGGTGCATTTGCACCCCCTGCACTCCCCCTCCCCCCCCCCCCCCCCCGGTACAGGCCTGAAGCTACAAAAGCTGTAAAGGAGACAAGGGTTAATCTTACATGGTAGAGATATTTGACTTTTCTCCTTGGACTTGTCCGACTACGGTTTTCATGTCAGTATTTTTCACCCATCCAACAAGATTCAGCTCAGTAGCTTTCTTCTTGGTGTACTGAGAGGACAAAAAAATTGGTTGCTAGCAAATAAGTGTCTTCACCAAATATTTACCTCACCTTAGAGGAAACATTGTGTGCCTCTCTCTCTGCTACTACACAAATTTCAAACACAGGAAGACCGAATATTCAAGACCAACATCTTGGATGGATCACCACGTTTTTTTTGTCTTTTTTCTTGTATTACGCGTATGATAATTAAGTTATAAGTAATAAAAACAAAATCAATATATCATTAAGTAAGTTATTGATCATATTAAATATACATGGCATTAATGGCTTCAGAGTTCAAAATTTAAAAGATGTTCGTTTTCAAAGGTCCCATACCTTTCTAAAAAACACTCCTGCAAATTAAATAAAGCTAAAATTAGCCATTGCTTAAAGATCAATAAGGCAGATGAGTAACCTCATTACCTTGTACTCTACCGAACACCTCAAAATCAACAGATATCAGCTCCTTCGCTATCCCACCGCCAATTCGGCGAGCAGCCGCCATCTTGGTGACAACAAACAAACCTTACTCTGGTGGGTGGTGTAAGGTAAAAGTATGATCTGTCGGGGAGTGGTACAGGAGACGCTCACGCAAATAGCGTTAAGATGTCCTTCCGTGTCCGGTTAAAATTGATACTGTAAGTAGTTTTCTTTTTCCTGATGCCTTACTACCCTGGGCGAAATATTTGCGAAGGAAAAGCTCTGCTACCATAACAGAAAAATTTTGCTAGCAAAATATACTTTTTTTAATGAAAAGACCTTTATTTCTCTGTTCGGTGTCACGTCGCCGGCAAGTGAGCGCAAAAGATTGTTGATTGGCATGCAAAAGGTGTGCTTATAATAATATAAAGGGCCCCCGAAGGGTCTTTTGGCGAGCACTTGCGAGCACCCTGTTTTTTATATGCGAGACCGAGCGTTTTTAGGCGGAAAAAATTGCGCGTTAGCCGAAAACTGCGAGCACATCGAAATTTCGGGGGACCATTCGGGGGCCCTATATAAGGTACCAGATGCCTTTAGCCTCCTTAAAATGATCGAAGCCCTTAAATTAGAAAATTGCTTATCAGTCCTCAGAAACGGCTTGACTAATTCACGGAACCTACGGAAACCTCTCTCTAAAAGCCGCTAAATAACAAAAAAACATACATTCGTTTACATACCCTGGGTACGAGAGGCTCGAGGTTCACACGTTCAATTTCACTTCAAGGAGAAGAAGGTGAAGAATATCCATTTCTCAAAATGTGCATAAACTCGGAAAGTCACACAATGATACCCAAAAATAATGTCGAGTTGTAGTGAGTTTGTGGTACTTAGGAAAAGTTCATTTATTATCCCGAAGGGGGGGGGGGGGGGGGGGGGGGGGGGATAGCATGGAGGGGCCTCGAGAGATTTCCGAGGTCTAAAAAAAGGGTTGGGGTGGGGTGATTTTGAAAAGGGGGGCAATGATTTCTTTTGGTGTTAATTCTCTTCTATATAATTTGACCAAGTGTCAATTTAGACTTCTTGGTTTAACGAGTTTCGGTTTTGGGCATGCAAACCTATATATACCCTATATATACCTTATATACATTTTGTACATTGAGTAACTTCACTTTTCTGAATTAATGTTTTCCGCCAATTCCTATTCCCTCCACTTTCTGACCAGCTTGCAGCTAATCTCTTGCCTGCTTGCTTTCGTTTCTTTGACGTTTGTTGTTGCCGTTATTCCTTTTTTTTGTGGTACCGAAAATCATTGGGGGAAGCGGAAAATTGTTCCTCTGGGGGGGGGGGGATTTAATTTTTTTAAATCCTCCACACCCTCCATGCTCAGCGTACTTTGCTCCCAAAGGTCACTACCGCAGAAGACCGGACCCTCGAGCATGCCACAACCTATTGAGCGCGACGTCTGAATCAACTTCGAACCCAATGTACAGATGTACAGAAAAAATATTTGTGTGTCGATACAAATAAACAATTAGATTCGGCACGGCAGGAGCGCGACGTATGAATCGGATATTAGTTATAGTGAGTTTATCGGTACTTAAAGTATTTTTTTTGTTATTGAGCGTTTCAAAGACGTTTCCGTAGGTTCCGTGAATAAGAGTTGCCGCCTCAGAAAAGCCGCGAAAATTAGCCAAATGCAAAAAATACACATCTTTGTTTTTCTAAACAATCTAAACGTAGTTTAATCCTAAACAAACAGAAAGGGTAAGGGAATACCTGATTCGCTAAGGATACAGAGCAATGTCAAGTGATGCGATTCGAAAACAACAAAAGCTTCACTTGAGAATACTTTCAACTGAAGAGACATTTGAAAAGTTTGAGTGGAAATCAAAGGTTTTCCATGTACCTAAATTAAAACTCTTCAACTTCTTAATTGGTATCCAAACCAAAAGTCACACACTTGGGCAGCTGACCTAATTCAAGGAAAGGTACAATTTGTTTCACGGACCAGAAATAACACGAATTGCTCCGAGAATACTGATCGAATGCTGGGTTGGCCTTCAAAAGTCACGCGGTAAAGTGAGCAAACAAAAAACAAGAGGAGACTCAGAAGATCTATTCACATTCACAAAACAGGAAGATTAAGCCTTTATTTCTATTCTACTTATTACCCTATTAGTCTTCAAACGCATCGTCAGCCCGAGATTATTATCAGTGAAGTTTACGCTGTAACTGCTGCCCTCTGAGAATGTCATACAAGACCGGCAATTCCAGTAATGGTCACCAAACAGCAGTTGGGTTTTCGCACTGGTTGATGATCTTAGAGAGTGTCGGACTAGCTATCATACTTGTCGGGTCCGTTATTTTAAATTCAGCGACCTGTGTAATCATCTCTCGTGATTCGGCTCTTCGACGAAAGCCGACCAACTTGCTGGTAGCGAATCTTTGCGTGGCAAACATGGTACTTACTGTTGGAGTGATTCCGTTTAGTCTCATTTCTCTCATTTCGGATAGGCATGGCACCTTCCTGGGTCCCGCTTGCACGGTAATTATTATTTAGTCCAATGTAGATCTGTAGTTTGACAACACAAGTGAAATACATTTTTTTTTCTTACATCCTGAACACATTTCTCCAACGTCGAAAAATTGTACGAGCGGTATGGCGTGTTGTGTTGAAATAATGGTATTTCCTGGTACCCTGGTTACTAGGGGCTCAAAATTCGCCGATACAAGCGTATATTATCATGCATTCTATTGATATTCATAAGCGCATTTGACAAGAATCCCTTCTAATTAATGGATATCAATTTACTAAATGATTATCAACTGATATTGTGATTGATACAAATTGATAGCTATTGAAATAACAGTTGACAAAAATTGATAATCGAAATTTCATTGGAAGAAAATGATAAGTTATCTAATTGAAAAAAATCAATAATCATGTCAATTTTATTGATATAAATCGATAATTAATATATAGCTGGATTATGCCGAAGCAATCGATAATAACTGATAACGGGAAACAATTGAGTGATAATTAATTGTTACCAATTACTGATAATAATTGAAAACCATTTAGTAAATTGATATCAATCATCATCAAATTTATCAATTGCCTTTTGATTATCAGTTTCTATAAATTAGTTACGTTGGGATTATATTGCACCTTCAACAATCTCTTTTATTTGCTTGTTTCAGACCAATGGGTTATTCAGCGTCGCTTCGTGTGGTGCCATCGTGCTAACTCTGTGCTGTATCAGCATCGACAGATACATTGCCGTGTGTAAGCCTGTGAGATACCGAACAATACTTACTCCTAGACGAGCTCTGCTCATGATACTCATCACTTGGATCCAGGCTTTTCTCTATGGCTCTCTCCCTGTTCTTGGGTGGTCTAGGTACGAGTATCATCCGGGAACTCTACACTGCTCACCTGCATGGACCGATGGGTGTTCTCTGTATATTTTTTTGTCCACCACAGGGTTCGTTATACCGCTGACCGTGATGGCCGTCACCTACACCAGGATCTTCTTAGAAATTCGGAAACACTCGAGAAAAATAAATATGCTTCAGATGAGAGCGAAGTTTCCGGCGCAGGAGGGAGGGGCGAGTGTAAACCTGACACTTAATGGAGGCATGCTTACACTGGATAGACTTTCAGGGGATCGAACGGACGCTGCTTTTGAAAGTGGTGCACTACCGGGCGGAAACGTGTCTTTTGAAAACAGCAGCTCGAGTTATACAACGAGTAATGAAGCTGGAGAAACACAGACAGAAACAACATCGATATTCGGTGCAACAAACCAAACCTTCTCCAAACGAGTTACACGACTAAACGAGCAAGAAAAAAACACAATTCTTACGCCAACAAATACTATTGCGGGGATTGTCACAATGCCAGAATCAAATCCTGAAGGCGATCAAAGCAAGTCATTAGCCCCTCCACTCTCTCTTATTCGAGCGTCATCGTCCAGCGTAAACTTGAGTTTTGAGGGTCAAGCCTCTCTATCTATGATTAGAAACCCAAGTCCACGTAGCGCACGCCACAGACTTAGCGGTCTTCTGAGTACCGTCCAAGCCACGGTGCGAACAGAGAGACGAGCGCAGAGCCAACTCCCACGAGAGTACAAAGTCGCACGTACGGGTCTGATCCTGTTGCTGTTGTTTCTGTTTCACTGGCTGCCTTATTTGGTCGTACACTCGTGTTCCACGCGCGTGGACGCGTCTGAGGGTGTGTTCCACGCGGTCATGTGGATGGTTTATTTGAATGGAGTCGTTAATCCAGTGACATATGCACTAAGTAATAGTTCGGTCAAGGCGAAGCTGAAACTTCTATTTTTCTTCTGGTGTCGTAGTTGCAAGCAAACACAGTAGTGTAGTGGTTGATACAACACCCTCCCCTTAGGCATACCGTTCTTCTTATCGTTTTTTTCAATTGTCTTTTTTCACGCGTCTTTCTGTGCATTCGAGGTCATAATTGTAAGATGGCCGGCTAGGCCTTGTGGGTTAAGGGAAATACAAAAAAGATTAAAAGTGAATATTGAATTTATCCATTTAAAGTGGGGTTGGGTTTTTTTTTAATTGCTGCTTGAGTAGTGCAATCGTGATCTCTGCCTCATATACCAACAAATGTTCGTTATGTCTTCTACCCCTTCTAAAATCATAAAACAACTAGCACGCCAAATTCACGTGGTTCACGTAGAAGCACATACACTTTAAAAGCCTACCAAAAAACCTTAATTCCATTATTCTTCAGAAATGAAGACAACACCCTCCCTTTAGGCGTACCGTTCTTCTTATCGATTTTTTCAATTGTCTTTTTTCACGCGTCTTTCTGTGCATTCGAGGTCATAATTGTAAGATGGCCGGCTAGGCCTTGTGGGTTAAGGGAAATACAAAAAAGACTAAAAGTGAATATTGAATTTATCAATTTAAAGTGTTTTTTTTTTTTTAATTGCTGCTTGAGTAGTGCAATCGGGATCTCTGGCTCATATACAAACAAATGTTTGTTATGTCTTCTACCCCTTCTAAAATCATAAAACAACTAGCACGCCAAATTCACGTGGTTCACGTAGAAGCACATTCACTTTAAACGCCTACCAAAAAAACTTAATTCCATTATTCTTCAGAAATGAATGAACTTGATTATATGTGTTTTAAAATATTAAACCCTGTACGAGTGTGTTTTTTTAAATACTATATTTCTGTAGCACTCTCTGTTTGTGGAATGCGCTGGCTTAACGCCGCTGGTGGCGTCTCGTTTTGACGTATACAACAGGTGACCGAATACCAAACCATCAAAACATCTCCATCACTGCACATCCAGATGCCGTATAATGTCCTCACCGTTGCACTGCAACTCCTGAAACTCTGTGTCAAGATCGTATATTTGGTGTGTGTTCTCGTGCGTGTGGTTATGGCGTGGTTATACAAGAGGATTTCACATTATCTATCAGACTCCTGTGATACTTTACAAGGTAAAGTGAGGTTTTCTAATACTATAATTGCAGCAGCAACAGCTCCAAAAAGCTGTAAGAATGCCTTTGAAAGGCAAGTCACATTGCCTAGCGGTTATTTTATGGATGCGAAGAAGTCTGGAACTAAATACCTTGTAGCTTTTATTGGGGAGAGGGTTGAAACAGTGACATTACCGAGTTGCCAAGGGCGTTGAGCTCGTGTTGCTTGAGCAGTTTCTATGCATAAGTTTTATGCAGGGTTATACCATTAAACAAATACAGTAGCTGATCCACAATTATTCATTAAGGGTGGTTCGAAAACTATACAAACAAACTTCCGTATGCATTGGCCAGGAACAACAATATAGTTATGTTACCAGGAATAGGTTATCGGCGGATGGTTTTGCTAGACCCCCTTAAAACTTACTCACTTGTTTGGTCCAGGCACCTCAAGAGAGGACATTTGGAGAGTGTTATAGGAAGTGTTTTCATAGGATATCAAAACACTCCAGCAATGCTCGTGGCTAAACTGCAGAATACCCGTTCACTTATTTGCATTTTCCTTGTATTTACTGCCTCGTTCTATAGAAATCGAGGTGTGAAGTCTCATTGTTAACTCTTTGTGGGCGGGTATTCTGCAGTTGCTCCATGCTCGTCATCCTGACGTCATTCTGCCACAGAGTCAAACATTCTGTTACAGAGTCAAACACACACGTGACAAAAGAGCATGGCCGTGGCTAGAAATTTTTTTTTTACTGGAGGGGGACATAGCAGGCACGTTTTTTTCATTTATTGTCCTACCAGAAGTGTGACCATTATAACTGTAGCTAACATTTCCTGGCGCTTTCAAGTGAAAACAATTCTAGATTCAATATATGAAAGACATAAGAGAGAACCGGGTGTAGTCCATGTAAACAACTAGAACTTTAGAAGCACACTAGCATACACACATTGGCACCAGTCGGGCCAAGACGGGACGCTAGCACAGTCTATTACCCGTGCAGTTCGGCAACCATGGACAGCTGTTTCGTCCTTATTAGGACATCACGCTAGCCCGGTCGCAGCTCTAGATCCCACATGGATCTGAGCTGTGGTTTAAATCACTTCGTTCGAGTCGAAGTCGCCCTGCAGTTTTTTTGCCGATGAAGTTTAACTGAGGCAAACCGGCTATGACGGAAAAATGAAAAAAACATAAGAATATAGACTGGCCAGAATCCCCTAGCGGTCTTTTCATGCTACGGCCTGGACCAGTGGACAACACTATGTTTATCCGGGGAACAAGCTTCTTAAAATTCGAAGCTAAGAAAATAGCATTTCAAAGAGAACACGGGTGGAATGGTTAGATTTTAAAATAGATATAACAGTTTTAGAGGGCTAAATTACAACTCTTTACATTCATCTCCTTTTGTGATATAAACCTTCGCCGCGACGTGAAAAACCTGTCAAAACAAACGCCATACCGCTAAAAAACACGCTAATCTCTTGCACTACCGTGCTCGTGGTCAACTTGACGTGTCGTTAAACCACGTTATGATAATTCCGGTGTATGCTAATCACATAGTAATTTCTATGAGCCTACTGCTTGAACACGCGTCATAGTTCTACAAACTCTAATATTTTTGCCATGTAAAGCTGGAAAGGTTCACACGTCGAATATCCTTGGTACCTGTTTTTGCCGGTGTGTAGTTTGTTGTTGTCCCTGTATGTGGCGGTATAGAGAGCATAGCAAAGTATCACCGCATGGCTGGTGCGGGAAATGGCTGGCAAGAGGGATATCAGACGATTTTCATTCCCTTATCGATGTACTTCTCGATTTTCAGGTATGAGAGATAAACTTAGTTATACCAACGTTTTGATGAAGTTTTTGGGCAAGTAAAATACGCAACTGCTTTATTTTGCTCTGACTTGATCGTATTTCAAACGGATAAAGAAAAGGGAGTAAAAACTAGCAACCAACATCTGTCCATTTTGCATAAAAACTTTAAGAGAAGTATATCTGCGCAAAGAATCATATTACACAGAATATCTTTCCCAAGACTAAGGATATATAGAAAGTGTTATAATATTAGTTTGTTACTACCCTCCCCCCCTTAGAGCAATGTCAGAATTTTCTGGATCAGAATTTTCTGGATTAACTCAAAGCGTCAATGCATTTCCCGTGGCGTGCTTTGCGCGCTCGCCAAACTACCTGTCAACTGCCTCGGTAATTTACTCAAATTCTAACAAAAAAGTGTCGCAATGCTATGAAAGCAGCTAAAAAAAAATACTATCAATGATCGCTTATTGAGAGAGGAGGCTCAACCTTAATAGAATCGTAGCTCATAATATTTACGCCTGCATGTAGGGTGGCGGAGTAATGCCCCTCATTTGTTTTCCTGTTTCTGTATCGTACCCTCCCCCTCCCAATCTTCGGGGCCTGCTACAACTCTGTAACGACTTAATAACTTGCGAACTCAAAACCTACACACGACTTCGCTTTGTTTGTTACTGTTATGATAACTTCTGTGCTTAATGGCAGAGGGTTTTAGTTTGACCAATTCTCTAATCTTTTTTGCGGTTTATATTTCTTTTAGCCTGAAGGGTGTATTGTTATCTGGTAATGGTTTTATCAATGCCTCGACAAAGCCGTCCTTAATTACACAGATGGCTGCCTCGATAGCATATTGCCTGGCGCTTATTATGATAAACTTATGTTCTGGTCCCAGCCTTGGTACACCTGCCTTTCTGCTCAATACATACAATATTGTAGACGTGATTTTTTTTTAGATACAACAAGATATATGCGTGAAAATTTATCATTTCGTGGAATGGAATACTCAAAGATTAAAAAAACTGTAGGCTGATACCATTGCTATTTTTAGACCATTCCCGAGGCCATTTCTATTTTTACGAGATATTCAATGAGATATATTAACTCAAAATTATATTTCATATGTTTCCCCAAAAACAATTTGCCCACAAATATACTCCTGGATGAAATGGCTGTGCATTTCGCGTATTGCATGCTGGTCATCATCAGTCACGTGACCATTCTCAGCTCAGCTTCCCTCGAGAACGTAAACAGTCTCGTCCAACCTCACCCACTGAATGCCGGAAATTTCCTCCTTATTTCACAGAGCCTTCACGGAGATCTCGTCCTACGAGTATGGCAGAACCTCTGGAGTCATCACTCCCCCCTGGGATCTTGGAAAAACTTCGTGAACTGAACACAGAGCTTGCCGAAGGTGAGCGAGAATCGTGAACATGTCGCGCTGACTGCTGTGACAGATTTCACACAGTTGAAACGTTTCAAGTTTTAGTGCAGGAATTAAATCGCTAGAAGCTTCTTAGATATACTGCTTTGGTTTTTGCTTCAAAGCGTGTAGTACCGACACTTGCCGGTTAAGTGGAATGGGTGTGCGAATCTAGAGTCAACTTGATCGGAATATTTTAGTAGAGGGATCTGTTTCATGGGATTTTATAAAATTATTTACTTTTGCTATCCTTCTTGTACGTGTGAAATATCTCAGATCGGTGGCAAGTTAATGTTTTATATCCAAGAAGGGCATCCTGCTATAGACGTTATTCACAATAGCTATTAAAAATCCATGAGCGGGCGAAATAAAATTTCAATCTTAAATTCAACGCTAGTTTGAGCTTATGACTTTTGATTTTGCATAAACTCGTGGGTACTGAGGCCTGAATCGATTGGAGTTAAAATAGTATGCTACCCCCAAGCTGAGAAACCCAGCATGAACAGGCCTATTTGGAACCTGGTTGGATTATAAGCCGGGTTAATATAAACAGTGCGTTAAGAGCTCAGCCAACTATAAACAAATTTAAAAGTTCAGTCTGACATGACAGCGAACCAAAAACTTTCGCTCTTGTGCTACACTAAACTACATCATCAGTGCAAACCACTTTCATTTCAGCAACTCATACTTAAGTATAACAAGTCTTTCGCTTTGTTATGTTAGCAGCTGTGGATTTATATGTCTGCTATTACCAAACCCAAGTGCATGGAATAAGTAAATAAACAATGTCAGTAAGGGAAGTTATACAAACAGTTCTGTGGTACAATATTTATTTTTATGTACAAGAAAAGAAATGGGCAATTTTCTGCTAAATCAAATAATTGTGTGTGTGTACCAGTGCGAATAATAGCATCAGAGCTGCCATTAATCTTTGTGATATTGACTCAGTGATGTGCATTCTCCTAATGAAATGATGTCTTTTCAGCATCTCAGAAGTGATTTAACCATGCAAATCTAACTTACTGGTGAAAGATGAGTGCGTGTTTTTTTCCTAGATTGCCAGACTATGAAAATAATAAGGTTGCAGCAATAAACACACAGGAACTATTGTTTATCTTATTTATTAATATTTCAAGTTGGAACAAACAAGATCCTTTTTGATTTTTTATTACCCTTGATTTGATCATGTTTGCAATATGCAAAGTGATAAGTGATATAAATTCTGTTGTTATTTGTAACTGTGCTGTAATACAGTGCTAAACTACTGGTTTATTATACCACATGACATTTCCCCGGTCAACAATAATGACATTTTAAGATGAGGAGGCTGAAGCCTTGAAACATTAAAAAAAAATCTATTTTATTGATTTTACTGTATATAATATTTTATTTGCTACAGTAGTTTGTGTTTATCAGTTGCTGTCAGCTTTCAAACTACAATTTTTAAAATTATACTTTATTTTACTGATATTTTGCTAAAGGGAATACAAACTCTCCATCTCTCTAATAAGCTGATATTTGTCTCAATTTTGCATTCCAGGGGACATCACTCAGAAAGGATATGAAAAGAAAAGATCAAGGCTTCTTGCTCCCTATATATCACGAGGTATGTTGGCTGTCAGAACATATCTGTAGCAGTACATCTCCTTCTTTCAGTAGATTTTGATTAAGTGCCTTGCCTAGTGTGCAGTTTCTTGAATGGCCCAAAAGTCTGACCCTCTTATTGCCAACTCAACACCATTAGTACTGAAAACATGGTCCCCTTTCAAGATGCCATTGGAGTGAGCTCATCTTACAGTACAGATACAGAAAGCAGGGCCATGCTATATAAATTTGTCAAATCAAAGCTTTAATTTAAACAATTATTTTCTAAATGAATTCATTTAGCCAATGAGAAACATTTGAAATGTATCTGTCCAAAGTACCTTTGAAAAATCTTGAAAACACAGTCACTCTACTTGCTTCATTGCTTTGGGATGTCATCATTCTGAAAGATTTTACTGTAGTTGAGAGAAAAAAAAATCATACAGTTAAAAATTATTTCTTAAACAGTACAGTAGATGCATGTGTGCACATATTTAAGGGAGAAAGGGGGGGGGGGGGGGTGGGGGCTGAAAGGCAGGTTAGGATACCTACTGTAGTATACCTCCATGATATATAAATCATATGGCCCAAGTGCTAGAAAATGCTAATGTCCGCAGTTCTGCTGGGGAATCACACCTGACATGGGTTGTTTTATAAAAGCCCTGAGTGGATCAGCTAATGGTCATTTCTTTATATCAGAGTCCAGTGTTGTCAACATTACAGCCACCAGTTCATTGGCACATGACCATTACAGTGCAGGTACAGAAGCACCTTGAAAGTAGCTGAATGAACTCTTAACTGCAAAATGTTGTTGTTCTACACTATATTTTTCTCAGTCTTGGGGATGCAGCCATTTGTATGAATATGTGTTAAAGTCTTGTGGTTTTACAGTATATATTTGTCATCTCATGCTTGGGAATGCAGCCATAATTGCATGTGATTGTTTGTTCTTATTAGTTCAGAGATCAGAAGCTATTACTGCAGAGTTAACACGAAGAAATTTCTCCCAAGACCCCAACATGCCTACTCCCTTCAAAAGACAATCATTAATGAAGCAGGGACCAAGAAAAACTTACACATTTGAAAATGGAACGCAGCAAACTAGCACCCCAGCACCTAGAACAGGTTATTATTCACATTAATCAATAAACCCTTATTCATTAGGCATCGGCAATTATCATAATCATTTTCCTATTTGTTGTTGTTTTGATGATGAAACTACCTTAATTAATGACAGTAATGGTACTGTGTTTGTAATGTCGATACTGCCCAATAATGTTGATGATAATGTTTGTGTTTATTATTATAATGATGATTATGTGTTTATTATGTTGATACTTCCCGGTAGAGTTGATGGTGATGTTGATAATATGTTTGTAATGTTGATACTGCCCAATAATGTTGATGATAATGTTTGTGATGATTATGATAATGATGATTATGTGTTTATTATGTTGTTACTTCCCCATAGAGTTAATAATGATGTTGATAATATGTTTGTAATGTTGATACTGCCCAATAATGTTGATGATAATGTTTGTGATGATAATGAGAAGTGATGATAATGTTGATAATATGTTTGTAATATTGATACTGCCAAATAATGTTGATGATAATGTTTGTGATGATAATGACAATAATTTGTTTATTATGTTGATACTTCCTGGTAGAGTTGATGATGATACTGATAATACTGAATGATGATATTGATAATACTGAATGTTTGTGATGATGACACTACCTAATAGTGTTGAGGATAGTAATGATAATGTGTTTGTTATGTTGACACTGCCCAATAGTGTTGATGATGATATGTTTGTGATGATGATGATTAAAATAATGATTATGTGTTAATTTTTTTTGGTTACTTCCCGATAGTATTGATGATGATGTTGATAATATATGTTTGTAATGTTGATACTGCCCAATAGTGTTTATATTAATTTATTTGTGATGATGATGATAATGTTTATAATGTGTTTATTATGTTGTTACTTCCCGATACAGTTGATGATGATATGTTTGAGATAATGATACTGCCTGATAGTGTTGATGATGTTGGTGATGATCTGTTTGTAAAGTTGATAATTCCTGATTGTGATGATGATGTTTGTCTAATATTTCTAATATTGTGATACTGATGATGATGTTGATGATAGTGTGATGGTAATGTTGATCCTGCCAGATGATGATGATAATGATGATGATGATGCTGATATTAATGATGATGATGATATCTTTGTCTTGATGATGGCGTTGATGATAATGTGTTGGCAATGTTGATACTGCAGATAATATTGATGTTGATGATGATGATGATGATGACATTGATGATAATGTGTTTGTATCGAAACAGATCATTTTTCCTTAAATTGTTATCACAGAGTCTATCTCATCACATGAAGACGCATTCAACCTCCCTGTGGCTGATTACACCCCACCTCCATCACCTGGATTTTCAAGACGGACAATCATCCCTGATGACTTCCCTCCCCCACCAGCCGACCTTACAACTTCCCGTCTCAGTAGCCAAAGCAGTGACCCTGGCTACACCCTGCCCCCTGATGTCACAAGGAAAGCATCAGACACCAAGCCCCCCACCAGGGTAGCTCATGTTTCTTCCATTAGGCTAGAAAACAATGAATCACCTGGTAAGAAAAGGTCAAGCAGGGGCAAATCTAGGTTTTCAATTAAGGGGGGGAGGTTGTGGGGAAAGGGGTTCAAGTATTAAAGGGACAAATATTTTCGGTGTCCATTATATAGAGGTTTCACTGTACATTCACAGGCCTTCATGTACAGTATAGCATTCCTGACATGTTTTTTTTTTAGACAGATGTCTCTAGTTACAGTATTTTTTCAGTCAAGAGCTGTGGTTGATAGAATGTTCACATGCTCTTTTCCTTCAGGGACCTCTCGAGTATCATCTAAAATACAACAGCTGTTAAACACTTTAAAGGTAAGAGAAGAAAATAAGCTTTTAATACCCTTCGTCATCACCATACTGGTGTTCTTGGCCAAGGGGTCCCATACCACATCACTCCCAGCAATTGCATTGGTTGGTCCTAAAGGTAACAGGTGGTTTCGCCCATGTTGTTGTATCACTCACGTCTATAAGAGCAGTTTCGCCCACAGATAAAAATACAAGTTACTCTCTGGCTCTCTCATTAGAAAACATTTTGTTCAAACGTATATCGTGCTGGTTAAAAAAAAAAACTGATGGAATACTCTATCAATCACAATGATCTTTATGGCAAATAAAAAAGCTGAGATATGTGGTATCTTTTTCACCATAAAATATAGCTCTGATAAGTGGGATTATGTCGGATCTTGTGGGATTCTGCCTGATTCTGTCATATAAACATGTCATTGCTTTACAAAGACACTAGAATAACGATAGTGAACTTGCTCCTTTGGCGTGCGTGCGGCTATAACTATTCTAGTGCTCTCCAGATTGCCACAGTCTTTATGTCAAATTAAAGCTTACATATAGGGGAATCTTTTTCAGGGGGTTTGTTTGATGCGTTTGTTTATCATTGAGCGTAAACTGGCATATTTCAGTCGCTGCCGGCATATACGGCATATAAGCAATTGGTCCTAAATACCATGGAATCCTCTTGTTCCTACATGACAATGGGTTAAACCCAGTCTGGACCTCACACCATGAACTGGTTGGAAAGTAACATTTTAATCAGCCAAATAATCTTATACCTAACACCTGAACTGAAGTGACTATTTAATGTACTTTAGGAGCACACCCCTGTCTAGAACTTGTATCTTGATATCTTTTTGCCTGTTACAGAGACCTAAGAAGAAGCCTTTGGAGCAGTTCTACCAAGAAGATGATGCTGATATCATACAAGCAACAAAACCTGATCCCAATGCTCCTAAACCAGAGGGGCAAGTCCTAAAACCTGTCCTTGGAGAACAGCTATTGGTGAGCTCAGTTTATACAGTATGTTATTACTGCTAATCAAATCATTATCAGTAACATATCATATTTGCTACTTCAGGTCACAGAAGAAATTCCAAGGTGCTTAGAAGAAGCTGTTATGAGATTTGGCTCAAAATCTTCAAAACAACCTTGCTGCACTGTTGTAGACAGCCATGGAAAAGCCTCAGTTGTTCTCACATATGGTAAGTATCAACCATTACAGATCTCATCCTTGTGTATTCTGTTTTTAATGAAGTATTATTTTTTTCTCAGGAAAACTGCTATCACGGTCAATAAAAATTGCTTATGCTCTTCTGAATAAAGTTGGAAGTCACAAGGAGGGTACATCGATAATGGCGGGAGACAGGGTGAGTTGTGTAGTAAACCATCAGAGCATTATGACACCCTTGCTGTCATACTTTTATTTTATAATGTAGTTCTTTCATTCATTTTGGTTCTAATTATGAGGTGTCCATAATTGGGATATGGGAGTAGAGGGACAAAGTTGACTAGGGTAGGGTGGGGGATTTCCAAGAGCTATGCCCCCCCTTTCTCCTGGAGCTGCCTCTAACAACCCTTTAATGCCTGGTTCCCCCTTCCCATGGGCGGATCTTGGAATTACATAGCTGACCCCCCCTTCCCCAATTTGGTAAAAAAAAATAACAAATCGCCCCTCCTTCTGAAAATCCTTGCTTTGGCCCCCCTTATTGCCCCTTTGCTCCCCCTGGCGAAGATCTGGATTCAGCCCGGGAATGTGCTACTTATTGTTTCTACAGGGTTGTGTATTTATTTTAATGAACCTAGACCCACCCATGGTGTGTGCTACACAATTCAGTTCATTTATCTTTTCCATTTGTTTCCAGGTTGCTTTAGTGTACCAGGTAGATGACCCTATTGGTTTCATGACCAGTTTCTATGGATGCCTACTGGCTGGTGTCATTCCTGTCCCAGTGGAGCCCCCAAGTGCTAAAGATGTGAGTTGAGATCTTTCTTCAATCTTGGAAATCTTGTTTCTTTTTGCCCAACTAAACATTTTAAAAGGACATTTGATGCAAATTTCCTTTCAATTGAAGGCTCGCTCACATTGCATTAAGACATAGGAAAATGTGAAAAAAATTCTCAATGCTATACAGTAAATACCCCAAACACATAATTAATTTCTTATGGGAGAGATTCTTACATATTTCAAATTCTGTTTCATCTCTGGATAAAAAAATATTTTTTAATAACTTCCAAGGAGTAAAAATTCTTCCTGAACCATAGCAAAACAAGCTTTTAATGATGAAATGAAATGTGAATGTTGCCAATATTGTCAGTTATCGCCTTTCCCTTGTAATGCAAAGGTAATAATTTACAAATGTTTAAGCAAGTCAGACGAGGTGTTAAAATCAAATCCTGATGAGTGACTCTTACTCCTTTTCTTTTATGTTTTTAGTACCCTGGCTGCCAGCAAATTGGATTCCTGTTAGGGAGTTGTGGAGTGTCTTGGGGTCTTACGACAGAAGCATGTTTAAAAAGCTTGCCAAAAAATGAGGCAGGCCAAGTCTGTTCTTTCAAAGGTTTGTACAATACCACAGTTTATTTAAATTTTGATCAGCACAACTAGGATCATCAGAGATGTTTCTCTTCAAGCAACATTTATTAGTCTTACATTTCCTATTTTTCTGTAGAGCGCTAAGACAGAAGACTTCTGGGGTTCCCAGGACAATAATTTTTATATTTTCTTTTATGCACTCTTATTTTCAAAATTAGGTGTTTTGAAGCTGTATTGTTATGCTTATGTTTCAAACTGCAGGCTGGCCCAAACTTCAATGGTTTATCACTGAAAATCTCAGTCGGCCTACGCCAAAAGATTGGCAACCTCCCACAAATATGGACAGAAGCTCTCCTGCTTACATTGAGGTACAGAACAGCTGCATAAGGACTCCGAGTATCTAAACAAAGACATCAGTACATCCTAGTATACATTAACTGTAAGATATACTTTTTCGGCAGTCATTACTTGGTCGTGATGGTGCAGTAATGGGCGTGACGGTTACACGGATGAGCATGGCACTACACAGCCAGACTCTCACCCAAGCATGCGACTATGTAGAAGGTATGCCTTTCATTGTGCCATGTCATCTGTTACCAGCCATGCCTTAGCCCCCATGGTGATGTGTGTTTAATGTTTGCATGTAGAAGGTATCCCTTTCATTGTGACACGTCAGCTATTACCAGCCGGGCATAAGCTCATATGAACATGTTCATTGAATGTTTGCAGGAGAAGTGATGATCAGTGTACTGGACAGCAAGCGTGAAGTTGGCCTCTGGCATTCGGTCATGGCTGTAAGTAGCGTATTAGACACAGCATGTGTTACCAGAAATGATCATACATGTAAAAACCAGCCTCAAATATCGCTTTATATAACGTTATTTTTCCATTTCGAGATCTGGATGAACAACGTGATAAATAAGTAAGTGCCACTTTTGTATAGAAGTTGTGCTGCTTGATGATGCAGTATCTAAGCGAGTATTATGTAACTCTAAAAACATTTACCTTCCTTGCAAGAAATGTAAACTGCCTGATTTCTTTAAGTTTCTTATAGACGGTTTTGTAAGGTTTGTTAAAAAATTGCTAATTTATTTCTTGTCTTTCAGGCTGTCTTGAATGGAATGCATGTCATCTATGTCCCACCTGCGATCCTGAAGAACTCTCCTGCGATGTGGCTACAGATGGTTACTAAGCACAGAGGTTAGGGCTCAAGGGTCTTGATTTTTACTAGCCACACTAGCGACCAGAAGACCACACATTCATAGACTCCTCTGCAAGGGAATTCAAACTGTAGCAGGGGGTAAGGCACATGCCCTCTCCCCCAATATTTTCAAAAATTATGAGAAAATGACCAGTAGGGGTGTAGCTGTGCCTTCAGTACTTTCTTAATGTTTTGCCCCCCCCCCCCCCCCCATCCCCCAATATTTTGAGGCCTGGCACATTCACATGTATT
Source organism: Nematostella vectensis (assembly GCF_932526225.1). Taxonomy (NCBI): domain Eukaryota; kingdom Metazoa; phylum Cnidaria; class Anthozoa; order Actiniaria; family Edwardsiidae; genus Nematostella; species Nematostella vectensis. Next base: position 8,584,024 of record NC_064035.1, on the reverse strand, counting down.
GCCACTGAATTTTCTCCGTTAAATGTTTCAGCTACATTTTGAATAATCTACATAGTCATGCAAATGTGACTTTGGGCCTTGTAGATATTGCCAGGAGAAATGGTTCTTCCTATTGCTTCTCACTGGTTCAATACTTCATTTCAGATTTTTATTGTAACCTATATTCCACAACCAGCTAGTATGATAAGATAACAAAACATAATGTGTATTGCCATTTCAATGCCTTCCATCAATTTCAAACTTCCTTCAGAAGTATTGGAAGGCATACCTGATGCCTATTTTTGGCTGTATCTAAAACCTTATTTATCTGTGAAATTAATTTATTCTATAGCAACTTGCGCATTGGTCAGCTCACGTGATCTGCACTGGTCCCTACATGACAGCAAAGATATTAAGGACATCAATCTGGCCACACTTCGTATGGTTATTGTAGCAGACAGAGCAAATCCATGTAAGTATCCCGTAACATGCCAAAGAATTGTGCCCATATTTCTTACATTTGCAACAAATAACAAGGAGTGACCAATATTTCAACGCTATCCAACTGGTATGCAGTACTGTGTGTGTAACAATCCACTAGCCTTCATTTCAATGAAAAACCCATGTTGAATCAGATGTTGTGTTTGTGTGATAGGGTCCTTGTCAGCTTGTGATGCCTTCCTTAATGCATTTGAGAGCAAAGGGTTGAGTCCCGAGGCGCTTTGTCCATGCGCCTTCTCCTCTGAGACACTGACTGTGGCTTTGCGCAGGTACATTGTCTTCATACTGTAAACATACATTGTCTGTATATTATTAGAAATCTTTAAACATACCTTATCTTTATATTAGAAGCCTTTAAACATACATTGTCTATATAATAGAAGCCTTAAAACATGCATTGTCCATAAGCCTTAATGGAAAGGAGAATTGTCTCACTGATAATGCTGTAATTTAACAGAAGCTATATTGCATCATTCCAATCTCATAGAAATAATGGTTATTGGTTAGTCTTCAACTTGAGGCTGATAAGTTTTCAATTGTAAGTCAGTTGCTGCAAATTTTGAAACCACTACTGTTTACTGTACACTACTGGTATGACTAGAAAGACCAAATTATAGCTAAGGGCTAATGAACGAGGGGCTAATGCTTAAAACATCAGTGAAACTTCTCGGTTTTCACGGAGGCATCAAACGTACCACTTTGAACCTTGGGTTGATGTTTACTTAAAACTCTCTGTTTTTTTTTTTACCATTTACAAGGGGGTTGCGTTTGTTTGCTTTTTGTCATGTTGTACTTGTTTTTCAAGGCCTGGTAAACCTGGTTCCACTGCAACTGGCCGGGGTGTCCTGTCACTCTCTGGTCTCAGTCATGGTGTAGTGAGAGTGGACAAGGAAGGGTCCATCACCTCACTTACTCTGCAGGACTGCGGGACTGTCCTGCCTGGAGGTATGCCTTTTTGAATATATAATCTTCTGTCTAATAATTTAAAACCCTGGCCGGCTCCCAAATAGGTTTAAAAAACTCTTATACGCAGGGATTGCTGGAAAATTGTAGTACAGTCAATAGATAGGCACAGTCCCAGAAAGCAGGACCCCATGATGTCACAAAACTCTCTGCAGAAACTGGCGAGCACAATAATTGGTGTAGAATTGCACTGCAATTGATAGCTTGGCTCAGGTCACTGAATGCTGGGTCCACATTACTGACATTCCCTGTTAGAATCTAAGGGACATGAGGGTCTCCCGGCAAAAACAACGACAACGATGTCGTTGTTTCTGGTGCAGTCTACAACTTGGTTGTGGTCACAGAAAGGTTGACTGATGTAATGTTTTGTTATTTTAGCTCGAATTGCTGTAGTGAAGCTAGAAGGAGAACCTTGTTTATGCAGAAGCGATGAAGTCGGCGAGCTTTGCATCTCTAGTGGTTCCACGGGCTGTGCTTACTGGGGTCTCGCGGGCAAAACGAACCACACCTTCAAGGTACCGATGGCATTTAAGATCCAAGCACTACAGTATGTGGAGAAAGAAAAAATGTTTCACCCGGTTTTTCTGTCTTGAATGGCTGCTGCAATGTTTAGGTGTTAACGTACCATACGTTTAAGTTGGCGATGGCATTTGACATCTGTGTGGAAAAAGAAAGCATGTTTCAACAGGTTTTCCATGTTGTCTGCCTGCTCCAGTTTTGTACGATACTTTGTTTGGCATTCATATATTGAATGTGGAGCATCTACTTTTAATTTCCCACTTAAAGGTAATCTCTGTGTCTTATTTCATTTATCCAGGTTCAGCCGTTGTCAGAAGATGGGATACCTTATGATCCTTATCAACAGTATAACGAGTTTATTCGCTCTGGACTGCTGGGATTTATGGGGCCAGTATGTATCAGGATTTTCACTGTCTTTATGTCTTCTTGCCCGTTCTACCACACAGTCAAATATGTGTTTGATTTCCTTACCTTTTAAAGCTGGGTAGCTAACGTAGAGTATTGATCTGTTATTGTTTGTAAATGTAGATAATGTAAATAAATGTAGATTGCATACTTACTTGATCAGCAACTTTTTGTCACAAGAAGGACAATAAATTGATTAACTGTTTCTTTAGAAATAAGGGCTTTTTTCTATTTTCCTCCAGGGTGGCCTGGTGTTTGTATGTGGCACGGTAGATGGTTTACTGAAGGTCAGCAGCCGACGACATAACTGTGATGATTTGAAGGCGACCATCCTTGCTGTAGACCCGATCAAGTTTGTATACAGAGGACGCATAGCGATATTCTCAGTTAATGTACTGAAAGATGAAAGGATTGTGGTGGTTGCTGAGCAGCGTCCAAACTGTACAGAAGAAGAGGTTAGAAGATTTTCTTCCTACCCCAAAATATGTGCAGGGCCGTAGCAAATGGTGGGGCACATACCCTATGCCTCCTGAATGTTTCTGTACCATGCCAACCCCCCACTTTCCCAACCCCCAATATGGACCTTACGTAACGACAACGGCATCCAGAACGGTGCCCGCTCACAAATTGCTAAAAAAAGGCATTGGCGTTCGCAAATGAAAATCTAGAACGCCATTTCCATATTTTACCTTGCACACGCGCCGTCACGGACGACAACGCCATTTGACAATTTGTGAGCGCACGCCGTTTTTGGTGCCATAGCCGTTATCGTTGCGTAAGGTCCCTAATATCTTAAGAACTGCTGCAGCCCTGTCAGCCAATATCGTAGTAATCTTAATGGTGATATAAGACAAAGGCTATGATGGCTCGAGCTGCTTGATGCTTGAGTGATAATATCATGGCTCTTTTTTGAGTGGTGTTTTGGTTTTCTAGAGCTTCCAGTGGATGAGCCATGTTCTTCCAGCTGTAGACAGCATACACAGTGTAAGTATACATTTATTGGGAAATGAGTAAATATGAGAATTCAATAGGGTGTAAGTATACATTTATTGGGAAATGAGTAAATATGAGAATTCAATAGGGTGTAAGTATACATTTATTGGGAAATGAGTAAATATGAGAATTCAATAGGGTGTAAGTATACATTTATTGGGAAATGAGTAAATATGAGAATTCAATAGGGTGTAAGTATACATTTATTGGGAAATGAGTAAATATGAGAATTCAATAGGGTGTATGTATACATTTATTGGGAAATGAGTAAATATGAGAATTCAATAGGGTGTAAGTATACATTTATTGGGAAATGAGTAAATATGAGAATTCAATAGGGTGTAAGTATACATTTATTGGGAAATGAGTAAATATGAGAATTCAATAGGGTGTAAGTATACATTTATTGGGAAATGAGTAAATATGAGAATTCAATAGGGTGTATGTATACATTTATTGGGAAATGAGTAAATATGAGAATTCAATAGGGTGTAAGTATACATTTATTGGGAAATGAGTAAATATGAGAATTCAATAGGGTGTAAGTATACATTTATTGGGAAATGAGTAAATATGAGAATTCAATAGGGTGTAAGTATACATTTATTGGGAAATGAGTAAATAATATGAAAATTCTATACATTGTAAATACACATTAATTGGAAAATGAGTAAATAATATGATAATTATCTATGCATTGTACATTAATTTAGTAATGTGAGTATTCTATCTGCTATTTCTCTGACAAGTTTTCTGGTCTTTCAACGACGTTTATTATAAAACGTCCAGTCTGGTTTTGCCTTCTTTTCAAAAGAACAAGTCAACGTGAATCTGTTCAACTATATCGGGTAGAGAGTGAGTAATTAAGATTGTCTTCACTTCATAGTTCTCACTAGTCTTGCTGAATTAGGATATTCCAAAGTCCAAGTCCTTGCATTGTGTACTGTAAGGCCTTTTGGTCATATATCCCATAGATTAAAGCCGCATTGTCACCAGTTCACTTCCGGAGGTCCGACGGAAACCTCAACCGTTAAAAGACAAAAGAATCTCTTAGAATCCGAGATATGTAACAGGCCATCCGCTCTAAATTATCGATCACATTCTCAAAGAAACTTCAAATAGACACAATGCTGTCAATATTTTGAAATATTTTTCGCGTTTTCCGTGAAAGATCATCGGAGATTTTTACGTAATCGACCGGAAGTAAACTGGTGACAATGCGGCTTTAAGGTGAATATGTTTTTTACTATGATACTTGTTTTTTTGCAGGTTGGCGTCTACTGTTTGTGTCTTGTCCCACCTGGAGGTCTGCCCAAGGTATGTAAATCGCCTATTTTCGCAGCATGTAAACTATTATCATGACTAAATTATCATGTTTTTGATAACAGACTGTCATCGGCACCGTTCACATCCATGAAACTCGACAGAAGTTTCTGGAAGGCTCCTTGCACCCAGCTAACATCCTGATGTGTCCCCACACGTGTGTCACCAACCTACCACAGCCCAGACAGAAACACCCAGGTACGGTGGAAACTCGATAGAGAGCTTAAGCAAGTCAACACGAACGGCATCAAAAACGGCGCGCGCGCTCACGAATTGCTGAAAAACGGCGTTGACGTCCGTGACAGGAAATCTAGAATTTTTGATGCCGTTCGTGTTGACTTGCTTAAGCTCTCTAATATGACGATGGCAAGGAGGCGTAACAATTTGCACATTAGTGCAAGGCTGTAAATGTGATTGTAGTAGGAGCAATTCACTCCATCAAAATTTGTAAATATAAGTGGGTCAAACTGTAAAACATATTTACTCCGCTTCCCTGCATAACGTTATTTGAGGATCAATTTTACTCTTGGTGCACACATTTATTTTTTAATCATTGTGCCGAGAGTATTGATATGTCGAAAATTGACACCGTACATTTCATTGTAATTGTGCCGGGACCAGATCGTTGATCGTTAGAACAAGAATATCGTTATATTGGACATCCTTATATCGAGGTTCTACTTTATAGCAGAGTCAAGGCCGCCATCTTGTTTTGTTCTGGCTGCGCGAGAGCTGGGGCGGAGAAGAGGAGCCACGATATTTTATATCAGAACTCTGCTTACTAACAAGGTGTTTACTAAGCCTCTACTATAATTGGGTTCTTGTCGCTTCTTATTTAGAGCCGGGCCCGGCCGCCACGATGGTTGGCAACATAGTGATGGGTACACGGATAGGCGGTGCTGCTGGCAGGGAGATGACTGATGTCGGTGAAGACAGTGACATGGCACGAAAGGTATACTATGCCAGAGTATAAGTAAGGAAGGTTTTATTCGCTTTGTTTAGCTAGCGCTTATAACAAAGTCTTGAGTAAGTGCGCCTGGGTTTTCTTGATACAGGTTAAATGAATGTCGGTTACTGTCTTTGTAGCCGATCGTTTCTTATCAAAGAATTGTCAAGCTTTAGCTTAATGAAAAAAATCTTGAGGGAGTGCGCAGTGGTACCACATTCAGCATCGAGCGTTTGCTTGGGTTCTCATGATATACAGGCTAATGAGTTGTGGTTACAAACACAGACCTCTGGCCTCTTATTAAAAGATGTTTAATTTTTATCAAAGAATTTTTAAGCTTTAGGCCTTTTGCAAGTGATATATTTTTACCTGTACACTTGCTCCCTCTACGCAAGTCCTTGGCACGCGCCTTTCAACTGAGCATTTTCCAGTCCCTCTTTTCCAGTCATGTGAAGAATCGTTTCTTGTACTTATCAACTATCCTTATTTGCAGTATCAGTTCCTGTCAGAAATCCTCAAGTGGCGAGCGCAAGCTACCCCCGACCATGTTCTTTACACCCTGCTAAACACCAAGGTAGATCACGCCGTGTTATAGGAGTAGTGTCTCATGATATAGTGAGTAACATTCTGTTGACGTTCATATTGTTTCTCCTGTAGGGCACGGTGTCTTCTGCGTTGACATCTATACAGCTTCAGAAGAAAGCTGATCGTCTGGCACTAATGGCCCTTGATGGGGGCCGTCTCAGTTCAGGAGACACTGTCGCACTGCTTTACCCTCCAGGTATGCACAGGATCGCACAGGTGGCAATGATATGAATTTCAGTAGGTAATAAAAATCCGATTAAATCAAAGTGAAATTGAATCCATCCTGTAATAAACTAGTCAAATGTATGCTTAAATCCCTACACAGAAAATAAATTTCTTTGCAAATGAGATATTTATTTTAGTAGCTAATAAAAATCCGATTCAATCAAAGTGAAATGCATTCCATCCTACAATATAAACTGCTTGGAAAGTGGTATTTTATAAAAAATGGTAAGAGGTCTTAGCATTCCCAGCAAAAGCAAAACAGCGTTGTCACGCATGTTGAGTAAACGAACTATAAAATTAAAACTTCTAGGGTGTTAAACCACGGTTGACTTTGATGTCGCAAATGCCTCCATATTGGAAAAATGAAACCCTATCCAGGTGCTGAGAAAACCACGGTTGACTTTGATGTCGCAAATGCCTCCATATTGGAAAAATGAAAAACCCTATCCAGGTGCTGAGGAAACCACGGTTGACTTTGATGTCGCAAATGCCTCCATATTGGAAAAATGAAATATCCAGGTGCTGAGGGCTCTTTCCAAATATGTTTTTTCATGTCATCCCGTTCCCTAAAAACACACACATTTGTTAGGCTGCTCCGCTAATATATGATTTAAATTTAATATTAAAACACATTACCCATTCCTCTATTTACCTCCACAATTTGCTTACTGCATTGTTATCACTGACATTGTTTTATCATCTGTCAGGTGTGGATTTTATTGTTGCTGTCTTTGGCTGTCTTTTTGCTGGTGAGTGTTTTCGATGTCCAGGTTTACCCGTAGAAAGCTTTCTAATCGTTCTTATGTTTACACTCATGTCATACTGCCTTTGTTATAAAGTTTCAAGTTTTACAGCTCACTTATGCTTTTTTGTTTGACAACAACGCCGTTTTGCCCTTCTTGTACAGGCCTTATCCCAGTTCCTGTCCGCCCTCCACACGCTAACAACATCTCCTCGACGCTCCCAACCGTCAAGATGGTGACAGACGTGAGCAAGGCCCGCGCCGTCTTCACGCTTCACTCCATTGCCAAAATCCTTAAGTCAAAAGAGGCTATTGCTGTGGTTGATAACAAGTCATGGCCAATGATCGTTGAGACGGATGACCCGCCCAAGCGCAAACTGTCCAACCCTTACCGTGCCCCTACCCCTGAGATGATAGCGTACTTGGACTTTAGTGTGTCCACGACCGGCATGCTCTCAGGGGTCAAGGTAATGGGATGTCACGCAACGGCGGCAATGCAGATGATGTAGCTTTTTTCTAAACTTACACCGATTGATCTCAATTATTCTGCAATCGGTATTACGGTATTACATTGTATGAAAATTTTGAGAGATTGCGGGAATAAGGATCGTATCGTAACGGTTATAAGATGGTTTTTTTTGGAAAACAGATGTGGGCCACCTTAAAGTCTGTTGGTTGAATTCCGTGACGCATGTTTTTGTAGGCCATTAAACACTACCCATGTGAGAAGTGAATAAATGTAGCGAATCAAATCTTAAAGCACGGTAAATTTCAAACCATCTTACAATAAAAACATTTCTTTAAAGTATCGAATAATATAAGGAACTTGTATATTTAGATAATGATATTTTTTTATATTCAAAACAAAAACGAATCACCCTTGTCATACAAAATTTAAATAGTCCTACGGACTTTGTGACAGTGGAACGGAACCAAGGTTGGCTTTGCCCTTGGTTAGCAGTTCACAGTAGTATCAACTTCAAACTTGACCGTTTTTAATGTGTAACGCGTTTTCAGATGTCGCACACTGCGGTGACGGCCCTATGCCGCTCCATGAAGCTAGCATGTGAGCTATACCCGTCACGTGACATAGCCATCTGCTTGGACCCGTACTGTGGCCTTGGATTCTTGTTGTGGTGTCTCGCAGGGTACGTTCCTAGGGCCAAATCTGTCTTATTCTTAGACTTATGCTTTTTGTTAACGTAAAGTAACGGTCTTTCGCATGCTTGTGGGACAAGCTTTTGAGCTTGGAATACATATTAGATACGAGTACTACTATTATTTATCAAAAGATGTCATGTCAAAGGGGGTTTTCTGTATCTTAGTTATAAGGTAGTGAACGTCTACAGTGGTTGACGACAGACTGTAATTAATTGTATAGATAAAAAACACGCAAAAACCAATATGCTATATACGACGTGATAATGAGGATTTTAAATCACCTTAGTTCTCAATCTTCCCCTTAAGGGTTTTCTGGATATTTACTGTGATTTTGTATTTATTGTGATTTGTTTGTGATTTTGTGTGTATTTAGGCCTCTTTGACACATTCATCTGATGTTTATCGTGTTTTTTTAGTTTGTTTTGTGTATTCAGGTCTTTTTGACACATTCATCTGATGTTTATTGTGTTTTTTTGTTTTGTTTCGTGTATTCAGGTCTCTGACACATTCATCCGATGTTTATCATGTTTTTTGTAGAGTGTTTTCAGATCTCTTTGACACATTGATCTGATGTTTATCGTGTTTTTTTGTAGTGTGTATTCAGTTCTCTTTGACACATTCATCTGATGTTTATCGTGTTTTTTGTAGTGTGTATTCAGTTCTCTTTTACACATTCATCTGATGTTTATCATGTTTTTTTTTTGTAGTGTGTATTCAGTTCTCTTTTACACATTCTTCTGATGTTTATCATGTTTTTTTTTGTATTTTGTATTCAGGCCTCTATGACACATTCATCTTAAATTTACCATTTCTTGTTAGTGTGTACTCGGGCCACCACACCATCCTTATCCCTCCTGGGGACCTCGAAGCGAACCCCGCCTTATGGCTCTCCGCAGTAGCTCAGTACAAAGGTGTGTATGGATGGAACACTCTATGGGAGACCTATAAGGAAAAAGTGAAGGTCACTTATTCTAACTTGTTTCTCTCGGATGGAACACTATGTGAGACCTATAACAAAAAAAGTGAAGGTCATTTAACTTGTTTCTGTTACATGACTTGTATGTATGGATCAAACACTATGCAAGACCTATTAGGAAAAGTGAAGGTCATTTAACTTGTTTCTGTTACATGACTTATGTGTATGGGTAAAACACTATGCGAGATCTATAAGGAAAAAGGTCTGCTATTCTCCCCGTGATGGATTGTGTGACTGATTACTTGTTTATTGTAGTGCGTGACACGTTCTGCTCATACCCCGTGATGGACCTGTGTACCAAGGGCCTGGGACAGGCAGTGCCTGCACTCAAGGTAAAGTAAACCCGGTCATCCTTACATCTGGTTGTTCCTACAGAAACAGCTCCTATTAACACCGCGTTCTCCACCGATTTACCTAGGCAAAAGGTGTTAATCTCGCTTGTGTGCGCAACTGTGTGGTGGTGGCCGAGGAAAGACCACGGATCACCCTAACAACAGCGTTTTCACACCTGTTCTCAAGTCTTGGTCTTTCGCCCCGAGCCGTCAGTACGTCTTTTGGTTGTAGAGTCAATGTTGCCATCTGCACGCAGGTAAATTGATCGTAGAAGCGCGACTTCAATTGAGAAGTTTAGATTTGATGCTTATGGGTTTTGATATGTACCTAAAAGTAAACGATCTTTCAAATTCTGGGATAAACTTTTTAGCTTGGAATACACATTAGATGGGAAGGAGAACTAAAATTATTTAGCTAAAGATGTCAAATCCAAAGGGGTTTGTGTATCTTAGTTATAGGGTGGTAAATTAAAGTGAATTGGTTGTTGTCAGAAAGATTGTAAATTGATAGTATAGATAACAAACGCGCTCAAACCATCCGCGACATAAGTATTTCCAATTCACCTTCTCCCTCTTCCCATTAAGGGTTTTCCAGTGGAGGATCTATCTGCGACCTAGCTATTATAGATACACCAAGAGGTTTGGAGGAAAGAAGATGCGGTTGTATACCGTTATTAAAGTGATTATTGCCCTATGATTAACTAAAGGGGTTTTAAATGATGATTTCACGCTGTTTTGTTCGGGAGAGTAATACTTTGTTGTCATATTTCCAGGGCGCGTCGACGCCTGAAGCGACCAGCGTGTATGTCGATACAAGAGCGCTGAGGAATGATCGAGTCACGATCGTGGAGCGTGGTAGCCCAAACAGCCTCTGTTTGCTGGAGTCGGGAAAGGTACGTCATCTTTCCATGAGAGTCTCTACCATGTCATAATTACTGTTCCATTCACACTCATTGTTGTCCTGAAGAAGAATATCTATGCTGCCATGGTTTCTGGCGCTTTCACACTAAAACTTTTGTTGTCTTTAAAAATATCTATGATATCATGGATACTGGCGCGTTCGCACACATATATGTCTTTGTCGTTTGGGAAGAATGTCTACGATGTCATGGTTACTGGCATGGTCACACATGTAGAATATATAATGTGTCATGCTTACCGCCGCATTCACACTTATTTCTTTGAAGAGCGTTTCAGCGTAGAAACCTTGTTGTCTGTGTACCATCTGTGTATCAGGTCACCAAAGTTAACCCCCGTACTCGATTGTTATCCCGTTAGATTCTCCCCGGGGTCAAGGTCGTGATTGCAAACCCGGAGACTCGAGGCATGTGCGCGGATTCGCATCTTGGCGAGGTAAGTCTTCAAGCCTTTTGGTTCCATTGTTAGCATAGTAACCAATGATGTGTACTTCTATTGGACAGATTTGGGTGTGTAGCCCACACAACGGCAGCGGCTACTACACAGCAGGGGAGGATAAGATGACGGAGGAGAGGTTTGGCGCGCGCATGACGACAGGCGACACCGTCACGCAATACGCTAGGACGGGATACCTGGGATTTATCAAGAGGACGGACTTCACGCAGACTGATGGAGGTGAGTGACGATAAATACGCCAAGTATTGTATGCACATTTTATTAGTATGCACATGGTTTATAACGCACACATCATGTAGAGTTCTACCCGTCATTTCCAGGATATATACGCTGTTAGGGGGAGTGTTAGGGTTAGGATTGGACGGTGTCACAACACTATCAGCGATTCACGATGCCATGAGCACCAGGGTTAGGATTGGACTTGATATAATCATGTTGTTAACACACTTTCAGCTATTACCAATGCCATAAGCATTGGGGTTAGGATTGGAATTTATCTAATCATGGTGTTAACACTCTTTCAGCAATGCACGATGCAATGTTTGTCGTTGGCTCGCTGGAAGAGACCATGATGCTTCGCGGAATGAGATACCATCCAGTTGATATCGAAAATACTGTCATCCGATGTCACAAGCACATCTGTGAATCGTAAGAGAAATTCTTTGTGTTGAATATGCATCCCGTTAACCCCCCCCCCAAAAAAAAAACATGTCGCCATATCCCCCTCCCCTACTTATGTACTCTGCTTACCCCTTCTTCCATCCATTTTACATTATTTGTCCCCCCTCCCCTACTAATATTCTCCACTCACCCCTTCCCCCATCCTCTCCACAATATTCGTCCCCCACTCCCCTACTAATATACTCCGCTCACCCCTTCTTCGATCCATTTCACAATATTTGTCCCTCCCTCACCCCTACTTATATACTCTGGTCACCCCTTCCCCCATCCTCTTCACAATATTCGTCCCCACTCCCCTACTAATATACTCCGCTCACCCCTTCTTCGATCCATTTCACAATATTTGTCCCTCCCTCACCCCTACTTATATACTCTGGTCACCCCTTCCCCCATCCTCTTCACAATATTCGTCCCCACTCCCCTACTAATATACTCCGCTCACCCCTTCTTCGATCCATTTCACAATATTTGTCCCTCCCTCACCCCTACTAATATACTCCGCTCACCTCCTCCCTTTACCCTACTTCTCTACCCTTTCCTCCGTGATATTCATGCAGACCCTGCTCACGTGTTTACTTAAACCTCCTCTCTAGTGCTGTGTTTACATGGACCAACCTCCTCGTTGTGGTGGTTGAGCTGGACGCGGACGAGAACATGGCGCTGGACGTGGTACCACTTGTCACCTCCTGGGTGCTTGAGGAGCATCAACTTATCGTGGGTGTTGTCGTGGTGGTAGACCCGGGGGTGGTACCCATTAACTCTCGGGGCGAGAAGCAGAGGATGCATCTCAGGGATGGCTTTCTCGCCGATCAACTCGATCCGATCTACGTGGCGTATAATATGTAAAAACATCGGTCAGCGCTTACCGATCATCCCGATCCGATTGCGGTGTCGATAGACTTTATCGGAACTAAGAGCCGTATAGTATGTAACAGCATCGATCAGAGCTTACCGATCAACTCAATCCGATCTACGTGGCGTATAACATGTATCAGCATCGATCAGAGATTACAGATCTTCTCGATCCAATCTACGTGGCGTATAACATGTAAAAGCATCGGTCAGCGCTTGCCGATCAACTCGATCCGATTCAAGTGTCGATCGACTTTATCGGAACTATGTGTCGTATAGTATGTAACAACTTCGCTGTGACTCAACCGGCCTACAATTCTTATCTTTGAAGTCCTCATTATTCATGTAGTTACCAATCGATGGAAAAGTGACTTTATTGAGTATCATCTCCTTAACTTACGGTCTTGGCGTATTTTTTATAATAAATTGATTTAAGACCTAATAACCCCATCCCGCGATATCGACGCTCTTTTTTGTGCCAACGTTTTTTTTAAGATGTCATTATATGGCTCATATTGTACATCTTATTGACTCCAAACTGAAGTTAATCTCTGAATTCGATTTTCCTTCACAAATTACTTGTCCATTTTGTTAACAACATGAAGGTGGTTGAATGAAAATTTATTTGCAAGTTGTGTTCAGCAATGAGCGTGTAAATACTCATTAGAAGTATTCAATTCTCCAATGGCTTTATATTATTTTCCTTTTCCTGCTTTTTGTGTATGTAAAATTGGGAGAGTAAAATTTTGGCTGCTTGTAAAATAGTCTATTAAAAACATTGTTCAGTCAGTGAAACAGTAGTTAGATCAGAAATGAAAACATTGGTATGACAACTTTACGAATATTTTTGTTACTCGATATCCGCTTCGGATTAAATTTGACAATTTTATTTTTAGCTAAAATGAAAAACAAAGCACCAAGTAAAAGCTGTATAGAATTAAGAATTATGATGGAATTAAAACATTTTGTAGTTAGAGTCGTTTTTTTTATTCATTATTGAAGCGAAGACAATCGTCAATGAAAGCGTAAGCATCACATTTTTTTTAATCTGTTTTCTCTCTCTGTCTCAATCACCCACTCACACGCGCTCTCTCATTCACTCACTTTTGTTGTTGTTGTTGTTTTTGTATGCATCTTTTTTACCCCCCTCCCCAAACCCAGTGGGATTGGGAACAGGGATAATGCTAGAAGGAATATTGCTCGAAACGTCACCAAAACTACTTCATTTACACCGAGGGGGGGGGGGAGATATTGGAGGGGGGGGCTACGAAAAATTTTAGCCACTATAAGGGGGGGCTCCGAAAAAATAAACGATCCTCTAAAGGGGGGGGTTTCTGAATTTTTTTTAGAAGCCATACTTTTCAGCTCGATATATGACATGATACAAACAAATGTATATTCCTTCACAGGCGACAAATTGACTTTTGAGGGGGGAGGACTTTGAAAAGCAAACAACATGCACTACATGCAAAACATTACATGCAAAAAAATATGAAGTATGCCTAAAATAACTACGCCTTTTGATTATGAGAGAAAAAAAATCCTGCTGATTTGACTTCACCCCCCCCCCCCCCCCCCCTTCCATTCCCCCAAAAGTCAAATGGCTTGCCCCTCAGTGTCAGATACTAAGAATGGCTGCATAAGAGATTGTGTAGATGATCCAAGTATTTTTATCTGTGTCCAAGCTACTCTCTGATGTTTGTATGGGTTTTTTTTATGCTGATGATGCCTTTGAGTTCGATGCCTTTCTGACTGAGAGCAAATCAGATCCATGAGCCTTTGAGCTTCATCTTATCATCAAATGCACCAGCCTTGATCAGATGCTCGATCGCTTTTAGGAGAAACCTTGGTAGCAGTTTAGCTTTCCCGGGTGCTGACCTTTTCTTCAGCCTCTACTGACATGACGCGATTCGCAAAATCTGTGGTATAGAGTCGGGAAACAAGTTTATTCGCAAGTTTTTTGGCAGCATTTTTCCTTCTTCTGACTTTCTTCTTTCTTTGCTCCTTTTTCTTTTGGCCACTTTCTTCCCTTCCTCAATTGCAACGCTGTCACGGTTGAATCTAGCACTTATTAATTTGTATGTGTTAGAAATCGCAGAATGAATTGAAATGAGATTCTTCTCAGTGGCATTTATTGATTGCATGTGTTCATCTATAAACTTTTAAAATCTCACTAGCAGTCCAAGATTTCGGATGTGGTTCACATCATACAAGGCTCCTGTTTTGCAGCCGGTGTTTAGCTTCCTTCACTTTTCCTACTAGCAAGGACTGGATCATCAACCCGGACAAGGAGGGCAACTTCTCAGTATTCAGTATTCATTTTGCGGATTTAAAGCCTGTTTTTGTTTATTGAGGCCGTAAGGGGGATGGATACCCTGGTTCTAGAGCCTCGAGGAACCAGGGTAGGGGAAGGGCTCCGAAAATTGTGGGGTTCTGAAAATGGGGCACTGAAAAATTTACAATGAAAGGGGGGGGGGCTCCGAAATTTTAAGGTGTCTTGAGTAAAAATCTTCCCTCCCCCCCCTCGGTGTATTTAATGAACACTTCCTTAGAGTGGTTTTCGTTAACCCGTGAAACAAAGTGTGATAGGCAAAGGGTAATAGTCAGTTAAACACAAAAGAGAACAAAAGAATCAGATCACAATAAAGTGTAATACCCTAAAGTGTAGTTCACGGGTTAATGAAAACAGGGATAATGAAAATCACCCTAATATTTTCCCATCTTTAGTAAGCTTCTATTTATGCTCTCTTGGTTTAACTTAAGGAGAGCACAACCTTAATATCTATTTTTATAACCAGAATTTTGAGAGACCTCTGTCCGAGAAGCAATTTATTAAGTTTTAAGTGTTCATAATTTCAAAATCCTTTATGGAATCTGGTTATGCAGGTCCCAACGTTGAGTCTCGACTAACCAGCGAAACCACGCTAACTAAGGCTTAAAATCCGCGAGCAATAGCAAAGTTTAGAAATAAACATCAACGGACACGAGCTACACTATAAACTTTTTAGTAAATACAGTAGTGTGCGTTTGTTGTTTGGATGCATTGTTTATTGTTGTCCCATATACTCTTAAACTATTTAGTGGATGATGTTTAACTTTTTTGTGCAGTGCTTTATTCTTTTCCCATAAACTATTTAGTGTGAATAGGGTTTGTTTATCTTTTTCGTGCGTTGCTTCATCGTTTTTCAAGAACTATTTAGTAGATATTGTTCGTTTATCTTTTTTGCCCAATGTATTTCCTTTTTTATGCCAGAATTCGAGAGGAAATCGCATTGTGTTCACAAAATGTCTTACCTGTTAGCGTAGCTTACTATATCAAACGTTCCCTCGTGCCCTTATAGTGGAGGTTCAAAGTTTCGTTTTAGTTTTGGTGTAGCGCAGCTGTGAAAACAGCGAATTTCACCCCTCCAAACATGCTATTTTTCGACTCGGCAACCCCATGTCGGACAACGCTTCTGAGAAATAAAAAAAAAGATATTTCGAAAAAACTATCCCATTTTTATTAGTTGTAGACCAAACCCTTTTGATGGAAAAAGTTTAAGGCTGACTTTCTGCATTTTATAACGCATCAGGACTAAAAAAGAAAAAACATTTTTTAGCTATCTGAGTCTCCCTTGCAGTCGTTCTGCTGGACTCGCTCAAGCGCTGCCTAGGGACATTATTATTTTACAGGCAGTAGTCTTATTTTTTTTTTTTCAAGGGGATCACCCTTCCCCCCTACAACCCCCCACCCACCCCTAATCCTGTACCACGAGGGCATTTCCAAATTCCGTGACGTGACGTGAGGAGGGCCTGGTACTCGGCCGCCTGTGCAGGCGCGGACGGTAGCTTCTCGTATCAGTGTGCGCTACTCTGCGATTTTTATCAACAAAGTTTAACCAAATTTATACCCTCATTTACAATGGGGAACTGAAAAACAATTGTGACGGTCTGTCTTATTTTAAACGATTGTCGAATACTGTGATTGATTGCAATGTAGCAAATTCTAGAATATTCTAATGGTTCTGCATCATTAAATCGTAGGATTGTAGTATCGGCCAGCCATCCTCGCTCTTCGATAAAAATTCGTTCTGATATTTTCTTCACTGCGTTATCTTAGACCAATGCACGGTAAGGCTGAATTCGTGCTACTAAATCATGGTTCTCTTGTGATTGTATTTTTACGTGCATATTTTTTATGCAGAAATAACTTAATATTCGTGTCCCTGTTGTTGTTGTGATTATCGGCATTGCCACCGGACTGGATCTAACTTTTTCTCATGGTGATGTATTCTTGGCAGTGCTAAATAGAATGCTTGTGTGATAAAAATATTTTCTCGTATTCTTTCTAGGCATTCAAGTAAAACCTTTAGTCAATAGCGCAAGGTTTATTGTGAAACAATGTTTGTACTAAAAACTACAAGCCAAACATGAACGGGAAGGAGTCGAAGTAAGTAGTAACGGAAAACTCTTATACTTACTGCATATCGCACACTCGGTTTAAAAAAACACCATTTGTGTATAAAGTTTTATGTTGGATAAGACAAACTTAAGTTAAGTAACATTAATGTGTAATCTTAGCAAATTAAATATCCAAACGTTTTATTTCAATCGCCGCTAGGATTAAACTAAATCCCTATCGATTGTTCATGCCAAATAAGTTATTTCACGCAAAAGCCAAGACATTCTAACTTGACTGTCTAATAATGGACCTTTAAAAAGCAGCATTTTAAAAATGTTTAAAGCTCAGCAAAAGCTTTATTACTGAACGCCATTAATACCAGCCGTATATCCTTATAATATTACGTTACGTATAACGTTTTTTTGTGTTTACAAGTTCTGCCATCCACTTTGTTTGTAGATTGGATGATTGTGATTTTTGGGTAATTTATTGCTGACATATTTGCAGACAATGCTTTTGTTGTGATAATTCGTGTTAAATAAAGTCCAACCTCTCAACATTGTTTTTTTTTTTTACATTAATTTGAATTTGTTTAAATAATGTTCTTTTATCCGGATGTGCGTTGGTATTGTTCTCAAGATTTAAAAGTACAAAAAGTATTTGAGGAGACTTGCATTTTGTAATAAATACACGTCAAAACAAGAATAAGCTAGTTAACATGATTATAAGCAAATGTCTAGGAGTTTATTAATGCATTATTTAATCTTATATCTCACACACTTAACATATACTAAAAGTGTTCTTTTGTATGAAATTCCTAGTTAATGTGGTTATTGCAGTATAATTAGTGTGATACTGATCGCTTCCTTTTATTGGCATTTTATTGACCATTGACATTAACATTTCCATATTGATGGCTCTGCAACAACAAGTGTAGTATAAGCTCATGACTAGGGGGATGGGGTTAATCATAGTCACAGGCCCGTACCCAGGATTTTTCTTGGGGGGGGGGGGGTGGGCGAAATCTTAAAAAGTGGACCTAGTTTTTCCGGGGGAGGGGTGAGTCCTCAGATAAAAATCTGACCACCCCAGAAAAAAAGGGGTCTTGCCTTTGCAGTACCTCCACAAGACGTTTATTGTCGGATTTGGCTACATACCAGAGAGAAAGCTTGTCTATTGGGAACCAAAAGTGGACCTTCGGTCATTGTAGAGGGGGGGGGGGTTCGCACCCCCTGCACCCCCCTGGGTAGGGGGCTGAGTTATTTCATTTCTGATTCCATTTGCAATCACAGACTGGATGACAGGAGAAGAGCAAACAGCATGACAATTGAGCCTTCAACGTTTAGAAATATTAAAGCCACAAAATCACTGTCTCTTTGTTCTTGTTGTGGCAGACATACCAAGGACAAATAAATATGTTCAGTAATAGAATAACTTTGCTGCTATTTGCAAAGTTTACACCTGAAATCATGGCTCACACTGTATTTATATGAGTCCTTAGTAACTATGTCTGCCTTTTCTATAGAATTTACCTCTATATTCCCATATGAAACAGACCCTTGTTTTGCATTTATCATGAACTAAGCATCTTTCCTTTATAGGATGACTTCGTCTAAAGGCCATGCCCCGGCCCCACCACGCCCAGCACCCCCAGTTATGACGTACAACCCCAATGAGCTTGCTATTGGTAGTGAGAAGCAGGGGTCATTTGCTGCAAGTCACAGACTTTCCCTTACAAAGAAAGATAAAAAGGAGCCTCAAGCGTTAGTCCTTAGGAAACTAGATGGTACAAATACCCACAGTCCAAGTGAGGAAAAGACCTCCCTGGCACGGGCTGGGGAAGAGATTTTGGAGACATTTTACGGGATGTTATACAAGAGTGACAATGAGACAAGAGAGTGGAGGCTCATCACAGATGGTTTTATACCAATCTGTTTTGTTAAAGAAAGCGGAAGCATCAGTAAACCATTTAAAATCATAGGAGCTGCTGGCCAAATAAGAGTATGCATTGCAGTATTATTTGTTCTGTTTCTCTATGCGACTGATCCAGTACCACAACTCTCCTGCACTACTCTGGTCTACTTGTAGCTGTAACTTTTAGGTAGACCTTAGCCAAGGAGAGTTAAGGTACTGGACTATAATATACCCCGAAGGAATTTTTTTCAGCTATTCAAGGGGGGGGAAGAGTTAATACATTTTGGGGGTATGAATGTGGTTATGAAGGTTTTTCTTAAATGCACAATTTTTGGATTTCATGTCATGACTAAAACTGTTCAAAAATTGTTTTCCTAGGTGATCTAAAAAACACTTTTTTGTTGTCAGTTATTGGAGTACCCTGTAACCCCAGATACCAAGTGTTCTAGAGTCAAGGCATTCGTCAAATGGTTGGAGGTCAATGATAATGTTTATGGTGTAAGATTTGCTAAGGAGGACCAGGCGGACCAGGTAGGGTACCGAGAGAAATACAGGACTGGTGCCCGTTTCTCGAAACACCCAAGAATTCTCGGGTCCAAAAAAACTTCATTTGCATTTTTGCTCAAAATTTCGCATGTTTTCCTTTTTAAGAACTGCTTTCATGTTTTAGAACAGTTTGAACTTCCTCTTTTTCATATTCCAAATAATTATGCTCAATAGGGCCATTTTTGAAGTTTTGCTGAAGCCAAGAAGTTACCCAAAAAGTCTCGGTTAACTCCAAGGTCCCATTAAGTAAACTCTAGCAAATTAAGCTTTTTAAAAAATACATTGAAACCTTTGGTACCTTAGAACTGCCATTTGACATTTCATTATTTGTGCTGCCATTTTCATTAGTTTGTATAGTGTTTAAATTAAAAGTGACAAAGCTTGAAAATCTTTTGTCAACAACCCAGAGACATTATCTTCATCCATTGTACTGACTACTTGCATCTACCCACCTGACCCCTCCCCTGTCATTGCATTTAACCATCTGACCCCTCCCCTGTCGTTGCATTTACCCACCTGACCCCTCTCCTGTCATTGCATTTACTTACCTGACCCCTCCCCTGTCATTGCATTTCCCACCTGACCCCTCCCCTGTCATTGAATTT
This sequence comes from Nematostella vectensis, assembly GCF_932526225.1. NCBI lineage: Eukaryota > Metazoa > Cnidaria > Anthozoa > Actiniaria > Edwardsiidae > Nematostella > Nematostella vectensis. Next base: position 8,564,021 of record NC_064035.1, on the reverse strand, counting down.
ACCCACCTGACCCCTCCCCTGTCATTGCATTTAACCACCTGACCCCTCCCCTGTCATTGCATTCACTCACCTGACCCCTCCCCTGTCATTGCATTTAGCCACCTGACCCCTCCCCTGTCATTGCATTTACCCACCTGTAAATATTATATTTTTGGTTAGTTATTTACTGTTCTGTTTTTCTTTTCTTTCAGTTTTATACAGCCTTGTTGCATATGAAAGACACCCTTGTCAAAATGTCAGACCTTCTCAAAAAACCTGAACAAAAAGTAATTTCAATTCTTCAATTCTTACACCCAGTTTTAAATACATGCACAATAAAGGTTTTTCCTTATCATTTTGTTTCTATTGCAGAGAGTTACACAAAAGAGCTTGGGGTCCGTGCATGGCAAAATCTCACTCATAGTGAAACTGCCAAATAGGGAAACAGCAGTGCTGTCTTTGCCTGGACTGTAAGTAAATAAATGAAGACCTTTATTTTATGAAAGGAGAGGTTAGCATAGATGTAACAGCTTATCATGAAATTAAACTTTTTGCTGTTCAATAACAGGAAAGGGACATTCATTTGTGCCAAACTTTGTATCAATAATTAACGTGTATTGTACTTTCATCAAAATCGCACGAAACATCCTTAGCTCGATTCAATAACAACAATTGAATATGCGTGAACATTCACTAGCGTCAACAGACAGTCAAAAACGCAATTGGGCACTCATTTGAATGGAATGAACCTTCTTTTGCATGTAATTGAAATATTAACAGCTACACGTTTGAACAATAATTAGCATTTATTGACAATCAGTTATAAAAAATAGAATATTCATCAGTGCTATTAAAACAAAGACAATCAATAAGCCTTTTCAGACAATCATGTTCATCAATGTGACATTCATCAGTTGTGCTTTGTTAATAGCACTAATGGATTTTCTATTTCATATAACTGATTGTCAATAAATGATGTAACTTGTCCTTTACCGGTTAATGAACTGCAAAAGGTGTATGAGGAGACAAAAAAAATGAAGAAAACCTATATGTACCTCTCCACTCTGCTTGTGTCTCCTTTGCACTCCTTCACACCCACTCTGTTACTACCCTAATGATTGGAATAAGTGCCCAGGCGCTAATTTGATCATTTGGGTCTAAGGGGTTGCTTAGTGGAAAGGGTGTGCTTATTGGGGAGGGGCACGGAAAGTACCAGCTTCTGAATAATGTAGATCCATTTTGAAAGGCGAAAAAGTCAATGCAGGCAAAATCATAGCTGTCAACTCACCTGAGGGTGTCACAAGATTTTGGACCTCATCACAATCCTAATTTTTGTGAGAATGTTAATACATTCTCTGTATTCACCTGCATTGGCTCTCTTTGTTTGTTGTTGTTTTTTTTCAAATATTTTACTGTATTTCACCCGATTTCACAAGATTTCTGTCCAAGGTGGGTTGACAGTTATGCTAAATAAAATGAAAATTTGAAGCCATTCGAGTGGTGCCATTGTTGAGATCTTTTTTAAGGGGGAGGTGGCACTCGTTAGGGAGGGCCACTTAATCATTATGGTGCGCTTACATCTCTGCTTTCTGCACTGTCTTATTTTTCTTAGATACCACTGAAAAGCCAGCCTTTGAGATGATAATACTCTGCCTTTCTAAAAAATAGAAATAAACTATACAGGACTTCATTAAAACTGTTTAAATTGGGTGGGGTAAATTAAAGTGTTTGTTATTACACTGATAATGACTCAAAAAACCTCAAAAAACAAAAAACTCTAATCTAATAAGAAAAAGCTCACTCCCTTCATTCCAAAGACCTAAATAGGGCAGCAAAACTTACTGAAATAATTAATTTATATCTCAGTTATAATTTTAACCTCTTAACACATTTCGTAGGTTGACAATGAGTGAGGTTTTCCAGCACATCTGTAAGAAGGAGGTTCTCAAACCCTCAGAACATTTGTTATCTGTTGCAAGGAAGGGTGGGAAGGAAGTCTCGTTTGAGCCAGACACTCCTCTTGGTTCCTTAAATATCCGTACTGTGTCTATACTTCATGTGGGTTCGAAGAATAATGGAGACAACGAGGAAAACCGCCAAGATGGGGTTGAGAGCCTTGTTGAAGAAGAAACTGAGGTAAAATATGTCTTTAACTTCCCTTTTACAGAGTCATTCTTGTACACAATAGAAAACTCAACAATATAATAACTGTACCTTTATCACTATTCAAGTTCTAATGCTTATCAAGGCAAGGTAAAACCCTTCTCTCTTTCAATAGCACATACTTCTTTGAATTTACCTGTCAAACTTTCAATAGGGCAAACTTTTGGAGATTCACCTTCCAAGCGGAGGCAAAACTTCCATTGAGGTTCCTACAAACATGCGTCTTGGCAACCTGTTGACGTTCATCTGCAAACGTGAGGAGTTGAACGTCCGAATGTTCACATTGCAGTACGTGGATTTCATTCATCAGTCTCTAGATATGAGCAGTCAAGTGGAGGAGCTCCACTCGTCTGAACTACGACTCATGGGAAAAAATGGTATGTAGTCACTACACACGTAATATGGGACATACCATGGCCTCTATTTAGCCTGCTTGCAGGCGGTACTCAGTGTTATTTTTGCGGAAAACCCTTCTAGCTGGGAGAGTTTTCTGCGATGATAACACCGAGTACCTCCTGCCAGCAGGCTAGGCATCTCTTGGGCTGGTAACATCCCCCTTCATACACTTGTGCAAGGAAAAATCTCTGAAATCTTTAGAAAGGTTTTAGGAAAGGTTGGGCGCACATGGATCAGTCTGGGTACCACTGGGCAGCCCCACACCTTCTCTCCCTCCCTCTCTCTCCAGCCAAGTAGCTATATTTTTGGGGTTATTATCAATCTGTGCATTAACAGCTGCATAAAAACGTAACCTTGACAATATGAAATAAGCTTCTCTCCCTCCCTCTCTCTCCAGCCAAGCAGCTATATTTTGGGGGTTATTATCAATCTGTGCATTAACAGCTGCATAAAAACGTAACCTTGGACAATATGAAATAAGCTTAAAATATGCACCAGGATGGTTATTCCCTTCATATTCGATCCTTTGCATAGCCGTGCATATATTAAAAGCAATAATAGATATTCAATGGCACACACTATCTTTTAGCTTAATGCATAATGCACAATCAAGCAAAAGTAAGCAAGATAACGTAATGGCTTTTTGGTCAAATAAATATTGATAAAGCCAGCAATAAGAGTAAATATGTTAACTGCAGTAAATGCCATTGAGGCAACCATGATGTTGCAGGCTATTTCCAGTGTCCCCCTGTTATGTCCTGTCCGTCCGCGTGAAGCCCATGCCAATTTTTCCCAGCTTTTCATTTCCCTGCTATCATAACTAATGCCGCTGACTGCAGGTTTAGGCAAAGCTTTTCTTTTCCCTGCTAACATGAATAATGCCGCTGACCACATTAAGAAACACTATGTTGATAGCTACATGAAGTACTAACCCTGCTTACATGAATAATGCTGCTGACCGCCAGGTCGTAACAGTGCGTATGGGATGCCAAGGACGATGTCGACTCATCTTTCTGATAACAATGCTAATCACCATAGCAACAGGAGGGCTTACCCATCTAGTGAGTACCATGGTCAGAAGAAAAAGTCTTATTTAGGACGAATATTTGGCGGATTCGACTACTTGTTTTTGGTGAACCTATAATTATCAAGTTGTACAAATAACACAATATCGAACTCTGATACCATCCCTGCGACCACCATGTACAAAGGGTGACCCTGCCACAACCCAACTGCTTGTGGACCCGGCGGTCTTTGCGGACGCCCCTTTGTATGGCTTCACTTTGGTGGCCGAACCAAACGGGCATGATTGCTTTTTCACAGTAATAATTTAAAGAAACAACAAATGGCCATCCTTGAAACGATAAACGCCTTTAATCTTTCAAATAGATCACATAATTCTTAGTTGACCATTTGTGACAAAAAAAAATTATACTGTCTTTTAGCAAGAGACCTTTGAAAATATTTGTTAGCAGCTTACCCTCTCTCTACACAAACACAAAACGTTTTCTCAATTGTACGCCACAGTATGGCCATGTCCCTTCTCATCAATACTCATAGCTCACATTGAGTCATTCACACAGAAGTCCGCCGTTCCTCTTTAAACGAGGACACGCTGGCCCCACTAGCGCACAGAGACAATGAAACTAAGCGGCACACCATAGATCTGGAATCCAGGGCTGACCCGGAAACCAAGCCAAGACAGCTTAATAATAATGCTCTGAACAGTGGACCATCTCCCGTGGCAGGAACACCAGAGCCAGCGCCGAGGAATAACCTACAGGTATTAATAATATGCAGCCCATACTTAACACACTAACCCCAAAAAGTGTTGACCTGTTGATGTAAAGAGGTGTAAATAGGTCTGGATCCGCCCCTGGTACTATGCTAACAGGGCCGTAGCAGGGGGTGGAGCACTGGGGGACGTACCCCCCCCCCCCCCCAATATTTTCAAAAATCATAAGGAAATGACCAGTAGGGGCGTGGCTGTGCCCTCGATTGTTTTCTTAATGTTTCTGAATCTGCACCCCCCCCCCCCCCCCCCCCCAATAATTCGAGGCCTGCTACGGCTATGGCTAGGGATGACAAAATGGCGGCTGGCAGCGCCATTTTAATGAATAAAAACTTGTTTCCTGATTCCGCAGAAATAATTCTAACCTCTAATACTGTGCACCCACTAGTTTAAGCCTCTTTGAGTAAGTAGGTCTGTTTGCTTCGTTTTGCTGTTTCTCGGACTGCTTGATGCATTGAGAGTAAGTAGGTCTGTTTGCTTCGTTTTGCTGTTTCTCGGACTGCTTGATGCATTGAGAGTAAGTAGGTCTGTTTGCTTCGTTTTGCTGTTTCTCGGACTGTTTGATGCATTGAGAGTAAGTAGGTCTGTTTGCTTCGTTTTGCTGTTTCTCGGACTGCTTGATGCATTGAGAGTAAGTAGGTCTGTTTGCTTCGTTTTGCTGTTTCTCGGACTGCTTGATGCATTGAGAGTAAGTAGGTCTGTTTGCTTCGTTTTGCTGTTTCTCGGACTGCTTGATGAATTGAGAGTAAGTAGGTCTGTTTGTTTCGTTTTGCTGTTTCTCGGACTGCTTGATGCATTGAGAGTAAGTAGGTCTGTTTGCTTCGTTTTGCTGTTTCTCGGACTGCTTGATGCATTTAGAGTAAGTAGGTCTGTTTGCTTCGTTTTGCTGTTTCTCGGACTGCTTGATGCATTGAGAGTAAGTAGGTCTGTTTGCTTCGTTTTGCTGTTTCTCGGACTGCTTGATGCATTGAGAGTAAGTAGGTCTGTTTGCTTCGTTTTGCTGTTTCTCGGACTGCTTGATGCATTGATAGTGAGTAGGTCTGTTTGCTTCGTTTTGCTGTTTCTCGGACTGCTTGATGCATTGAGAGTAAGTAGGTCTGTTTGCTTCGTTTTGCTGTTTCTCGGACTGCTTGATGCATTGAGAGTAAGTAGGTCTGTTTGCTTCGTTTTGCTGTTTCTCGGACTGCTTTATGCATTGAGGGTAAGTAGGTCTGTTTGCTTCGTTTTGCTGTTTCTCGGACTGCTTGATGCATTGAGAGTAAGTAGGTCTGTTTGCTTCGTTTTGCTGTTTCTCGGACTGCTTGATGCATTGAGAGTAAGTAGGTCTGTTTGCTTCGTTTTGCTGTTTCTCGGACTGCTTGATGCATTGAGAGTAAGTAGGTCTGTTTGCTTCGTTTTGCTGTTTCTCGGACTGCTTGATGCATTGAGAGTAAGTAGGTCTGTTTGCTTCGTTTTGCTGTTTCTCGGACTGCTTGATGCATTGAGAGTAAGTAGGTCTGTTTGCTTCGTTTTGCTGTTTCTCGGACTGCTTGATGCATTGAGAGTAAGTAGGTCTGTTTGCTTCGTTTTGCTGTTTCTCGGACGGCTTGATGCATTGAGAGTAAAGTAGGTCTGTTTGCTTCTTTTTGAAGTTGTTTCTAAATTTTTATTATTCTAAAAAAATCACGCTAAGATTTTCTATAAACAAACTGCTTCGCTTTAATCAATCAAAGCCGTTTGAGTTACTGGATCGGAAGATACTTCTATCAAAGAGAAAAAAATATAGTTCCATCCGGAAATTTTCGCTTAAACATCAAATGCAAAAATGTAACTTGAAGGCTCATTTCATGAATTTTGCCTTTGAATATTCACACAATATCCCTTTCCTTGGATAGCATTCTAATCTCAACTCCAGTCGGATGTATGGCTCAACTCCTAACCTCAGCATCAAGGCTGCCAAGCGTAAAGCACCCCCACCGCCACGCCCTCCACAGCCAACACCCCGACCGAGGTCAGGAGCAGACCAGATGCCCACGTCATCGACCCCTTCACCTCCTCCAAGGTGTCAGACCATATCAACGTCGGCCCCGAAGCCACATGTTAGAAAGCGACAGGTCAGACTACGCCCTTGTCCATGATACCATGATACTTGTCCATGATTTGGATCGAATGATAACCTCGATCTTACGACAGCGTTCTTCTCTTCCTTTGGGTAGCCAATGTGTTAGCGTATGGGGCCTCTCACCTCTGCTGAAACGGGTTCGATTCCCTGTAGAGACATGGATAGCAGCATTCTGTTTCTCGGCCCTGAATTTGACTTGTTGCACATATTTGAGCTTACTAGAAGCTTGTGTTTCTCAGTTCCAAGACGAGACATTCTAAATACATATGTAATAGGATTTTAAAATGTGAAGCGCTTAGAACATGGTATAAGCGCTATATATGTTTTATTTATTATTAAAATAAAGTAAATGTGAAATGAAAAACGATATTCTGTACAACGACACCTTGAAAAATCAAGTATTTTCAAGTTCGCGCACCTTTTGATTTGATTCATGTCTTCTTTTCTTTTTTCGCCCGTTGTATCTTTACTTTTACATTTACTCTCGGTTTATAACATTCGTTTTAGATATAGAGTCTAGGTAAGTAATAGAAGAAATAAGTGGTTATTTTATCTTCAGGCCCCTGCTCGTCCCCCGGTACCCAAACGAAGCTCATCGCTCTCTGATCAGTCAACGTTAGGCACAGCCGCTGTCAGCCTGGAGTCAGGCCTGGATGCTATTGGTAACGAGGATTCTTCAAGGCCACCACCTGTGTTTATTCCACCTCCCCCTCCAGACGACATACCGCCGCCATTAGACGAATGCGAACACCCGGTAGATCCACTCAGCGACGATGACATTCAGGATATCCCTTTGTATTCCGGTAAGTGAAGCTCAGGCGGGAGGGTGGCGAATCCCATTGCCTAACTTGACCTAAACCTAAACCTAACTTAACCACAATACTTATTTGGCACTAAAACACCAAAATACCTAATGCTAGTACTGAAGTACTAGTAAATATATAGGGTTTGGATTGGTCTAATCACATTCTGGGCTGATATTCATTTTGGACTGCAACTGGGATGAATATCATTCTCACATAATAGCGGCGAGGTCATCTGAAAATTAGTCGTAGAAAGTTTGAAGGACTGATGCTTTAAGTTTAATTGAATGGTACAATGTAGAAGGCTTACCCTAACATCTGTTTCATTGTTAAACCTCGCAGAAGACGTCTTGTATCGTCACTTATAGAGATTATAAGGCAGGATCTCGGCAATATCAGCTACTGTTCATTTTTTATGCTAAACGCTTCCACGTGCTTTTCAGGTCTTGTCCCACATGAGGACTTCTCCCCTCAACTCTTTTCCAAGGAAGCAAGCCCAAAATGGCCGACGAGCGATCAGAAGCGAGGCGAGCCTAGACTAGGGCAGGGAACAGATCAGCAACTGACAGAACGTCGTACTAGCACCCCTACTTCCCCTGATCAACCCCCTACCTCTCCTGACTCGCCGTCGACTCGTGACGAGGTTCTCCCGATGAAATTCCTGATTCCCACGCCTGATACAGAGAGGTCTGCTGCACGTGGCTCTGAGTTGAAAAGAATCCCGTTCGTAGACGACAGCAGGAGCTCTAGTCTCGATAATCTTTCCTCAGAGTGCCTGAGTCCAGACCTGGATGGAAGATTCTCGCCAGACCTCTACCACGAGCCAGAAGCACTTCCTACAACAACTTACAAGGAAGATATTTCATCTGTAGACTTACCTCGACCACCTGACGACTTTGCCGAGCCTGAGGTCTTTGTTACACAGGAGGAAAACAAAACTTTTTCAGCGCCCAGTGAGATCTCATCACTTGCCTTGTCAAAACCGGAACCTCTCGAACCGCCTGGATGTTTTGCTGAGGCTCAAGCCTCGCATGAGGACATGGGTAGTGAACTGGTACCAGGAGGCATGGTGGTACTGCCGCCACCGCCAATGGAAGCCATCGATTTTACGTCTTCCGCTGATGTCCCAAGCCCAATCCCTCCTCCTCTGGATTTTGCCACGCCAGCTATGGCCCCGCCTGTAGAGTTTTCAGACGAATCAAGTCCAAAACCACTTAAAAAGAAGCTAGTCATTAACAGCGAAGCGTTCCCGTGGTTATCAGAAGGCAACAAGTTTGATGCTGAAATTATACCCGAAGTGCCACCAATTAATAACCAGGTTGAAACTTCCCCTAATGTGAGAGAAACTTATGAAGAAAGTACTGCCAGGAGGGCAGATCTGGAGAGTGTGTCTTCAAGTTTCACAGTGATAGCTAAACAGCAGTCAGGTTTGGCTCTGGAGCAGGCTGACCCTGCAGAAAGGCAATGGGTTAGGAAATATCCCGAAGAGAAAGAATTACCTTCTGAAGATTTAGATGCCACAATTACCGAAGAAACAAAGACAATTAAACAAGATCCATTTGGTACCCTTCCCGAAGAGAGCAAGCTCAAAGATGCAATTATTATATATCCGGAAGACAAAAAGGCATCTGTCGAAGAAGCAGCTTTCGAAGGTCGGCAAGCCCCTGGAGAAGATATCATTGTGATGCAAGTTTCCGAGAAGAGGCTGGAAACTATGCAGTCCGAGTTCTATCCGGTAGATTCCCCGGATGTTCCTCCTGCTGAAGACGATGATTACAAGACTCCCTTCGATGATTTCGATGATGTCCCTGATTTGTCGCCTAGTAGGGATACCTTCAGCTCTGCAAAGGTAGAAGAAACGGTCGTCGCCGAAACCCCTGTGTTACCACAATCGACAGCAACTAAACCCGAAATGGATTTGGACAGGACGTTCCTTGCTCTCGAGGAATCCACCAGTGATCACTCGATAGGCGTCCCTAAGCTAGCGTTTAAAGCAGAGGACAGTTTGTCATCGGATGTGGTGCTCCCAAGCCCTGACAGATCCGTACCTCCGACTCCTCCCGCGGTCTCGCCCCCGGGGTCGGGATACGTGTCTCCTACGCTTCACTCCCCTCTGTGTTCCCCCCGTGTTGGCGGCGATGATGCTTCCTCTGATGATAAGGAATCATTAGCATCATCACAAGGACAGTCGCATCATACCGTAACAAGGACAATGTCGCCTGACATCCCCTCTACCCCATCTTCACCGTCGCCCCCAAGTGAACCCATCGACTTACCCAACCCACCGCCACTCACTGTGCCACCTCTAAGACGCTACTCAGACCTCGCCAACAGCGTCTCATTTGTCTCGTCGGCTTTGAAAAGCGAGCAGAAAGCGAAACAACAGGGGAATGTTACACGAGAAACAAGGCCCCCTATCCCAGTTGGGCGCCCACAGAGCTGGGCGGATATTAAACAACAGCGGAAGCTCATAGAGGAGCAGAGGAAACAGTCTGTGACAAAAGCGCAAACAACTTTTGCTTCCGAGAAAACACAAGGGGAAACCGCAACCTTAACGCCAAGCACATATAAGTTTCCGGATTCGAAAGAGTTAACAAAAACTTCTGAATCAAAGGAGAACCAAGCACCAGAAGAGAACGTTACAATAGCGAAAGATACGTACAAGTTCGAAGACTCCCAAGAGTCATCCCTTGTCACAGAATCTCAGAAAGCTGAGGTACATCCCGTACCTCGGACCTCTTACACAGCGCTTGACGACAACATCACAACGTCACAAGCAAAGCCATCTATCGCATCAGTAACAAACACAAGTAAGACATCCGCGTCGACGGCAGTCGAACTAGCGAGCCGACCTAAAAGGGAGTCTCTACAGGAAAGCCGTGCTGTGTCTTCAGGATTCCAAAGTCGGAGTGGGAGCTATCCTGCTAGCGCTAAGTCAGAGGGTAGATCGGGGATCATGCTTAGCTCACGAGGATTTTCCCTAAAGCTGCCCTCTTCGGGAAGTACGGATAGCGCGTCCGGAAATAACGCAGAAAAACAGCCCTCTTCTAGCGCTGATACTCAACCAGATAAAACCACAGCGGTGACAACACTTTATAAAGATGATGCAGAGAAATCTACTCTGGCTTTTGATGAAAAGCCCGGTGGGAGCAATACAGATGCTGTGGTTCTGAGGCGAAAAGCAAGCGTGGATGACCCTGACAAGATGGAGAAAAGGCAATCTGTCAAGGACATGATGTCGCTCTTCGGTCAGGACACGGACGATTCCAGTAAACCTACTCGTAGGTTTAGCGCCAGCGGGAAACCGCAACAAAGTCCCGCTTTACGGCTGATTGAGGATAGGATTGAGGGTCGAACTACTAAAAAGTATGGCGTCTCAGGTCTGGTCAACACCCTCTCGTCCAAGCCCAAACCTTTAGCTAAACGAGACTCAAAAACCGAAATTACTACAAAAGAAGATGGGAATGATAAACCAAAAGACTTGTGTGTTGATAGCAAGACGTCTCAACTTGACTTTAAGGAAACGGCAGCTAAGTCGAATGAGGTCTCATCAGATGAACACTTCTCTGTTGTCTCCTCTACTCAAGAGCACGCGTGTGCGAAGGAGGTTGAGGTGGTGAATCGAAGCGCTCAGGATAGGTCGTCGTGGGTGGAGACGAACTCGATCGGAAGTGGCGCTGGGGTAAGTAGTCTTTGAGGTATATTCACCATCATTTTCACCTCAATTCTTCGTCAGTTTTAACATTACAACCACCACCATCATCATCATCATCACCATCACCACCGCCATCATTATCATCCCTTTCACAAACACAATCATCATCATCATTATAATCATCATCATCATAACCATTATCAACATCACCATCACAACCACTATTATTACTACTTATTACCACCATCATCATCACCATCACCACCGCCATCATCATCATCATCATCATCATCATCATCATCACTATATTTACCACCATCACCACCGCCATCACCATCATCCCTTTCACCAACACAATCATCATCATCATTATCATCATCTTCATCATCATAACCATTATCAACATTACCATCACCACGAATATTATTACCACTTATCATTATTATCATTGGCATTATCGCCGCTACCACCATCATTATCATCATCATCACTATATTTACCACCATCACCACCGCCATCATCGTTATCATCCCTATCACCAACACAACCATCATCATCATAACCATTATCAATACCACCACAATCATCTTTATTATCATCATCATCATTATCATCCTCATCATCTGCATCACCACCACGACCATCATCTTTATTACCATCATCACCACCATCATCATGTCCACCACCATAAATATCACTACCATCATTAACACCACCATCAGTATACAAACTAATTAACCCCCTACTCATTTCCTGTGTCATCTCCTCTCTAGCTTCACATACTTATGGCGCCCATTTCCTGTGTCATTCCCTGTCTAGCTTCACATACTTATGGCGCCCATTTTCTGTGTCATTCATTCTTTAACTTTACATATTTATGGCGCCGCATAATTAACACCCTACTCATTTCCTGTGTCATTCCCTGTCTAGCTTCACATACTCATGGCGCCCATTTCCTGTGTCATTCCCTGTCTAGCTTCACATACTCATGGCGCCGCATAATTAACACCCTACTCGTTTCCTGTGTCATTCCCTGTCTAGCTTCACATACTCATGGCGCCGCAGCGCACCGATACAAATGTAGTTCCCAGGGGGCAAGTAGCTGCGATGATGGCTTCTTTCAAAAAACCGAGTTCCAAGGATGACCAAGGTGAGGTTGCCGATATTGAACTAATTATATTATTAATAATAGTAGTATTGATAATGCTTAATAATAAATATGTTGCTGAATTTGAGCCAATGATTTTCTTGATGCTAGTACTATTGATAAAATACGTTTTTTTGCAGACGAGGAACGCGATGGCATAAACGTTGAGCAAGCCGAATGGATTTAAATTCTAAATTATGACGCACGTGTTGATGTCTGTCACGTGCTGTCTTAACACGTGCTGTCTCTCAGGTGCTGATGTCTGTCACGTGCTGGTGTCTGTCACGTTCTGTTGTCTGTCACGTGCTGATGTCTGTCACGTGCTGGTGTTTGTCACGTGCTGATGTCTGTCACGTGCTGATGTCTGTCACGTGCTGATGTCTGTCACGTGCTTGTATCTGTCACGTGACAATGCCTGTCAGGCAGATGTCTGGCACATGCCGCCAGTGCCCCACCCACTGCTACGGCCCTGTGTATGTTACGTAAGGATGTATGTTACGTAAGGATGTATGTTACGTAAGAATGTATGTTACGTAAGGATGTATGTTACGTGAGGATGTATGTTACGTGAGGATGTATGTTACGTAAGGATGTACGTTACGTAAGGATGTACGTTACTTAAGGATGAACGTTACGTAAGGATGTACGTTACGTAAGGATGTATGTTACGTGAGGATGTATGTTACGTAAGGATGTATGTTACGTAAGGATGTAGGTTACGTAAGGATGTAGGTTACGTAAGGATGTATGTAACGTAAGGATGTACGTTACGTAAGGGTGTACGTTACGCAAGGATGTACGTTACGTTAGGATGTATAGGATGTATGTTACGTAAGGATGTATGTTACGTAAGGATGTATGTTACGTAAGGATGTATGTTACGTTAGGATGTACGTTACGCAAGGATGTATTTTACGTTAGGATGTATGTTACGTAAGGATGTATGTTACGTAAGGATGTACGTTACGCAAGGATGTATGTTACGTAAGGATGTATGTTACGTAAGAATGTATGTTACGTAAGGATGTATGTTACGTGAGGATGTATGTTACGTGAGGATGTATGTTACGTAAGGATGTACGTTACGTAAGGATGTACGTTACGTAAGGATGTACGTTACGTAAGGATGTACGTTACGTAAGGATGTATGTTACGTGAGGATGTATGTTACGTAAGGATGTATGTTACGTAAGGATGTAGGTTACGTAAGGATGTAGGTTACGTAAGGATGTATGTAACGTAAGGATGTACGTTACGTAAGGGTGTACGTTACGCAAGGATGTACGTTACGTTAGGATGTATAGGATGTATGTTACGTAAGGATGTATGTTACGTAAGGATGTATGTTACGTAAGGATGTATGTTACGTAAGGATGTATGTTACGTTAGGATGTACGTTACGCAAGGATGTATTTTACGTTAGGATGTATGTTACGTAAGGATGTACGTTACGTAAGGGTGTACGTTACGCAAGGATGTACGTTACGTTAGGATGTATAGGATGTATGTTACGTAAGGATGTATGTTACGTAAGGATGTATGTTACGTAAGGATGTATGTTACGTTAGGATGTACGTTACGCAAGGATGTATTTTACGTTAGGATGTATGTTACGTAAGGATGTATGTTACGTAAGGATGTACGTTACGCAAGGATGTATGTTACGTAAGGATGTATGTTACGTAAGAATGTATGTTACGTAAGGATGTATGTTACGTGAGGATGTATGTTACGTGAGGATGTACGTTACGTAAGGATGTACGTTACGTAAGGATGTACGTTACGTAAGGATGTACGTTACGTAAGGATGTATGTTACGTGAGGATGTATGTTACGTGAGGATGTATGTTACGTAAGGATGTAGGTTACGTAAGGATGTAGGTTACGTAAGGATGTATGTAACGTAAGGATGTACGTTACGTAAGGGTGTACGTTACGCAAGGATGTACGTTACGTTAGGATGTATAGGATGTATGTTACGTAAGGATGTATGTTACGTAAGGATGTATGTTACGTAAGGATGTATGTTACGTTAGGATGTACGTTACGCAAGGATGTATTTTACGTTAGGATGTATGTTACGTAAGGATGTATGTTACGTAAGGATGTACGTTACGCAAGGATGTACGTTACGTTAGGATGTATGTTACGTAAGGATGTATGTTACGTGAATAGTGTCATGAAAATTTGAAACAAATTTTGATAGGGGTGAAGTTATTTTAATATTAATTTTCCAAAGTAAACATAAGTAAACATATTATAACTAAATAAACAAAAAATGCAGATTGAAATAGCTCACCACAAGTCGTTTGTGACGTCAAAACTGATTAAAAGCTTCGTATTTATAGCGACGTCAACAAATTTCAGAATGCTTTGGGTTATCCATAACATAATGCAAACCTACAGTGAAATGCACTTTTGGTTTGGTCAAATGCAGTGATTAAAAATGCAGTGATAAAAAAGCTGATGATCATTATTTTGTAATAAAAATAAATCAATGATGATCAATGATGTTGCTGTATGGGAGGGTTTCTGAAATTCCTTTTCGCCTATTACTCCCCTTAGTTTTAAGCACGGTTCTGTTGCGTAAAAATATCGACTGGTGGGCTGACGTCTGCCACGCTCATCACAATGTTGTTTTTACAAGGCGATGACCCCATAGTTTTCAGCCTGGTTCTGGGGCGTAAAAACCAAGCGATATCGACTGGTCTGACCATAAAGGGTTCTAGTATCAGATATTTAGTCGATATTATAACAAAGCTCACAAATCTAATTTCTGATATTTATCAGATTTTATACCCTTAGAACTGCCATGTTGAACCTAGATTATTGCACCTCATGACTTTATAATATCAGATAATATTACAAGATTTACACATAGAAGGTCCATCTAATTACTGATATATATCAGATACCATAACTTTAGAACTGCTGTATTGAACCTTGATTATTGCATCTCACGACTTGGTAATATCAGATAATAAAGATAATCTCCGATAATACCGCAATATCGAGGAGTAAAGCAGATGGAAGGAGAGGATCTAAATAGACATCTAGTAGATTCTAATTAGATAATCTCCGATACTATCACAATATCGAGGGTCCAGCAGAGGGAAGGAGGGTATCTAGATAGACATCTAGTGATTATAATAAGATAATCTCCGATAATATCACAATATCGAGGGAAGAGGAGAGGAAAGGGGTCTAACCACTATCTAATAGCATATAATTAGAGGAAAACAATGATAATATCCTAATCTCATTATCAGATATCAGTGATAATGTTCGATATCGCGCCGACTCTCGACTATCTCGGTCCGACGAATTCGAACAATACTGGCCAGGTTTGATTTGGATGGTTCAAGCGCCTCTGTTTTTCATCATCCTTCTCCGCTTACATACTATACAACAAGCAAAATATATAGCAGGGGTGAGTTGTTTATTGGTGCGATTCTATATTTATTGATTTTGTACAACGGTATAAATAAAATGGAACAAAATACATCGAATAGTACTTGGCAGTCATTAGACGCGTGATAATTAACTTAACTATATACAGACTATCGTAAGAAAGCTATGTTTTCCGCCTTTTCTGCTTGTAGCCTAGAATATAATTACCCCACCAACTAGAACAAGATTATCCTATTACCGACTGTTCTACAGCCCAGTTGCAGGTAGCCCCTTTTTTGGGAAGGGGCTACTTGTGTTCCCCCCTCCCCTCCCCCCTGTACCCATCCCTAGCCACGCGCCTGAGTCGGACTCTACTCGTGTTCCCCCCTCCCCCCCCCTGTACCCATCTCTAGCCACGCGCCTGAGTCGGACTCTACTCGTGTTCCCCCCTCCCTCCCCTGTACCCATCCCTAGCCACGCGCCTGAGTCGGACTCTACTCGTGTTCCCCCCTCCTCCCCCCCTGTACCCATCCCTAGCCACGCGCCTGAGTCGGACTCTACTCGTGTTCCCCCCTCCTCCCCCCCTGTACCCATCCCTAGCCACGCGCCTGAGTCGGACTCTACTCGTGTTCCCCCCTCCCTCCCCTGTACCCATCCCTAGCCACGCGCCTGAGTCGGACTCTACTCGTGTTCCCCCCCTCCCCCCCTGTACCCATCTCTAGCCACGCGCCTGAGTCGGACTCTACTCGTGTTCCCCCCTCCCCCCCCCCCCCCCCTGTACCCATCCCTAGCCACGCGCCTGAGACGGACTCTACTCGTGTTCCCCCCTCCCCCCCTGTACCCATCTCTAGCCACGCGCCTGAGTCGGACTCTACTCGTGTTCCCTCCTCCCTCCCCTGTACCTATCCCTAGCCACGCGCCTGAGACGGACTCTACTCGTGTTCCCCCCCTCCCCCCCTGTACCCATCCCTAGCCACGCGCCTGAGTCGGACTCTACTCGTGTTCTCCCCTCCCCCCCTGTACCCATCCCTAGCCACGCGCCTGAGTCGGACTCTACTCGTGTTCTCTATCGCATGTGTCAGGTCACCAAATGGTCACCTCGTGAGTGAATTCCACAGTAATTTGAGTGTATTTGGTTGTCATTAAAATGTACACAGTCCGTGTCTTATAGGTGTTAGTTGGTGCGGAGGGCGCAACAGATCGACGCTCCAAATCAAGTGTCCCCGTGTGTGCATTGATAGCAAGGCACTAGTCGTGGTCACTGCTAGCAGAGCGTTTCTATCGCGTCTCCAGTGCCTTGTTTTACGAACTGGAGTCTACGCATAATTTTTGTATGCTTTTGGAGCAAGAAAAAGATGCTTCACAAGGCAAAGGTATCCTAAAAAAATGTACGAACAAGCCTTACGCCGAAATGGGCTGCGTCATTTTATCGCGTTTTCCCTAGTTCACCGTGACAAAAAGCGCTGTAACAGAAAACGCTCTGACAAAAAGCGCTATTCCCGTCAACATCCATTACTCCTAGGAAACCCAAGGTTTCCAGATTTACTAGGATACCACCACTCCAATTATCCTTGGGCACTCAGCCAGCACCCAAATTAGGGCGCGTTTTTCCTATTATTCTGGAATTGGAATGGTTGGTAGAGAATCTTTAGAATGGCATTCGGGTCATTCTGCTACAGGTAGCAGAATTGGTGGGATGGCCTTCATTCCATTCCGGAATGGGAACGCGGGATAAACTAACGCGCGCTTTTTGTATTCTAATCATTCTCATCCCGGAATCACGAGTAAAAAAACGCGCCCTTAGAATGAGCTAGGGAATTCGATTATGATGATGCGCGGTATATATTACAGGATAGTGCAGGCTGAGCTCTCTGTCTTATTCTGATCGCTGTTCGACCCTCTGTGCCCGTGTGAGGGACCGCCCGCAGGAGCGGCAGCCACGGGCCCGTCACCCAAGATGTGCCTTATTTGCGCAATCTGTAAAAAAATCACATGCACTGTAAGGATTATTGGCTATAAACGGGAGAGTGGGTGTAAGGGGTGTTGGCAAAAAACGGGAGAGTGCGTGTAAGGATTATTGGCAATAAGCGGGAGAGTGGATGTAAGGGATTATGCCAATAAACGGGAGAGTGGGGTTAAGGGATATTGGCAATAAACGGGGGAGGGGGTGTAAGGGATATTGGCAATAAACAGGGGAGGGGGCGTAAGGGATATTGCCAATAAACGGGGGAGAGTGGGTGTAAGGGATATTGGCAATAAACGGGGGAGGGGGTGTAAGGCTTATTGGCAATAAACAGGGGAGGGGGTGTAAGGGATATTGCCAATAAACGGGGGAGAGTGGGTGTAAGGGATATTGCCAATAAACGGGGGAGGGGGTGTAAGGGATATTGCCAATAAACGGGGGAGGGGGTGTAAGGGATATTGGCAATAAACGGGGGAGAGTGGGTGTAAGGGATATTGGCAATAAACGGGGGAGGGGGTGTAAGGGATATTGGCAATAAACTGGGTAGGGGGTGTAAGGGATATTGCCAATAAACTGGGTAGGGGGTGTAAGGGATATTGGAAATAAACAGAGGAGGGGGTGTAAGGAATATTGGCAATAAACGGGGGAGGGGGTGTAAGGGATATTGCCAATAAACTGGGATGGGGTGTAAAGGATATTGGAAATAAACAGAGGAGGGGGTGTAAGGGACATTGGCAATAAACGGGAGAGTGGGTGTAAGGGGTATTAGCAATAAACGGGGGAGGGGGTGTAAGGGATATTGACAATAAACGGGGAAGGGGGTGTAAGGCTTATTGGCAATAAACAGGGGAGGGGGTGTAAGGGATATTGCCAATAAACGGGGGAGGGGGTGTAAGGGATATTGCCAATAAACGGGGGAGGGGGTGTAAGGGATAATGCCAATAAACAGGGGAGGGGGTGTAAGGAATATTGGCATTAAAATGGGGAGGGGTGTAAGGGGTATTGACAACAAACAGGGGAGGGGGGGAAAGGGATATTGCCAATAAACGGGGGAGGGGGTGTAAGGAATATTGGCATTAAAATGGGGAGGGGTGTAAGGGGTATTGCCAATAAACGGGGGAGGGGGGGAAAGGGATATTGGCAATAAACGGGGGAGGGGTGTAAGGGATATTGGCAATAAACGGGGGAGTGGGTGTAAGGGATATTGCCAATAAACGGGGGAGGGGCTGTAAGGGATATTGGCAATAAACGGGGGAGGGGGTGTAAGGGATAATTTGAAATAAACGAGTGGGTGATCCACTCACCTCAACGGCAATATGGCCTTTCTTTTGCCGATCATCGCACAAATGTCGGATCTGGTTCTAGAATATCAAGTTTTGAGAATGTTAGAGGGCCGTTATTAAGCGTTGTGTGATATATGCGCGACGTGATCGTGTGGCGTGATAAACCTTTAAACGTGATATATGCGTGACTGATGCGCGTGGCGTGATACATGCGCAACGTGATGCGTATGTGTACTTCCGTTACGTGATGCATATTACGTTATGTGTATGTCCGGTGACACAGTGACGTGATGCATATTGCGTTATGTGTATGTCCGGTGACACCGTGACGTGATGTATATTGCGTTATGTGTATGTCCGGCGACACCGTGACGTGATGCCTATTGCGTTATGTGTATGCCCGGTGACACCGTGACGTGATGCATATTGCGTTATGTGTATGTCCGGTGACACCGTTACGTGAAGCATATTGCGTTATGTGTATGTCCGGTGACACCGTGACGTGATGCCTATTGCGTTATGTGTATGCCCGGTGACACCGTTACGTGATGCATATTTCGTTATGTGTATGTCCGGTAACACAGTGACGTGATGCATATTGCGTTATGTGTATGTCCGGTGACACAGTGACGTGATGTATATGGCGTTATGTGTATGTCCCGTGACACAATGACGTGATGTATATGGCGTTATGTGTATGTCCGGTAACACCGTGACGTGATGTATATGGCGTTATGTGTTTGTCCGGTAACACCGTGACGTGAATGCGTATTGCATTTGTGTATGTACGTAGACACCGTTACGTGAAGCATATTGCGTTATGTGTATGTCCGGTGACACCGTGACGTGATGCCTATTGCGTTATGTGTATGGTCGGTAACACCGTGACGTGATGCATTTTGCGTTATGTGTATTTACGGTGACACCGTTACGTGATGTGTTACGGACCACTTACCAGTTTGTTTTCTAGTCGCTCTTTGCGTTTCCGCATGATGGCGACTTCCGAGACATGCAACAAACTCGTTTGGCCGGATTCCTGATAATAAAGAGACAAAGGCCTCAAATACAGTTATTTTAATACAGTGACCAGGAGCGAGAAAAAAAAAAACAACAGAAAAGACAAGGGGATAAATTTAGCTTATTATCATCATTTTTCGTTGCCTATTTATTGCTTTATCATATTTTATTATATACATGGCAAGATTACCCGATTCTGGTTGGCTGAGAGTAGTGCAGTTATCAAGTAATTCAGTGCAGTAGTACTGGACGCTGAAACATAGTCTGGAATGGACCCTGTCTGTTACACTTTCACCTCCTCCAACCACGATCATTTTTGAGATACAAAAAATGTGTCTATTTCTATAAAAGTTTGCCATGTATATTTTAAAAACCATACTATTTTTCATTCAAGTTAAAAATAATTTCCACACGTGAGTTTCTCAAAAGCTCAAATTCCAAACTAACTCGTGCAATTATTTCCAAATTGAACTCCAAACCGTATATGATTTCAATTTTTTGTTTCTTCTGTTCAAAAATCCACGATTTGATTAGAACCTATTAGTTCTAAGCACTAAGTTGTAACTGCGAGTGCTCTCACCTTGACTGCCGACGACACGGGGGCCATACTTTTCTTAGCATTCTCTGTCTTCATGATGGTTTTCGTATCCTTGCCCTCCTTCGCCGCCTTGTTGACGGGCTTTTTGTCTACAACCTGCTTCCCCCACAGTTGAACGATTACGGACTTTTTCATCAAGTAATCGATGAGCTACAAGAAGGAATAACAAATTGTTGAGCACTTTTTCTCTTATTGTTCCCCAGATGTTTGGCGAGTAATGCACACTGCACTACAATTTACCAGAGCTTATCTAAAATAGATGGTATAGCTAGAATGATTACAGACAAGCTGTAGAAAAACTAGATGGTCTGCGTAAGCGTGGTGTAAACAAGGTATAAATCAACACAAGGTTGAAAAGGTATGTTAAACGCCTCTGTGAAACAGAGTAGTTGCGCTGACGTTTCGAGCGTTAGCCCTTCGTCGGAGCAAAAGAAAACTGCCCTGACGCTCGAAACGTCAGCGCAACTAGCGCAACTACGAAGGGGGGATGGAAGTGGTCCTCCCTGCTAGCTACATATTTAACTCAAAAGCTTTAAAAATGTAGATGGTTTCGCAATTGTGGACAACACGGAAAACCTTTGTGCCCTGAGCTATAACATCCGAGGATTCTGCCTATGAACCCTTACGCTAATTGCAAAACGTAACAGTGTTGTACTTTTGGCAACACCATCCGCTGATCTCGTTCTAGGATCTTGGAAAGGGGGAGGCCTCACCTTCTGGTTGACTGGATTGAAGCTGAATTTCCTCTCATAGTTAAAGTCCGGGTTGGTCGTCCCTGATACAATATTCGTTTTTGGGTCGTCTTCGTTATACAGTGAATACGTGCAATAAACATCCTAAAGAGAATGTTAAACATTGGTGTTTATAACGTACTGTTCTTCCTCACCAGTGAGGAAGTGCGCTTGACTGCCTCCATTAAATGCCAACTGGGGAATCGCCAGATTTTACAACCTCCTACCCCTCCTTGTGCGCCAGGGTCCACCCCTCCTTGTACACCAGGGTCCACCCCTCCTTGTACACCAGGGTCCACCCCTCCTTATGGACGAGGGTCCACCCCTCCTTGTGCACCAGGGTCCACCCCTCCTTATTAACCAGGGTCCACCCCTCCTTGTACACCAGGGTCCACCCCTCCTTGTGCACCAGGGTCCACCCCTCCTTATGAACCAGGGTCCACCCCTCCTTGTACACCAGGGTCCACCCCTCCTTGTGCACCAGGGTCCACCCCTCCTTATGAACCAGGGTCCACCCCTCCTTGTACACCAGGGTCCACCCCTCCTTGTACACCAGGGTCCACCCCTCCTTGTACACCAGGGTCCACCCCTCCTTGTACACCAGGGACCACCCCTCCTTATGAACCAGGGTCCACCCCTCCTTGTGCACCAGGGTCCACCCCTCCTTGTACACCAGGGTCCACCCCTTCTTATGCACCAGGGTCCACCCCTCCCCCCATCCTTGTGCACCAGGGTCCACCCCTCCCCCCATCCTTGTGCACCAGGGTCCACCCCCCCCCCCCCCCCATCCTTGTGCATCAGGGTCCACCTCTCTCATAATACCCCTCCTTGCCCCTAGAGTATGAGAAGGGTCGATGTTGGAGCTTGAGGATGGAAGTTTGCTGGAGGAAAATCCATGAAATTTAGCCACCGCAAATTTTTTCTAGAATTCGAGTGGCGAAGAAGCCCGGGGCTTATTCCTTCTTACAACATTGTCGACAAGATCACGGGAGTACTATAAGCCTAGTATGGATAACGCATACCGTATACTTTTTTGGAATACCGCGGGCACTCGTTATCCGAACGATAAACTGCAGCGCTTTCCCAACCAGCTCTTGAGGACTATCGATAAAGATGTCGGAGTCCGCAGTGATCTCTTTGCCTTTGCTGTCCAATGGTAAGACTTCAACCTGAGTGAGTATTGAGTCCGTGACTTACATTTGTCGGTTTTAGCCCCGATAAAGGTAGAGGGAAGAGGGACTTTTTAGCTATAGACATGACGGGAAAAGTGATCAGAGAAGAGAGGATATAAAAAATCCCCCCACCCCCTCTAAAATACCCCTCCTCCCTCCAAAAAGGTTCCATATTCTCCTGACGACGAGCATTTTTGCTTCTTCCATTACAGGGAATATTCTATCAACTGCAAATTTAGAAAAAAAATATAGAGTCTAATAGTGATGGCTGCAATACTCACGTTCAACACACCAACATCACGTCCCTTGTAATCGGCGATGTTAAGCTGCTCTCTCATATCCAGCTAGAATACAACAAAAACACACATTATTTGTTAAGGTACTGGTAAATCAGATAGTATGTTTTTACTGGTTTGCTTCGAAATGTCAGGGTGGTCACGATAGCGCAAGTCGTAATGTAAGCTGGACTTAGCCCTAGCGTCGAAGCCTGGTGTCGTGGGTTCCCTCTCATTGGCTAGCCAGGTTAACCGTTATGTTTTACTGCGAAATCGCTACCGAGTCGCGTAGATACGTCACACAAGTCGTTATCTTACCACGTATCCCAGGCTCTCCATGGAAACGTCCACGCAGCCAATCATAACCTGTGCATCCGGGGACTCCGTAAATGGATCACGCTCGTCGGGTAGTCTCCACTCCTCCCCCTCCTCGTAGTTTTCGTACATTTCCTCCATGAGGAACTTCCGGTTGATAAACTTGTTCCGCGGCCATAGCCATTCTAGACCGGTATCAAGATTCTTCATGCAAACGTACGGCTGAAAGACATTGATATTGTTCCAAATAAGCCAGAGTACTAGGATTTATGTGATATACTGTGGAACTGGTTTTCTATGACAAAATGCATGCAGATACCTCAGGCTTCCCTTCGCTTTCTCCACGTGCTTTTGCCGACATCAGAACAACCTCAAAAGCGACCTAGAGGGAACGGCAGAACTGTCAATATATAAACATAAAATGCAACATAATATACAATACTCTCGGCAAGCCATCGACATATTATCGGCATATTATCAGCAAGTTGTCGGTTAACACTCGGGTGCTCTCGGGCTCGGCAATTTTTACACGATATCGCTACACATCACTTTTATATGTTTGGATAAAAGTGGTAGTTTTCTCACCTTCCGATCCAGCTCCATGCTAATAGCGTTCGCCTGCTCCACCATCGGCAGTAGATCAACCATATCTTCCTTCCATAAAAGTGCCTCTATAGTTACAAAGGAAATAATGCTGGTCAAATAAAAAACCTTTATATAAAAAACCTCGATATGTGTCTCATTCAGAAAATCTCTGCAAAATTTCATGATGTTACAACATTACACATTTAAAATTGGATTATTTTTACTAAAAAAATAATACGCTAAATCTATAACGTATACACGAATTGCAAATTTGTTATAAAAAATGGTTCATCATGCCTTTCTATCCGACCTCCCCCCTCCCTGTTCTCTCTCTTGACCCACTCCCCGTACGCATACCCTTTGACTCATCGACTTCAATGCCAGAATTTCTAGCAATTTCTTCCTGCGCCATCTCGTAAGTGAAGTCCTCCATCTTGTTCTTGGAATTATCAGCTTCCTTCGGGTGATGGAACACGAAGAGGTTGCTTGAGCCCAGCATCAGCCTAAAGACGGTGTAAACCGGTTAGGCAAGCGAAATAGGCTTCTAAAACATCATTAAACAATTAGATAATGCCTGTGAGACTAATTAAATATTGTTTTATCAGGCTACAGTTTTTTAAAGGAAGTTGGTGTGTTTGCTTGAAGAACGTGAAGCAACATGTACACGCTTGCGGGCCTATTTTTTGTATGTTATATCAAATAGCCCTCGCTCTCGAGGATGTGCATCACGTGTTACCTGTCAAAATGGTGAAGCTCCTCCTCTTCTGATACAGGCTCGCCGTTGAGAAGCACCTTGGCGTCACCATCCGGGGTTACTGTGATTTTTCCTCCCTCATTATTGATTATACAGTGCACATCTTGAATGCTTAATTAAAATAAAACACGAAGACTCGTGAGCAACGTCGATTAGACAAGCGCATAAGAACTACTTCTAGGAAGGGATATATAGTCATAGAATGTCAATCAATTACTCCGTTGTTAAATATCAATATTTTTTGGGGCCAAAATTGTCGTTTTTACCAAACGTGGTCACTTCCATATAAGGAAATTAATCATTTCCTTATTTGGAAAAACTGTAAATTTGGTGTTATTTTTAACGTGTGAAACTCTAATCGGAAAAGAAAAACAGTGACTGTGACCATCTTTAGGTAATCGAGAATGTCTCTAAAAAGAGATTTTTCTCGGCAACCAGACCTCTAAAATGACGTTTTCTTCATATCTGAAAATACAACAGTCTATTTGCAAAGAAACTTTAAAATAACCATCACGATAACTCTATCAACAATATTTGAAAGAAAGCAACTCAGTTTCTCGCGAGAATTGGCCAATGGAATGAAATGGATGCTTTGTGTCACCCAGTATTGTGACCGGCCTTCTGTAAGGAACGACTTTTTAGTATGAATTGAATTCGCCTGGTGATCCATAACGCGCTCAACAAAATGACACTAGCAGAATAGAATAAGAAAACGTGTATTTAGAGCAACTGAAGTATAATCCCAATCTTTCGAACCTTCGATATGTTAAACTTCCTTCGATATTTTGAACTTCCAAGTTTATTGAGATGATTTTTGTCGTGCCACAACTGCGTTTTCTTATATCCTACCCAATTTATTTTTTGTCATGTGTATCGCATTGATTACTTAAAGCTCACATGGATTAGTTTAAAAGTATACTAAGATGATATGGTGAGAAATCCAGGCCTTGACTAGCACTTACTTCAGTCCATTCAACACAATGTCAGCAGGAGGATCTGCCTTCTTGTTCCCAATTCTGTTTTTTCCTGTACAAAATCAGAAAAAAGCACTTTATTCCATGAAACCTTGAAAACAGGTTTTAGGGTTTTTTCATTCTTTCATTTTTTTAAAATAAAGTATAAAAAAAGCCTCAACTTTTGTCTCAGCTTAACGTATAGAACGCCGGGGACCTTCATTTTCACCGAGAGAGCCTTTCGCCGGCAAGTTCGAGTTTGTTCATAGCAATCTTAAAACTTAACCAAATTACTAAATTTCCAGCCATTTAAAACCATTACTACAAGCGTTTTCATTAAACAAAAGTTTTAAAAAGTTGCAAGAGGACTCTAAACAAAATCCGATCCAGCAACTCTCTTTTGCGCACAAATCCTATCACTTGAAAACATAAGAGCATAACATTACGGGAGAGGATTTTCTCTTGAGGTAGGTCTCTTTTCAAGAATGTTATACAAACTATAATTATTTCCGACAAAATACTCGAGACTCATTAAAGATACTATTAAGTACACCACGGCTCCTTCGCAGATTCTTACCGTCGTCCAGAAGGTGTACAATCATTCCTGTTAATTGGGGATCTGGGTTAAGATTCCAGAGATGTGGCGTTGCTTGGCGTTTCCTTTTCTCCTCTTCCTTATCCTTACAAGAGCAAAAGAGAAAATTTTAATTAATTATATCCTTGGGGTATCTCAGACGTTACTTTTACGAGCGAGCCCCCCTTATATTTTCTCGGACCCTCTCTTTATTCTCTTGAAATCTCTCTATTATAGAAAGAAAAAAAGCAACCATGATGATAAAAACAATCTTCCATTACCCTGCTGGCAGAACTGTGAAAAGGGTTTCTGTCAGGAGGGTTAGCTTCCATAGGGATCATATTCAAGTTTCCAGAATGCTTCATTAGAGATTCCTTACTCTTGATTCCAATTGGGATTCCTTCACTTTATCTTCCCAGTTCTTATTCATGTCTTCCATCTCCTTTGCAGAATTAGCCATCTAAAAACGGAGAGACAGGAATTCATTCCGAAGTAGGCAGCAAATTAAAGAATACAGTTTCAGGGATTCATTGCTTGATTAAAAATTGGCGACTGAGAAATACTCACAGAAGCCCGCAGATCTTCTTCTATTTGTTTCCTAAGCTTTGCCATTTCTAAAACAAAATATCAATATTATTAGCACGTCTTTATTGGGCTACTGGGCTAAGCTTCCCTTAAACACTCTTTATAAAGAAATTCCAGACATTTTCCTTTAACACACTTTATAATAAACGTCCAGATTTTTTTCCCTTAAGAGTGTTATAACAATCTATATAGTAAAAGTCGAAACTTTTTCCTTTAACACTCTGTAATGTCCGTCCCGTCCGTCTGTAAGATAAGCAGTCAAATGCACCCTGAAGACACTCGGAGAGTGGGCCCACAGTAGTTGGCTTTGGTTGTTGTTTGGTTGTTGGGCTCCCGCCTTGCGTTTATTTGTGATCTAATATGTAACCTTGTGGTAAAGCTAATAATAGAATTAGGACTACGTTCCTGGTTATGCTACCAAGTAAAGTGCCGTATCAGGCGGAATATTGGAGGGGCAGAAACATTAAGCACAACCATGCCCCTACTGGTCATTCCCTTATAAACTTTAAAATTATTGGGGGCACTGCCCCCCCCCCCCCCCCCTTGCTATGGCCCTGGAGTACACGGTCTTCTCAACGTTAATTGAAGTAGGTGTTTTAATTTAACTTTGTAGTACCACTGTTAATTGAAATAGGTGTATTAATTCAACCATGTAGTACCTTCGTCAGACAGGCCCTCTTCCTCGTCATCGTCATCATCAGTAAGCGTGATCTTCCCGCCCTTCTCCGCGGCCTTCAGCATCTCCATCAACTTCTCGTTTTGTTCCTGTAGGTCCCGGATCAGTTTTTCGGTCGGATCTTCATTCACAGTAGCGGTGGTTTTGATCTGCTTTGCACGATCGGCTATCAACATCAAGCATAAGTACATAAGAACCGCGTATTAAGGTCCTTCTATATCAAGCTAGAAGTTCCAGTAAAATTAGACTTGTTCAAATCAGGGAAGTGGAAGGTGGAATAACATTGCTTGCTACTTGTAAATGTCAAACGTAACTAGACTGACGAATAAACAAGCGACTTTTGGTGAGATGGAAACGCCCTAAATTTAATTAAAATCTACGAGCTTACCATATCTGAGGGTGCTAAGTGTTTCGTCATAGTTGATATCCGCTGGACTTATAGCTGCGATCTAAACACAAGAGACATTTATTATTTGCTGTAATAAATAATGCGTTTTTGATAGGAACACATCCTAAACTAGCCACACAGACGCAAAGAGATCAACAACGTAAGAACCTGTGTGTATATGTGAAAACCCGGCCTTAACTCACCATTGCTGTCTTGCTGTTTCCTGCAAGCGCATTCTTCAGGAGAGATGTCAAAACTGAGTCTCTGTATGGAACTGTGACCGAAAAGGAGAATGTTTTAACATACAAAACAAACAATGGGACAAACAAAGATTATCAGTTACATTGTAACAACTGCAACAGTACCTCGAACCGCTTTCCCATTTGCCTTGTCGACCAGAGCTGTTGACGAAAAACAACTTCAGGGGCGGATCCAGGATTTCAAAATGGGTGGTGAAAATGGCTAGATTGACGGCTTATAACTGATCCAGTGGTTCTTGGTAGGTCACTACATAGATCTAAAAATACTTCACGCTGAATTGGATTTGCCACATCAGCAAAGTCAAGCAGGCAAAGTAAAACCTCCCATCCCTCAGACATTTATTTCCTTCAAACAAAGTGACTTTACTTTTTTACTACAAAAGCCCTGTATCCGCCACTGAACTTCTTTTACACTTTTGCTTAAGAGTTGGAATAAAGCTATAGCAAGGACTAAAGGTTAACGGATGGATATGTTTACCAGAGATAACGTTTCCCAAAGCGGAAAGCGACTGGTTGATCGCGGCCCCTTCTTTTAGACGATCGCCAGTTGCACCCGTAGAGTCGGCTCGTTCACTGAGAATAAGGGGGAACGTCTCAAAACATAGATACAAGGATGCTGGTAATAGTCACAAGGTCTGTGACAAAAGGATTTGGTAATCGGATCGCACGCTGTATGTGGAAAGGGAAGAGACGGCTAGGTGGAGGAGTAGGTGGTAGGAGGGGGTCGCCGACGGGTGGGAGGAAAGGGAGAGGAGCAGGAGGAGGAGTTGGGGGGGGGGGGGGGGGAAGAGGAGGATGAGGAGGTGCGAAGAAGTTCGAAATAAGATGTCTTATGATGGCCTCACCTGCCAGCAAGATCCACGAGGTTGATAACTGAAGTCTTTGCCGTCTCCTCTCCGGCGGCATTCTTTGATTTCTGAGTAAATGTCACTCCAACGATTGTATGAGCTCGGCTAATAATTAAAAAGGTAAGTGAAGATTATATAACCTTTGCTTAAAATGTTCTAGGCATATCATCTTAGAAATCAAACGCAACTGGTATTCGAACAAAACGAACGTTATTAAGCTCTGAATACACACATTCGAAGTTTTTTTTTACAAGTTAGCCGGAATCGAGCAATCTTATATTTTCTAAGTTCATACGCGAAAAGGTGACAGGTTGAGAAATATGCGATGCACTTTAGGGTCTCCACGTGTCCATCAGTGAACACTGTCAAGAGACGGATCATTAGCAAAGTGACGGTAAGTTCCAGCCGCCGCTAGGCCTCATCGACTGCGGGCTTAGAGAAACAAGCTGGAAATCGAGCCTATTTTTTGGCCTTTTAGCTGGAAATATATACATTTCTTCCTTATTTTCAAATATTTTTTGCACCACACCGCATTACCTGCTCGTTGCATTCATCTGTGTGGCGGCCACTGTTCGGTTCCTGGTGCCATCCTCCATTCTATCTTCAATCTCCTGATAAGAACTGACAGGCAGGGTCTTCAGCCCTTCCGCATAGAACCCTTTCTTGGGGTGTTGGCGCACACGTAGCCCTTGCTTGGATGAAGAAGGGTTGAGAAGATCGCGAACCTTCTCATTGTAGATTTCGAGCATACTGAACAGAACCTAAAAGTTAAAATACAAAAATATTTTGTTATTTTAGACATATTTGCTTTATTGAAAAATCTGGTGAGAATAAGCGATACTGCCAAAGTGTTTGTTGTGGGGGACAGAAGGGTACACGTCAACCCTTTCTTGGGACAAAAAGTGTTGAGAAAATTGGTATGAGCCTTTTTTTAAAGATCCTCAAGCACATGACCAAAACCTTAACGTTAAAATACAAATATATTCGTGTGATTGTGATAGTGTGATGGTGACTGACTTTAATAAATATTGCCCACTTTTTGGCGGCCAAGGGGGGAGGGGGTGTACGTGCCCCTTTGTCTAACCCATTAGATTTTTTACGTTTTTGAGAGGGGATTCAAAACGCCCCTTTCTCCTCGGTTAGACATATTACGCGCACTGATCTTAATCTAATTTTCAAATTCTTTTGATGTAGGCTAAATTTAGTGTTTTCTCGACTTGCTGGTACTTACTTCAAATTGGTCTTTTCAAATTCTTTTGATGTAGGCTAAATTTAGTGTTTTCTCGACTTGCTGGTACTTACTTGATGTAGGCTAAATTTGGTGTCTTCTGGACTTGCTGGTACTTACTTGTTGTAGGCTAAATTTGGTGTTTTCTCGACTTGCCAGTACTTACTTGATGTAGGCTAAATTTGGTGTCCTCGACTTGCTGGTACTTACTGGATGTAGGCTAAATTTGTGGTTTTCTCGACTTGCCGGTAATTACTTGATGTAAGCTAAATTTAGTGTTTTCTGGACTTGCTGGTACTTACTTCATATTGATCCTGGGAACCCTCAGCTTTCTTGGCATCAATTCCTTTGAACATCTCATCACAGAAAATCGGCACAATCCCTTTGTTTGCACCATAGCCCACAATAGACCAAGACTTGCCAGATCCCGTTTGCCCATAAGCAAACAATGTACTGTTGTACCCTTCCCATGCATTCTGCAATACTGTCTTGCCAACGTCTTCATATACTCTTCGCTACATAATATAAAGCATAAGAGTAAATGAGATGAAATATCTATTGTAAAGCGCCAGCTTCCCCAGTGGTTTCTTTGTGACCGCCAATAATGTGCGGTGAGAAACTGGACCTCTGGCTAAACATTTTTATGTAGAGAATCACAGTTCCCAATGTAGCAAGCCAGGTTAATTACCCTTGAATGACAAAGCCTGTACTACTGGGCTATAATGCCACGCTCTAAATCTAATCATGACCACAGTTTTTCCAGGGGGAAGCATAGACATAGCATGGAAAATATAGACAATGTCTCAGATTTGGTGATTCTTCACTAGGGTGATTTAGATCAAAGATACCAGCAAAAGGACAGCACCTCGCGCAGGTTCAATTGCATGTGCATACTTTTCTTGCTGTAGTCACATCCTTTTCATGGCAGCATTTCATCCTTTTTCACATCCTCTCCAGGATGAGATGCCAGCAAAAACCAGCCTGTGCGTGCATCCCACATGCTTGAGGTAGCATCCTCTTGCTAGAGTGGTGGATTTAAATCACCGTAATAAAAAAATTAACTTCTTCGTGGTTGAGGCAGGTGCGCATGTCCCCTACTTGCGCAACAAAACTGAGAACCACATGTGCTCCATGAGCCACACTGAAAAACTCATCTGTTTTTAAGACCTTATTGTAAAGGCATTTCTTTTTAGGGTGCTGTGTAATGTCAGGACATCGGACATAGACAAGTAAATACAATAAATCCCTGGTAACTAGCTCAAACTCCCTGCTAACTGTCTTTATTGTTTCCCTTGAAGGTTGTTCCAGTTAATGGGATTTCACTTAAATACTTTACAAACCTGATCAGCGTAGTTTGGCTGAGTGCCTTTAAGATACCCAGTGTCATCCTCCTCAAAGCCGTCATGCGACCAATAGCTGTAATCAAATGTGAAGCTTTTTGGATCATCATTGGGTGCCGCAGGGTCTGTCAGCATGGTCGTAGGCCCCTTCATCTCAACAATCAGTTTAGCATCTCTAGCTCTCTCTCTTTTATTGTGAGGAATGTTAAGGAGGTTATTTTTGGTATTGAAATAAACACAAATATGAAACAGAACACGATTCAACTGGCAATAAAAGTAGAAATGAACATGAAATGGAGGGATACAGAAATGTACCCTAAATCCATCAAAACAGGGACTGCATACAGGTACATGGCCAGAGAGGCCATGAGAGGCCAGAGAGGCCATGAAAGGCCATGAGAGGCCATGAGAGGCCATGAGAGGCCAGAGAGGCCATGAGAGGCCATGAGAGGCCATGAGAGGCCATGAGAGGCCATGAGAGGCCATGAGAGGCCATGAGAGGCCACGAGAGGCCACGAGAGGCCATGAGAGGCCAGAGAGGCCATGAGAGGCCATGAGAGGCCATGAGAGGCCATGAGAGGCCATGAGAGGCCATGAGAGGCCATGAGAGACCATGAAAGACCATGAGAGGCCATGAGAGGCCATGAGAGGCCATGAGAGGTCATGAGAGGCCATGAGAGGCCATGAGAGGCCAGAGAGGCCATGAGAGGCCATGAAAGGCCATGTACCTCTGCTTGTGCCCCTTTGCTCATGTACTGAGATGGTAGCCATTTAAAACATTTGAAATGTTGGTAAAGAGGCAATTAATTTTCAGCAGGGGCGTAGCCAGGGGGGTGGCCTAGGGCCCCAACCCTTTTAACAGCCAAAAATACAGTATTAAATGTACGATACATTATCTAAAATACAGGAGAAAATGCCTTGAAAGTCCCTTTTGGGCCCCCTCCTGTTAAAAATCCTGACTATGCCACTGTTCAGTGCACATGTTTGAATCCAAAAAGTTTCTAGATGTTATCTAGCAACCTTATTATCGAGCTAAGGATAACATTGTGAGCTTAACCTTTTTGCTAAGAACGATTTATTGCTCTGGACCCCACCTAGCATCCCGCCAGGGAATGGTCACCCAACCCTTTCCCAGCATCAACCTTAATAACCTGACAACCCAATGTCTGTGTGCAAAGTGGCCATCTTGACATAATAACAGCACAAGATGATAAACTTGTCTATGATTCATGATTACCTTTTGTTTAGTACACCAGCAACATAAGACGAACAACACCACAGGAACATACTTGTGACTATGATAACTTTGCTTTAGTAATTCATCTCAGGACTCATCGGTAGATTCAGTAATTCTATAAACTCCAAAAGGATTATAGCTTGTATGGTGCTCAAAAAAACTTGGCTAATGGTTAACTAGATGTTTAACCTGATGCAAATACACTGAAATTTTTAAACGCTTGGTATTCGTATGTTATTGGTATTAAAAAAGGGGACGACCCATAAAAATAGGATCATTAAAAATTTACGTAAAAATTAATTGATACATATAAATGATTTGATCAAAATTGAACTCTCTCAGAACCATAATGGAGTGATGCCCTTGCTTTTGAACGTTGCGTGGCGATGGGAGTAATCCAAAATACTTTCTATGTCGCAGTAACAATCAATCGTAATAGCAAACGTAGAATCCCCTAATCTGTTTTTACTTAACAACAGCTCTGCGACTGAATCCTAAAAAAAAGTTAACTGAATTCTATTAATTCAGGAACCAATCGATTTACAAACGCAATTTGAAAACTAAACCTGGCCAGATCGGACGGCAAGGCAAAAGGCAAAATGCGTCTATCAGTACCTTACAAAATCGTATGAAAGGATATAAAAGGCCTGACTCGAACGGCGACCTTGATATTCTCCGCCATGTTTCTTGGGACCTGTTTGTCAGTCAAACTTGTAAACTGGATACCAGAGTTGTTCTCCTTCTTAGATATCACCGAGAATCGATTAAAAACCTAACCGATTTCCGACCCAATATCTCTTTGAGTTTTTTTCTTTTCAAAATTTCCACGTCAGTTAATCCAAGATAATTATAATGTGGAGGAAGACAGCAAATGTTTTGAAGTTGTTGCTATGCAAATATAGTAAATACAGCGACACACAGGGTGTCCGAGAACTTTCCAATCGAATGATTTTCATGTCTACATAATAAATAAAGCTTCTTTCCGGGATTTTATTGACATGTTCTCGCATAACGATTTATAATCTATAAGTTGCGATACTATGCTACAAGGTTCGTAATCGTTATACGTCAAATGCTTGGACATATTTTGTGGTACAAATTGTCACGTATGACGTGACACAAGGGGAAAGTTTTTGACCATAAGCTTATCGATTTGCATCGTAAATTCATTGATTTTATGTGACCATAAACTTTTCTTGACTTTTCTTTCTGAATTTTCAACCAATCTCTTTTAATGAATACACAATTCCCAGTATTAAAAAAAGAAGAATGAAACATTTAAGTGACGAAAAAAAACTTTTTTTATTCCAATATATATTGCTAAAAAAAGCTGTTACATGCTAACCAAATCCTAAAACATAAAAAAGCATCCTTTATCATAACTGAAATTATGTTACATCAAATGGAAATTTTGCTAGAAAATGTGAAGACAAACAATAAATAAAATATAGTTTAGCAAAAGAAGTTGACAAAAAAATTTGGTTTACTTGGAATACACTATTTATGAAACAGTGTTACAGCTGATTTAGACAGTGCGATTTAGTTGCATGCAACTTGGCTGAAACACCTCTTCCAGGCCTACACACTACAACACTTGACTATGATGTTGTGGTGTAGATCAGGGCTAAGACATTTGGAAGGCAGGTCATATATGACTAAATCGTGCTGTCTGAATCAGCCTTTAAAGGCTCTCGAATGTACCAGGGTATTACCAGCACTTGAAATCGTGGCAACAGATATTTGTGATATTATATTCTAAATAGTATCTTCTTTCCTATGTGGATGCAGAGACAGCATTGCGGCCTTGCTGAAGCTGTGCCTGGACTTTTACATTAAAAATCTCAACAACAGCTAGAAGAAAAAAAACACATGCAATATCAGCACAAAAATATATAAATAAATATAAATTGGCAATTCTTTGCAATCTGTGTCTTAAAAAAAGATTAAAAAAGGGGAATAACAAAAGCTAGAATCTACTCAACAAAAAAAAAAAGATGGGGAGGTGTATACAGTATCCCTCCTCTGCCCCTTGACTATTTCTTATTGAAGAACCATCAAATACATTTCTTGTACGCTGATTACTGCACACAACCGCATACCCTGTTGGCAAATCCTGATGATGAAGTTGTTTAACCACATTAAACACACAAATATGAAACACATTAAACACACAAATATGAAACACATTTATCACATAAATATAAAAAAAATTATACAATAACAGTATCAGACACATTTAGCACACATATAAAACCCATTTGACACATTTTAACAAATTGCATTACAGACCTTGTCTCATTTTGTGCTTCTCAATCAGAATTGGTTGAAGCTTTTCTATTTGTTTTGTCACATAATCTATTTTCCCTTGGAAATAATAAGCTGCATCATTAAGATTCTGAAATAAAACATACACACTATCATAAGACAGTATAGTCTTGAAGATAATATTCTCTTTTGAAAAGGTCAAAGCCACTACAGCAACTGCTATTATCTTATTTTTAACTCACATGCCTTTGTATCACACGATAAAAAGATTGGCAAAGGAAGTATCACAGGAAGACATTAGAGCACATGAATATAGCCCTTTTCCATAGTGTCGTACATGTGCATGTGACGTTTAACACTATTGTTTACCTTCTCAGCAAAGTAGCCAGTACCAATATCGACCAACACAGTATCTACATTCTCTAAAGTTCCCGGAACATACATCTTATTATTTGTCAAGGGAAATGTACAGTAATCTAAATCTGCTGAATACCATGATATTATTCATGGCATTGAAACACACAGCGTAAAAATCAAATTGCAATTCAGAAGATGATTTAATTCTCTCCAAAACTCTCCCAATATTCATATCAAAATTCAGATGATATATTTTTGTTCGATTTCAACAAAACCTCACTGAGCCAAAAAAAAACTTTTTAGCAGAAAAATACAAATTTCATGCCTTTTTTCAAGTTGATGGCCGAAACTCATTACTAAAGCTATATTATAAAACACCATTTAAAAATATGTTATTCAGTTAGGTTGCAAAGGATACGGAAGCACTCAAAGGTACCAGTATCTGTTTACCTGCAATAACACAAACCATAGCAATGCTTCAGAGCATTAAAATTCTGTTTGTTACTTACAGTAAGTCACAAGACTTTGACAGACGTCAATTACACAACTTGACAAGATGTGAATTTTAGGCGGTTTTGGCAAAACTATATAGATTTGGTGTACAATCATAATATGCACATAATATAATAGTTTAACTAAAGGTTTACCTGGACCTTTACTGGTAAGCTTTTCGACATTTTCCTTCGAATCCACAAATTTCTGTTGAGCCAGCTTCAGTTGTGTCATTGAGTCACTCAGAACCTTGACTTCCTACGAAAACGAGTGAACAAACTTAGATTGGTTTAGAGTAATAGTTGCTTTTCTTTTTCGTGAATACCTCTTCGACTTGGTTCCGCAAAGCCTCGAGGTGCGGCAAAGAAAGTTGGCTGATCTCTATAGTTTGCTGTTCGGTCGCCATGTTGAATTTTCAAGGCGCGGCTACGTATTCAACCACAGGTAGCCCGATTGCTGAGTGCGTTATACGTCTCAATCTTATAAACGACCAAAGCGGTCGGAAAAAACTAATAAAACAAATACCCGAATTTGATCGCCATTTTTTAACAAAAAGAGTGCAGGTTTCACCGTTTTGTTGGGAGGTCATGCTACTCACCGACACTTGAGCCTTTAAAACGTTGGTATTATATTGCGTATGGTCGTATTTTTTTTTTAATGTCACGGATTTTAAATACACAAGATAAAGCATCGGGTTATTAGTACCATGCTATTCACATCAATATCAATAAAACAAATCACTCACTGCTATGTGGGTCTCCTCTCATGTTTACAGCGTCTACACAAAAAAATATTCGTCACCATGTATTACACTCATTTTATAAAAAAAAAAAAAAAAAAATTATAAGAACGTCCAGGCTAAGATTTTACCAAATTTTAAGAACATGCCGAGGCTCAGATAGCAGCAAAATATTGCTTTTTAGTCTTATGTCAGGAGCGTACACAGGGGGGTGCGCACCCCAATCCCCCCCCTTGGCGGACAGAAAAGGGTTATTTCTTTTCAATGAATCTTCAAATACTATGCTTTTTCCATTTGATACCTATGACTGCGCCCCCCCTCCCCCCCCCCCCCCCACCGCAACCACCTCAGCCATAATCCTGGGTACGCGCCGGCTGTTCTTATATTTGGAGCATTTTAAGGCTGAAAATGTTTTTAATGATGTTCTTAAATTTTATTGCTCCTAAAATATAGTACCCAATGAATTATTATGAGGAGAATCCCACAAATGATCAATGGCAATATAATATTTATGGTTGATATTAATAAACACAATTTAACACTGCTTTTTAGCATACCAGCCAAAACTGAAAATAAGACGTTCTTATAAAAAATGAATGTCTATTCTTTATGGAATTGCAGTCAGAATCGATAATATCAAATTCACAAAATAAGGTTTGTGCTCTTCACAATCTACTTGCGAGTACAAGGGTTGGTACTGTGTCCTCATATAGTCCACGCGTCCACGATATCTGATTATACGTGCCATCAGTCCTATGGTAAAATATTATTTCAGTCTGTTTTTTTTTCTCTTTTGCACTCATTCTGATGAAAACATTCCATTGTTGCAAGACATTCGTTCTATCATCAAAAATAAAAAAGTTTAGAGGGCTATTCGGAGGGAAAAAGGCGAAATGATGTACACAAATATATGTAATGTCAGGCCCGTACCCAGGGGGGGTGCGAACGCACCTCCCCACAACGGCCTTAGGTCCACTTTCGGTTCTCAATAGACGTGCTATTTGTAGACAAAGATATAAATCATAAGCTAGATAACTCTGGGATGTAGTCAAATCCGACAATAAACGTCCCGTGGAGATACTGCAAAGGCATAAAAAAATACCTTTTTGTTTTTTCGGGTGTGGTCAGATTTTTATCAGAGAACTCACTCTCCCCCCCCCCCCCCCCCCCTGCACCCCGGAAAAATTAGGTCCACTTTTTCGGATTTCGCACCCCCCCAAGAAAAATCCTGGGTACGGGCCTGAATGGGTAAGAGCAAATTACATGGTCCAAACTGTAAATTGGTTTTCAAAAACCCCTGAAGCGAGTATCGTCATGCTCGAAGATCCAGCGAACTTAGCAGGCGCTCCCAAAGGTCACCCCTGCGAAAGAGCTCGTAGTGTCGTTTTATCGAGGTCCCAATGTACTTGCATTTCTCAAAATTCAACTTGATAACAGTTCTGATAAACTCGAAGTAATCTACATAGTCAGCTAGCACAATGTTTAAGTTACATCTTTTTCCTACTCTTTTGATCCATTCTGTTGCTGCTTGCGTAGCGGGACGTCCGAGTGTCCATTCTAGAGTTCCGCCCGTCAGTGTGTGATACGCTATGTGCATCGCCGATGGCGTCAGAACTGCTTACGCCACACGAAAAGTGTCATCATCAACCTTTCGATCATTGACTTCTTCGAGATACGTTATCAGCTCAATTCTATTCGCGTGTGACCATTCTGTAAGGCCAGATATTTTTTCTGGAGTCCTCAAGGAGTGGCCCGGCTATAATTATCACGTTTTTCTTAGCCTTTCAAAGCTCCTACAGGCTTAAACGCGCCCCTTTTTTACCATGACGCACTAAAGTGTCACCAAAATTTGTTTTCACTAAGTCTTGCAAGCGTTTTTGACATAGTTTGTCTTCCCATAGGGAGTTAACACAAGGATGACAACCTCTTTGGGTCGCGCCGAGGTGAAATCCTTTATATCCTTCAGAAGCTCACGAATTGTTCGCTCATACAATCCATGCACAATCCTAAAGGTTTGATCCTTTGTATGAAAAACTACCCTTGCATCAAGGTACCTTATCCCATGCCTCAGTTGCTGCGTGACGTTCCAGCGCTGTGTTATGGACCAGTTATAGATGGTTGGTTTAGATTTCAAACTCAATTAAAACCTCAGTGTTTGATAATCCATGAAT
Organism: Nematostella vectensis; assembly: GCF_932526225.1. Classification (NCBI taxonomy): domain Eukaryota; kingdom Metazoa; phylum Cnidaria; class Anthozoa; order Actiniaria; family Edwardsiidae; genus Nematostella; species Nematostella vectensis. Next base: position 8,525,789 of record NC_064035.1, on the reverse strand, counting down.
GACGGTGCGATTTCGCGCCTGCTCGATAGGGTATACGTGAAAGAGTTGTGTGATCCTGGTATGGCTAAGGACTGCAGAGGGAGAGAGTGTTGGTCTTGCGGAAGCTGTTCCATCCATCCAGTGACACACCCTCGGAGTCTCGGCGTAAGGTCAAGACTTCTTCTTTGTCGTCCTTGTTTGAGGTTAACATCAATAAAATCGTAAGTGTTATCAATTGAAACGCACACAGTAAACATATTTTCACCACAAAGACACGTCGGGACATCGTAAACATTGTTTATATTGATTCTTTGCCATTCCAAGCGTCTAGCAAAAACATATCCACACCTGTTTGATCTTAGAATGACAGAATAGCGTTATACCACTGATTCTGCGAAATGGACCAAAGAGCGGCGGCTGAACAAAGATAGGCAAATGAGCCGGGGAAACGGAAGACATTCATCTAACTTAAGGATTATTATGTTGGAATAGACAATAGAGAATTACGCATTGTTATCAAGACAAAGCGACAACAAACACGTTTGTCTAAATCAAACATTTTCAAGGCTACATTTTTTATAAAAAAAGACATCGTTTTGTCATTATGTTGTATTAACTTTGAAACAAATTGATTAACACTTGCCGAAAAAGAATTACTAAGGCAACTACGTTGAGCTTGAAAAAATGTCCCACCTCATCATGGGCGATGTAATCTTTATAATGATTATAATAACCTTTAAAGCAAATGCCTCGTTACAAAACCGCAGATCTTTCTGGACTACTTATGCACAGTTGATAGACCCTCTCATGAGACGCAACACGGATAACAGGCCCGTACCCAGGGGGGTGGGGGTACAGGGTGTGCGTTTGCATCCCCCCCCCCCCCCCCCCCCCACATTGGTCCAAAGTCCACTTTCAGCTCGAAGCTCACAATAGACGTGCTGTTTGTAGACAAAACTATAAAGCATAAGGGAATTTGAAAAAAAAGGCATTCTAGATCACTCTTGTATGTAATAACAGGTAAGTTAAACTTTTTTTGTAGCCAAAATCCGATAACAAAAGTCCCGGGGATGTTCAGATTTTTATCTGAAAACACACCCCCTCCCCCCCTCCCAAGGTCCACTTTCTCCTAAACATGGTGTTAATAAGGGCATTTTGGACTCTACTTCCTACAGCAAGAACATTTGTCATTGATTTCAAATATATTGAGGATGGAACTGACTTAATAATTGTTATACCAGCTAATCTTCTAACATAGGGACGGACTATTGGAAATTTGACGGGGAGCCTCAGTATCATAAAAAAACGAGCTGAGTCAGAATGTTATAGGGGAAAGCAAGAAGAAGCACATGCACACTCACGAAAAAATATCCTGCAGAAATTCACTTACGAAAAAAATTCCGACACAACCAGAAACTGCACTCACCATCCCCACCTCCCTCCCCCATCAAATTTCCCTTACTGCACGTGCATTCTGGTGACTTTTAAAGTAGTAGCTGAGACATCAAGGGCGTAGCCAGGATTTTTAACAGGAGGGGGCTAAAAGGGCATTTTCAAGGCATTGTCTTCTGTGTTTTAGATAACGTCTCAGTAATACATTTAATATAATTTTGGCTGCTAGAAGGGGGGGCCCAGGCCCCCTTGGCCACTCCCCTGCCTACGCCCCTAGACACGGAGACAGCTGTTTGTTTTATTGTGAACACATATACAGGAATCTAGGACGGATCCATGATATTCAATGGACCACTACTACCCTGTCTACATCTAGGCGGCGTCCCGCTTGGTCTATCCCTAGTGCGCGTGTCTAGCGATCCCCGATGGGTCTATCCCTTGTGCGTGTGTCTAGGGATCCCTGATGGGTCTATCCCTAGTGCGTGTGTCTAGTGGTCCCCAATGGGTCTATCCCTAGTGCGTGTGTCTAGTGGTCCCCGATGGGTCTATCCCTAGTGCGTGTTTCTAGTAATCCCCGATGGGTCTATCCCTAGTGCGTGTGTCTAGTGGTCCCCCATGGGTCTATCCCTAGTGCGTGTGTCTAGTAATCCCCGATGGGTCTATCCCTAGTGCGTGTGTCTAGGGATCCCCGATGAGTATAGACTCAGGGATCCCTAGACACACGCACTAGGGATAGACCCATCGGGGACCACTTGACACCCTAGTGCGTGTGTCCAGGGATCCCCGATGGGTCTATCCCTAGTGCGTGTGTCTAGTGGTCCCCGTGGGTCTATCCCTAGTGCGTGTGTCTAGGGATCCCCGATGGATCTATCCCTAGTGCGTGTGTCTAGGGATCCCCGATGGGTCTATCCCTAGTGTGTGTGTCTAGTGGTCCCCGATGGCTCTATCCCTAGTGCGTGTGTCTAGTGTTCCCCGATGGGTCTATCCCTAGTGCGTGTGTCATCCCCGATGGGTCTATCCCTAGTGCGTGTGTCTAGGGATCCCCGATGGATCTATCCCTAGTGCGTGTGTCTAGGGATCCCCGATGGGTCTATCCCTAGTGTGTGTGTCTAGTGGTCCCCGATGGGTCTATCCCTAGTGCGTGTGTCTAGTGTTCCCCGATGGGTCTATCCCTAGTGCGTGTGTCATCCCCGATGGGTCTATCCCTAGTGCGTGTGTCTAGGGATCCCCGATGGATCTATCCCTAGTGCGTGTGTCTAGGGATCCCCGATGGGTCTATCCCTAGTGTGTGTGTCTAGTGGCCCCCGATGGGTCTATCCCTAGTGCGTGTGTCTAGGGGTCCCCGATGGGTCTATCCCTAGTTCGTGTGTCTAGGGATCCGAGATGGGTCTATCCCTAGTGCGTGTGTCTAGTGGTCCCCGATGGGTCTATCCCTAGTGCGTGTGTCTAGAGATCCCCGATGGGTCTAACCCTAGTGCGTGTGTCTAGTGGTCCCCGATGGGTCTATCCCTAGTGCTTGTTTCTAGTGATCCCCGATGGGTCTATCCCTAGTGCGTGTGTCTAGGGATCCCCGATGGGTCTATTCCTAGTGCGTGTGTCTAGGGATCCCCGATGGGTCTATCCCTAGTGCGTGTGTCTAGGGATCCCCGATGGGTCTATTCCTAGTGCGTGTGTCTAGTGGTCCCCGATGGGTCTACCCCTAGTCCGTGTGTCTAGTGGTCCCCGATGGGTCTATCCCTAGTGTGTGTGTCTAGTGGTCCCCGATGGGTCTATCCCTAGTGCGTGTGTCTAGGGGTCCCCGATGGGTCTATCCCTAGTGCGTGTGTCTAGGGATCCCTGATGGGTCTATCCCTAGTGCGTGTGTCTAGTGGTCCCTGATGGGTCTATCCCTAGTGCGTGTGTCATCCCTGATGGGTCTATCCCTAGTGGGTGTGTCTAGGGATCCCCGATGGGTCTATCCCTAGTGCGTGTGTCTAGTGGTCCCCGATGGGTCTATCCCTAGTGCGTGTGTCTAGTGGTCCCCGATGGGTCTATCCCTAGTGCGTGTGTCTAGGGATCCCCGATGGGTCTATCCCTAGTGCGTGATTCTAGTGGTCCCCGTGGGTCTATCCCTAGTGCGTGTGTCTAGGGATCCCTGATGGGTCTATCCCTAGTGCGTGTGTCTAGTAGTCCCCGATGGGTCTATCCCTAGTGCGTGTGTCATCCCCGATGGGTCTATCCCTTGTGGGTGTTTCTAGGGATCCCCGATGGGTCTATCCCTAGTGCGTGTGTCTAGTGGTCCCCGATGGGTCTATCCCTAGTGCGTGTGTCTAGTGTTCCCCGATGGGTCTATCCCTAGTGCGTGTGTCTAGGGATCCCCGGTGGGTCTATCCCTAGTGCGTGTGTCTAGGGATCCCCGATGGGTCTATCCCTAGTGCGTGTGTCTAGTGTTCCCCGATGGGTCTATCCCTAGTGCGTGTGTCTAGGGATCCCCGATGGGTCTATCCCTAGTGCGTGTGTCTAGTGGTCCCCGATGGGTCTATCCCTAGTGCGTGTGTCCAGGGATCCCCGATGGGTCTATCCCTAGTGCGTGTGTCTAGTGGTCCCCGATGGGTCTATCTCTAGTGCGTGTGTCTAGGGATCCCCGATGGGTCTATCCCTAGTGCGTGTGTCTAGTGGTCTCCGATGGGTCTATCCCTAGTGCGTGTGTCTAGGGATCCCCGATGGGTCTATCCCTAGTGCGTGTGTCTAGTGGTCTCCGATGGGTCTATCCCTAGTGCCTGTGTCTAGTGGTCCCCGTGGGTCTATCTCTAGTGCGTGTGTCTAGGGATCCCCGATGGGTCTATCCCTAGTGCGTGTGTCTAGTGGTCCCCAATGGGTCTATCCCTAGTGCGTGTGTCTAGGGATCCCCGATGGGTCAATCCCTAGTGCGTGTGTCTAGGGATCCCCGATGGGTCTATCCCTAGTGCGTGTGTCTAGGAATCCCCGATGGGTCTATCCCTAGTGCGTGTGTCTAGGGATCCCCGATGGGTCTATCCCTAGTGCGTGTGTCTAGTGGTCCCCGATGGGTCTATCCCTAGTGCGTGTGTCTAGGGATCCCCGATGGGTCTATCCCTAGTGCGTGTGTCTAGGGATCCCTGATGGGTCTATCCCTAGTGCGTGTGTCCAGGGATCCCCGATGGGTCTATCCCTAGTGCGTGTGTCCAGGGATCCCCGATGGGTCTATCCCTAGTGCGTGTGTCCAGGGATCCCCGATGAGTCCTCGAAATGTAGAAGAATAGTGTTAGTCGATAGAGGTGTATATGGTGTTGGTATGATATTAAAAACATTTTTCCCATTTTTTTAAAACTATTTTGAAATTTTAAATATTATATAATGATAAAAGATGATCTATGTTGTGAAATTATGGTGTTAAAATAATGATGTTCATGGTGGAATTTAAGATTTGGACATATATGCTATTCATAGTAAATATGAAATTTTTAATTGGATACACAAATAATATAATAATTACCTTGAAGTGGTAAAAGAAGTAACTGGAAGATAGTGGTTTGTTTGTGTCTAGGGATCCCCGCTAAATCTATCCTTAGTGCGGGTGTCTAGGGATCCCCGCTGGGTCTATCCCTAGTGCGTGTGTCTAGGGATCCCCGCTGGATCCCCGCTGGGTCTTTCCCTAGGCACACGCACTTTTTATTTGGTCAACCTGTTTGTTGTCGGGCATGAAATCAAAAAACATTAAACATGCCATTTTACCGGCAAAATAATAGTGCCAGTTTTCAAATGTTACACTACCAAGTCGCACATAACCAGGGAACGTAGCCAGAGTCTGACGGGGCAAGCATGATTTAGAAGTGCTAAGGTTATCTGCTTGTATAAAGGCGTGTCCCGACTGGTTGTATGATGCAATGACAAACCTCCAGCCGCCTCCGAAGGTAGGATCTCCGAGATACAAAGTACAGAAAGATTGAGAAGCGCTATTCACTAAATCAAATTGTAATCGACCAAAAAGGTACCAGATTCTAACAGCCATTTCATCTTGGTTGTAAGAGTATGTTCCATTGTCGGTATCTTGACGGATAAAATTCACTAAAGGGGCGTTATCTACAATATTCACATATGAGCCACCGGATAAATAGAGCCAAAAGGCAATGGTGATAGACTCGTTAAATTGCTTCCATCTTCCCGTTTTGAGAAGCGCGAGGTAGCTGCTCTGCGAGTGATGAAATTCCATTGCTCCTTCTGCAGTTCCCCTTGGTCCCGGGGCGTAAGTGATGCCAATGGCCACGTAGCTAGATTGGTTGCCATGGTGGCTTAGATCACGTCCGCGGTAGGTGACATTCAAAGGATAGAAAGCTTGCGCTGTGTCGAGTACTGAAAAATAATAGTTATTTTAGTCAGCTAAACTCTATTCGCTAGAAACATACGCTTTTGTGTCACAGCGGATTGGTGAGAGTACTGTAGAAATGCAACTGTATATCATCAACGCGATTCCTTCAATACTTGTTTTAGTTCCATAATATGAGCTCGAATATGAGAATATCTCTATCACATATTGTTTCTACAAACCTCATCCCCCCACCCTCCCATGCCCATAACCGTATACCCCCAATCCCTCCCATGCTCCTACCCGTCCCCCCTTTTTTTGCTGGTTTTTAAACAAGACAATTCTTTTTTTACCTTTTGTTGCTTGAGATTCCTTGACTTGAGTCCCTCCATTACTGTTTGTGCCATTCTTCATTTCAGTCGTGCTATTCGTCATTTCAGTTGTGCCATTCTTTATTTTAGTCGTGCCATTCTTTATTTCAGTCGTGCCCATCTTCATTTCAGTCGTGCTATTCCTTATTTCAGTCGTGTTATTCGTCATCTCAGTCGTGCTATTCGTCATTTGGATCGTGATATTCGTCATTTCGTTGATGTTATGGGTCTTTTCAGTCCTGTTGCACGATTTTTCGGTTGTGCCATTCGTTTTCTCGATAGTGCCATATTTTTCATCGACCTTCAGAGAAAATAAAATAACAGGTAACAAACATATGACTATTTAAGAAGAAGTTAATAGTTACGATTATAGCTTAACATTAAGAGAATATGTCATTCTCTTAACCTGGTAGCCATAAATAGCTTTATAGGGTAGGGGTTACAGACGCGGCTTGAAACCTAGCTATATATAACACCGGTTTCAAAGTCAGGTGTTAGTACGTCAAGGATGCCCTGCATGTCTTCATTCTGACCATTGAGGTGACATCGTTCAGCGCTTTTATTCGTAAAAAATCAGATTTTTCCCTTGATAATCCTATCTAGACCGTGATTGCATAGATTTTTGAAAAGACGATCCATTGTTTTAGTATAATATACACAAATTTAGCCAGATTTAGGATTGATATAATTTGTTAACGTTTTCGGAGCCAGCATCCTATTCAGACGGCGATACAACAAAATGCGATGTTGTTTATAGTAAGGAGACATGGTGTTGTGAACACAAAGTAACCACCGATGTTTTGGAGGTGTAGCTATAAATGTTTACGAATCGTTTGTGGATGAAGGGACGAACCCCCCCCCCCCCCCCCCCCTTCCTTAAAATCCTGGATATGGGCCTGTTCACAACTAATTCTGGTGGTGACAGGGCGGGGTCGTGAAATGACTACATTTCTGGATTATAAAATTATAATTTTTAAACCCACATAATGTACAACTTACCGTAAAGTTGGAGGGTCGAATTTGATTAAATATCGCATTATTCTCAAAGCGCAAAAGCCCAGTCTCCTGGCAGCGAGAAGAAAGTCCTTGAGATTTAAGCTCGCATTCTTGTTTGTCTCTGCGATAGTTGTACGAAACACAGTGAGGATTGGCTTGACAGGCAAGGAGGCAATCGTACCACTCAATAGAAGGCAGGAACCACGAGGCCTTAGCAGAACTTACTAGGACCTTGTCTCGTACAGTAAACTCGTAAAAACTGCTCGCCTTTGCTAGAAAGGCAGAAACGAAGATGACTGAAATGGGGTTAAGATTCATAGCAAGAGTGCAAGGAAGAAAAAGTTATCTGACAGGTTTCCTCAAAATGATTAGAGGTTAGATTAGATGGTTAGTACGTCAAGTATGAGCTGTATAGCTTCATTCTGTCTTGCAGATCCGCGCCTGTCTAACTTCCCGTTTTTTTCTTGATTAAAAATTTAAACGACCCATTCGTGTGACAGGATGTTTTGGGGCTGCACAACAAATTGCCGCTGTCTATTATTGGACTCATATTTTCAGTAAAATATTTATGGTTTGGTTAATCATTCGATGTGGAGTCTATTATACTGATATCCGGGGACGGGGGCGTTTAAAGATATATATAATAAAAAAAGTTAGATTAATAAAGAGGCAGGAAACGACTCATGTATAGGGAAGAACTTCTAAAACCTTAGCTTGGTAAGGCCATAAGAAGAGTAATCAAAAATCCAAATCCTTTTTACCTCCATATCCACCGATAAACTACCCTTCCCTTCCCACTATTTCGCCGCCTATGTAGTCAAACAAAGGTCTTTTTAATTATACTAGCTTTACTACTTCACCCCGCGGAGTTCAATATTACTGCGACGAAATCTTAACGCGGTTTTTATCTATTTTTAAAAATCAATTAATTAACGACTTCCAACCATTAATCCATCCTTTGAGTTAATTCCTCTGGCCTTAGCGAGAGTATTTTTCGAATTCTAAGCCACGACTATAAGAAAATGCTAGATTCTTAAAAAGGGAGTGTATTTCGGTGAACTTCAAAAGGGGATGATATATTTCTTTATATTTTCTTATTCTTATTCCTTTTGTAATATTTCATATTATTAGATTACAGGTTAATAACCTTTGGTATTTTGAAAAAATAAATATATATATGAATATGTATATATACAAATATTACACAGCGAGTCTTCGAGGATAACATAAAAAGGAGAAAAATGGGTCCATACACGAGAATGCCATTTTCTATAAGGCTGTAAGACGCCTTCACACCGACTGGCGTGACACTATTTTGCAGCTGACTGGCGTGACACTACTGTCTCTCATCATTTTAAGTATTGAATTATAATTTTGCAGGACCATTGACCAAGTCTTCAGCTTCTTCCCGCAGGGCGTCTGCTTTCTCGTTGAGTAGCATCTGCAAAATAAGGATATGATCAGCTTTTAAGATTAGCCTTTTAAATCATAAACTGGGTCCATTGCAGGGCATGTTGGGTTTATTGCATTGCATGGTTAGATTTGTTGCACTGCATGATGGGTTTGTTGCATTGCATGATGGGCTTGTTGCATTGCATGATGGGTTTGTTGCATTGCATGATGGGTTTGTTGCATTGCATGATGGGTTTGTTGCATTGCATGGTGGGTTTGTTGCATTGTATGATGGGTTTGTTGCATTGCATGGTGGGTTTGTTGCATTGCATGATGGGTTTGTTGCATTGCATGATGGGTTTGTTGCATTGCATGATGGGTTTGTTGCATTGCATGGTGGGTTTGTTGCATTGCATGGTGGGTTTGTTGCATTGTATGATGGGTTTATTGCATTGCATGAGGGTATAGCATGTCGGGCTCGCTACATTGTTTATTGTTGTTGGGTTCGATGCGTTGCCTGCCGTTTCCATTGGATCGCATCTCCTTGTTAAATTCAATCCATTTTTGCCACAAAAAAAATCACCAAGCTCATTTCTCAAGAAGCAACGCTTCCATAAACCCCAAAAATAATTTACTCACCTTAGCGGCGGACACGATCTGCTGTGCATGCTTTTTGGGAAGGTGTTCTATCTGCTGCACAAGAACTGCGGGCTCAGCCCAGGCCAGGTCACTAAGGTTTCGGTATCTTGCCTTATATAGTTGCCGGGCCCTAGCCTTCAACAAATCAGATGCAAATAATTAATCATCATTAGCGCGGCCTCAAAGGAAATATCAATCTACATGGCAATGGAAGACATGGAGCAATGACACTCCATGTGTCATAATTAAGAACGTCGAATTACCGCTTAATGGCTGTTATCAAAATTTGAAAATACATTGGTCTCTTTGCACGGAAACTTTAAAATAACCACCCATGAATGAAGTCGTATACTTAATCGAGAATATTGTATTGAAAATATATTAGTTACTGAGTTGAGTTAGCCGATGGAGATGGATGCTTTGTGTGGTTCAGTATTGTGCGGTAGCATAACATGGCGGCGTGACTAGGCTCGGGAGTGCACGCACCTGCTTGACGCCAGCCACCTCCATCAGCGGGATCAGTTCAAGGTGGGTGGTGTACGATAGCTTTCTGACCATGGCTTCCAGTAGCAATTTGATCGTCCAAAACTCTTCTAACTCCTTCAGACAATACAACACAATATATTAGTGTCAAGGCGACCGAGAGCCAACCGGACACACGTCACATGCAAGAGAGGCCAAACACGTGAGGCATTGTTGGGGAAACATTGCTGGCGGAATTGTGAAATTCCGCCAGCAATTAGCCAAGTACGCAAACATTCCCAACACATGGCCAACATGTTCTGCGTTCTGCTTGATTCATTTCAGTCTCAAATCTTTTTCTAGATGGGAAAATAGACGACGCTATAACTGGGAGTGTACCTGGGCTACCTGTGGTCAAATCTAATAATAGCCAATCTGTGAAAAGAGTCACTCAGGCTAGGTCTGAACACGAGCACAGCAATGTTGTTATAGAACTATCATTTGAAAAAGAAGTAAACGTTGCCGGCTTTAGAACTAGTATATAGGGTACACCTATTTCAAAGAAATTTACATTCGGAGAATCCATAGCCCGCATGGTTTTTGAAAACCAGGATTCAGCCATTTAGACGTTACCCATGAGCCATTGCGTGTTACGACACCTGGATTCTCGGGTGCAACCATATTTGAAATAGGTGTATATTGTTCCTTAATGTAGATTATAAAAACTCACTCGCCTCGGTAAATCGCACGAGACAGGAGGCGTACGATGCGGCAGATGTGAGCAAGTTCTGGACGAAGCCGCGCGAGACCTGGAACACACTTGACACGTGCCACATGGACGAGCCTTGCATCAACTTGTAGAGCATCAAGGATAGGTAGAACCTATGGACCACTTCCTCGCCCACCGGACACTGACACGGAGAACACATACGAGCTTTAGATTTGACGACCAAAAAGCGACGATAACTTTAAGACTAAGACAGCACGATTAAGTCGTATGCGACTAACCCGCGACACCTCTACACCTCGAGTCCGTGAGTGTTAATCGACCTACGACTCTGGTACAATGTTCGACCACGAAAGTCGTAGTGTTGTAATTCAGGGCTAAGACATGTCGTAGGCAGGTCGCATTGAGACCAAATCGTGCTGTCTAAATCGGCTGCAACCTCGCAAACAAACTTTGAACTCACAGTTGAAACTCAAAGTTGAACTCAAAGTCAATAATTCCGCTTAGGGCTACTAGAAGGTTTCGCACTATCTTTTGTTTGTCGTAAAAACCTCTAAGGGGCGCCCGCGAAAACCTCTGGATTCGTCTATGGCTAAAAAAACGTTATAAAGCTATACATTCAGGATACTCGCGCCTTATAGTGAGCAAGACGTTTTAAACTGAGTAAATTTGCCACCAGATACCTTAATCCATTGAAATTTTTTCAAGTTTAATTTGTACTCGAGTGAGTACCGTGAGCCGTTAGGATCTGTTGTTAAAGAGCCCTAGTAAGCCAAACCTGTTAAACACTTTCAGACAAATAAGCAGTTTCCTATGTAGTCGTTCTGACTTCTGTCACGCAATACGCCTGAGCTCAGTTAGTGAGCTGAGCTCAGTTAGTGAGAAATAATAACATCAAACCAAAGTCTTATACTCAATTTACAAAGTTCAATACGAAATATCCTAACCAACCGATGGGAGTAGATGCTTTCTTACATTTTGAATCTCGCTAGGGCATAATGGCGGGTGACGGAGATCAAACGCTTTCTCGATGGAGCGCGAAAAAAAAAAAAAAACGCGTGAGACATTTTGGATCGCCCTCAAAGCGCGCTTGGTCTCCGAGCATATCCTAACCTTGGTCAACCTCCGTCCATACGCCCGGCCTAACAGGTACAGGTCTGTCACGCCAATATGGCCGGCAGCTTTCTGCTCTTCGGGACCAAGAGTTGCAACCTGTAAAATGCAAGAATCACTCTTATGAACAATCAAGAAATTCTAATTGGGCACAAGGAAAACAAACCTATTGAATTATCCTAGGTTATGAAAGAGAAGTTGACTCAAACACGGAAGGTTATACCTAATGCAGGTGCGTTGAGACGCGCGCATCCCACGCGACAGCCAAAAACTCCTCAGCCTCAACGCGCCTAAAATACACTTCGAACAAAACGCAAGGATGTTCGTATCCCTTTTTAAAACACTCCATCACGCTTTTCTTCTAGTGTAACAATCTTAGCCGCAAACAGGCGTGAGCATGAAATAATAATATGAAGCCTGAGTGTAAGGTTATGTTTCCGCTCCCTTTTTCCATTGCCTGATACTCAGCCTAAGATTATGGAACACATGCAGAAAGGCCATTTTTTGAAAATTGAGGATTAATTAAATTCTGTAATAACGACTTGTGTGACATATTTTTGCACTGCACTCTACTTGCCTGACACGTTTTTGCCGTGTACCCGACTTGCGTGACACGTTTTTGCCGTGTACCCGACTTGCGTGACACGTTTTTGCCGTGTACCCGACTTGCGTGACACGTTTTTGCCGTGTACCCGGCTTGCGTGACACGTTTTTGCCGTGTACCCGACTTGCGTGACACGTTTTTGCCGTGTACCCGACTTTCGTGACACGTTTTTGCCGTGTTCCCGACTTGCGTGACACGTTTTTGCCGTGTACCCGACTTGCCTGACACGTTTTTGCCGTGTACCCGACTTTCGTGACACGTTTTTGCCGTGTTCCCGACTTGCGTGACACTTTTTTGCCGTGTACCCGACTTGCGTGACACGTTTTTGCCGTGTACCCGACTTCCGTGACACATTTTTGCCGTGTACCCGACTTGCCTGACACGTTTTTGCCGTGTACCCGACTTTCGTGACACGTTTTTGCCGTGTTCCCGACTTGCGTGACACGTTTTTGCCGTAACCCGACTTGCGTGACACGTTTTTGCAATGCACCCGACTTGCGTGACACGTTTTTGCAACTAGTCCATTAGAATTCTGATGGATCATAGTCAATCGCACAATAACGTCGGGCAAATTGTTTTTCCAAAGTATGAAATGAAACAAATGAATTTATGAATTAGTCAATTTAAGAAGAGCTTACTACCCTCCTTGCAGTTGTCGAGTCGAATGTATATCTCTAGACTCACTATGCTGTCGTCAGACGACTCATGTCTGACCACGGAACACAGTGTTTGTTGGTTATTGTTGGTCATTGGGCAGGAAAACCGGAAAAAAAGGCGAAAACTAGCAGATTCTATTAAACGTCTAGCAAGTGGGAGAGGAGCAGCTTCGGAATACCCGTCTACAAAGAGTTCACAATGGAGCTTCACATCTTGAATTCTATAGAACGAGCCAGTGAATACAAGGAAAGTGCAAAAAAGTGGTTTTCTGATGTTTTTTTATGTTGTTACTCAGCTCACCTCTCTTTGGTAGGCCATCCAGTCCGGCTGGATGGTGCCGCCCTGATCTAAGGGCGTGGTTAGGTAAAGAAGGTGAAGTTCGTTGGTGAGAACCATGGCCCCCATAGCACGCTTGATCTCGCTGTACACACTCGGGGTGTCGTCGATGTCAAGACTTCCTGCAACCGAGATACAAACATCTGTTAAATGAAGTACTGCTAATAATGATAAAACTACTAATGGAAGACGTACAATTCAGTGTGCGTTAATCCTCGCGAATTCGAGCATTCAGGGGCATTAATTGTGTCCTAATTTGGGCCAGTGCGACCGGCCCTTTGCAGTGCCCATATACTCAAACAGGGACTGATTACCCCTGTCCCGAAAAATTATTTTACCAATTGAGGAACGTTTGGCCAATTTTTTTTTAAACAAATTTCACACGGTGTAGAATCACCCTCGTAGGAAGCACGCCCTAGAGGGTGGTATTGTTAATCCACAAAAGAGTTACCTTTGTAAGTAGCAAGCCCTAGAGTGTGGTATTGCTAATCCACAATAGTCACCTTTGTAAGTAGCAAGCCCTAGAGGGTGGTATTGCTAATCCAAAATAGGCACCTTTGTAAGTAGCAAGCCCTAGAGGGTGGTATTGTTAATCCACAATAGTCACCTTTGTAAGTAGCAAGCCCTAGAGGGTGGTATTGTTAATCCACAAAAGAGTTACCTTTGTAAGTAGCAAGCCCTAGAGGGTGGTATTGCTAATCCACAATAGTCACCTTTGTAAGTAGCATGCCCTAGAGGGTAGTATTGTTAATCCACAAAAGAGTTACCTTTATAAGTAGCAAGCCCTAGAGGGTGGTATTGCTAATTCAAAATAGAGTCACCTTTGTAAGTAGCACGCCCTAGAGGGTGGTATTGCTAATCCACAATAGTCACCTTTGTAAGTAGCACGCCCTAGAGGGTGGTATTGTTAATCCAAAATAGAGTCACCTTTGTAAGTAGCATGCCTTAGAGGGTGGTATTGTTAATTCACAATAGAGTCACCTTTGTAAGTAGCACGCCCTAGAGGGTGGTATTGTTGATCCACAATAGTCACCTTTGTAAGTAGCACGCCCTAGAGGGTGGTATTGTTAATCCACAATAGAGTTACCTTTGTAAGTAGCATGCCCTAGAGGGTGGTATTGCTAATCCACAATAGTCACCTTTGTAAGTAGCAAGCCCTAGAGGGTGGTATTGCTAATCCACAATAGTCACCTTTGTAAGTAGCACGCCCTAGAGGGGTGATCTCTATCTGGTGATCTTCGCCGTCATCCACCGCTTTCACGTGTCCTAGAGAGACCAGTGTGCGGAGTGCCTCAGTGGCATGCTGGTCTGCGTCAAATGAGTCCCCTAGTTGTATTGCCATCAGTGTGCGGCTCAGAAAAGACACCAGCTCACTCTTGGTTTGACAAATCTAGGTGCAAAGATAAGATGTAGACATTCCGCTACCGTGCGATTTTTCATCATGTGCTTGTTTAGTAGATAAAGTTTATTCTAAAAGGGCATTTCTGATCATTAGTATGAAGTCAACTGGCACCAATAAATAATGATTACCCGTAATTACGCTATCCACAGAGTTTATAGTTGATGCTGGTAAAGACCATGAAAATGATGATGATGACGACGACGACGATGACGACTATGATGATGATGATGACGACAACGACGACGACCATGACGACTATTATGGTGATGATGATAATGAACACGATTATAATGATGATGATGATGACGACTATGATGATGATGACGATGAACACGATTATAATGATGATGATGATGACAACTATGATGATGATGACGATGACGACTATGATGGTGATAATGATGATGAACACGATTATAATGATGATGACGATGACGACTATGATAATGATGACGAGGATGATAACGATGATGATGACGATGATAATAAGGATTACCATGACGACGATGATAAAAGATAACAATAACAAAAATAACCTCTTGGTTCTGCATTTACTCCCCACTCTATTATTGATTTTAATGAACACATACCTTGAGTCCTAGAAGTGTGAGGAAGAGAGTGCGAAGACCTTTGTATTCTTGGTACGGTAAACTACTTTGACAACTATCAAACTCACCGCTAAACAAGGGTGCGACCTATGAATAAGGCAAGAGAAAGACTTTTGTTCCGCAGATTAACCCGTTAAAGTGGGCAAAAGCTTTCGCAAATGAGGCGCGAACGTTCAGTAGTATGTGTTTACAATGATTTATGTTCACATCTTCAAAGTCGTCATTAGTACGACTTATAAGAAATAAACACTTCTACAAGACCCAAGTGATAACAGCTAGCACAATACCCTGCGGGTTAGAACTAGCAAATCAAAGAAGGCCAATCAACCAACCCTTTGTTATTGTTAACAATTTGAAATACAACGATTTAATTCGAGAACACATTAAAAATAATATATGAATGAAATGTCATACTTTATTGACGATATATGATTTAAAATATTAGGTTACTCGCTTGAATTAGCCGATGGAAATGGATGCTTTGTTTGGAAGCATAAATCACACCTTGTGTTTGTCCGTGGTTTTGATGATAAGAATACTCTCCCCTGTGGAGTCGATACCTGCTCTACCCGCCCGCCCAATCATCTGTTTGTACTGACTTTTTCTAATGATGTTGCGACCAATATACGGTGCACGGAGGATGACCCTAGAAAATTGTCAACACATGGGAACAAGAAACTACAGTACATACAAATTGCAAAATGGTGAAGATTTTACTAAAGTTATAGCCTGCTTGCAAGCGGTACTCGGTGTTATCATCGCAGAAAACCCTCTCCGTTTGGTGATCGTTCCTGGGGGCAAACGCTAGAACGGACACAGGGCAAGATGGCGCCTGATCACCGAACCGAGAGGGTTTTCCGCAATAATAACACCGAGTACAGCCTGCAAAAAGGCTATTAAAGTTACAATTGGCGCAACATTTTGCAGACAAATTGACTTAGCAAATAGATAACACCTCATACACATTGGAAAACTATATTAACTTGACAATTAATTGGAGTACCTTTTTGCAGGCAACTTGACTTGAATATATAACATACACAGTACATACACATTGCAAAGTGGTTTAAACTTTACTATCAATTTGTGCACACCTTTTTGCAGGCAAATTTATATAGATAACTACAGAACATACACATTGCAAAGTGGTATTATATATGCCTCCTCCACAGGCATCTCGAATGTTTTTTTAATCTCAGTATTTTAATGAATTGGGGTTTCTGTGGCGAGTTGACCCGGAAACGGAAGCTGGGAGAGGGGAAGGGGAGAAAGAAAAATCAAAATCCCTCTTTTCACTAGCCCAGCCCCCCACTCTTTCTTGGATACGCCACAGGAAGCCCGACATCGAAAAAAAAACCTTTTTCCACTCGAGACGCCTGCGAAGGAGGCTTTACTAATTATGAGCACACACCTTTTTGCCCTCAAACTAAAATAGATAACTACAGTACATACACATTTTAAAGTGGAATGAACTTAACTATTAATTGGTGCATCTTTTTTGCAGGCAACTTTACCTAACTGCAGTACATTCACAACACAAAGTGGAATGAACTTCACTATCAATCAGCACACCTTTTTGCAGGCAAATTGACGCCAGCAGCAAGAGTGGATGTACACGTCAGGGCACACAGCACTCCCTGGCTGTACGCATCTTCGATCAGCTTTCTCTCGTCCATGGTGAGACCACTATGGTGGTATGCAATCCCGTATGGTACAGACTTCTTAAGGACTGGGCACAAGCCATTAGCCTGATGGTGCAATGCTTGAAGAAGCTCCATACGCTCACCTATTTTTACCTGAGTCATTTCCCTGCAATGCAATGTGGTTATAAGTGATCACATTTATCATCAAAGTGAGTGTTTGTTACCAGGGGCAACAGCAAGGTTTTAAAGGGGGAAAAGTTTTTCCATAGCTGTCAACCTCGCTTCAAGAAAAATTTTGAGAAAATACAGTGAGTGTATCAGAAGTACCAATCCAAAGATAGCTAATGCAGGAGAATACAGTAAATGTATGGATATTTTCAAGAAAATTAGGCTTGAGAAAAGGTTCAAAATCTTGAGACACCCGCCTAATGCGGGAGAGTTGACAACTATGTCAACTGCAAAGCATCAGTCTGTTCACCATTTTGTCATACTAACAAAGCACCAAGATTAAGAAAGCATCAATTTCCGTTGGCTGATTTGGGGAAGCTGTTTTCAATTGAATTAAGCAAGCAAAGCATATGATTTTATTTTTACCTGGTCATAACTGTCTTCCGATACTGGAAGCCCCCCCCCCCCCCTGACTTTTCTTAGTGTTCATGAACATGCATTTTTTTTACGTGTACCAAATAGTGTTACAAGTGCGACATGTATAAATCGATTGCTTGATAAAAGACAATGTCAAACCTCATGTAGGAACTTCCCTCCCCCAATCCCTCACACTATTCTCAGAGATGCACAATACATGGTGCACCTTTTTTGACAGACTTATGTCCCATAGGGGCAAAGAAGACCAGCTAAGAAAATAAGCAAACAACAAACTTTTTCATTTCAAAACATATCCAATCTTCAGTTCTTTTTCGTTCTGCTTCTAAAAAAGGATGCTAAGATGGCTGTGTTTACAGCACTTCGAAAAACAACCTCTTTTGATTTTTTTTTTCGGCCTCTCTCTACCATGTCTCTACTAAGCTCCACACTCAGTGTGTGGGGGAACGGGGGTGACCCCTAAATAGCATTTGCAACAGTGATGAACATACCGTGGAAGGAACTCGACCATTAGCTTGGCAACATTCTCACAGTTCTTCTTTGTAGCGCAAAAAATAAGACAGGAATGCTGAGGAATCACTTCAAGTACAAGTGGGACCAGGTGATCAGGATCTTTGATATGCCTTTGGTCCTTTCCAGGATCTTTTATTTGTCTTTGGTCCTTTCCAGGGTCTTTTATTTGTCTTTGGTCCTTTCCAGGGTCTTTTATTTGTCTTTGGTCCTTTCCAGGGTCTTTTATTAGTCTTTGGTCCTTTCCAGGATCTTTTATTTGTCTTTGGTCCTTTCCAATGGTCTATGAAAAATGTCATTGTCATTAATGTCATAGTATGTAGTATGTTAAGGGATGGGGTGGGGTCTTTGATGTGCCTTTGAATGCTCCTGCACAATAAAGAGCATCCATTTTCATCAGCTAGTTCAAGAGAGTAACTAAATGACACTTTTAATGAAATACAGTACTCTGGTTATATAGCACCAGACTTTAATTTGGGGTTTTCTTGCCATGTAATAGACCATAGTATTTTAAACTGTAAATAATAAGAAAAGAGAGGCTGGTCAGCATATGACATAGACATCTGACATCTGCCAGGATTATGTAAGAAAGGGGGTGGGGTAGGCTATAATCTTTAGCCTTAGCAAACATATTTTTATGAAAAAAGAATTTTACTTATCAATCTTGTTCAATTATGGATGGATTATTAAATTGTAACAAATTATCATAAATAAACCTTCGTCAAGTTAACTATTCTTCCCTAATTATAAAATATTACTACACTCATATGCCAATAAAGCTTTGCGTTAGCTACACCAGTAGATAAACCATTTTTGAAACAAACCATGTAAAATTAAATCATATTGTGTGCTCTTTTTTTTAAAGCACTCACTGGGCTGTGGCTAATATGCCTCACTTGCACATATATCTCATCTGCTTCAGACTTGCTGCTGCTGCAAGGTACTTTGTAGACAATGTTGTCCACTTTCACATATTCCTGCAACTCAACCTACAGCATGCAACAGAATCTATTAGGGTGATGGTTTATAACAAGTGATTGTACCAAGGACTCCTCTAAAGCATGCCATGCTCTAAAACATGCCCATTTTAAACAATAATTAGATGAGGTTTTATGGATATCCCAAATTATAATCAGTGTCAACTCAAGTGGAATCAGGAGAGTTTGCTTGCATCAAGTACCAAGAAAATTGCTTGCTTGCATGGAAAACACAGAGTGACTTTGGAAAAGTCTGCCATGGACCATTCAGCCAATATTATGATCACACCATGGTCAACTTACTGGTCGAAAGTCATTAGAGTACACCTCAGCCATCAGAAACTTCTGCAGATCGCCAATGTTGCTAAGAGTAGCACTCATCCCTACTATCTGGATGTGGTCTGGGAAAGAAAAAGGTGAATGCTTTAACCTGGAGATTTTTTAACAATACCATAACAGCAGAACAGCTTTCTAGAAACTTGGTGGCATTGTACTGTAAATCATATTTTGTCCCAACCAAGCTAGAAAACTGTTTGATTATAAAAAAATAATAAAGGAAAAAAATTATAATAATAAAAGAAATTATTGAAC
This sequence comes from Nematostella vectensis, assembly GCF_932526225.1. Taxonomy (NCBI): domain Eukaryota; kingdom Metazoa; phylum Cnidaria; class Anthozoa; order Actiniaria; family Edwardsiidae; genus Nematostella; species Nematostella vectensis. The sequence continues at coordinate 8,506,484 of NC_064035.1, read as the reverse complement.
AATAAGAAAAATTAGTTCAGCCCATTATAAAGAACTCAGTGCTAATGTCAATCAAACAGTGTTTTGTCCATCTCTATGCTATGCTGTAGAAAGAGAAGTGTAAGATTATCTAAAAAAAGCAGGAAAATATATGAAAATAGGAGATTATTTGATATAAATATTACTTTTCCTCGCTAAGCTACCGTACGTATGCTTCAGTATGGTAAGACAGAAAAGAAAGAAATATGGAAAATTGAAGATTATTAAAAAATACAAACATCAGTTCAGGTTTGTCCCTCTATTCTACAGAAAGCAAAGTGTCTTAAAAATGATCTCACTTGTTGAAAAGAGAGTTTTCGCAAGGCACATTTCAAGGGTTGCACCCCTTCCACCTCCTTCGCCTAGCATATGCAGCTACAAGAAATAAGAAACAATGGATCATTGAATAACAAAAACACAATTTGTTAGGCTTGTTGTCCATCCATTGCTATGCCCAATGAGAGATCAGATTGTGGGCTCACAGATATGAGCTGGAAATCAAGCCTAGAAAGTATGACTTGAGAAGATACTGTAAGGTTTGAGCTAAACTCTTACCTCATCAACAACAATCAGACCTAGATCATCCATTCTTTTCTCTTCAATCAGACTGTTCACTAGACTGTTAGCCTGTAAGACAAAAAAAAACTAATGTAGCAATTATTCAACTCTTTCTTGTAAAAATAGCCACTTAGTATACATACATAATTTTCAGTGAGAGTAAGTTCAAACATGGAACTGTAGGCTTAATCCTGAGGCAAATACAGTGGAGTTTCAGCTTGTGTAAGTATGGCTTCACAGATTCTTTGGAGATATTATTTAATGACATAAAAAAAATCAAACTAGATCCAAAATAAAATTTGTGGCAACACCATCCCTGTAGTGAAACCCAGTAACTTGAATTTAACTTATTTAGGCTGATGTCAAGTTCCCTAGAGAGAGTGGGTTAAATCCTTACTTTCTCTATTGTTGCAATATACAAGGCCCTCTTTGTCCGCCTTTTCCTGGGAGGAAACTTGCCCTTACTCCCTGCATATTCTTCAACCACAAACCCTAGTTCTACAGCAAACTGAGTGATAGTCTTCACCTGAAAGTTTAGGTAGGAAAGAAACATGCCTTTACTTTGAAGAAAAAAATGCATTATTTGATTCGTGTCAACATTATCATTTTCGCCTGGATCCAGCCATCCACACTAACATGGATTCATACCTCAGAAAACACAAAAGGTACGGTGTGACGTCATTTTTATGATATGCACATGCTAAAAGCAGCAGATGCACCTGTGATGAAAAAGGTACCTTTTCCTGTACAATAGAGACAAACGGAAGCACCAGCATTACATCCTTGTGATGCACAAGTAGCTCCTTCATCATCAGAATCTCTGCAACCAAAGTTTTCCCACCACTAGTCGGTAATGAGTAGATCAGATTCCTCTTCTCTTGGATAGCAGGTAATTTAAGACATGCATCTTGCCACTCTAGAGGATAGAGCAAAATGGAAAAATACATATAATATTTATTCATCAATCTTAGAATGACCCAACATCACCACCACAAATATATACTGCACACACTTCCTATTTGTACATCAACTCTGTCTAGTAGCCATCTTTTAGGTAACCAGCCTTAAATACCCTGAAGGGGGGGGGGGTGGTACGAAAGATATTATTTTCGCAAGACTATTTAAAGTATTTAAAAAAGAATTTCAGTGCCTCTCCTTTAGTAACAGCCCCCTTGATTTCAGTATTACTCATTAAAAAAATGAATCAGAATTCCCCCTCCCCCCACCCCCTGTTAAAAAGCCTGTTCTTTTGGGCCAGAGACAGATTAAGTGTATCATTTTAGTTCGGTGAAGAAATTGAGATTTGCATACCATATAGGTTTTGAATACCACGATGAGCAAGAAAGAGATCTTTGACCTTGATAGGGAGACCATAAAATGCACTCTCTAGTTTGGGATGCTCTTCAGCTGTTATTTGTTGAACTTGATCTTTCTCAGGGGCCCCTGGCACTGTACTGGGGATGGCATCTGTAATATCAGTGTCATTAAACCCTTCTCCTTTTTCCTCTGATGAAGTCTTTTGATTTGTAGGAGCTGAATGTTGGCCTGAACTTGCAACAGCATCGCTTAAATCAAAATCAGCAAAAACTTGGTCGTCTTGACCCCAAAGATCGGAAATAGAGTGCAAAACTGAAGTATGGTGTGAAGACGTTGTATTGAATGCTAGCGTCGTGAGCTCCTTGTTTTCAAGATTAGATTCTTTTTTCATTAATTTACTAATTGGTTTACCAGCAATTGGTGTACTCGTTAAAGAAGCAAAGGCATCGATTTTCCCTTCAGCAATATTATTGTCTCCTTTAAGCTTACTAACATTCTCGATAATAACAGAGTTTCTTTTCTTGCGTTTTTTGTGTGGAGTTTTGGATTTTCGTTTGACTCTTAAAGAGCCATGTTGCATTCGACAAGGCTGTTCGCTCTCTGATGAATCCTCTGTCTTCTCTCCAGCATTTTGTCCAGGCTTCCTGAAACACAACTTCCTAGTTGTCCGGGTTTTGACATCCATGTTTTCCGAGCATCACTTTTTTTGAACACAATCTAATCTTCCCCAGAATAATATAAAAATTTTTCATTCGAAACCACTCAGCAATATATTAAGATTCTTCAGCTTTAGGAAAACAATCATGTAGGACGTTCGACTATAATTTTGAGCGGTAAAAAAACACTATCAACAATTATCTACAAAAGTAGGACAAACAGCCACTAAACACAGCACCCCCCCAAAAATACCCAGGCCACAAGAAACCCACAAGCACAGGAAGCCCAATCGCAAAAAAAAAAAACACAGGATGCCCATTCAACCGACTCGGTCGAGTCATGGCCACGCATGATTCTTTGCATGACCGAGACTACCCCGTGATTAGTTTTCCGAGTTTGCAGGAAACGTGTCACGTCTGTAGTTTGTCAGAATCATGGCTTCTCCAGAGGGAAATAAAGGACGGAAGATTGTTATCCCGGTAGATGGAAGCAAACACAGCGAACGTGCATTCGACTGTAAGTTCTCAAGTTCAGAATTTACTCATAACACTTTTTGTCGTGTTATTTTTCAGACGTGTGAACCCCCATTGTGTGTTGTTTAATTAGCCCAAAACCTTCGAAAATGATCTGTCTTGGCTTTTTATATGTCTGATATTTGTACATTTTCTTGTAATCAACATATCCACACATTTAATGAGAGAATAGAGTGCACATCTTGTGTAAATGTGTATGCATGATAAAGTGTTTTATCTCTGCCCCGTGTGTTCTCTACTGCACGTACACCATCTTTACTACCCAAAGTCCTTTGCCACGTGATTTTGTACTTTGCGTGTTTTTACTACTTCAAAAGGTGCTGACCATTTACTTTGAACATTTAATTTTGGACGTTTTACAGCCTATTTTAGGCTTCATTTGGGAGACTCTGGGAATTACAATGAAAATAACAAGGAAGTGAGCTGTGCAGAGGAAGACTGCAACAGTACTGCTGATGAGAAAAACATTTCCTCAGACATTATTACTAAGCTTAGTGCTACATGCTATTTTTACGTCTTTTACTGACACTTGAATAGAACTTTGAATAACAAAAGTATTTGGACAAACAATATTCCGATGAAAAAATTTTTTGTCTCAAATGTTTATCGTCTAGACAATTTTGTAGTTAAAATTTAATTTTCCAGTATGTTATAAAATGACTATACCACTCAGTCGCTCAGTGGCTGTGAGGAGGCGATCTAATTATTTTATAACCAGAACTTGCTAAACTTTATTTGTTTTGCTAAGGTAAACTGTACTGCTCAAGAGCATAGTATGACAGGTGTGAGCTGCGTAGGAGACTATACCAATTACTTGACCAGCTTTTTTTCCCTCTTAGGGTATAAAGGAGCTCTGCACCGTGGTAATGATGAAGTCTTTGTCGTTCATGCCTTTGACCCTTATGCTGCCCCACCAACGCCATATCCATGTAAGCAGTGTGACAGAGAATGGGTTCAAACACATATAGGGATCAGCTGGCAGGGGTGATTCTAGCTTTTTGCCAAGGGGGGGGGAGGTTTGACCCCAAAAATTTCGTCATTATTTTACCTTCGTAACAATTTCTGTATAAACAGACACAATGAAAACAATAAAAAAAGGGCAGCCCAAGTGGGGGGATTCAACCCCCTAACCCCCCCTCAAAGATATTGCTTCGGATAATGAAGAAATATATACAATTTATGAAAAACAATGAATCTCCCAACCCCCTTCAAGAAATTCAGGCACCTTTTCATTGGTTTTCATTCATTTCCAGCCCTGACTTGCAATTATATGATCAACCAGTGTGCCGTGTATTGCGTCATGGGTGTTGTAGTCTTGAACAAACGCATGTATTCATGTTATTTGTCACTTAAGTTTTCAGGAGCATAGCCAGGGTTTTCTAGGGAGGGGGAAGGCGGTGCAGGTATTTATGTTTTGGGAAATGTGTAAAAGTGGGCAATTCTCAAGTAAGAATTAACTAGTTTTTGGCACTTACTGCGTGACAGGGGAAGGGTGGGGTGGTGCACTTGCCCCTTTCACCCACCCCTAGCTATATAAGATTATTGTTGTAGGGCAATTAAGAGGTTTGTTTGTCAGAATTGGTTTACATTTTTCTCTGTGCTGTTCTAGATGGCTTTGCTTTCCCTGAAGACTGGGAACAACACATGAAGAAGACAGTGGACGATGCAAAGAGTGTCATGGAGTATTATGAGAAGAAATGCAAGGACAGCAAGGTAAACAAAAAACATTCTACAGGGGGATGCCATTTTATTCCATATCTTTTATTTTTAAAGTTCTGATTCAACTCACTCCGCTGGTTGTGCTTGTTATTTCATTGTCTCTAATGCTGTTTATCAATTTTTTTGTATGTCAATCAGATGAAGTGCACAATGCTGACTAAGCCAGGTGATCCAGGCGAGACTATATGCGAGATTGCCAAGGACAAAAATGCTGATCAGATTATAATGGGTAGTCGCGGCTTAGGCACAGTTCGACGCACCATTGTAGGAAGCGTCAGTGAATTCTGTTTGCACCATACTCACATTCCTATGTCCATTGTCCCACCTGAAAAGCCAGATGGTTTGGGGTTTATCAACAAGTAGAATAATAATAAGATTTTGACAAAATCTCTCATGAAATGGGGGTTAAGAAGTGTGTACTTTACTAGTTAAAATTTAGAGGATAGAAATAATAAATATACATATCTCAGTTTCTCATTCGTTTTGATATTCCCTGGGTAATTTACACTCCAACAGTGTATCCTATAATGCATTTTGTTACCTTGTAAGTTTGTTTTATTCAGCGCATGAGATTGTTAAGTTTTTTCTTTATTGTCTGTAATAAAGAAACTTTTTTCACCTAGGGAATAACTTACTACACTACCTATTATTGTTTACACATTAGATAGTCCAGGGGAAGCCCAGGGTCTGGTTAGATTTTAGGTGTAAGTAAAAATCTTCCCATTGGGACTGTGAATCCTGCCGTCGATAAGGGAGCTAAGCCCCAGGTTCTGTCTCCAATCATACTGCATCAACCTGTGTAGGGTGGACGTGAAAAACCCGCTGGTGCTTTTTCCACTGACAGTACTTACACCCTATTTCACACTTTTGATTACAAGTTTATAGTCTTTGCACATGCTGACAAGAAGTCAGTTGCATGATAGGAGCAGAGTTACTGCACCTAGACAATACAGGAATGTATCAAGCGAATCCCTAGGGGAGTTATTATGCTGATAAATGATTACAGGGGTATTCACAACAGTTCAACATATTGAACACATCTCAAAGTCCTTGACTGAGGTCAGGTACCCCTTAACGGTCTATCGTTATTCTTAATTTTTTGCGCGATTTTATGTAGTTTTTAAAAATATAAGACCCAAATTTTATTCTATAAAGTCAAATTGTCTTCTCTTGAAAATCAAATTTAAAAGGTTTATATCAGTATATAGTATAGGAAGCAATGTGTTTTTTTCATTCATGTGTTTTCTTTTATTATTGGTTCATGGGAAGCGTATTATTCCTTTCTCTTCTATGATACAATGCTACGGTAGGGGTTTGATGGAAGATGTATTTTTATTTCTCTACTACGACTTGCTAATATACTAGGGTAGGGGTTTGATGGAAGATGTGTTTTTATTTCTCTACTACGATGCTAAGATACTAGGGTAGGGGTTTGATGGAAGATGTGTTTTTATTTCTCTACTACGACTTGCTAATATACTAGGGTAGGGGTTTGATGGAAGATGTATTTTTCTTTCTCTACAAGTACTACGATACTGCGGTAGAGGTTTGATGGAAAATGTATTTTTCTTTTTCTACTACGGTGGGTAGGGGTTTGATGGAAATTGTATTTTTTCTTTCTCTACAAGTACTACGATACTACGGTAGAAGTTTGATGGAAAATGTATTTTTCTTTTTCTACTACGGTACTACGATGGTAGGGGTTTGATGGAAATTGTTATTTTCTCTACTACCAGACTACGATAGATTAGTACGGTAGGAGTTTAACTGTTTAATGGAAATTGTATTTCTTTTCTTCTCTACCACGTTACTGCGGTACTACTGTTGGGGTTTAATGAAAATATTTCTCATCTGCTCTTCTATATGGGTGTTGCCGAGAGTTTGACTATTGACGCTCTACTACGGCCGTAGAACACCGTAGTAGGAAAAACTCTACATCAGCACCTTATGTACCCATCAAGCACTGCGGGTTATGATACACTGATTCTCCGAGTGCAGCCTTACCGTAAAAAGAATAAACGCCCCCTTATCTAAAGAACGCCTCCTATCTAATGGACGCCCCCCTTAAGCTTACAAGTTTGTAATGGACGCCCCTCTCAAATAAACGCCCCCTCTGTTTAACGCCCCCAACTTAAAAACAAACGACAGTAATTTCAGTAATATAAATCAAATTTAATTAATCTGAGTTTGGCTTCTACTGGGTGAGACTTGTAAAGTAAATAAGCAAAATGTCATATGGGAAGTGAAAGTAAATATCTAACTGACGTGTCCGAAACGACTTTTATAGATCAACAATTCCTTCATAACAATTTCATGTTGGTTCTACAAACACGTGTTTATCGTGGTCATAAGAAGGAGTGTATCGTTACTAATTGCAGAAAATATCCACCTGGCTTCTAGTCTGCAGCGATTGTAACTAAGACAAAACATTTCTAAAAAATGAAACAATGGCATGGTAGATGAGTAAACCAAAAATGTGAGCCAATAAGAACTGTTAATTCCTAATTAACCTCATATGTTGCATTATGGAGGTATTTTGTGAGACAGGTTTGGAATCTTGCAAGTCGTTTCGCATTATATAACTCACTCAAAGCTGACGTTGCTTTAGCAAAGAACAAGTACTAAAAAAATTACTTTCTACTCATTCATTTCCATGTTGCTTCTACAAACACGTGTTTATCGTGGCGGTAGGAAGGAGTGTATCGTTATTAACTAAAGTAAATATTCACCAAACTTTTAGAACTCACCTGCAGCGATTGTAACTAAAACAAAACTATTCTAAAACATGTGAGCTAATAAGAACTGATAATTCCTAATTAAAATAAATCCTGATAATCTTCCTACGGAGGTATATTGTGACAGGTTTGGAATCTTCGTCGTTTCGCATGATATAAGCAACTCAAAGCTGATGCTACTTAAGCAAAGAACAACAACTCCTTCATTTCCATGATGGTTCTACAAGCACATGTTTATCGTGGCCGTGGAAGAAGAGTATAGAAACTAACTGAAGTACATATATTCACCTGGCTTCTAGTCTTTTAAGAAATCCCCTGCAGCGATTGTAACTAACACAACACTATTCTAAAACCTGAAACCATGGCAATGTAAAGCAAACAAAAATGTGAGCCAATAAAAACTGATAACTCCTAATAGAAACGAACCTCCTATAGAGGTATATTATAAAACAGGTTGGGAATCTCGCAAGCCGTTATTTTGTAAGAATCCCAAGCTGACGTTGCTTCAGCAAAACAAGAATTACAAACCTTTCTACTCCTCCGAAAACCGTTTACCTGTCAAAAAATGGTAAGTGCCTTACTTAAAAGAGTTCTTTTGGTGCACCTTTCTGAATTCTTTCCTTGAAAATAAATCAATAAACTTTCTCTTTGGTAGCGCGAGTGCATCTCTATCCACGTTGGACAAGCCGGTGTGCAGATTGGCAACGCTTGTTGGGAGTTGTATTGTCTGGAGCACGGAATCCAACCCGATGGCCAGATGCCGAGCGACAAGACGATCGGTGGAGGCGATGACTCCTTCAACACTTTCTTCAGCGAGACCGGTGCTGGAAAACACGTCCCTAGAGCTGTGTTTGTCGACTTAGAGCCAACAGTAGTCGGTATGAATACTTGTTTAACTGACACTCATGTTGGCGAGAACTTAGTGATAGCTTCTTGTTTGCTGTGCTTGTATTAACAAGCTTAACAACGACCTGGGTACGTCGCGCTAACGTGACGAACTCGAATGCCACAATTCGGTTCGTAGTTACATTTTCAATTAGGTTTGCCTCTTTTGGCGCGACTCTGTCAACAGCGCGCTTTGTCGTTCTACATGACATACCATAAGTAAACCGGTCTCCATGTTTTGTTCCTTGATAACAATTAAAAAAAAAATCATCTTTAAAGAAATACTAGAACCGGTGAGCTTGCTACATTAAAAAGAAAGCTGTTTCAAAGTACACATTTTTAATAGTTGTTAAAAATTTGATCCCTTTTGAAAAATGTTGTTTGAATTGCAGATGAGGTTCGTACCGGAACCTACCGCCAGCTCTTCCATCCTGAACAACTCGTCACTGGCAAAGAGGATGCTGCCAACAATTACGCTCGTGGACATTACACCGTTGGGAAGGAAATCGTTGATTTAGTTCTGGACAGAATTAGGAAACTGGTGAGCAACCATCTGTATTACAAATCATTCAAACAAAAGGTCTTATAATTTAACTACCTAATCAATTTCAGGCTGATCAATGTACTGGTTTACAAGGTTTCCTGATCTTTCATTCCTTCGGCGGTGGTACGGGTTCTGGATTCAGCTCACTGCTGATGGAGCGTCTTTCTGTGGACTATGGCAAGAAGTCTAAATTGGAGTTTGCCATTTACCCAGCTCCTCAGGTATCTACTGCTGTTGTCGAGCCCTACAACTCCATCCTGACCACCCACACCACCCTAGAGCACTCTGACTGCGCCTTCATGGTAGACAATGAGGCCATCTATGACATCTGCCGCCGCAACCTGGACATTGAAAGACCCACCTACACCAACCTAAACCGTCTGATTGGTCAGATTGTGTCCTCCATCACCGCCTCGCTGCGCTTTGATGGTGCCTTGAACGTGGATCTCACCGAGTTCCAGACCAACTTGGTGCCATACCCTCGTATCCACTTCCCTCTGGCTACATATGCCCCAGTCATCTCTGCTGAAAAGGCCTATCACGAGCAACTAAGCGTTGCTGAGATCACCAATGCCTGCTTTGAGCCTGCCAATCAGATGGTTAAGTGTGACCCACGTCACGGCAAATACATGGCCTGCTGTATGCTTTACCGTGGTGATGTCGTCCCCAAGGATGTCAATGCTGCCATTGCAACCATCAAAACGAAGAGAACCATCCAGTTCGTCGACTGGTGTCCCACTGGATTCAAAGTCGGCATCAACTACCAACCGCCCACTGTTGTCCCTGGCGGTGACCTGGCCAAGGTGCAGCGTGCCGTGTGCATGTTAAGCAACACCACAGCTGTCGCCGAGGCCTGGGCTCGTCTGGATCACAAGTTTGATCTAATGTACGCCAAGCGCGCATTTGTCCACTGGTATGTTGGTGAGGGTATGGAGGAAGGAGAGTTCTCCGAGGCTCGTGAGGATCTGGCAGCCCTTGAGAAGGATTACGAGGAGGTCGGTGTTGATAGTGTTGAGGGAGAAGGCGGAGAGGAAGAAGGGGAAGAGTACTAAATCTTTAAGTTTTTTAAGGAATGTACTCTATGATACTGCTTTTTTACTCTTTTAAGTGATGTAATCTTTAGGTTTGGTTAGGAAAAATTACACGTCAATGATACTGCATTTTTACGCTTTTAAGCGATGAAATAATAGAACACTACAATCTGTAGAATAGGCTGTGATCTATAATAAAGTAATGTGTTTTCTGCCCTTTACCTGCGTGTACTTTCGCCCTTACGATGTGTGTTGTAATCACCCTATCCCTGGGCTTCGTCCCTGATTTTTAAGTCTCCCAAGGGGGAGGGGGCAACCGTTTACTGGCCAGCACGGACAACTTATCTAAGACCCAATAAGGGAAGGGAAGGGCGACGGATGACCGCAAATGAAGACAAAACAATACATCTGGCTCATTTGCATTAATTTGCATTGAATACGGCTCATGGAAAGTACAACGTTTGTGCAGGGCCTTAGAGACTTACGGCGTTTAAACTAGGCCTAAGTAAGGGTTAGATAATGGCGCGAGTGTTAACGACTATGACCCGCTTGGCTGGGGGAGGTACCGGTTTTTTCTTGTTCGCTGTTACAAAGTCTTTACAAGATCTTTCTCTGTTTCTGTTCTCATTCCCATATGTGATATATGTGTTGTTCAAGTGTTAATGTGAGTCTTGCAAGTGTTTTAACATGTGAGTTTCTTGAAGTTCCTTAGTGTCTTAAGTGAGTGTTAGTGGAAGAGAGTCTTGGGGCTTCGGTACGCACCCATATCTATATGCTACTAAGACAACATGTCCTTTAGGATAACTGACATTGACATCCCAAAGGGCTTTTAGCACTGTTTGGATAGGTTTAACCAATGGGTGTACGAGGGACGACCTTCCTACGTGTGTGTGCCAGTGGGTTACCCTTGGGCTACCGTGACTTACGTAATTTTTACAATGTTGCTACTGACTACGGAAGTCACACACTAACTTGGTACACTGCTAGTGCGCATGGCAAGCTACACGCTGCAAGACTCGAAGCCGGCGCGCTTGATTTTTCCGTTCCCGAAAAAGAAAGCGCGCGGTTTTTAAAACCACTCGATGAAAGAATGTAAGCAAAGGGAGAGCGGGAACGAATCCCCCGTCAAAAACACGAAAAAGTACTCTCTGAAGACGCGAGAAGAAAAGGATAAACCGTGGTCTTCAGGTGATATTTCTTTGCTATGTTGAAATATTTGTGAATCACTTTGATATCAGTAAACACAATTAACATTGTATTTTTGCCGCTCTTGTTTTTCTCTAGGATGTGAAGCAGTTGAGGATTTTGAATAACAGGGACATATCAGTGAGGTTTGTAGTTAGTAATATAGTAGTCATCTACTTAGTGATTAGTATTCCCTAAGTTGCAACTTTGTTTTCATTGTTTTCTTCCTGAGAAACAATCAAAATAAAGGTGCAACTTAGGGAATACTAAATTGGGACTAATACTAATTAGGGAATACTAACCCTCTTTTAAGTTCAATACATATCAAATTGTGTTATTTATATATCTAAGTTCATTTATTTATATATCTAAGCCAAGGGGGTGCGCGCGCACCCTGCACATCGCCCTGTGTACGTGACTGACAAGTAGTCTTCTGCGCATGCGCCTTTATTGTCAGTCTGAAATTCCAGAAAAAGCTCCGAGGAAGGGCAACGCTCGATGCCTTAACATAACTACTGTTAGGCGTAAAACACACAATTGCAACCTTGTGTTGATTTATTTCCCTGATGCCACCACGTCTACGCAGACTAGACGCCCCAAGTCGCCCTCTTTGATTTTACATAATAGGAGCGCGCGGTCTAATGGCTATTTTTCTCAATAATCAGTAAAAATTCAGGTGCGCAAAAGCCAATTTCTAAAAGGTAGACCAGCGGACTTTGAGAAAGTTTAACACAGATCCACTATTAATTCTACAGCTTGTCTGTAGTTCTTATAGTTATACCACTTCATTGGACTGTTATAATACACTAGACACTAAAGACGCAAAGTTTTAGCCATTTCTATACGTATGGAGCTTTGCGTCACCGGCCCCGCTACTTATTTACGATACGATAGTAAACATAGGCGCATTTTACTGAAATTACGGTTAAAGGGATGAACTTTTTTGAACTGACATAATTCTCCAGGCGCGTGGGTCGACAGAAAGTAGTTTGTCTCATACGCTTTGGAGAAACTATTTTAGTTGGCAAGAGTTGCCCAACAGTGTTTTCTTGATTTAAGCATCCATAGGGGCCCAACAAGCCCCAACAGCCCCTAATTGATAATTCCATGTTGGTTATACAAACACGTGTTTATTGTGGCCGTCAGAAGGAATGTATCGTAACTCATTGAAGTATATATTCACCTAACTTCTAGTCTTTTGAGAAATCGCCTGCAGCGATTGTAACTAAAATAAAACGTTTCTAAAAAATGAAACCATGGCAATGTAAAATAAACAAAAAATGTGAGCCAATAAGAACTGATAATTCCTAATTAAAATAAATCCTGATAACCTCTTATGGAATTATATTGTGACAGGTTTTGAATCTTGCAAGTCGTTTCGCATGATATAACTAACTCTACTTCAGCAATAAAACAACGACTACAAAAATTATCTTCTACTCCTTCATTTCCATGATGGTTCTACAAGCACATGTTTATCGTGGCCGTGAAAGAAGAGTATAGAAACTAACTGAAGTACATATATCCACCTGGCTTCTAGTCTTTTATGAAATCCCCTGAAGCAATTGTAACTAACACAACACTATTTTAAAACCTGAAACCATGGCAATGTAAAGCACACAAAAATGTGAGCCAATAAGAACTGATAATTCCTAATAGAAATGAAACCTCCTATAGAGGTATATTATAAAACAGGTTGCGAATCTTGCAAGTCGTTATTTTGTAAGACTCCCAAGCTAACGTTGCTTCAGCAAAACAGAATTACAAAAATTCCTTTCTACTCCCCCCGAAAACCGTTTACCTTTCAAAAATGGTAAGTGCCTTCCTTAAGAAGAGTATTTTGGTGCACCTTTCTGAATTCTTTCCTTGAAAATAAATCAATAAACTTTCTATTTGGTAGCGCGAGTGCATCTCTATCCACGTTGGACAAGCCGGTGTGCAGATTGGCAACGCTTGTTGGGAGTTGTATTGTCTGGAGCACGGAATCCAACCCGATGGCCAGATGCCGAGCGACAAGACGATCGGTGGAGGCGATGACTCCTTCAACACCTTCTTCAGCGAGACCGGTGCTGGAAAACACGTCCCTAGAGCTGTGTTTGTCGACTTAGAGCCAACAGTAGTCGGTATGAATACTTGTTTAACAGACACTCATGTTGGCGAGAACTTATTGATAGCTTCTTGTTTGCTCTGCTTGTTTTAACAAGCTTAACAACGGCGAACGTGACGAACTCGAATGCCACAATTCGGTTCGTCGTTAGAAGCGCTATGTTTTGAGCCACATTTTCAATTCGGTTTGCCTCTTTTGGCGCGGCTCTGTCAACAGCGCGCTTTGTCGTTCTACATGACATACCATAAGTAAACCGGTCTCCACGTTTTATTCCTTGATAACAATTTTCAAAAGAAAATCATCTTTAAAGGGAATACAAGAACCGGTGAATAGTTGCTAAACATTTGATCCCATTCATAAAAAGGCGTCCTTGAAAAAAGTTTTTTGAATTGCAGATGAGGTTCGTACCGGAACCTACCGCCAGCTCTTCCATCCTGAACAACTTATCACTGGCAAAGAGGATGCTGCCAACAATTACGCCCGTGGACATTACACCGTTGGGAAGGAAATCGTTGATTTAGTTCTGGACAGAATTAGGAAACTGGTGAGCAATCATCTGTATTGCAAATCATTCAAACAAAGGGTCTAATAATTTAACTACCTAATCAATTTCAGGCTGATCAATGTACTGGTTTACAAGGTTTCCTGATCTTTCATTCCTTCGGCGGTGGAACGGGGTCTGGATTCAGCTCACTGCTGATGGAGCGTCTTTCTGTGGACTATGGCAAGAAGTCTAAATTGGAGTTTGCCATTTACCCAGCTCCTCAGGTCTCTACTGCTGTTGTCGAGCCCTACAACTCCATCCTGACCACTCACACCACCCTAGAGCACTCTGACTGCGCCTTCATGGTGGACAATGAGGCCATCTATGACATCTGCCGCCGCAACCTGGACATTGAGAGACCCACCTACACAAACCTAAACCGTTTGATTGGTCAGATTGTGTCCTCCATCACCGCCTCGCTGCGCTTTGATGGTGCCTTGAACGTGGATCTCACCGAGTTCCAGACCAACTTGGTGCCGTACCCTCGTATCCACTTTCCTCTGGCTACATATGCCCCAGTCATCTCTGCTGAAAAGGCCTATCACGAGCAACTGACCGTAGCTGAGATCACCAATGCCTGCTTTGAGCCTGCCAATCAGATGGTGAAGTGTGACCCACGTCACGGCAAGTATATGGCCTGCTGTCTGCTCTACCGTGGTGATGTTGTCCCCAAGGATGTCAATGCTGCTATCGCCACCATTAAGACCAAGAGAACCATCCAGTTCGTCGACTGGTGTCCCACTGGATTCAAAGTCGGCATCAACTACCAACCGCCCACTGTTGTCCCTGGCGGTGACCTGGCCAAGGTGCAGCGTGCCGTGTGCATGTTAAGCAACACCACAGCTATCGCCGAGGCCTGGGCTCGTCTGGATCACAAGTTTGATCTAATGTACGCCAAGCGCGCGTTTGTCCACTGGTATGTGGGTGAGGGTATGGAGGAAGGAGAGTTCTCCGAGGCTCGTGAGGATTTGGCAGCCCTTGAGAAGGATTACGAGGAGGTCGGTGTTGATAGTGTCGAGGGAGAAGGCGAAGAGGAAGAAGGGGAAGAGTACTAAATCTGTAAGTTTGTTAAGGAATGTCTATGGTACTGCTTTTTTACTCTTTTAAGAGATGTAATAATAGAATACTACAATCTGTAGAACAGGCTGTGATCTATAATAAAGTAATGTGCTTTACCTGAGTGTAGTTTCACCCTTACACCGTGTGTATTCACCCTACCCCTGGGCTTCGTCCCTGACCATGAAGTCTTCCAAGGGGGAGGGGCCAACAGTTGACTGGCCGGCAGGTGTTAGAAGGACAGCTCATCTAAGACCTAATAAGGGAAGGG
Organism: Nematostella vectensis; assembly: GCF_932526225.1. Classification (NCBI taxonomy): domain Eukaryota; kingdom Metazoa; phylum Cnidaria; class Anthozoa; order Actiniaria; family Edwardsiidae; genus Nematostella; species Nematostella vectensis. Next base: position 8,491,324 of record NC_064035.1, on the reverse strand, counting down.
AAGGGCGACGGATGACCAGCGGATGATGAAGAATGGGTCACATTGGACATGCGGTGGGTCTTGTGTGTGCCTATAACCCTAATATGGTTGCTGTAACACCCTAAACTGGGTGGTGTATCACCTTTATCCTGTATGTTGTGTCGCCCTTACGCAGTGTGTTGTATCCCCCTTAAAGTCCATATAACCTTTCAGAGTTAATAGACTTTGTCAATTCTTTATATTTTCATCTTCCAAACGGTATGTGGTTCGCATGGACCCTATAAAACACGCGCTTGCGCGAATAACTGAAATCTGTAATATTAAGGTATTTTGGTCAACCTTCGGAAAAAAGGCCGTGAACTGAAAGGTGCGGGTCCAGTTATTTGTGACTTAGATCGAGATGTCAACCAAATTACATGAGTAATTTAAATTATTCTTCACTTCATTGTGGGTAGCATTGCAATAGAAAACAATTCGCCAATATTTTGTGCCGTTGCCGTCTCTGAATTTTAACGGATTTAAGGAAAATACGTTGTTTCAGATTTTCCCGCCGAAACTTGGAATTATTCACTCGATTTAATCTCCTTTCGCGCGGCCAGAAAAATTTCAAAGATCTGTAGAAAATTCAAATTTCAATTCCTTTTTCAGAATTTGAAAGTTTATCTATGCTTTGTTTTGGCTAGATTGATATAAGTGAAAGGTTTTAAGAACTTTAACCTGTGTTGTATCACCCTTGCCCTGTGTGTTGTATCACCCTTACCCTTACCAATTGGTCACATTGGACATGCGATGGGCCCTGTGTGTGTCTATAACCCTAACATGGTTGCTGTAACACCCTAACCTGAGTGTTGTATCAAGTTTATCTTTTATCCTCCCCTGCGTGTATTGTCACCCTATTCTGTGTTGTATCACATTTGCCCTGTGTGTTGTATCAGTCTTACCCTGTGTGTTGTATCACCCTTACCCTGTGTGTTGTACCACCCTTACCCTGTGTGTTGTACCACCTTTACCCTGTGTGTTGTATCACCCTTAACCTGTGTGTTGTATCACCCTTACCCTGTGTGTTGTACCACCCTTACCCTGTGTGTTGTATCACCCTTACTCTGTGTGTTGTATCACCCTTACCCTGTGTGTTGTATCACCCTTACTCTGTGTGTTGTATCACCCTTACCCTGTGTGTTGTACCACCCTTACCCTGTGTGTTGTACCACCCTTACCCTGTGTGTTGTACCACCCTTACCCTGTGTGTTGTATCACCCTTACCCTGTGTGTTGTATCACCCTTACCCTGTGTGTTGTACCACCCTTACCCTGTGTGTTGTATCACCCTTACCTTGGGTGTTGTATCACCCTTACCCTGTGTGTTGTATCACCCTTACCCTGTGTGTTGTATCACCCTTACCCTGTGTGTTGTATCACACTTACCCTGTGTGTTGTGTCACCCTTACCTTGTGTGTTGTATCATTTTTACTCTGTGTGTTGTATCACCCTTACCCTGTGTGTTGCGTCACCCTTACCCTGTGTGTTGTGTCACCCTTACCCTGTGTGTTGTATCACCCTTACCCTGTGTGTTGTACCACCCTTACCCTGTGTGTTGTATCACCCTTACCCTGTGTGTTGTATCACCATTACCCTGTGTGTTGTATCACCCTTACCCTGTGTGTTGTGTCACCCTTACCTTGTGTGTTGTATCATTTTTACCCTGTGTGTTGTATCACCCTTACCCTGTGTGTTGCGTCACCCTTACCTTGTGTGTTGTATCACCCTTACCCTGTGTCTTGTGTCACCCTTACCTTGTGTGTTGTATCACCTTTACCCTGTGTGTTGTATCACCCTTACCCTGTGTGTTGTGTCACCCTTACCCTGTGTGTTGTATCACCCTTACCCTGTGTTGTATCACCCTTACCCTGTGTGTTGTATCACCCTTACCCTGTGTGTTGTGTCACCCCTACCCTGTGTGTTGTATCACCCTTACCCTGTGTGTTGTATCACCCTTACCCTGTGTGTTGTGTCACCCTTACCCTGTGTGTTGTATCACCCTTATCCTGTGTTGTATCACCCTTACCCTGTGTGTTGTGTCACCCCTACCCTGTGTGTTGTATCACCCTTACCCTGTGTGTTGTATCACCCTTACCCTGTGTGTTGTGTCACCCTTACCCTGTGTGTTGTATCACCCTTATCCTGTGTTGTATCACCCTTACCCTGTGTGTTGTGTCACCCTTACCCTGTGTGTTGTATCACCTTACCCTGTGTGTTGTATCACCCTTACCTTGTGTGTTGTATCACCCTTACTCTGTGTGTTGTATCACCCTTACCCTGTGTGTTGCGTCACCCTTACCCTGTGTGTTGTGTCACCCTTACCCTGTGTGTTGTATCACCCTTACCCTGTGTGTTGTACCACCCTTACCCTGTGTGTTGTATCACCCTTACCCTGTGTGTTGTATCACCATTACCCTGTGTGTTGTATCACCCTTACCCTGTGTGTTGTGTCACCCTTACCTTGTGTGTTGTATCATTTTTACCCTGTGTGTTGTATCACCCTTACCCTGTGTGTTGCGTCACCCTTACCTTGTGTGTTGTATCACCCTTACCTGTGTCTTGTGTCACCCTTACCTTGTGTGTTGTATCACCTTTACCCTGTGTGTTGTATCACCCTTACCCTGTGTGTTGTGTCACCCTTACCCTGTGTGTTGTATCACCCTTACCCTGTGTTGTATCACCCTTACCCTGTGTGTTGTATCACCCTTACCCTGTGTGTTGTGTCACCCCTACCCTGTGTGTTGTATCACCCTTACCCTGTGTGTTGTATCACCCTTACCCTGTGTGTTGTGTCACCCTTACCCTGTGTGTTGTATCACCCTTATCCTGTGTTGTATCACCCTTACCCTGTGTGTTGTGTCACCCCTACCCTGTGTGTTGTATCACCCTTACCCTGTGTGTTGTATCACCCTTACCCTGTGTGTTGTGTCACCCTTACCCTGTGTGTTGTATCACCCTTATCCTGTGTTGTATCACCCTTACCCTGTGTGTTGTGTCACCCTTACCCTGTGTGTTGTATCACCTTACCCTGTGTGTTGTATCACCCTTACCTTGTGTGTTGTATCACCCTTACCCTGTGTGTTGTACCACCCTTACCCTGTGTGTTGTATCCCCCTTACCCTTGTGTTGTATCACCCTTAGCCTGTGTGGTGTATCACCCTTACCCTGTGTCTTGTGTCACCCTTACCTTGTGTGTTGTATCACCCTTACCCTGTGTGTTGTATCACCCTTACCCTGTGTGTTGTGTCACCCTTACCATGTGTGTTGTATCACCCTTACCCTGTGTGTTGTACCACCCTTACCCTGTGTGTTGTGTCACCCTTACCCTGTGTGTTGTGTCACCCTTACCTTGTGTGTTGTATCACCCTTACCCTGTGTGTTGTATCACCCTTACCCTGTGTGTTGTATCCCCCTTACCCTGTGTGTTGTATCACCCTTACCCTTGTGTTGTATCACCCTTACCCTGTTGAATCACCCGTACCCTTGTGTTGTCACCCTTACACTGTGTGCAAGGCAAGCTCACTCTGTTAGTTGTGCTTATTATTTCAATGTCTCTAATGCAGTTTATTATTTTATTTTGCATGTCAATCAGATGAGGAATACGTATCTTGCCATAACTCCCAAGAAATCAGTTTATTATTTTATTTTGCATGTCAATCAGATGAGGAATACGTATCTTGCCATAACTCTCAAGAAATCAGTTTATTATTTTATTTTGCATGTCAATCAGATGAGGAATACGTATCTTGCCATAACTCTCAAGAAATCAGTTTATTATTTTATTTTGCATGTCAATCAGATGAGGAATACGTATCTTGCCATAACTCTCAAGAAATCAGTTTATTATTTTATTTTGCATGTCAATCAGATGATTAATACGTATCTTGCCATAACTCCTAAGAAATCAGTTTATTATTTTATTTTGGATGTCAATCAGATGAGGAATACGTTTCTTGCCATAACTCTCAAGAAATCAGTTTATTATTTTATTTTGCATGTCAATCAGATGAGGAATACGTATCTTGCCATAACTCCCAAGAAATCAGTTTATTATTTTATTTTGCATGTCAATCAGATGAGGAATACGTATCTTGCCATAACTCCCAAGAAATCAGTTTATTTTATTTTGCATGTCAATCAGATGAGGAATACGTATCTTGCCATAACTCTCAAGAAATGAGGTTTTAGAAGTCTGTAGTTTTTATAGGGATACTACTTCATTGGACTAATATAACTACACCAGACACTAGACGCATAGTTAAGCCATTTTTACAAGTATGGAACTCCGCGTCACCGCCTCCGCTGCTAAGTCTATATCTTACGGGCGAAAGTAAACATAGGTGCATTTTACTGAAATCACGGTTGAAGGGTGGTATGTTTTTGAACTGACATAATTCTCCAGGCGCGTGGGTCGACAGAAAGTAGTTTGTCTCATACGCTTTGGAGAAACTATTTTAGTTGGCAAGAGTTGCCCAACAGTGTTTTCTTGATTTAAGCATCCATAGGGGCCCAACAAGCCCCAACAGCCCCTAATTGATAATTCCATGCTGGTTATACAAACACGTGTTCATCGTAGCCGACTGACACAAAGCTGACGTTATTTCAGGAAAGAACAACAACTTTAATTCCTATCTACTCCTTCATTTCATGTTGGTTATACAAAAATGTACTCGTTAATCGTTGCCGCCGGTAAGAAAGACTGTATCGAAACTATAGTAAATATTCACAAAGCTTCTAGTCTTTTGAGAAATCGCCTGCAGCGATTGAAACAAAACTATTCTAGAAAATGAAACCATGGCAATGTAAAGTATCACAATTATAGTAAAGTATCGTAATTATAGTAAATATTCACCAAGCTTCTAGTCTTTTGAGAAATCGCCTGCAGCGATTGTAACAAAAACAAAACTATTATAGAAAATAAAACCATGGCAATGTAAAGTAAACCAAAAATGTGAGCCAATAACAACTGATAACCCCTAATTAAATTTAACCCCCTATGGATGTATTTTGTGAGACGTGTGGAATCTTGCAAGTCTTTTCGCATGACATAACTTACTCAAAGCTGATGTTATTTCAGCAAAGAACAAGGGTTACAAAAATTCCTTTCTACTTCTTTTTTTAAATGTTGGTTATACAAACATGCGCGTGCTGGAGTGTATCGTTACTAATTGAAGTAAATATTCACCAAGCTTCGATTTTGAGAAATCGCCTGCAGCGATTGCAACTAAAACAAAACTATTCTAAAACATGAAACCATGGCAATGTAAAGTAAACCAAAAATGTGAGCCAATAAGAACTGATAATTCCTAATGATTATGTAATCTCCTCTGGGGGTATATTATAAGACAGGTTAGGAATCTTAAGCCAATATTTCGTAAGATTCCAAAGCTGACGTTGCTTCAGCAAAACAAGAACTTAAAAAATTCTTTTCTACTCCTCCGAAAACCGTTTACCTATCAAAAATGGTAAGTGTCTTACTTAAGAATTGTTCTTTCGATACACATTTCCTGACTTCTTCTCTTGACAATAAATCGGTTCCAAACTCTTTTTGGTAGCGCGAGTGCATCTCTATCCACGTTGGACAAGCCGGTGTGCAGATTGGCAACGCTTGTTGGGAGTTGTACTGCCTCGAACACGGAATTCAGCCCGATGGCCAGATGCCGAGCGACAAGACGATCGGTGGAGGCGATGACTCCTTCAACACTTTCTTCAGCGAGACCGGTGCTGGAAAACACGTCCCTAGAGCTGTGTTTGTCGACTTAGAGCCAACAGTAGTCGGTATGAATACTTGTTTAACTGATGCATGAAGTTTGATAAACCGGTCTCTGCGTTTAGTTCCTTGATAACTATTTTCAAAAGAAAATCATCTTTAAAAAAATACGAAAAAGCGGTGAGCTTGCTACATTAAGATGAAATTTATTTCAAAGTCCACATTTATAATAGTTGTTGAACGTTTGATAACATTTATGAAAATGGAGTCCTTTTGAAAAATTTTGTTTGAATTGCAGATGAGGTTCGTACCGGAACCTACCGCCAGCTCTTCCATCCTGAACAACTGATCACTGGCAAAGAGGATGCTGCCAACAATTACGCTCGTGGACATTACACCGTTGGGAAGGAAATCATTGATTTAGTTCTGGACAGAATTAGGAAACTGGTGAGCAACCATCTGTATTACAAATCATTCAAACAAAAGGTTTAATAATTTAACTACATGATCAATTTCAGGCTGATCAATGTACTGGTTTACAAGGTTTCCTGATCTTTCATTCCTTCGGCGGTGGAACGGGGTCTGGATTCACCTCACTGCTGATGGAGCGACTGTCTGTTGACTATGGCAAGAAGTCTAAATTGGAGTTTGCCATTTACCCAGCTCCTCAGGTCTCTACTGCTGTTGTCGAGCCCTACAACTCCATCCTGACCACCCACACCACCCTAGAGCACTCTGACTGCGCCTTCATGGTGGACAATGAGGCCATCTACGACATCTGCCGCCGCAACCTGGACATTGAAAGACCCACCTACACCAACCTGAACCGTCTGATTGGTCAGATTGTGTCCTCCATCACCGCCTCGCTGCGCTTTGATGGTGCCTTGAACGTGGATCTCACCGAGTTCCAGACAAACTTGGTGCCGTACCCTCGTATCCACTTCCCCCTGGCTACATATGCCCCAGTCATCTCTGCTGAAAAGGCCTATCACGAGCAACTGAGCGTTGCTGAGATCACCAATGCCTGCTTTGAGCCTGCCAATCAGATGGTGAAGTGTGACCCACGTCACGGCAAGTACATGGCCTGCTGTATGCTTTACCGTGGTGATGTTGTCCCCAAGGATGTCAATGCTGCTATCGCCACCATCAAGACCAAGAGAACCATCCAGTTCGTCGACTGGTGTCCCACTGGGTTTAAAGTTGGTATCAACTACCAACCGCCCACTGTTGTCCCTGGCGGTGACCTGGCCAAGGTGCAGCGTGCCGTGTGCATGTTAAGCAACACCACAGCTATCGCCGAGGCCTGGGCTCGTCTGGATCACAAGTTTGATCTAATGTACGCCAAGCGCGCGTTTGTCCACTGGTATGTGGGTGAGGGTATGGAGGAAGGAGAGTTCTCCGAGGCTCGTGAGGATTTGGCAGCCCTTGAGAAGGATTACGAGGAGGTCGGTGTTGATAGTGTTGAGGGAGAAGGCGAAGAGGAAGAAGGGGAAGAGTACTAAATCTTTAAGTTTGTTAAGGAATGTTTATGATACTGCTTTTTTACTCTTTTAAGAAATGTAATCTTTAGGTTTGGTTAGGAAAAATTACATGTCAATGATACTGCTTTTTTACTCTTTTAAGAGATGAAATAATAGAATACTACAATCTGTAGAATAGGCTGTCATCTATAATAAAGTATTGTGCTTTATGCCCTTTACCTGCGTGTAGTTTCGCTCTTACGATGTGTGTTGTAATCATCCTACCCCTGGGCTTCGACTATGGACTCTCAGTGTGGGCTGGCCAGCAGCTAAGGCCCAATAAGGGAAAGGGCGACGGATGATGAAGAATGGGTCACATGCGATGGGCCCTGTTCGTGTCTATTACCCTAACATGGTTGCTGTAACACCCTAACCTGAGTGTTATATCAAGTTTATCTTTTATCCTCCCCTGCGTGTATTGTCACCCTATTCTGTGTTGTATCACATTTGCCCTGTGTGTTGTATCAGTCTTACCCTGTGTGTTGTATCAACCGTACCCTTGTGTTGTATCACCCTTACCCTGTGTGTTGTACCGCCCTTACCCTGTGTGTTGTATCACCCTTACCCTGTGTGTTGTATCACCCTTACCCTGTGTGTTGTATCACCCTTACCCTGTGTGTTGTGTCACCCTTACCCTGTGTGTTGTGTCACCCTTACCCTGTGTGTTGTGTCACCCTTACCCTGTGTTGTATCACCCTTACCCTGTGTGTTGTGTCACCCTTACCTTGGGTGTTGTATCACCCTTACCCAGTGTGTTGTATCACCCTTGCCCTGTGTGATGTATTACCCTTACCCTGTGTGTTGTATCACCCTTACCCTGTGTAGTATCACCCTTACCCTGTGTGTTGTATCACCCTTACCTTGTGTGTTGTATCACCCGTACCCTTGTGTTGTGTCACCCGTACCCTTGTGTTGTGTCACCCTTACCCTGTGTGTTGTACCACCCTTTCCCTTTGTGTCGTATCACCCTCATCCTGTGTTGTATCACCCTTACACTGTTTTGTATCACCCTCACCCTGTGTGCTGTCACCCTTACACCTGATAACCGAGTAAAAAGTAACAGTAGGAGTGAGTATAATGCTCAATGAAAGGAGATCAAATCAGTTTATTCTGGTGAATCGTACTTACAATACGGACTCCGGCAATTTCTGAAACATTTTCTTGTAAAGTAGGGATCGGTTGCTTGTCCGAGTAGAAAAAAAAAACGCATTTACACTCGTTTTCAGTCACACGTGCACCTTGTGTTTTTCGTTTCCGAGTCGTGAATGTTTCTTGGTGACGCAAGCCATTTCGCAGTTACGGCAGCCGTTAGACGGCTAACCAATTAGAGCGCCGAAAAGCACACATGCATAAACCAGGCGTCAAGAAAGGCGTCAAGAGGTATACATACGTAAATACGTACTAAATCAAAAACAACGCAATGCTAAGACATAATTCGAATTTTATATTTTAGCTATAATTTTATATTTTAGCTGTGACTGATGCTAAATTGGAAGAATTCAAAAGCCGTGACTGACGTCCACCAAAAAAGAAGACAGTTGTGACTGAAAACGAGTGAGCCTATCTGGATCGTAGCATAGACTTGAAATTGGTTGAAATAGAATATATAACGACAAATTGTTTTTATATGTACATAAAAATGCTTGCCTGTACCATTAAATCTTGTGATTGTAAACTGCTTTTAAACTTAGGAACACTGCATTACTGCATTTATAATATTCCGTGAAGTCTCGTCAATTTCCTAAATGCTTTCTGGGGTCCCTTCTTAAACTAACAGAATTACATTTGGTAATCTTTTGATTGGTCGTCGATTTTTAATGACGGAAGCTAAGAAACGATTTATTTTGAAACTGTCGGGGATTTCTCAGAATATTGAAAACCAGACTAAACCCTAAAACAGATATTAATAAACGCGCTTTTCCCCCTATATCATTACTTAAAAACAATCTTCAGCTTCAATCTTTTTTTTTTAGTTTTGCCAGTTTCTAAAACATTGACCACGTTTCTCGGTATTGAATAGTTTCTTTCTTTGAACAAATATGGTCTATTTACATTTAAAAAAATTTTTTGGCTTGATAATACAGTAGCAGAATCACTACTTAAAGATCGTTTGCTGTCTCAAAGAAATCCCTGAGTGGGTATGGATACACTGTGCCTTGTGACATGATCTTCTCTGCCATCAGTGTATTCTGCCCTGAGTTTCTCAAACTTAATGGCTCACTTGATTTACAATAAGATCGTGTACAGAAATTTCAGGGCCAAGCCAATAAGTCATGATTTAAGACATCTGATGATGACTGCCATATCAGTCATGTTTCTCTTCACCATAACATCCATGAAGCTTACAGCGCGGCCCTCTCTTTTGGCCCTTGAAGCATCAACACAGTGACGTTAAGGCTGGGACGTCCTTTCTAGACAACCCTCTCTTGGCTGTTTGCAGCATGACGCCACTCTGACGCATCACCACTCTCCCATGTTAGAATACGGAGCACTTGTGACAGGGGTGTTGCTGGGCGGGAACCCACGGAACCCCTGAACAGGACTATCGTTATGGTATGGAGGCGACATCATACCCACATTAGGATAGTTTATGTTGGTTAAAGTGTCCTCGAATGGGGGCACGGGTCCAGAGCCTTGATTGGGGGGACCCCAGGTTGAATCTTGTGACTGGGTGATGTGATGTTGTCGGTAGCTGTTATGATACTGTGCATTGTTCCACGAGTTATATGCAGGTTGCTGCATCGGGCTGTTATTGGGTGGTGCAGGTGGCTGGTGAGATGACCATGCTGGTGGCATTGGAGGACCAGGTGGAGACGGTACGGCGCAGCTACGATAGTTTAACCGCTCATTCTTCTGCATGCTGGCAAGGCGAGCTGATTTTGAGAGAATGCCACCATTAACTGGTGGGGGCTTCATCTGCTGGGGTGATGGAGCACCTCGCTGATAAGGTCCCTGGTTAGGCATTCTCATCTGTCCTGCCCCCTGCCAAGAAATATTGATCCTGGCTGCCTCACTACCAGGCCTTTCAAGGGGGGAAGGGTCAGGAGTTGGCAAGCCAGCAGGTGATATAGAGGGACCGTGAGACCCAATAGGGGAAGGGAAGGGCGAAGGATGACCAGCAGAGGATGTTGGCGAGAATGGGTCACATTGGACATGCGGGGGGCTCCGGGCAGGGTATGACATCTGGCTACCACAAGGACTCGTCATTGAACTTGTTGATTCTGTTGGTGTAGACAGACATTCCTGTGCCAGGGCCATTGCATCTTCGAATGTCGGTAAGTCTTCAAACGGAACGTCTTCCATAGCGAGTTGACCCAAACCATTCACAAAATCTGGAAAACTGTTCAAGTCCGTATTGAAATCTGCAAATGACAAGAGCATGTGTTTATTGATAAATATCTCATTTTACCATACGTTTTCATGAGTACATTACGAGATTGAGATACACTCCAACTAATGAGTCAAACAATCATGACAGTGATATGCAAGTAAAGTACTATGGCAAGCTTGAAGCATGTGAAGGCATATTACAGCTTGCTGCTTGCTTGTTTGCTTGCTTGGCAGTGGGAGCGGGGAGGCGAGCGTGCTTCTGCTGCAGTGTAAAAAGCGCACACAAGGCAGTGCTTACCTTGTGACAGCAGCATTAGCTCAGGAGCATCTCGGTTTAGCTCCTCTTGCAAATCTACACCAAGCTCAAGGTCTGCAAGAGTCACAGGTGCAGAAGTACAAGAAGTAGAGCGGAAACCATCCTCATGAAATGGGGAGCCACTAGACTGAGGTGAAAGGGGTTCCTCTTTTGGACCTACCAAAATAAGGAGATTTTCTTTTACTGGGGGCTTTTTTGATGAGCCTAATGCTAACAAGATACTCTTCATTAAACACTAAGGGCAAAGGAAGACAAAGTGTGCAATTTGAAAGGTTTATGAAATATGTTTATATTTCAGGGTTTAATGATTGTAATATGAAGATGTTATTTGGTAGGGAAACTTAATTTAAAGTAATCCTCAAGAAGCAATCATGTGAGGCAAGATTAGTGTAGGTTGCTGTGCTAATCAGCATGTGCTGAGTTGATAATGTGAAATTTCAAGAGTGGCAACAGAATATGGTATTAGAGATGTTTTAGAATATGATGTTTAGCATTGTGATGTCTGAATGATCCACACGAACCCAGCTCTGTGAATAACTGTTCCAGCTTGGCAGCAGCAGCAAGAAGCTTAAGCAGGCATGCAGAGAATACCTCCCTATCTCTCACCTGTCATACCTCCAGATATCATGCTGTGAGGGCCTTCATTGAACGAATGCCCTTTCTTGGTACCCTGGAAGAATTTTGGCAGAGGAGGCTCTGGCATTTTGAAGTCTTGTGGTTGAGAGCCATCCGGGAAGAAACTCGGTACTTTGTTATTACCATTTGATGTTGTAAATGGGAGTGCTGGCAATTGGCCTCTTTGGCGTAGAACTTCTTCGCCCTCTTCATCACTGCAAAAATGATCGATATGCTATATGAAATCAAACATTTTAACAATGGCTTTTGAGAGCTCTTTGACGCTCTATCTATTCTCACTTTCAGCTTTCTGTCAGCCAATTTTTCTGAATGGAAAAAAAAATCCCTACTGAACTTTTGCAGATGAACATTCAATTCATAATAGAAACTCTCAGATCAATTGCCTGCCAAATGAAAGACAACGTTCTTGGGTTACCCCTGAGAACAAGAATATATACAAACCTAAGAGGTCTGTTTGTTGTGATAATGAAGTCTGGTTCACTGCCTTTGAAGACTACTTGAGCTGTTCCTGTCAGCCATTGCCACTTCATGTTCTTGTTCAACATTCGAAACGTCCCCTGGCATTTGGCTGAAGACATTACTACAAAACATAAATTCAAGTCAGTGGGAGTGGCCAACATAATCACTTTGAAAGCCTGATCATCGGCAGATCTAGGGGTGGGCCAACCGTGGGCCAACCAGGGCTACACCCCTACTTGTAAAGAAAATCCATGTAAAAAAAAAAACAACAAAACATCTGGCTCCCAATTTAAAAAAATATATACTTGCTTTCCCTGCTCCTTATGGGAACTCCTGGATTCGCACCTACCATTTGCCTTTACAAAACAACGTATTTTGCTTGTGGGAACATTTATTCTTGGCTGTGTAACAAGGTAATTAGAAAACGTTCTTTTCATGCAAGAAAGGTGCAAGGCCATTTACTCACAGTCCTTGTGGAGCAGCCCTAGAACAGGGATGTCATCGAAGTGAATCATACAGTAGCTGGACTGCAGTGCAATATCACGCTTGTGATAACCAAGAAGTGAACGACCCCTAGATAATATGTATTCATTAGTTTATGAATAGAACATTAATAATAAAAAAATAGGAAAAAATATTTAGATAGAATCTACCAAATGAGGAGGGCACCAAAGGAAGGTTATGACCACAGGTAAATTTGTGGATTTTTTGGGTCTGAAAGGAGGGGGGACAGGGGGTTGGGCAAGACCCCCATAATTTACATTATGCAACATTTTTACTTATTTAAAAAGTATTTGAAATAATTGTAACCAATAAGCCCTCTAGGGACTTTGCAGGTTTTTCAAACAAAGTAAGCTAAGCCCCTTAAACACCATATGCAAAAGATGTTATTCATATCGGTGAAATGGCTTTTTATGGTCACTAATAAGAAAAAGCTTTGCTTATAATTACTTTTGATCAATGTCCATGAAGCTGAGATCCATTCTGTTCTTGGTACAGAACAAAGAGGTCTTCAAGCGTATTTCTAATATTGAGTTGGTCATTGTCTCCATTGGAGTGCAGATAAGGAAGAGGCCATACTCCCTCTTGTCACTTTCAGGGAGTGTCATCTCACGCAAGCGCCCATTACACCTGAATGGCTGCCAAAAAATAAAATAGAATTGTGATACAATGACTTCTGTAACCTATGCATTCATAGCTAACTAAATACAGGGCCTGTTATGTATGCAAGATCTTCTTTGCTATATTAGTTATAACATAACTGTACAACAATGATAAAGGTTTGCCAAAATTCACCCATTGAGAAATAGTAAAATCAGTACAACATCAAGTATTTTTAAACGGAAAATGTATACCTTAAAAAATCCAGCACTGGTGTTCAGAATGCATTTCATTCTGCAAACAAATGTCCTCTCTGCACTCGAGGCTGATTCACTGGACTCTGGAATTAACCAAAATAGAGAAGTTTGAAACAACAAATATGTTGTTGTCATTATAACAATTTAGTAAAAATGCACTCACATACTAGCACAATTCCTACAAGTTGATTGGTTCGCTACTCACTGCAGTGGTGAGTAGTGGAAGCCAGTGTTTGAGCGTAAAATTGGTGTTTTGTTTTTCAGAATTTGCACATAAATTCGAAGAAGAAGTGGATGCATTGATAGATGAATCTACTCCGGAGGAAAAAAAGGCAGCAACAAAGTACAATATGAAGGCAATAGTGCGTTTTTGGGGCTGAAATTTAAGATTTGATTGTTAGAAGATTTACTGTGAAAGCAGAGTCGCTTTGCATCCAGTGAATTTTCACAGCAGCTTGCTCAATCAGAGTTTAAAAGCCTCGCAAATTCAATGCAGTTGAAGGGCAATCTGTGCTTCTTTATCGAAATCTAGCAACGTTTTTATGAATCAACATTGGGGCAATCAATTGTCATACAGGTTTCACAGTTGCTCTGTCAGTATTGTAAACAACAACTTTCACCACGTATTTCTTGACTTTTTCCATTTAACAACTGATGAAACCATAGTAGGATTTCTTAAAAAGAGCCTTATTTTGGCAACGTTAGTATGAATTATGCCAGATCAGTAGTTTTCTCTAAGCACGTACATGCGTGCTATATAATCTGAACATTTGTTACTTGTCAGAACAGTTTTCACATGATGTGCTATGCCTTGAGTCTTGTTGCATGCAAGATTGAAAATATATTTTTTATGCATTTATAAGAAAATAATAAAAAATAATAAAAATTTTAAAAATAAAATTGAAATATTGATGGAAGTATGCAAGTGCATTTTCACTAAAATGATTAGATGCCTAAAGGCTCAATAACTATTGGTTATTTCTACGTATAATTTATTTTGTTTGTTAATTAATAATGTCCCTTTTATAACTAACAATGGATATTTAATTACAGAATATCATATATACAATATTAGGTATATTCACCTGAACAGGAATCTTCTTCCTTCTTTTCGCTCCCATCATTTTCATCATCAAGAATCTTGATTTTCTGAAGAGCAAAATGGCAAAAAGGCATGAAAGGAGAGCAATCAAAATAAAAAATACAACACAATGAAGGGATGGTGTCCAGAGAAATACACAGGGTGTAGTCCCTATGTAACTGTAACTGACCTTTGAATGGAAATCCTATCTAGTAAAAGCCATTACTTGGCCCAAGTCAATGGAACAATAGCGCATTTTTTTTCTAATCAAATACACAATCGACTCAATCGACTTTCCAACTACTGAAAACGCAAAATACCAGAATCAAATTAATCTATTTCTATACTGTTTTTTCTCCTCTCTGCATATGAGCAGGGCAGTGTACACCTCTCAGGTAGCCTCCCCCCCTAATACATATTATGATGTGGTGCCTTGAGGTACCAGAGAAGCGTTAACTGGATAATTATGGCTGTTGAAATAACAAACAAGCAGTACACCTATACCTGTTCTACAGAGTTTGGCTGGAGGTATTTTGTTATCATTTCATGGTCATCAACATGGATGAATCGCAGGAAATCTTGATGGATCACGCTTGCCTAGAACAGAAAAATCCATGCAAAGAGAGTAAGTAATCAGTAAAAAAGTGATCATTTGTTCATCGTAATCCATTAGTCTGACAAAGTCAAATGAAAAGGTACTAAGGTGGGTCAAAAATGAAATATTGTTAGTGGAAACAATCCAAAACAGGATTGAAGGCAAGAGGCCTCCAGGAGAAGACACACAGGAATGTTAGGCTATGCAAAGCAGCAGAAGGGCTCATACACAAGGACCAAAAGGAATGCAGTTAAAAGATAGGTGCTATTGGGACTAGACATGCCGTAGGGCAGAATACCAGACAGAGAGAGAGGAAGAGAGAAAATACAAAAATAATTCAATAAAAGCTCTTTCTCTATTCGGTTTGTAAAATCTAAAAGAAAAAATCTAATTGAAATAGGGATAAAGAGATTTACATTAGTAAAATTAACTTACAGATCAAGATTGAAAAAAATATGTTAATTAATAGGTCAATAATAATTATAAAATGGTCTTTTTTTTCAGCTTGCCACAATTATGTTATATCAATATTTAAGTTATTTTTACCTGAGAGAGACCAAGGTATGTTTGAATTGTCTCCGAAGCATAGAACAACTCAAAGTCTTGAGTGAGAACAATGACAAACCCATCCAATGCCTAGAATTACAGATGACAAACATTGTGTAAATATTGCTTATGGTATGTGGAAATTTGAACAAAATAAATAAATAAACATTCCAAATAAATATGAACTTGAAAGAAAACTCAATGATGAAAGGTCATGGTACCTATTATCGGACTATTAAGATTTACGCTAAAATATATCGCGTACTAAATACAATTGAATCTTAGGTTTTATAGCTAGAAATCACTGACTATTAAACATAATAATTCAACCTAGATATTGAAAACTTGATGGTTAAATTCAGGAGAAAAAAATTGTTAGTAAGAAGTGTTGTGAAGCCCTATTATCGGATGCTCTTACCTATTATCGGACACTATAGCCCTATTATCGGACAGCAGATCTCTTCTCAAAAAAAACAACAGGAAAATCATGCTTCATTTTCATTAAAATACTGTTGACAAAAATTGTTGACATATGTACTTTGCAAAACTCACAATAAATTTGAGTTTGAGACTCTTTCTTCTCCGTAGCAAGCGATTCAAAACACATACATCACGCATGTTACAAACTGCACGGAGAAATATGCAATTGCTCATCAATCGCTCAAATTTAGGTTGAATGGTTCGATGATTGCTTGGCTGACTGATAATAGGGCACCAAGGTTAGGTACAAAACAATTTGAGCTATCCTGAAGTGCCTACAGAAACAGCGGCCAAGTGACTTTCATCACGGTTGGTAAATCTTGTATTTTTTTTACGGCTTCTTTTCGTCCTCGCATATTCAAGTCAAAGAGATGATTTCAATCTCCATTTTGTGGCGCGTGAGAGTAAATTATTTCTAGTTTTGCGAAACAATAAACCCTCATAAATAGCTTTGGAATACATGTTTTCTGAATGTTCTTTCTTCGACTCGATAAGCCATTTTTCGGTGTGTTTTCCTATTGTTTGAGATATTTATGATTTTTTTTTAGTGTCTTATAATAGGGCACTGTCCAATAATAGGCACCACTACTTTATAAACAAAACCTTGCATTTCTAAAATAAAACACACATTATCACAAATAAAGCAGAAACATACCTCAAGAATGAGTTTTGACAGGTTTCCATTCCCCTCAAAGGGCTTGATTCTATTTTTAGCTTCATCTTTCTGCTCTTCATTATCCCATTTTTGTTCTAGGAAGGTTGATATTTTAGAAGACAATAAAAAAGATAATAATATAAGAAGCCATCATTAACACCATTAGTGCCCAGACTCTCTTACGCAACTAGGTAATAGCCGACAGTGCTGAAAAACGTATGTGCATGCTCTGGCAAAAACAAGCACAATCGTAGTGTTGAATCGTTCGAGAAAAGGTACAAAAGGCTGACTTCAGTCGCTGATTTGACTAACTGTACAGCATTAAAACCATACTGTACAAAAAAAGACAGATTTGTGTGATAATGAGGGAGTCATAGTCTTAGGTTTGGTCTAGTTTTCTTAGCAACCGCCAAAATGTGACAGTTCGCCGGTAAAAAGATGCCATTTCAAAACAAAAAGGCTGGTTTAACCACGCTGTACTGGAGCTAGTCTTGCGTTCTTCAGCACTGGCGTAATAGCCCCCAGTCTCTTTCAAGTAACCAGTTCAAAGTTCCCAGTCTCTCTCGTTCAAGGCACATGTTCTGAGCCAACAAGATGAAGGCTTCTTTCAAATAAGTAGCACAAGATAAAAAGGCAAGTGAAAATTTTTTTCCTTTACCACTTCAAAGTTTTATTATAACCAAGAGAGGATGCATGAGAACTTTGAGCAGTCCACCGCCAAAAATCATGTACCAAAATCATTTTTATAGTCTAAAATAGATTTAGGGTATAGTTTGGCGATAAGTTAAAATTTGGTCAATATTCTTTGCAAATTTGTGAAATTATACTGCTGATGGCAATAATGAACTGGGAATGCTATAGAGTTGAAATTGACATTGAAAATCATTGTTTTGCTTTAACAGCTTAAAAGAATTTTAATGGAAACACTAAACATGACTACTGACATCTATAGCTCTATAAAGACACCAAAACCAAAGCAGCGGGCTTTTTAACTTTTCTGGTACAAGATTTTGTATGCCTTTTGATGAAAATTGCTCAATATTCTGTTGAACTTGTCTTCACAATTACACTTTGGGTAAAAAAATTGGATCAAATGCAGAGTAACCCCCAGCATATAAGAATGTCATTTGGTCCATTTGTTTACTCATCCACTGCTACTTGTCAACTTGTTTAAGCATCACCCAGTCAATTACGTACATGTGTCAACTTTTGACATCTGCCCACTTGTCAATGTGTCAACCAGTCAATAACGTTGCCTCATTTTTTTAGAAATTGGTGTGAAGTTCTTTTGTCAACTAATTGTGGCAGTGTGTTCTGAAATTGCTCCTTAATTTTCTTTGTAAAATTCCAATCCCATATTATCTACTTCCACAAGAAAATATACTGTAAAGTGCCCTCACCTTTGAAGAAATTTTTTGCCCGCAAATAACTAGCAGACAATCGTAGGATAGAAAGCTTGTCCAGCTTTTGAATAACATCATGGGGAAATGGCAACAGTTTTGCAAGATTATCCAGCTCAATGTTGAAGCGGTCTCTGTGACGCTTTGAGGGGTTGAGGGACCCCTTGAGACTAAACAAGTAAAGAGTAATGTTAGAAACATAAAAAATCGGCAAAAAATCTGTTATTTTTCTAGTTGTTTGAGCAATCACATCACATGCTTGAGATTAAATATGGTCATTACCAACATGCCATTCTGATTGGTGTACTAAATGATCTACTTATTAATTACCCATTTTGACAGGTCAAAATTAACAATTTTTCTAGTTGTTCTCTGGTGTGAAGGGTGCAGTCGTTTCTGTTTGTTTGATAATTTTGTTTTGAATTTGCCACCCAAAAAGGTCACTTGATCTCCTAGAGCAAGACCCCCATTCTGCTAACAGTGGAGGACCTAGGAGAAGTGTTTAGATGTAACCCCCCTATTGCCATTAGGTTTAACTCCACCTCAGCAAAAAGCTAGATCCGTCCCTTGCTAACTTATCCAAGTTCAAACGGACTTTTTATGATGTTTTTTTCTAACATGGCAAAACAATCAAGACAGTTATGTCCAAGGTATTTTATCAATCACAACTGCAGTTCGAAATTGCAATTGCAGTAAATAAGCAGCCATTTATGCTGCATTAGTGATAATATAAGCAGGAGTTGTAGATCGTTTCCTGGTAGGGGCATTTCTAAACATGACATGCAATTTAACGTTGTCCGAGGCAGCAAAGTGACTTCCTATTGAGGGTCAAATCGTTAACAAAGTAGTTCTAACAACAATAAAGTATTGTCAACGTTTTAATTTTATCCTTTGGTGGAAGACATACTTACAAAACATTATTGAAAACCACTTTTCTATAAAAAGCATTAAAGTGGGATCATGATTTAATATTGGCATTGCACTCTAAGAATAAACAAGACGCTATTTAATTCTAAACATTATAAGCACACCTGAAGAGGCGAATGTACACTTAACGTATACAGAAAACGTCTTTTTTTTTTAATCACGTCACATTGGATTATTTTACTGGCTTTTTTCAAAATGATCGATAGTCACTCATTCCCTGGCCGGAGAAATCTGCAGATTCTAATCCACACTAAACTGGACTTATGTAAACTGGGCTGATGTAAATATGATATTACTACAGGAAATTCGGGGTTTCTGGTAAATGATCAGTATACTCCTTCCATTATATTACCAAGATTTGTTTCCGCTTCGAGAGCTATTCACTGCTGCTATCACAACTAATTTACTAAATATATTTACTTACCCCAAAAAACGTTCGACAGTAATTGGCTACCGAATGTTGAAGATAATAAATCGCTTCAGGGCGCTGAACAAAATTAGATGCGAAAAACTCCCTCGCCCTAAAAATACGATAACTTTTTTCGGTTTTAACAAGAAGTTCAAGTATTCCAACCATTTAGGCAAAGACAAAGCTCAAATATTTGACTTGTACTCGGAAAATCGACGTGAAGTTTATCTTTCTAATTGTTTAGATCTCTCGCAATAAAATCTTCTAACGGTTATTCCGCGCCTTCACAAAAAGAAAGCTTTCGAGCACCCCACGAAAAAGAGCGCTAAAACACAATTTTATATTCTGTATTGCTAGCATGAGATCAGTAATGACAGCCATGTACAATAGAATGTTTACTGCTAGCAGGGCACGGTGAATTTATTCCGTACGGGAATTCCAGCTAATGTTTACAGAAAAAAAAACCTCGCTTTTCTGCTCGAAAAACTTGGGGCCCCTAAAATCTTCTTTTTAGAAGTTTTCAAGGAAAACTAATAGATAAAGTGGATTAAAAACATTCTACCATGCTAAATACATGCGCAAACGCCGTGAAATGAAGTAAATCGCTTTGACAAGGGCAACGCGTATGCAAATTTGCTAGGCATTTCAAGCATGTGACGCACTTCACTTGTACGAGGAATTATAGTCGATTCTTACTTTTTTATTGCCTCGATAACTACTTCCAGGGATATTCTTTAATGGGTTGATGTGATTTATCAAATTCACTTTTTGTTGATGAGTAATGCAAATTTCCGCTACGCATGGTGATGCAAATCAGATTTTTACAGGCTATTTTTCACTATCGTTTAGAATCGATCCAAAAATGAAAACTCTCAATGAAGCCAAATTATTTGTCAGGAGTTGACCAGATTACCTCAAAGGAACTAAATTGATGATTCCAAATCAAGTGATGTGATTTTCACGGCCATAAAGTGTCTCTCTCGAGGAGATCTCGTTTCCGTGAATAGAGAGAGCACAGCGAGTAGCATCGTATGGTTTCAATACAAAGACCGACAAACATGGCGTTCAATCCGGTACAACAAAAGCAACTAGGCATTTCCATCATAGCCCCGCAAAACTTTCCTTTAGTGTCAATAATCATTTTTGGCCTTTAAAAAATCCAGTCCGAATCTAAATCATTAAAGCGAAAAAAGCAAATTTCAACATTTTTTTTAGTCATACGTAAGCGATTTGAACGTATAGGTTACGGAAACTGTGGTAGCACAGGGTAAGGTCAATAGCGCATAATAACAAAAACCTGAAAATCTAACAAAACCACTATTAGATTCCAAGTACAACACACTTACTACCATAACAAAAAGTATTTGCAACGGCTGGGAAATTTTCGGGAAGAACACCAAGTACTGTCAAAGGTCATTCAAGATCTGCCACACAACACTTGGACGCAATAAGTTAGTGTAATGGGTAATTCGGGCTTTGAATAAAAAAAGCAAGAAGCACAAGTATCATTTCCTTAGTTCGGTCGGCTCGACAAATAAATTGACTAAATCTGTGTCGGAAGCGTCAGAGTCTTGGGGTAATGCTAGTAAAAGTTATACGATTTTGCACATTCCTTCTCATAAACAGCACATCTCTTGTGGAACGAATTGTTTACGAATGTACAATCGAAAGTGGATGACATAGGTATTTAGAATGAGTAGTAAAAACGATAATAGAACAGAGCAGCCCTACATTTTACGGGAAAAAAAACTTTCGTCCGCAGTGTCACAAAGAATAGGATAAACGGAACTGTTTACGGAGAGCCATTTGGGCAATAGTTGTACTGTCGTCTATAACCGCCTCATCGAGAACTTATTTCGGACGAGACTTACTCAAAATCGTCTATATACAGCAAATTCGACGATTCTTTACATGTAACACGTCTACTAAGCCAAAAATAGAGAATGTATGCGGATAATATTTAAGGGCGAGCGCGAACGAGGGATCGTTGCGGGAAGATCTCTACGTTACTTTCCCTCGCTTACCACCACCCGATCGCTTTGTTAGGATCTCATACAAGCAACCTCCGCAGTTACAAAGTTGATTTCATCGCTTCAACCTACCTGGAGCTGCGCTTCTTCCTTTTGCCTGTGTTACTCATGGTCGTGAAGCTAGTTGTATCACGTAATTATAGATAGTCCTAGACCATCGCACGAAAGTCCTTGTAGAACGGTATATAAACAGCAAAATACGTCGATCGCTGTTCGTGCAAACTGAAAATCCAACCACAGATACCTCAAATAGGAAAAAAGACAATCGAGCTGGCTATTATCTTTAAGTTTTGTGATCTCCTAGTAGCTTTACATTCGAATTCTCGAACGTGCGTCAGCCATGTTTTCTCGCCGAATTTCACACGTACGGTTCGCAGTTCACGTACCCAGAATCGTACCGAATACAGCGGCGCCGCACAATAGCCGAAAGATGATTGGCTAGCGCACACTCATATTTCATACGTCACATACTGTTTGCATATTGAAATAGCCCCGAACCAGGGGCTGATTGGTCAATGTGTGGGTTCGGCAGCCATGGCTGGTAATGTGGTTAGCGGAAACACGTTATTAATTTGGTCAGAAAGAGGTGTGTCGAATTTATTCGCCTGGTGCAGCAAAGGTTGATCCCGTTGAAAGGTGTTTGCTGACTCATGAGAATTTTACACCCTTACACGGCATTTTGAGGTGAGGGCAAACTTGTCCCACCGCCTATCAGGGCTGTTAGACATGAATGTTTGCTACCTCATTGCACTAAAAGAAAAGTGCTAGATATGCATCTTTTACATGTCAGAACAATATGCATTTTAGCAGTTTGGAGACACCAGGAAATCAAGGTCAGGGTTTATGTGTCTTTGTTTACACCCGAAGTGAGTATTTCCACACGTGGTCTTTTTATCTTTGCAGAGCGTCGAGACACCTTTTTCGTGAGCGCTATTGTTAGAACGCACCAAACTGACAGCCCAAGGCCTGGCCATTGTCTGTACATTAGCATATTACGTTGCGCGCCATTGCACATGGCAGCATATCACGGCGATGGAGTCACTGAGACCACAGACTGTACCTTGGCACAGTTTTATTTAGGATCTAATATATAGCACCGGAAGAAAAAAAGATAATAAACCATATTAAAATTACTTGACACAGTATGGGGGGATCCCTAAGCGATTTTCAATTTGACGCTTGAAATACACACAAGGAATGAACTAATGAAATGGCTGCGACTTCAGCTAGGCAATTACAATGTACTCATTTATTACACGTTGTAAGAGACACTTGTAAGACTCTGGTGCGAGGAGGAATGTGTGCGTTACATTTGGTTTATGCATTAATTGTCAGGTTTGAAGCAGTTGATGGGTATGATATTCTAGCCAGCAAAAAATATATATGTATTTAAACTTGGGCTATATTGATAAATTCCGCCACATGACACAATGAAGAGCACAACCGAACAAAAAGATGACACACCGTGAATTTTAGTTGTTGGATTTATATTAATTTAGAAGTTGAAACATGATTACTTATAAAATGCTCGAAGGCCTTCACATTTTAAAAAATGTGTAGTAGGGTATGCTCGAAAGATTCGTTAGTCTATATCGGGATATCGTTATCATCCTTCGCAATAAGCCGACGTTTAGATAGCTTGGCGGGAAATTAAGAGGTCAGACAGATAATCGGATGTTATTCAAAGATCCGTCATTCGCTTTTTTGTTTTTAACGTAACTCGATGCTATTTTTCCTCTATAATTATTTGGCAGTCAATGTAAAATCTGCTTGCAAAGAAAAAACTGTTTTGACTTTACAATATATTTTGCTAGATCGCTTTTACAATCTGAGTAATTTTGTATAAAACAATTATACTGTTATCAAAACCCTCTAAAAGCCCGTCTTTTATTCAACCATGAAACACAAAATGCCTTGCCACGAACGCCGGTCTAGAAGATTAAGATAAGGGTTTTCTTGAAATGGAGAATTGACCATGGTGCTGACAATTCCAGGAAAAGTGTCGATTAAATCACCTGGTACTAGGCTCGAAGTTGCTCTCACATTCGACTAAGTTGAGAATCGCACCAGGGTAACGAAGCAAGCCTAGAGAATGAGGTAGAAAGACGGACGTTGAGAAGGCCCAGGGGGCTCTCTGATACCCGCCCAGAGCTCCGTCTCTAGGACTGCTATCACACACCAAACATGAGAGCTGGTGCATTCTATTGGATGTCGGAAATATAGGTACCCTGGGTACCAGAGGCTCCGAGCTTCGCGGCGAGAACGATTTGGGCGAAGCGAAAGATCAAATCGTTCTCGCCGAGAAGCTCGGAGCCTCTCTGGTACCCAGGGTAAAACACATGCTACTAGTTACTTATTTTCATGCTTACAAGGAATAAAATTATATACCTATAAACAGCAAATGGTCGCCAATGGGCGCCATTTGCATCATACAACGTTTATTGAAAAAGCTGTATACTAATTTGTAGAACTTATTCGTGATCTAAGTTGATGTAATGCTCGGACAAAACTTAGCGCTGCTCTCAAATCCCAACCGAAATAAAGTCTATTCAGGTACGTGATGAAATGCAATTCCGACAATGTATTTGTGTTAATCGGAAGTTTCAATACAACAGGTATTGCGAGTGTAAGGTAAACGAAATGCAGAAATTACCGCCACCTGTACAAGCCTGTAAAGCCAAGCAGACTGGAACTCTAACCATTTTACCAACCGATGATTATGCTACCACGTTACTCTAAGCCAGTTTTTGTTTGGACAGCTGTGCGTTGGGGTGAAAAGGCCAACGCGTGGTACAAGCATGCTACGGGGTGCAAGGCTAGCAGCCAATGTTTACATTACGGGATAAGATGTGTTTTCCAAACAATCACACTTTTAAATCATCTTATTTTCCAGTTTCCTGAATGTTAAAAGAAGACTGTCTTTTGGTAGTATTTTTGCAGGGGAGGGGTGGGGGCGGAAGGTGGCTGTGGATACAAGACCCGTGAGATAAATAATTCATTATGTTGACAATTGACGATTTTCTTTATCGATAGACCTACCTTCTCTATGAACCGTGTGAAACAAGAGGCTTTGAATAGCCCTAGAATTTAGACCCGCAATAGAGAACGGTCAGGGATTTGCGGGACATACTTTATGTATGTTTATCAGGAAGGGATGGCGTTTCTCCTGTGAAATCCTTTATATAGCTGGGCCCGCTCTGTCACCTAGCAAACAAGTGCAATGCGCCCGCATTGTAATAATAATCCAGCATAAAATTATATGTAAAAAAAAATCCGGCAGCAAATAACCTGTCCACTTTATTAGAGAGCAACATTTTAAACAACACAAGCGTGCTTCGGAAACTCCGAACACTATTCCTTATAATCCACTAACATGTCATTCCTTATAATCCACTATCATGCCATACCTTGGTCAGGCTTCTCTTTCCAACGAGTGTGGATGCCACTAGAAATTTTAGATTTATAAAATTAAGCTCTTACAGTGCATTACCAAGTCCTCCCTTTCCCTCCTAATGACTAGTATTAATTGTACCTAGATTACATCACTTTTCTTGCCGTTTTTTGGTAGGTGGTATCACTGTAACTGGTACAGAACTATGGTGCACACAGTAGTCACTAACACTACCTAGTAGGGTGCGGCGGATGGTACCACACCCTCTTGATCCCATCACTACATGCTTGGCACTGAGGTCTTTGGCCAGTTGGCAGATAGTCTCGCCTGGTTGACCACTACCTTTGAAAAGCCGGCAGGTCATCTGTAAAAGAAAAAAAAATTCCAGAGTTCAGAATCTGTGTCTGCCTGCCTGTCTGTCTGTCCATCTATCTGTCTGTATGACTGTCAGTCTCTCTGCCCATGTGTCTGCCCTACGTCTGTCTAACATCCTACAACTGACTTCAGTAGGATGTTGTAGTAACATAACAGATACCTGCTGTAATACTCAAGGTACATATTTTTCACTCTGAGCAACAACTGTTTTACCCCTTGTTCTTTGCATTTTTTGTTGTACTCCTCAATAAGCTTCTTGGCATTCACAATGCATTCATCCACAGCTTTATTCCACTCGTCTGGTAAAACTGTTCCTCCATCTAAACAAGAGAAAGGGGTCTCATAATACATACAAACATGGCCTCATCCCAAGGCGTATTGTGGCCTCTGTTGTCAAGGGGGTCTCATAATACATACAGCGTACAAAAATTACCCCATACATACAGCGCACAAACATTACCCCATCCCAAGACGTATCCTGCCCTCTGTTGTTAAAGGGGTCTCATAATACATACAGCACACAAACCTTTCCCCATCCCAAGGCGTATCCTGCCTTATAGTGGCTACTTACATGCATAGGGAGAGGATAGTACGGTAGATTACTTACAGGGATGGGGAGAGGATGGTACAGTAGGTTACTTACAGGGATAGGGAGAGGATGGTACGGCAGGTTACTTACAGGGATGGGGAGAGGATGGTACAGTAGGCTACTTACAGGGATAGGGTGAGGATGGTACAGTAGATTACTTACACGGATAGGGAGAGGATGGTACAGTAGATTACTTACAGGGATAGGGAGAGGATGGTACAGTAGATTACTTACAGGGATAGGGAGATGATGGTACAGTAGGTTACTTACAGGGATAGGGAGATGATGGTACAGTAGGTTACTTACAGGGATAGGGAGATGATGGTACAGTAGGTTACTTACAGGGATAGGGAGATGATGGTACAGTAGGTTACTTACAGGGGTAGGGAGAGGATGGTACAGTAGTTTACTTACATGCATAGGGAGAGGATGGTACAGTAGGTTACTAACAGGGATAGGGAGAGGATAGTACAGTAGGTTACTTACAGGGATAGGGTGAGGATAGTACAGTAGGTTACTTACAGGGATAGGGTGAGGATAGTACAGTAGGTTACTTACAGGGATAGGGAGAGGATGGTACGGTAGGTTACTTACAGGGATAGGGAGATGATGGTACAGTATGTTACTAACAGGGATAGGGAGAGGATGGTACAGTAGGTTACTTACAGGGATAGGGAGAGGATGGTACAGTAGATTACTTACAGGGATAGGGAGAGGATGGTACAGTAGGTTACTTACATGCGTAGGGTGAGAAAGGTACAGTAGGTTACTTACAGGGATAGAGAGAGGATGGTACAGTAGGTTATTTACATGCATAGGGAGAGGATGGTACGATAGGTTACTCACGGGGATAGGGAGAGGATGGTATAGTAGGCTACTTACATGCAAAGGGTGAGAAAGGTACAGTAGGTTACTTACAGGGATAGAGAGAGGATGGTACAGTAGGTTATTTACATGCATAGGGAGAGGGTGGTACAGTAGGTTACTTACAGAGATAGGGAGAGGATGGTACAGTAGGTTACTTACAGGGATAGGGAGAGGATGGTACAGTAGGCTACTTACATGCATAGGGAGAGGATGGTACAGTAGGTTACTTACAGGGATAGGGAGAGGATGGTACAGAAGGTTACTTACAGGGATAGGGAGAGGGTGGTACAGTAGATTACTTACATGCATAGGGAGAGGATGGTATAGTAGGTTACTTACAGGGATAGGGAGAAGATGGTACAGTAGGTTACTTACAGGGATAGGGAGAGGATGGTACAGTAGGCTACTTACAGGGATTGGGAGAGGATGGTACAGTAGGTTTCTTACAGGGATAGGGAGAGGATGGTACAGTAGGTTACTTACAGGGATAGGGAGAGGATGGTACAGTAGATTACTTACAGGGATAGTGAGAGGATGGTACAGTAGGTTACTTACAGGGATAGGGGGATGATGGTACAGTACGTTACTTACAGGGATAGGGAGAGGGTGGTACGGTAGGTTACTTACAGGGATAGGGAGAGGATGGTACAGTAGGTTACTAACAGGGATAAGTAGAGGATGGTACGGTAGGTTACTTACAGGGATAGGGAGATGATGGTACAGTAGGTTACTTACAGGGATAGGGAGAGGGTGGTACAGTAGGTTACTTACATGCATAGGGAGAGGATGGTACAGTAGGTTACTTACAGGGATAGTGAGAGGATGGTACAGTAGATTACTTACAGGGATAGGGAGAGGATGGTACAGTAGGCTACTTACAGGGATAGGGAGAGGATGGTACAGTAGGTTACTTACAGGGATAGGGAGAGGATGGTACAGTAGGTTACTTACATGCGTAGGGTGAGAAAGGTACAGTAGGTTACTTACAGGGATAGAGAGAGGATGGTACAGTAGGTTATTTACATGCATAGGGAGAGGATGGTACGATAGGTTACTCACGGGGATAGGGAGAGGATGGTATAGTAGGCTACTTACATGCATAGGGTGAGAAAGGTACAGTAGGTTACTTACAGGGATAGAGAGAGGATGGTACAGTAGGTTATTTACATGCATAGGGAGAGGGTGGTACAGTAGGTTACTTACAGAGATAGGGAGAGGATGGTACAGTAGGTTACTTACAGGGATAGGGAGAGTATGGTACAGTAGGCTACTTACATGCATAGGGAGAGGATGGTACAGTAGGTTACTTACAGGGATAGGGAGAGGATGGTACAGAAGGTTACTTACAGGGATAGGGAGAGGGTGGTACAGTAGATTACTTACATGCATAGGGAGAGGATGGTACAGTAGGTTACTTACAGGGATAGGGAGAGGATGGTACAGTAGGTTACTTACAGGGATAGGGAGAGGATGGTACAGTAGGCTACTTACAGGGATTGGGAGAGGATGGTACAGTAGGTTTCTTACAGGGATAGGGAGAGGATGGTACAGTAGGTTACTTACAGGGATAGGGAGAGGATGGTACAGTAGATTACTTACAGGGATAGTGAGAGGATGGTACAGTAGGTTACTTACAGGGATAGGGGGATGATGGTACAGTACGTTACTTACAGGGATAGGGAGAGGGTGGTACGGTAGGTTACTTACAGGGATAGGGAGAGGATGGTACAGTAGGTTACTAACAGGGATAGGGAGAGGATGGTACGGTAGGTTACTTACAGGGATAGGGAGATGATGGTACAGTAGGTTACTTACAGGGATAGGGAGAGGGTGGTACAGTAGGTTACTTACATGCATAGGGAGAGGATGGTACAGTAGGTTACTTACAGGGATAGTGAGAGGATGGTACAGTAGATTACTTACAGGGATAGGGAGAGGATGGTACAGTAGGTTACTTACAGGGATAGGGAGAGGATGGTACAGTAGGTTACTAACAGGGATAGGGAGAGGATGGTACAGTAGGTTACTTACAGGGATAGGATGAGGATAGTACAGTAGGTTACTTACAGGGATAGGGAGAGGATGGTACGGTAGGTTACTTACAGGGATAGGGAGAGGATGGTACGGTAGGTTACTTACAGGGATATGGAGATGATGGTACAGTAGGTTACTTACAGGGATAGGGAGAGGATGGTACGATAGGTTACTCACAGGGATAGGGTGAGGATAGTACAGTAGGTTACTAACAGGGATAGGGAGAGGATAGTACAGTAGGTTACTTACAGGGATAGGGAGAGGGTGGTACAGTAGGTTACTTACAGGGATAGGGAGAGGATGGTACAGTAGGTTACTTACAGGGATAGGGAGAGGATGGTACAGTAGGTTACTTACAGGGATAGGGAGAGGATGGTACAGTAGGTTACTTAGATGCATAGGGAGAGGATGGTACAGTAGGTTACTTACAGGGATAGGGAGAGGATGGTACAGTAGGTTACTTACAGGGATAGAGAGATGATGGTACAGTAGGCTACTTACAGGGATAGGGAGAGGATGGTACAGTAGGTTATTTACAGGCATAGGGAGAGGATGGTACAGCAGGCTACTTACAGGGATAGGGAGAGGATGGTACAGTAGGTTACTAACAGGGATAGGAAGAGGATGGTACAGTAGGTTATTTACAGGGATAGGGAGAGGATGGTACAGTAGGTTACTTACAGGGATAGGGAGATGATGGTACAGTAGGTTACTTACAGGGATAGTGAGAGGATGGTACAGTAGATTACTTACAGGGATAGGGAGAGGATGGTACAGCAGGCTACTTACAGGGATAGGGAGAGGATGGTACAGTAGGTTACTAACAGGGATAGGAAGAGGATGGTACAGTAGGTTATTTACAGGGATAGGGAGAGGATGGTACGGTAGGTTACTTACAGGGATAGGGATAGGATGGTACAGTAGGTTACTTACACGCATAAGGAGAGGATGGTATGGTAGGCTGCTCCTGAGTATGTATGATCAATACTTCATCCCCTGGTTCATGCACATGCTGACGATACCCTGAATAACAATCAAAGTGAAAATGCTGTTAACAAATTGTGTAAGTTAATGCTTCATTTTCAATGAATGGTTTCATTCCTGATTGTAATAAAAATATAATGTAGAGCTTTCATAGTTGAAATGTTAGACTATGGCTGTAGAAGGGGGTAGGGGGTAGGGCATAGTCAGGGGACACATCCCCCCCCCAATAATTTTTAAAATTATAACAAAAGGACCAGTAGGGCCATATCTGTGCCCCCATCCCCCCTCACCCCTCATTATTATCTTAATGTTTTTGTATTGTGCCCCACCCACTAAATATTTTGAGTCCTTTTACTGTACAGCTCTATAGCAGGCTGATAAAACAACACAGGATCTATTGTGGGCCTCTGTGGAAACAGAGTAGCAGCACTGACAAGAAAAATGGCAATGTAAGGCCTGTTGTTTCTAGGTAACTCTACCTTGAAAATACAAACTACAACATAAATTAGTATGGCAGTTGAAAGCTTTTTTTGCATATGAAGCTTTTTCGGTAAATGCCAATCTGATAGGCTTAAATGCTCCTGTATGCTAGTTGAGGTGTCAATCATTTTCAGCAGTATGTGTGTGTTAACCCATTGACTCCTGGCTTTTTTTTTAGCTGAATTTACAAAAAAACAGACTGAAAACAGATACCTCCCCCCCTATTCTGAGTTTTATACAGCCCGTAAGTCAAACACAGCTGCACCTAGTCAGCGGTATCCAAGCTTTCCAATAGTGCTTTGCGGTCCCCACTTTTAATCCCTCGTCATTGTGCTGAAGCGAGCACAAGTTGATGGTTGCTTGTATTTTTCATCAAAAATACAGCTATGAGCATATTAGGAGAGTGTCTCAGGACATCATGAAGTCTTTTGGGGCATAATTGAGTGCTTTGCTTATGGATATTTGCAATCAAAGGTGGATTCATGATGATTTTTTCTTGTTTGGCTTTGCCTGGATGAGAAAATAATTTTCTAATGAATCACCACAGCTCTCCTAATTGCTGTCTTTTCTGAAACCAAATTGATTCCAAAATTGTTTACACTGCTATTCTGGGTCTGTATGACCTGGAATTGATTTGTTTGGCTTCGGGGTGAAAAGACTTATAAAAAACCGTCTGACTTTGGGGAGAGGAGTGTTGACTGGCCCTCCCCTCCTGAATTTTCCCCTGGATCTCCCAGAATGCTTTGCAATTTGTAAAGACATCTTCGTGGTTGTACAATCCTTCAAGGAGTGGACATTGTGTTTTGAGGCCATGGAAATGTACCTGGAGGATCAGAATAAAGGTATCTATTTGTGTCTTGAGCTGTGTTTGCTGATCTCTCTCCCTTGTGTGGTATTTTGAGCGTTTTATTGAGAGGGGTGATTCTGCTTTTTTCTCCTTGTTTGATTTGAGATTTGTCAAAGAACCTGTGCTATTATTTGGCTTAAGAGTAGATGCCAACACCTTGGTTGGATGCATATCTGCAAGACCATTTATCCCTTAGACTGATGCCTGAGTATTATCATCTTGTTGTGTTTATTTTGCTTATATGAATTTTTTGGGTTGTGGGTACTTTCCAAAGCCGGTACAGGCCGGTTGAGGGGTCAATGTGTTAAAATTACAGAATGTTACATGTTTTGGCGATAGTGCCAGTGTCGGGAAATATTTATGCAAATTTTTATGTTTCTCAAAAGCAGAGTATCTTTTCAATTATATTTCTATCCTAGGCCAGGGACATCGATGACTTGTTATAGAGTCAGTGTGAGTCTGTCACTATGAGGAGTCTCATTTGAAATACTAAGGTTGAAAGCGTGTGCAAAATCTCCCTGTGAATGCTAAGGGGCAAGGTGAAGAAACACAGGATTGACAACACTTTTTTATAAAAACGTCTAATTTTCAGTTGAGCCTGGGCCGTTTATATTATTAACCCAATTTGATTCTGCATTTTAGAACACATCACACGAACAAAACAATAATTTTGCTACAATCTGAGCTGTTCTTAGTAATTTTTTTTCTTAGAATTTGGTGAAATCTCAGGCTGAAGGTGTACTCCCTTAACTGAGAGGAAATTATTTAAGCGAGATCCTGATTCAATTTCAGAACAAGATGCAGACTGTTTATAAGTTGTTATTTTAAGATGTGTTTGAATGAAAGCAAACCACTATTTGTCGCTTTTGCTAACGAACTGCAATGAATTGCCATGAAAGGTTAGCAGTGCTTCGGAAAAAAAATTACGTGCCGTATTGTTAAGGAAATGCAAAATGTGCTAAGGGACATGATTTTTACTCTCGATTGTCGAAAACGTAGAAGAGCAAGTCACTCGAGTCACGAACGATAGTAAGTATATAGTTGTGAATATAAACGTGATTTTAGCCTTAATATGTCATGATTTATGTACCACTTACAGTTAAAGGCTCTCTCGCTATGTTGGCTCCCATCTACTGGAATAACAACCCGTCTTTTTTCTCCTGCAGACATTGTTTTTGTGCCCTTTTTGATAAATATGGCGACAACTATGAATCTCTACCCAGAATGCAATAAAACCACAGGAGGACCATACAGAAAACAAGGAGTGCACATTCAGTGCTCTAGAGAACTATTTACACTGAAAACTTTACAAGACTGAAAACTTAATAAGTAGATTTGTGAATTTTAATCTTTTATCTTAAATTTTAATAAATGTCTCTGTTTTTTTATATTATGGCGGTTCGAGAGATTGGAAAAGTTTATGCTTTCACGCGTAGGTATTTCGATTTCTTGCCTTTTTTGTTGCATTTTTTTATTTTCTACCGGCTCTTATTTTACAGCGTTTTTACTTTTGTATTTTTTTAGCGAGCAAGAGAGTGAAAATATTTTACCACGGGTGTCCTGTGGTATTCACTCTAAAAGCATTCTGGGATAGCATCGGCGCTTGTCTTCCCTTTCTAAAGCTGTGTTCTCTCAGAACGTGCCAAAAATCGCCAGCGTGTTATATTTTAAGCTAAAATGAGCGAAAATAACTACAGAGGAAGCTCTGAGGAGAAGGTAGGCTGTTGTAGAATAGGGTTTATTACCGTTAAACGCTTACATAGTGAGGTGGGCCTTTTAGGAACATGGTTACCTAATCCGCCATTTTGTTCCGCCGTTTAGATTCAGCACGTTTTTATCTTGTAACTATTTGTAGCTGCCACTGGTCTTAGATAGCTGTTGAATAATTACTATCTTAGAAGATAAGAATTTATGCAGTGAATTACAAGCTGTTATATACCAAATATTAGCCGCTAGACTGAGATTTGTATTCGCTTGATTTGACGTTGATTCGATCTGATTTGTATTCGCATGGGTTCGTGGAAAGTCCAGTTCAGAGGTTTTGTTTTTTACTATTTATTATAACTTACAAGGGGTAGCTACTAGGAGCAAGTTCTTTATTTAACTGTTGGAGGAGGCAAGTGAATGTTTTAAGCCAGTTATAGATGGTTTATGAAGTTTATTCGCAAAAACATTCGACAGTAGGTAAGTTAATGGTACCTATTATCGGACACTTTAGATTTACGCTAAAATATCTCGAGTACAAGACACAATTGAGTCTTAGGTTTTACAGCTAGAAATCACTGACTATTAAACATAATAATTCGAACAATTTAACAAAAATCCGATGGTTAATTTTGGGAGAAAACAATCGTTTGTAAGACGTGTTGTGAAGCCCTATTATCGGACAGCAGATTTCTTCTAAAAAAATTACGGGAAAATCATGCTCCATTTTCATTAAAATACTGCAGACAATAATTGTTGACATATGTACTTTGCAAAACTCAAGATAGTTTTTAGTTTGAGACTCTTTCTTCTCCGTAGCAAGCGATTCAAAACGCATGCATCGCGCATGTGACAAACTGCACGGTGAAATGTACGTTTGCTCATCGATTGCTCAAATTTACGTTGAATCGTTCGATGATTGCTCGACTGTCCGATAATAGGGCACCGAGGTTAGGTACGAACAATTCAAGCTATCCTGGCATCCGAGCATCCTGGGAGATCAACAACAAAATGGCGGATTCGCCGAGCGACTTTCATCACGATCGGTAAATCTTGGACTTTTTTACGGCTTCTTTTCGTCCTCGCGTATTCAAGACAAAGAGAGGATTTCAATCGCCATTTTGCGGTGCGTGAGAGACAATTATTTCTAGTTTTGTGAAACAATAAACACTCGTAAAAAGCTTCGGAATACATGTTTTCTGAATGTTGTTTTTTCGACTCGATGGGTCATTTTTCGGCGTGTTTTGCTATTGTTTGAGATATTTACAATTTTTTTCGAGTGTCCGATAATAGGGCACTGTCCGATAATAGGTACCACTACCATAATTGTCGAGCCTACAGTACAGCCTGCAGGGGACTTAACATTTTGTGCACGAATTTTGCCCGTTTTTTGCGTTTAATTTGAGTTATTTAGATTCATACACTCATGCACCAAACTACATGCACCTGTTTGCTTATTAACTTCTATAAAATCCCTTAAGAGTATCTGAGGCTTGGCGTTCCATGTGATAGAATTCCGCTATTCAAAAGCCTGATACAACTTTAGCTTTACTTTATATCGGCAATAAAAGTTTATCTCTACAAACTTCATTCCTAATTTGGCATGACACAAGTAGTTTTACCAAGCGAAAGTAGAAAAGTTTTTTTGTACTCATAAGAAGGAATAAATGCAAAGGTTGTGTGTTGAACTGGTACTAACTTACTCAAACAACAAAAACATTTACCAAAGCCGGGTCAAACTATTATATTTAGCCATGCTCTGTGCTACTGAAATTAAAATCGCTAAGAAATCTTTAGTCTTTATATTTCTCAGATGGTGTTAGTTTGTACTTCACAATGTGTTTAAGGGATAAAGCCAATGTTGTGGGTTGAACTCCTTCCAGTTTGTCAAACAACGGAAGAGTACTGAAATCTGTTTCAAATATCACTGCTCTTAGCAGTTTTTATGAAATTGCACAGAAATAATGACAAAATCCTTGTTCTATACAATTCATTGATTAATTTGGCTTCAGTAAGGAGTAATGTAGGAGAGAAGTTAATGATGCACGAAAGGAAAAGTTCTGCGTCGGTAAAGCCGCTTTATTCTTGTCAAACAGCAAAATAGTACCGAAGGGGTGTCGAGCAATCGCTGCCGCCTTAAATTTTCTGAGCTTCTGAGTCAAACAGTATGTTATTATTCTAATACACGAGAAATGTGAATTATAAGATCACAACAATCAGACAATGTGAGTTTTACCAACGACTTAAGGACGCAAGAAGTCACACCCTTTCGTCACTGTATACAAAGTCCCGCCGGCTAGAAGATCCGTCTAGTCTAGTAACTGTAGTCTCTCTGGCTAGTCAGACACTTGTTTGTTGCTTGTCACTTGCATGACATGATAATGTGTTTAGAAAGTGTCATAAATTTATCTTGTTGAAAAAGCTGTTGTAAAAAATATTAACAACGACATCAGCATGTTAATGTAGGTAGCAACTAACTATTACTGTTCTCTCTTGCTTTTATACTCGCGCATCAAACAAACCCCTCAAAAACGAATCGTCTATATCCCAGCTTTAATTTAAGACAAATAACATCGCAATCGGTAAAGCAGTTGATTATAGTTTGAGCCGCAGGCAAGCCGAGAAAGCGAGTCAACAATTGATCAATCTATCAAAAAAGTATCTTAGCTTTAATTCGCTATAAAGAACATTGCAATTGGTAAAGCAGTCGATTAGTTTTGTCGTATGCAAGCTTAGAGAACAGACAACGTATAAATGCCATACGCTTCAACTAAAACATCCTTGTTTCATGTGGCTTTCGTGTGAAAGTATTTTCGGCAATATAAATAATGCATTAAAAATTCGGGTTCAAGTTTTACCAGTCATCTCAAAAAGAAAGCCACAAAACTCTTCCTTCAAGATTCGATTATTGTCATACAAGTCAACAAACCGCCACAGTTATCGGCGATAATTTAATCTTGTTCAGATAATATTTTATTTTTCGTCCTTTTAATTAGATCATAACTTGCATTTGTTCCTGTGAATATTATGCCTTCACTGTTCGTGCCTTGTTCCAAATGTTATGAAGCGATTTCAGCTGATCGTTTGAGCCAAACTGACCTATGCGCGTTGATTTTCAATCTCAAAAACAAATGAAGTTTACTGCTATGTTTGTTATGGAAATGTAGATGATTAATGTCCACTTACTAACCAAAAGCACTGTTAGAATGTCAAGGCGAAAGGGTAGCGATTTATTGAGAATCTCTATAAGAATACAGATAATACTAACAGTGAAATAGATTGAAAACCAAGTCTTGAGGCTTGACATTGGGAGATAGCATAAGGGCATTGCAGCTTTTAAAGCCGCACTAGATGGCCGCTTAATTAATTTTACCAGAAGGGTACAATACAAGAGGAGCTTGCTTTCTAGTTACAGATGATAGCTTCTTTTGGATTCTTTTATTTAAAATAGTACACTCAGCATGTTCAGAAATAAAATGCAATTAGGCCCAATCAAATGATTAGTTTGGATTCAATTGTGTTTGGTAGTTCGAAAAACTTGTTGCAAAATTCTAGGGGACAGTGCAATCTCTCATGCCGGTCCAGAACTGTGGAACTACTTACCAAGCTTCATCCTTGGGATAAGATGATTAACTCCTTTTTTACAGGCAATTAAGATGCATTTTTTCCACCTAACCTACATACAATGTATAATGTAGTCTTTTATTTTCTTTCTTTTGATATATTCACTGGAGCACAGATAGTTTTAGAATTTTATAGATAAATATATTATTAAATGAATTATATTTATAATCAAACACATCGTTTTATGTTTTATTTCCCCACAATCATCAAGTACATATAAAATAGTCAAAGTTGGGAAATAAAATCACATTTTTTGTTCTGCATTAAGGAGGAGAGCCCTAGACAGTCTGCATCAAGGTCACGCTCCAAGTCGCCCTCCCACTCCAGATCCTCAGCCCACTCATCAAAATCCAAGTCCAGGTCTCGTTCCCATAGCTATTCGCGATCCAGATCTCACAGCCCAGTGCGCAGACCAAGGTCTTCTAGCAGGAGAAACAAGTCACACTCGAGGTCTCGCTCGCCAAACCCATACTACAAGGGCAGAAGGTTTGTACACTTTTGTTTGTTGTAGAAATGGCTGCATGTTTTGGCATGTGTGTGCTCATACGCATCTTAGGAAGAATTGTTTTTCAATTTTTGAAGTATAAAGTGTGCTCATGCTTGTTTTCATATGATCAGGTCTCGCTCACCAAGTCCCTACAACAGAGGACGAAGGTTTGTGTTGTTTTGATATTTCAAGTTTCAGATTTCAACTCAAGATAAATTATATCTTGGTTACAGTGCATATAGTAGTTTTATAGACAGATCCCAATGGCCTTTACTGTGATTCTCATATTTGTTCTCCTTATCTTTGTAGGGGGAGAGATTCATCTCACTCGCCACTCTCTAACAGAAAAAGACACCAAGGAAATAGGGTAAGTATCATCTTCTGGACCACAAAGTGTATGACAGTCATGGCACAGTTATATTTGCCTTCCAAAATGATCAAGTTATTGGCCAATAAAGGAAATGTGGCATAACCTAATCCAGGCAAACATATTTTGTACATATTGCCTGGATTTTATTTGAATTGCAATAAATATTGTTTTGATTTCATTTACCTAAGGAATCACAGTCACAGCCAAGGGCCAACCGAATGTCCTTGGTGTCGTCAGAGAGGGTAGGGGTCGTGTAACATGGCAGCTAGTTCAGTATAAGCAACATTGAATTTTGGTTGCTGCTAATGAAATCCAACTACTTGTTCACATACCTTCTAGCCAAACATTTTCTTTATAAGAACAATTTTCTATAAAGATTACTAAATTTTAAGAAAATCCTACTAAAAGCATACCCCATGCTTGTTTTACAAAATCATAAGATCAGCTAAAGTTATTCTTTTCAGATCTAAAAACCATTGGCAGAAAGGTTGCTTTAATTTGTTTATCTACTAAAGTAACTGCTTTACTTAATTAATTACGTTCCATGGAAAGTTGTAGTATTTCAGTAGTGCTCTCGTCCAGTGTTTGTTTTTGTTATGTATGTACTCATAACCATTGGCTTCTCTTGCAGGACAACCCTTCACCCAGTAGGTGTCTGGGGGTGTTTGGACTAAGTCTCTACACCACTGAGAGAGATTTGCGACCAGTATTTGAAAAATATGGGCCAGTAGAAGCCATTCAAATTGTCTATGACCACCAGGTAGGAAAAATAAGAGTACAGTGGATTGCTCTAAATTGTGCTTACTCGAATAATTTGTTCTTCTCTAGATGGTATAAGGAACGGTCGCCCCAAGGTACCGTTGCCCTGATCACATTGAGAACGACCGCATGGTTCTGATAATACCACAAACGTAGAGATGGTAGAGACCATTATATAGTTAATTCCAGTTTTTTCAAAGGTACCTTTCAAAGTCGATATTTATTTCGTTTAATGACCGAAATAGACTTTTTATGGACTTTGAAGTCGTTATGAAGAAATACCTTCTAACCTAGAAACAAAAAAGGAATAAAACTCTAATCTATAAAGAACGCCATTTCAGCTCCCTTTTAGCATAATTATTTCTCTTTAATTTTTCTTGTGTTATTTACTGCCGAAAGTCTGCCTGATAACAGCGGTATTCTGCTACCGCATTCTTTACAAACAAACAAGAGTCTTATGGTTGCTTTGTCTAAATTGTGTCGTTAAGGGCTTGTATCCAAATCAAGAGACCATACTGTGTAAACCCCTAATAAAGATAGAACATCATTTCAGTTCTCTTTTGGTGTAATTATTATTTCTCTACGATGTTTATTCGTGTTATTTACTGCGAAATGTCTGATAACAGCAGTATACTGTACTGCTAGAGTGTTCTTTACAAACAAACAAAAACCTTCTCTTTGCTTGACTTTCTTGCTTCAAAAGACAAAATACAATGTACTGTTATTGAAAAGTAAACATTGAAATTTGCAGCTGCTTAACCTAAATAACTTACTGTTATCGAAAAGTAAACATAAAAATTTGCCGTTGCTTGATCTACTGTGTGAATTAACTACTGTGGAGGAGAATATTCGCTTCTGCATGACTTTCTTGCTTCAAAAGATAAACATTTCTAATGTAGGGTGATCGTTCTCTGAGTGGGGTTAGTACTTAACTATAATGGGTCGACAGTACTTTGGGGCGATTGTTCCGCGATTCCTCTAGATACTATGGTTGAATACTCTAGAACCTGCTGTACCTTCTACTTTGTATGCTTACTGTTTTTCATCTTTCTCAAGGGTTTGAGTTTTTATGGCTGGGCCCATAGGATGTTTTTTAGGGAGGTGGAGCGCATTATTTTTTTAAGGCTTTCCATCAAAAGTCCAAATACAGCATGTCCTGTAATCAACAGAAACTTCCTTCCCACCTAGTGTAAAGAATGCTCACTTTGGCTTTAGTTGTTAAGATTTTTTCAAATAGTACTCATCTAAAAAAAAAGGTGGAATGTGTCTGCAAACCGCCCAGCAGCCACGGAACTACTTGTTCCATGGAACCCCAAAACAAGATTGTGGCTATTTCCTTGTTAAAATGCTGCTATGAATGAAGAAGATTGGAAGTTAACGCTTGGATAATTTTGTAGACTGGTCGCTCGCGTGGATTTGGATTTGTGTACTATGAAGATACCAAAGATGCAGAAGTTGTAAGTAAAAAATCAATAGTCACTATAATACTATGGAACATATTAGCTGTATACATTTTTCATAAAGAGGGGTATATTTTGTAAAAAGGCTAGAGGATAAGTACAGCATTAACTGTCTGGTGCAAAGTTTGAGATTATCATGAGGTGTACTCTGTTTAAATTTAACCAAATTAAGTTTTGCCCCTTATTATTCTCTACCTAGGCCAAAGAGCGAACCACAGGAATTGAACTGGATGGAAGGCGCATCCGAGTTGACTACTCTGTTACTAAACGAGCACATACCCCCACTCCTGGAGTGTATATGGGCAAAGCATCGCAGTAAGTTATACCCCAATGACTCCATTCTACAGAACTACAAACAAAAATACTGTACTACAACATATATGACATACTCGCAAGTTATTACCCTGTGTTTTTGCTATGCATCATCAATATTTAGCCAGGATTCTTAGCTGTTTTGGTACACAGCAACTTTTATCGCAGTTTCAGTTCTAAAAGAGAATATTTGAGAACCATCGTACTGCAGTTTTAACTTAGCTGAAATAAGACACTAGTTTATTACTAATTTAATGCTTTGCGGTCTTTGAAAACTTTCGCCTAATGGATTATCTTTTATTGTCTAGACATCGCGATAGTGGCCGTCGTGGAGGGGGGAGACGCTATGATGACTATGATGACCGCCGGGACTATGACTATCGTGGTGGACGGGATAGGGACTATTACAGAGATGACTACTATCGGGGCAGTAGCAGTTACTACAGATCACGATCACGATCTTACTCCCCACGTAAGTGATGCACTAATATAAAAACATATCAGACGTACATGGGGGCTGCGCAGGGTGCCACACCCCCTGGCGGCCAAAAAGAGGGTCATTTCTCATTAAGGAATCTTCAAAGACTTTTGTATTTCAATATGATACATGTGACTGCGCACCTTTTCTCGGCCAATCCTGGGAGTGCGCCTGCATATAGCCCATACTTCCTGCAAAAGTGATGCCATAATAGACCAACATAATGACACACTATCTGGGTAGTAGCAGTACCATGGTCTAACAAATCTCTCTTTTTATTATTATATCTGTCTATTGCTTATGTCGATATGGTTCCCTTATGCCATTATGTTACTGTATGTCGCTATGATTTGTCGATATGTTTCTCTTGTCCTTATGCCATTACGTTACTGTATGTCGCTATGATTTGTCAATATGTTTCTCTTGCCCTTATGCCATTATGTTACTGTATGTCGCTATGTTTTGTCGATTTGTTTTTTCTTGCCCTTATGTCATTATGTAACTGTATGTCGCTTTGTTTTTATGTTATGTTTATAATATATGGATCTGACAATTGAGTGTTTTCTCTGCTACAGGTCGTTACTAGTGAGCAGTGCGTCACCCACACCATCATAGTATAATCTGAATTGGTGAGCACAGTTTCATCGACTCCATAGTTTGCGACGTCACATTGGCTGGACCCACGATACACTAGATGATGCAATAGTGTAAGACTTGTAGATCAGCCTGATAATTTCACCTGCACTATATATAACCATGAACGGTTTGTTTATCTGATCCAGTAGTTATGACATTGTCGCCTCCCATGGAGCAGCAAGTGTATGGTTTTTGATGGTATTGTTTTTGATTTTAAGCAAATGCAGTGTTTTACAGATTTAGATCAACAGTTTTAGTACAACAGGATGAAGTATCAACACCATAGCGGATGTAAATCAAAATACTTTCCACACTCTTCTAGTGTTGTGAGTCATACATTTTATGATCCTTGACCAAGCTTTTAGCAATGACTTGTTTTGCGCTTCTCCCGCACCCGTACGTATATTATCAGTAATAGAACATTCAGAGTTCTAGTGACAGGCTGTCAGTTGAGTTGATTAGCTTTGTATAATAGTCAAGCTAGTTTTAACGAAGTTCATTTTTGCAGACAGGTTACCACAAGTAAGAAAATAAAGTGAAGAAACTCGAAGATAATGTGAAGCAATTAAAGTTTCTCTCGAGTGCCTTTGAAGTTTGTCAAGCGCGAAGAAAAATATGAAAATGTCTTGAAGATTTGAATTTGTGAAGACTCAACAAAACCCGAAATAAGAAACGACACGGAGAAAAAAGAAGCTATAATCCTAAAAAGTGCGCAAATAGATCTGTCGAAGATCGGTGAAAGGTGACGCAATATGAGGAAGATTTAAAATCGTGAAGATTTAAAGACTCTTGAAACTCGAAAAGAACGAAGAAAGAGAAAAAGCAAAGCAAAACACGTTCAAAAAGATCTGTCGAAGATCGGCGAGTTATTTGGAAGAACGAAATTCAGTAAGTCGAAGAAAGAAGATACTATTGTCTCGTGTCGGACCAGGATCGTGTGAAACGGAGGTAACGTCTTTTAAAGTTTTTAAGTTTTACCCATCACGTCTCCACTTAGTTCACGCGCATCTCGTCTCAGCCCTTAGTGAGCCTCTATAACTTTTTATCTAAAGCTAGAACCCGACCATCATCAATTCAAGGAATTTCAAGCGACGAAGCGCAACTAACACGGCATGCAAAGCAGTTCTTTTAGATCCGACTACCAGTTACCCTCGCAGTTTTGCCGTGTCTCTTCGCCAAAGGAATCCTCGCGCGGGGTTATGAGGGTTATGTCGCGCTTGCCGTACCGAATGCAATTGTTTGGATCGGGCACAAACAGTTCTCTGTCTGAATTAATAAGGTTCGGCGCGGCTGCTCCAGTCGTGCTGCACGGCAAAACCACGACACCGATTTAGACGTTGAGCTTTGGATACTCCGAATCAAATACAATGTTTCTTATTTTGTGCAAAATAGTAACTCCCTTTTACAACTTTGAACACTCGCAACCTATTAAGCACGACATATTTAGTGCGACATCTAAATCAACGTTGAACCTATATTATTGTGTCGATAACAATAGAAAATTTGATTTGGCTCGGCAACAGCGCGACGCATGAATGTGGCGTGTGAAGGCGAACTAGGTCTGCGTTAGTTGCGCTCAATGTAATAACGGGAAAAATCATTTCCTTCATGACTTTTTTTCCATCTGTCAAAACTTGAATATTGTGCAATGTATAGAGCCATTCCTATCACCGTTTCAGTGCGCAAGCCCTCGAGATCTGTTTGTCATTGGGCGCATGCGCGAGCGGTCGCTTGTCATTTCCCATGAACCTCAACCGAAGTGAGTGAACAACCGCAATGAAGAGCGCTAAAATGGAAATTACAAGTAGGCGCTTGTCTAGCACGTTTTGCTTTGTCCTGTCACGTCATGTAACCCATACGGAACTAACGCGCTTGTACTCCATTACGGTAAGTGCCTGATTCAGTACCGTTACGGAACTAACGCACTTGTGCTCCATTACGATAAGTGCCTGTTTCAGTACCGTTACGGAACTAACGCGCTTGTACTCCATTACGGTAAGTGCCTGATTCAGTACCGTTACGGAACTAACGCACTTGTGCTCCAATACGATAAGTGCCTGTTTCAGTACCGTTACGCTCAACGGCGACGGCATCGTGGTTCTAGTTGTTCTAAATTGCCGTCCCAGATGCCAGACGTCTACGCCGTTACTAAACAGTTGGTGAGTGCGCAAACCGTTCTTGGTGCCGTCCTTGTCAATAAAGCAATTGTGTTCTCTCTCGCTTGCGTTACGTGCTTATTCTCGTTTTCATGTGTGTGTCCTCACATGCTTCGTAAAGGGAAACGGGGCTCTGTATTGCGCTTTGCGGGGTCGCCTTTGGTTGGGCTGAGTGGGAACCTCTACATGGAGGAGTTTACTTTTTGTCGAGGAAAAGTTGACACGTGATTTACTTTTCAGAGAGATGGGACATTCGAGCACGTACTGCATAGATCATTTTAGACCAGGTACTCGCAGTCAGTTTAGACCAGGTA
The DNA here is from genome assembly GCF_932526225.1 of Nematostella vectensis. Taxonomy (NCBI): domain Eukaryota; kingdom Metazoa; phylum Cnidaria; class Anthozoa; order Actiniaria; family Edwardsiidae; genus Nematostella; species Nematostella vectensis. Next base: position 8,447,988 of record NC_064035.1, on the reverse strand, counting down.
CTCGCAGTCAGTTTATACCAGGTACTCGCAGTCAGTTTAGACCAGGTACTCGCAGTCAGTTTAGACCAGGTACTCGCAGTCAGTTTAGACCAGGTACTCGCAGTCAGTTTAGACCAGGTACTCGCAGTCAGTTTAGACCAGGTACTCGCAGTCAGTTTAGGCCAGGTACTCGCAGTCAGTTTAGACCAGGTACTCGCAGTCAGTTTAGACCAAGTACTCGCAGTCAGTTTAGACCAGGTACTCGCAGTCAGTTTAGACCAGGTACTCGCAGGAAGATAAGACCAGGTACTCGCAGTCAGTTTAGACCAAGTACTCGCAGTCAGTTTAGACTAGGCACGGGCTACAGCCCTGTGGAGTCCGCTTTACTTTCATCTTGTGATAAGATAACAATATTGTGATCTTGTGATCTAAAAATGTAAATAATTTTTATAATGAGGTTGTAATAAATGAGTTTATGTACTCGTGTAAAATAGTTTTTTAATATTATACTTTTTACTGCGTCAAGGATCGACGCAGCCATACATCTTCGCCCGCCCTCCCAGTGGTAGGATAATACAACGCACGCTGTCTCCCTGCCCTTGTTCGGTTTTACGCACGCGCTGTTTCCTGGTGTCCGTCAAGATCAGGACGGCATTTCATGCTTACTCGCGTCCTTTTGTGCTAGAAGGTGCGCTGAATCGGCATCTTCCTCAACCGATAGCTCTTCTAGTAATGTAGAGGCCTGCCTAGAGTTAGAAAACTTACAGGGGGATTTAGGAGATTTTACCGTAAGCCTGGCTATTTCGATACATAGACTGGAGCAACGCGAAGGAGTAAGACCAAATCTCTCCCAAGGATAGCCTCCCTCGCAGGCGTGTTTAGGCTGGTCGTGACCTTCCTTAAAACGCCTGCAAGGGAGGCTATCCTAAAGACACATCTGTCGATATGTTTAATTTTCAGTTTTTGACCGCACTCATCGTCATACGCCCTTCACACGTTACAGCAAAGTGTTTGCCATACGTCTGCCAAGAAAGCAATTACCAGCTGTCTTCGTCCTCGCGTTAATAAGGCACAAAGTTTGGGTTTCTTAAAATTTTTATTTTAACTTTGAGTGAAAGAGAGCACGTGAGGTTTTTCTTTTTAACTTGCTACACAGACCTCGTCTAAACGCATCTGTATTCGTGAATGCACCGCCCATTTTGTACCGTTTTCAAAAAGATCCTCGTCCTCACGAAGCGTTTATTTGAAAACGGCCCGTCCCCACGCAGACACTACGCGAGAACGATTACAAGCTCTACAGCATATGCGTCTGCCCACTAGACATATCGCGCGCTCAAAGTTAATCGCTTCTTCTTTCAAAAAGTTACATTTCCGTCGTCCGAAAAGGTATCGTCTTCAATTGTTTCACTCTGGACATCGTTTTCAAATTGTTCCGAACGATAGCTATATCCGTAAAGAAAATTTTGCGTTTTCAAATTTATACGTGGGGACGGGGTGCAGTTTAGATTACTGACACGAATTTGGGGGAATTTTTTTCTAAAAACTTTATTTATAGGATATATAGGTTATATAGGATTTTTGAGGCACACGATTATGACGAAAGGCCTAGCGCTATTACACTAACGAAACACAGGGGATATACAAACATACCGCATTTTTGCGTTAAAAAACAATAACAACAAAAATTGGCCCATGAAGGGCCTCCAACTGTTTCCATGTAGATCACGGCATATATATCGCATAGATTTATGCAGAGGGTGTAATGAGTTGGGAAACCTAAATAAGGTTATACATGTGAACCTCTTGAACTGTTGAATAAACATTGTGTTTTATTGTGGATATTCATTGCCCCAATACCAAAACACACCCGCTATAAGAATGTTATTCAATAATATTTTTGGAGTGATTAACCCGTAAATTGTCATAATAAGAATGGGACGAATTTTGTATTAATGTTTTCCATGCGATTTTGTACTGGTCTGCCAAGATAAATACGCCCATTTCCTTTCAGATGGCCCTCCCATTTCTGTCATAAAAATAACAAAGCTATTTTAACAAATCCGCTGAACTATGTGCACCTCTGATGGTCATCAAGAGAAGCGCACGAAAGTAAATGACACCGTCGCGAGGGCTGTATCGATTTCATTCGAGCTCTTCCATGTTCCTTGAAGCCGGATGTATCATGTTCTAGGATTGGACGGAAGACCCGACGACCCTCTGCGTTTGTCACGCTATCTGGCATTCTCGTGCTTGAAGAAGGACGATCGGAGCATTGGTGGTATGGATGCTCTGGTCGTAGCAATCTCTCTTTTTCTTGGAGTTCTCCTGCCCGGTCTCAATGGACAAGGTAAGCAATACACATCTTCAAGCTTTCATGGCGCCAATGAAGTGTCGTTTTGTTTAAACAGCGGTGTTCGTATGTCACGATTGTAGACTTGTTTGGGACTTTTTTATTTATCAGTCGTGTGTACAGTAATGTGTTTTTGAAGTGTTTCTAAGGTCACCTCTAGGAAAATGCGAGGCTTGTCTAGTGCGAGTTTCCATGTGCTTTGTTATATGTGAATCACAGATATACCCTTCGATGTGTACATACATACATTTATAGACTGTAACTTCGATATCTAATTGGCCTGACTTATTCTTACCTTCGAGAAATATTTTCATGGTTACCCATAGACACCTTATAATAACAACCGTGAAGGGACGCTAATTACTTGTTGTCTGAGTTTACCTGATATCTGGTCCTAGATGATCAGTCAAGTATTTCCGAAGTAAGAAAAATATTTTCACGGGGTACCCACAGTTACCTTATGATAACCGTGAATGAATCGCTTGTTAGCTAATGCTGGACCATGGATGATCAGCAAAGCATCTTGACATATACATTATTTTTAGTTGTGTTTTTTTATATTATGTTATTCACTTGTTGACACTTGACTCGACTTGACACATATAAACTAAACAAATAACTTCTTGAATATCAAATACATATACCGTGTTATAACTTCTACTACATAGTATTCGGATTAATAATCATTTGCTTTATTTCACCCCTATTACACATGACTATCTTAGTTGACCTTTTTTATCTGGTGATTAATCCCCAGACACTGACCGGGATCCATCTAGCTGCTGCCTGTATTCTCACATACTTTCTTTTTAAATACTTTAAAGAATGGGATTAGCCCCCAAGTAGTTCAAGTATAATCATCGAAAGAACGTTTTAATTGGCTGAACACAATTAGAACGACACAGTATTGTACTACGACTCCATTTGTGTCAATTGTTTGGGTGAGATATCTGAAGGTAATAACACAAGCAACCTGTTTCGGCTTAGAAATGGTTTTAGAGGGATAAAAAAACACTCAGTATTTTGGACCCTGTTATCTGCATTATAAAATTTCCTGCAATAACCAATAAATAAGGGCCAGCCGGGTAAATATAGAAGAGATGTATTATTTATTGATATTCACTTTACCTTTTTGCCAAGATGTCCGGTCATCTGGACGGTGTCCGGCGTATCAGTGGCAGATGGAGTGTCCACAGTACGTTTGGGATAGCTGCACTTGTGACAATGACTGCTCACGCGGGATGAAGTGCTGTTTCACAGGGTGCGGTCACAATTGCGTCGTGCCAGGTAAAAAGTCATTTTCACTCTCAAGGAAAAGGTGGAAACCGTCGGTTGCCATCGTAGATAGCCTAATGCCTTGTTCAGTGATAACATAGGTAGCCTATGCCTTGTTCAGATATAACATAGGTAGCCTATGCCTTGTTCAGATATAACATAGGTAGCCTATGCCTTGTTCAGATATAACATAGATAGCCTATGCCTTGTTCAGATATAACATAGGTAGCCTATGCCTTGTCCAGATATAACATAGGATTCCTTGGTCACATATAACCTAGGTAGCGTAATGACTTGTTCACATGCAAAATAGGTAACCTAATGCCTTGTTCACTGGCCTCTATTGATTTGTATCCATAAATGTCTGAATCTTCCTACGGACAACAGTCCTATGTGTTAAACACCCATACACATCGCCTTGTCTATGGGAAACAACCCTATGTGTTAAACACCCGTACATATCGCAGTGTCTATGGGCAACAACCCTGTGTGTTTAACACCCATACACATCGCCGTATCTATGGGTAACATTCCTATGTGTTGAACACCCATACACATCGCCATGTCTGTGGGTAACATTCCTATGTGTTAAACACCCATACACATCGCCATGCCTGTGGGTAACATTCCTATGTGTTGAACACCCATACACATCGCCGTGTCTATGGGTAACATTCCTATGTGTTAAACACCCATACACATCGCCGTGTCTGTGGGTAACAGTCCTATGTGTTAAACACCCATACACATCGACGTGTCTGTGGGTAACAGTCCTATGTGTTAAACACCCATACACATCGCCGTGTCTATGGGCAACAACCTTGTGTGTTAAACATCCATCACATCGCCGTGTCTGTGGGTAACATTCCTATGTGTTAAACACCCATACACATCGCCGTGTCTATGGGAAACAACCCTATGTGTTAAACACCCGTACATATCGCAGTGTCTATGGGCAACAACCCTGTGTGTTTAACACCCATACACATCGCCGTATCTATGGGTAACATTCCTATGTGTTGAACACCCATACACATCGCCATGTCTGTGGGTAACATTCCTATGTGTTAAACACCCATACACATCGCCATGCCTGTGGGTAACATTCCTATGTGTTAAACACCCATACACATCGCCGTGTCTGTGGGTAATATTCCTATGTGTTAAACACCCATACACATCGCCGTATCTATGGGTAACATTCCTATGTGTTAAACACCCATACACATCGCCATGTCTGTGGGTAACATTCCTATGTGTTAAACACCCATACACATCGCCGTGTCTGTGGGTAACATTCCTATGTGTTAAACACCCATACACATCGCCGTGTCTGTGGGTAATATTCCTATGTGTTAAACACCCATACACATCGCCGTATCTATGGGTAACATTCCTATGTGTTAAACACCCATACACATCGCCATGTCTGTGGGTAACATTCCTATGTGTTAAACACCCATACACATCGCCGTGTCTGTGGGTAACAGTCCTATGTGTTAAACACCCATACACATCGACGTGTCTGTGTGTAACAGTCCTATGTGTTAAACACCCATACACATCGCCGTGTCTATGGGCAACAACCTTGTGTGTTAAACATCCATCACATCGCCGTGTCTGTGGGTAACATTCCTATGTGTTAAACATCCATACATATCGCCGTGTCTGTGGGCAACATTCCTATGTGTTGAACATCCATACACATCGCCGTGTCTGTGGGTAACATTCCTATGTGTTAAACACCCATACACATCGCCGTGTCTGTGGGTAACAGTCCTATTTGTTAAACATCCATACACATCGCCGTTTCTGTGGGTAATATTCCTATGTGTTAAACACCCATACATATCGCCGTGTCTATGGGTAACATTCCTATGTGTTGAACACCCATACACATCGCCATGCCTGTGGGTAACATTCCTATGTGTTAAACACCCATACACATCGCCATGCCTGTGGGTAACACTCCTATGTGTTGAACACCCATACACATCGCCATGCCTGTGGGTAACATTCCTATGTGTTAAACACCCATACACATCGCCATGCCTGTGGGTAACACTCCTATGTGTTGAACACCCATACACATCGCCGTGTCTATGGGTAACATTCCTATGTGTTAAACACCCATACACATCGCCGTGTCTGTGGGTAACAGTCCTATGTGTTAAACACCCATACACATCGACGTGTCTGTGGGTAACAGTCCTATGTGTTAAACACCCATACATATCGCCGTGTCTGTGGGTAACATTCCTATGTGTTAAACATCCATACACATCGCTGTGTCTGTGGGTAACATTCCTATGTGTTAAACACCCATACACATCGCCGTGTCTGTGGGTAACATTCCTATGTGTTAAACACCCATACACATCGCCGTGTCTGTGGGTAATATTCCTATGTGTTAAACACCCATACACATCGCCGTATCTATGGGTAACATTCCTATGTGTTAAACACCCATACACATCGCCATGTCTGTGGGTAACAGTCCTATGTGTTGAACATCCATAAACATCGCCGTATCTATGGGTAACATTCCTATGTGTTAAACACCCATACACATCGCCGTATCTATGGGTAACATTCCTATGTGTTAAACACCCATACACATCGCCATGTCTGTGGGTAACAGTCCTATGTGTTAAACACCCATACACATCGCCGTATCTATGGGTAACATTCCTATGTGTTAAACACCCATACACATCGCCATGTCTGTGGGTAACAGTCCTATGTGTTGAACATCCATACACATCGCCGTATCTATGGGTAACATTCCTATGTGTTAAACATCCATACACATCGCCATGTCTATGGGTAACAGTCCTATGTGTTAAACATCCATACACATCGCCGTGTCTGTGGGTAATATTCCTATGTGTTAAACACCCATACATATCGCCGTGTCTGTGGGTAACATTCCTATGTGTTAAACATCCATACACATCGCCGTGTCTGTGGGTATTATTCCTATGTGTTAAACACCCATACACATCGCCGTGTCTATGGGTAACATTCCTATTTGTTAAACACCCATACACATCGCCGTGTCTATGGGTAACATTCCTATGTGTTAAACATCCATACACATCGCCGTGTCTGTGGGTAACATTCCTATGTGTTAAACATCCATACATATCGTCGTGTCTGTGGGTAACATTCCTATGTGTTAAACATCCATACACATCGCCGTGTCTGTGGGTAACATTCCTATGTGTTGAACACCCATACACAACGCCGTGTCTATGGGCAACAACCCTGTGTGTTAAACACCCATACACATCGCCGTGTCTGTGGGCAACATTCCTATGTGTTAAACACCCATACACATCGCCGTGTCTATGGGCAACAGTCCTATGTGTTAAACACCCATACACATCGCCGTGTCTGTGGGTAACATTCCTATGTGTTAAACACCCATACACATCGCTGTGTCTATGGGTAACATTCCTATGTGTTAAACATCCACCACATCGCCGTGTCTGTGGGTAACATTCCTATGTGTTAAACATCCATACATATTGCCGTGTCTATGGGCAACAACCCTGTGTGTTAAACATCCATACATATCGCCGTGTCTGTGGGCAACAACACTGTGTGTTAAACATCCATACATATCGCCGTGTCTGTGGGCAACAACCCTGTGTGTTAAACATCCATACATATCGCCGTGTCTGTGGGTAACATTCCTATGTGTTGAACACCCATACACATCGCCGTGTCTATGGGCAACAACCCTGTGTGTTGAACACCCATACACATCGCCGTGTCTGTGGGCAACATTCCTATGTGTTAAACATCCATACAGATCGCCGTGTCTGTGGGTAATATTCCTATGTGTTAAACACCCATACACATCGCCGTATCTATGGGTAACATTCCTATGTGTTAAACACCCATACACATCGCCATGTCTGTGGGTATCAGTCCTATGTGTTAAACACCCATACACATCGCCGTATCTATGGGTAACATTCCTATGTGTTAAACACCCATACACATCGCCATGTCTGTGGGTAACAGTCCTATGTGTTGAACATCCATACACATCGCCGTATCTATGGGTAACATTCCTATGTGTTAAACATCCATACACATCGCCATGTCTATGGGTAACAGTCCTATGTGTTAAACATCCATACACATCGCCGTGTCTGTGGGTAATATTCCTATGTGTTAAACACCCATACATATCGCCGTGTCTGTGGGTAACATTCCTATGTGTTAAACATCCATACACATCGCTGTGTCTATGGGTAACATTCCTATGTGTTAAACATCCACCACATCGCCGTGTCTGTGGGTAACATTCCTATGTGTTAAACATCCATACATATCGCCGTGTCTATGGGCAACAACCCTGTGTGTTAAACATCCATACATATCGCCGTGTCTGTGGGCAACAACACTGTGTGTTAAACATCCATACATATCGCCGTGTCTGTGGGCAACAACCCTGTGTGTTAAACATCCATACATATCGCCGTGTCTGTGGGCAACATTCCTATGTGTTAAACACCCATACACATCGCCGTGTCTATGGGTAACATTCCTATGTGTTGAACACCCATACACATCGCCGTGTCTGTGGGCAACATTCCTATGTGTTAAACACCCATACACATCGCCGTGTCTATGGGCAACAGTCCTATGTGTTAAACACCCATACACATCGCCGTGTCTGTGGGTAACATTCCTATGTGTTAAACACCCATACACATCGCCGTGTCTATGGGTAACATTCCTATGTGTTAAACATCCACCACATCGCCGTGTCTGTGGGTAACATTCCTATGTGTTAAACATCCATACATATCGCCGTGTCTATGGGCAACAACCCTGTGTGTTAAACATCCATACATATCGCCGTGTCTGTGGGCAACAACCCTGTGTGTTAAACATCCATACATATCGCCGTGTCTGTGGGCAACAACCCTGTGTGTTAAACATCCATACATATCGCCGTGTCTGTGGGCAACAACCCTGTGTGTTAAACAACCATACATATCGCCGTGTCTGTGGGCAACAACACTGTGTGTTAAACATCCATACACATCGCCGTGTCTGTGGGTAACATTCCTATGTGTTAAACACCCATACACATCGCCGTGTCTATGGGCAACAACCCTGTGTGTTAAACATCCATACAGATCGCCGTGTCTGTGGGCAACAACCCTATGTGTTAAACACCCATACACATCGCCGTGTCTATGGGCAACAACCCTGTGTGTTAAACATCCATACAGATCGCCGTGTCTGTGGGCAACAACCCTATGTGTTAAACACCCATACACATCGCCGTGTCTGTGGGTAACATTCCTATGTGTTAAACACCCATACACATCGCCGTGTCTATGGGCAACAACCCTGTGTGTTAAACATCCATACAGATCGCCGTGTCTGTGGGCAACAACCCTATGTGTTAAACACCCATACACATCGCCGTGTCTATGGGCAACAACCCTGTGTGTTAAACATCCATACAGATCGCCGTGTCTGTGGGCAACAACCCTATGTGTTAAACACCCATACACATCGCCGTGTCTGTGGGTAACATTCCTATGTGTTAAACACCCATACACATCGCCGTGTCTATGGGCAACAACCCTGTGTGTTAAACATCCATACAGATCGCCGTGTCTGTGGGTAACATTCCTATTTGTTAAACATCCATACACATCGCCGTGTCTATGGGTAACATTCCTACGTGTTAAACACCCATACACATCGCCGTGTCTGTGGGTAACAGTCCTATGTGTTAAACATCCATACATATCGCCGTGTCTGTGGGCAACAGTCAACAACCTCTGGCAGGCCCCCCGCTCCTTCAAGTCCACCTGCTAATGTTTTCTCTTTGTATTGCAGATAAGCACATAAGCATTACGACCAAAGCAGACATCGCCTTTCTCATGGATTCCTCAGGCAGTATTGGTGTACGCGACTATAAGAAGGAAAAACAGTTCGTACAAGGGCTCTCCGATATTTTCGACATATCTCCAGGGCAATCCCGAGCAAGCTTGATCATTTATTCTGATTTCCCTAAACTGATTTTTGACCTTGAAGATGGCGTGACAAATCAAAACATTACATCTGTTTTAAAAAACCTTGAATACCTGAGGGGAAGAACACGAATTGACAAGGCTTTGATGATGGCGGAAGAAGTGTTTGCTGATGCACGGCCAACTGTCCCTAGAATTGCGTTTATTCTGACCGATGGAAAGCAGACCCAAGACTATGATGCTATACCCTTAGACGTCTCGTCTCAGAGACTGAAGAAGATGGGTGTAAAAATTTATGTTATTGGTGTCGGCCCTTATGTAGATATCAGCGAGTTGAGACTTCTTACCGAGAAACCCGGTGACGTTTTCACCGTGGCTTCCTTTGAAGAACTTCTCAAACTGCCAAAGGATATACTGGTGCGCATTGACCGACCAGGTAAGGTATTCACCTTAGTAAACTCAACCCCTTGCTTCTCAAATCACTTAAAATTATTGAATTTGTGACTGCTTTTTAAAGTTGCTTACCCCCTACTTTATCTAAAAACAACTTTACAATAATTCATTAAGTATTTCAAGCACCTTGTCCCTCTTTTCTTGTGCTAGACTACTACTAACATCGTTTCATTGTTTTGAGTTTACTCTGGTATAGTCCATTTGTTGAAGTACCAGTAGAAAGTGTTTTTACGTGGATACCTGTGGTAGCCCAGTCGACACGGGCAAAAAATGGCAAAGTTCAAATAGTAAGGTCGTGTCACAGGCCTCCCAGGCTCTGAGCGAGTACGGCTGAAAGGCTGGATGATGGGCTTCCTGTGGTGAGCTTTTAACGGCTTTTCATATGTATTCAAAATATCGCTTCTAATATGTAGTTTTTTTAACTTTCAAATGATGAAAAATCTCAAGAAAAGATGCTTAGATACTTAATAAACATCTGTGAAGATATTATTTTCGGGTTTAGTGCCGTTTAAGTGTGATTTGCGAACGCTAGATTTCGGTGTTCTACAGAGTGAAAAGAAGAGGGTATAAGGCAGGCAACAACAGGCCGCGCGTCGACCAACCGCTCTCGGTGTTCGCCAAATTTATAACCCTTCCTCGCATCCTCTAAAGACGACATTCTGGCAAGCGACGATCGAATAATATTTCTAAATGTTCCCCGAGCTTCAGGTTCTCAAACCTACTTTTCCCAAAGAAATTCTACCACAAAGTTCATAAGCTCGATTTCTCAATATGATTTCGAAATATGATTCGAAATTTTCAACTCAAAGGAATCTCAGAAATGTAGAAACGGTCGAATCCGAGCTCCCTACCCCCTTCCCGGTAACACAAAATCAATAACCGTCTCCTGACCATAGCTTGCATTTGATTGGTCAGCATTCCCTTTCTGTCTCTAGCCGGAAAGACAAAAACCTGCGCTCTGGTCAGTAGCCTCCCTCGCAGGCGTTTTTAGGCAGGCGACGGTGAAATGATAAATGTCCTTAACAAAGGAAACAATTATATGGGTGTAACAGCAAATGTACACCTAAGTGATAGCACATTGTGTGTGGTCAAAGCAATTTTTAAGATTTAGCAATTTTCAAACACATTTTCAGTTTTCCTAAATTTTATTTCAGCGCTAACTCAGCTGTGGATTACCTTTCTCTCTCTATGCTGGTGTGTGCCCTCTACATATCTAAGGAATGGCATTTGGTAGAATTTTACACAATAGGACAATAACCCTGTCTACTTTTATGTAGTCCCCCCCCCCCCCCCCTCCCTCAACCTGGAGGTATGATGCTTCTTAACTTTCTTGCCCGAATCAGTGTTGTGATATTTACAATAAAACTCAAGTTTAGACATACATTTTTATCACATTCAAAGGTGGTGTTTTATGGCAGAAAAGTCTTTGTTATGCATGTCACAACACAGGGGCCCAAACAAATTGCAGATGCACATTTAATCCCTCAGGTATCCCAGTCAACTCTGCGCGCAGGGTCTAGTAGTGGGTTTCTTTAGTTTCCTATCACCATTTTGTGGCTAAGATAGCTGGATAGCTAATGATGGAATTTCTATCCAGATTTGCCAGTACCTGTAAAACTAACAGCTGATGTGCTGTTCCTGATCGACTCTTCACGAGGATTGTCCCAAAAGGAGTTCAGCCAAGAGAAGAGACTTGTGTCAAACCTTGCCATGTCATTCCACGTTTCACCCGCCTTCACGCAAGTTGGCGCTGCGACGTATTCCGACTCCGCAAAACTTCGAATTCCTCTGTTCAACCACTCAGGAGCTGTTAGCTTCAATGCAGATGTTGCAGGGATTCCTTTCCAAGGAGGCTCAAAGAACGTCCAGTCAGCCCTAGAACTTGCCTTAAACACACTTACTGGTGGACGGCCTGTGAGTATTAACATGAAAGTTTGTTTAGCATAGCACCAGCAAACGCCGGATCATTTTGTTGGGTTTGAATCCCGGTCGCGTTATATAAAATATGTGTAGAGAGGTAGTCACTGCTCCTTAACATAACAGCTTGCATTAGTGGATTGAATTGAAACTAACCTTGCCATTTACTATTCCCCGCTTAAATAAACCACCAAGATATTTTGAACTAAGGTGAATGCCCGGGAATCTTCTCCGGAGGCACATAAATTCACGAAAATTCTCGATATATCATTACCAAGAGCGCGAGAATTCTCGTAACTTCTCCAGATTTCCCGGGAATTGTCGACGAGGATTATATATACTTCATACCCATGGGGAATGAACGTTCTTTGGATACTTGGGGTTTACTTAAATATTAACTTAAATATTAACTCTCCAAAAACCGCCATAATGCTAACAAGGGGGTGTATATTGTTGTTTGGTGAGAAAGACTTTACATTACAGACAGCAGAAAAATTTACACCTTTCTCTTGACTACTCATACAGGTTCCAAAAATCGCCATAATGCTAACAAAGGGGGATAATCTCGCCATACCAGGCTCTCGTAGACCTTATGCTATACTACGAGCCTTACAAGAAAAGGGGATCAATCTGTTCATCATTGCTGTTGGCGACACCTCTGACAGCCGGGGCCTTGCTAGCTTTGTAAAAAGCCCTAAGCATCTTATTACAGGAGAATCATTCGAAACAATAGGACATCGTGCCCCCTCTGTGGTGAGATTTATGACCCAACAAATAGGTTTGTATTATTTGTAATCGATGTATTCCATCAAAGCACCGTATATAGTCAATGCTCTTTAATTTTCCTTGAATAGGATCGAACAGACACGTCCGCCTTTTTTAGCTCTGTTACCCATCTTGCATTACTCTTCGCTCTGTTTGAGCGCGTACAGATATTTCCATGGGAGTTTGCTACTCCGCAACTATTTAGTTAGCTAGATCAAATGAACATATGTAGCTTGTATATTAGACTACCAGTTTTTGGTGGATTATATAAAGCTTGTAAACATCAAGTGTTGCAATGAGCTTTGATCATTATACCAAAACGTGTCTAGGACGAGCTCATCATAAGTAGAGCGCTATCACCATTACTTTTCTTGACCAATCCCTTCTGCCATTGTGGCGTCAGTCGGATTAAGGCTTCCTGAAAGTTCTTTCCATTTTGGTCTTAAAAGTGTAGCTTGTTTTTCCTACCGGAGTTCCTGTCCCGTTCACCATTTCTGACATATACGGCGCATATTAACCAAATTATGTGATGTGATTCCAACTGTCTTTGCAGATACCTCTACTCCTCTCGATCCACAGGTGGACGTAGTATTCTTAATTGACTCCTCTAGGCATGTTGGGACGGATGACTACAAGCGTGAAAAACAGTTGGTATCATCCCTGTCCTCTTCATTCCACCAGTCACGTAATGGACCTCGTGTAGGCCTACTTATATTTGGCGACAGAGCTTACACGCTTTTAAGCCTTGACGAGTACACGGACAAAACCGAGTTCAATAAACGTCTTGTCAATACACCTAAACTTGGTGGCGCCAGAAATACTGTTAAAGCTCTGCAGCAAGCAGGATCCATGTTCAAAGGTTCAAGTCAAGGACGACGGACACTGGGCATTCTTCTCTTGTCTGGACCGACCGAAATAGGTCAAGGCTCAATCTCTTTAACTAGCGCCGTACAAGCAATTAAGGGTCTTGGTGGCGAGGTACACACGCTTTCCATAGGACCGAATGTTAGTGACGCTGAAGTGCGCATCATCAGTCCACGCGATGGTGTTTTAAAGGTGCCTGACTTTACGAGTCTTCAAGCAAGTGTCCAGCAGATAGGATTACATTTCGCCAGAAAGTTCGGTAAGTATTGAAGCCAACAACGGAAATCCAGTTGCGTGGTCCACTTTCAAACCCAAACCTAACCCCAGTAGGAATGGAAGCTAACAACGGAAGTCCAGTTGCGTGGTCCACTTCCTAACCTTAAACCTAACCCCAGTAGGATCCATGTTCAAAGGTTTTAGTCGAGGACGACGAGCACTGGGCATTTTTCTCTTAACTGGACCGAACTGGTTATGTGCCTTTATCAAATTTGATTGTTTTGTTTGCATATTCAGGAAGACGAGCTAATATAGCCCCACAAGAAACGAATGTGGTTCTGGTGTTGGACGGGTCATCAACTGCAGGGCCTGAAAACTTCATACTACAAAAGGATTTCGCCAAGTCATTAGCAGACATTTTTCACATTGCCGTATTTGGGTCGCTGCGTGTTGGTCTTATAACGTACGGTAACACTGCAGTAGAGAACCCCAAGCTCAAGGACTACAGAAGTCAACATGAATTTAAGAAAGTTCTCGATGGGGTTAAATATGCGGGGACTACGAGACGGATCGGTAACGCTTTAGAAGTATCAAGAGACGCTTTCACTGGGTCTCAGCAGGCTAAGGAAAGGATTTTAATTATGGTGGTTTATGGAGGAGAGATAAAGGCACGACCTCAGTGGGATAAAACGACAAGACAACTTCGTGCAATGGGTGTAAAGATATTATTAGTGGTTATTGGTCAGGAGGGCAACAACCGCGCCCTATTTGAAATAGTCGAGGCACCGAATGATGTCATTACCGTCCCTACGATATCAGCGCTCCCTCAACGAGCTCAGATCACAGTAAACCGTGCTCTTGGTGTAAAGGGTAAGCGTATATACCTTGATGATTACAGCCTTTTATATTGTCTCTATTAAAGAAGGCCAATCACGCTGCCATTTTATGCCGAGCCACTCAAATCATCCATTTCCATCGCCTAATTCAAGCAAGTATTACCAAGATATTTTTAATCCAATATCGTCAGTAACGTATCAGTCTTCATTCGTAGATTGTTATTTTGAAGTTTCCTTGCGAATGAACCGCTGTATTTTTAATAATAAACAATAACAAATAAGTTGGTGATTGACATTCTTTAACGCCATGAATTCTTTTTGTTTCTCCCCTTAAGGTGCACCCCTGGACTACAAGGCCGACATAGTCTTCTTAATTGATTCGTCCGACGAAATAACAGACGATGACTTTCTTCAGCAGAAGCGCATGTTACAATACGTTGCTAACTTAATTAATGTTCGCCGTGGTGGCTCTAGAGCGGCGGTTATCAACTACGGTAGTACACCATCCCTAGTCGCGACATTTGATGCGTTCCAATCTTTACCTGAACTTCAGAGGAAAGTTGATGCCGCAAGCCCGGTAGCAGGTAAAAGACGCACTGATGAGGCTCTAAATGCTGCAGTGGAATTGTTCTCCAAACTGGATCCACAAACACCGAAGGTTCTTGTATTTGTTGTGGGTGGTCGAATGTCTTCTGACGCTCGGGGAGTTTCCTCTACCGCAAGAAAGCTCCGAAATCTTGGTGTTAAAACTTACGGAATAGTCGCAGGGACAAATGTCAACCGTAGTTATCTCAGACCAGTTGTACAAGACGAGGAGGATTTATTTGTATTCTCCTTATTTCGCTACATCAGAAGAGGCATCTCGCCTTTTGTCAACCGTATTATTAGAGGTAAGTAAAATTGCTTAGTAATACGTTTAAACGTTTTTTTTTCTGTCCAACAGAACTAGATCCGCAAACAACAATATCGTTACTAACGCTACGAAAATAACAAACAATAACGAATAATGAGATTCATTTTATACCTGGAATGTTTTGTTGTCTGAATAACGTGTTTCTTTATCAGGTTCCTATAAGCCAAGAAGCTTCATTGCAGATTTGGTCTTTCTCTTGGACAGCGCTTCACCTGTCACAGATACCGAGTTCCTGGCACAGAAAGACTTCGTCAAGCAAGCAACTCAAGTCTTTAACGTAATGCCTGGTAAATCACGATCCGGCCTCGTCACATTTGGGTCTCTTTCCAGGGAGATCACAGGTCTAGCTGGTTATAGCACAAGAGAAGAGCTATCTCTAATGCTAGATAATGCCCCTAAGGTTGGAGGTGCCAGACGCATTGACCTTGCACTTATGGCAGCAACTGAAGTTCTCAAAACCGCACGATCCAACTATCCTCGCATCGCGGTTCTACTTGTCTCTGGCCCTCACCGCCCTGCTCCTGGAAGTCGCACGTTGGACGAAGCGCTTCAGCCCCTGCGTGTCCTTGGAACACTGTTATTCGTGGTTTCTATTGGTGCTAGCCCTGACAGAACACAGCTGCTTAATGTAGTTTCTAGTCCTGTAAATATACTACAGGTTGCAAGTTTCGACAGGCTCAAGTCCAAGGTTACCGATTTTGGGCAGCTAGTCAAGCAAACACCAGGTAGCTCTCAAATACAATAAAGCATACAATGGCTTGCCAATAACAGTAAAAAAAAAAAAAAAAGAAATACCATTGTAGAGTTTTGAACTTGAATTTTGAAAATCTTGAGATTTTTGTAGGGAATTTTTATAGAGAATTTTGAAATGTCTATAGAAAAGCACTACTTGTCCCGAAAGTAGGAATAACTGCTGCATCAAATACTTTTTGACTAACTTGACTAACTCATTTCTTTTGCTCTAGACCGTGAGAATATCACTGCCAACATCTTGTTCCTTTTGGATTCTTCGTCGACAGTCACACCCTCAGACTACCGCCAACTAAAAGCCTTCGTCGCTACTATTGCAGGCTATCTGAACGTCAACTCAGGTGGCTCTAGGGCCGCTTTAGCCGTGTTTAGCGACAATGCCACAAAAATAAGTTCATTCACTCGCTTCACGACCCTGTCAAATTTCCGTAACGCTGTAAACAACGCTCAATATCTAGTTGGTAGGCGCCGAACGGACGTAGCGCTGGCCACAGCGACAGAATACTTTAAGGACGCTGAGAAGGATATTCCGCGTGTCATGGTCATGGTAGCAACTGGTCCTCCGTCCCCTGTTTCTGATAGAGTACCCATCAGGGAAGCCGCGCGGCCTCTTGCTCTTGAAGGAGTAACAACGTTTATTGTTGCAGTCGGAACAGAGCCTTTGAAGTGGGGTCTCAAAGATGCTGTTGTACAGGGCGGTGATATTCTCCCAGTTACCAGCATTCCAGAACTGTCAATAGAAGCAAGAAGTATAGCGCGAATAATCGCACAAAGAACCGGTAAGGCGTTTAAAAGTGTTAGAGTTTGGTGGCTATTTAAAGCCGCATTGTCACCAATTTACTTCCGTAGGTCCGACGGAAACCTCGACCGTTAAAAGACAAAAGAATCTATTAAAATCCGAGATATTAAACAGGCCATCCGCTCTAAATTATCAATCAGATCCTCAAAAAAACTTCCAATAAACACACTGCTTTCAATATTTTGATATATTTTTTGCGTTTTCCGTTAAAAATCATCGGATATTGTTACGTAATCGACCGGAAGTAAACTGGTGACAATGCGGCTTTAAGTTGACAGGGTAATTTATTTCGTTATTTTATTTAAGGACGTAATCCCGTCAAAGGACTAGATGCCGACATTATATTCTTAATGGACTCGTCGTCAGGCGTTTCACAAAATGATTTTCAACTCGAGAAGAGCTTTGTAAAAAACGTCGCCAGCGCATTTGACGTATCTCCAGGTCGCTCTAGAGCTGCAGTGATAAGTTACGGTGATAGACCCTTCGCTGTGGCAGGACTTGACAGCTACAGGAGCGTACACGAGCTGGAGCGGTTAGTAGCCAATGCGCGTTTCGTGGGCGGGACACGTAGGATGGATTTCGCGCTTGATGCAGGACAATCCATTCTATCCCAGGCAAGACCTGGTCATCCGAGGATTGTTCTCTTGTTGACATCGGGTCGACAGTCTCCCGATGCTGTTCCTAATGCTCTGTACAATGCGGCTCGACGTCTCCGCGATGATGAATTAACGAGCTTGTTTGTAGTTGCTATCGGAAATGAGCCGAATAAGCAAGAGCTTGGTAGAATTGTGCTGACACCAGACCAGGTCATTAACGTCCCAGAATTTGATGGACTGCCTTCAAGCACCCAAGAAATTACCAAGAAAATAGCAAAAGTGTCAGGTAGAATAACGTAGAATAACGTTTTAGTTAATTGAATAATAATATTTTTCCCTTGTATTCAATTGCGTGTTAGTGTTGTGCAAGTCGCCGCTTAGCAAATTATCGTTTTTGTTACAGTTGTACGCATACCTTTGAAGTCAGAGGAAATGGAAGCAGACGTGATTTTCCTTATGGACTCATCTTCGTCTGTGACTCCAGATGAATACCGAATAGAGAAACAGCTCGTAGAACACTTCTCTAAAGTCTTGAATGTCGGTCCCGATAAGTCACGAGCAGCCGTTATCACATACGGTAGCAGGCCAAGCCTTGTAGTTGACTTGGATGCTTACGACGATTTGTCACATTTACAACAAATTCTCGACACTGCTCCAAGGGCGGGAGGATACAGACGAATGGGCGGCGCTCTAGAGTATGGGGCAGACATAGCAAAAAGAGCAAGAAGTGATGTTCCAAGGATAGCCATCATGTTAACGGCCGGGCGTCAGGAACTTGACCCGAGACCTGAGACACTACGAAGGTCATCACTTCGTATGAGAGATACTGGGGCTACTGTGTTTGTAGTGTCGATCGGAAACAGTACCCGACCCCAAGAACTAGGTGAAATTGTTGAGAACCCACGACATGTTATTGAGGTCTGGCCGGGTTACGTTCCCCGCCAACGTATTCAGGAATTTGGCAAAATCATCAACCAGGCTACAAGTAAGTATTTTGCATTATCTTGTAACAAGTGTAGTTGCTTACAACTTATGCAACAGAATAATATCATTAATACATTTTTTTATTTGTTTACAGCTCCAAAGATACATGATGATTTTTCGGGAGATGTTATTATTTTACTCGATTCGTCTGACACCATTAGCAACGATGATTTCAAGAAGGAGAAAGAATTTGTCAAATATGTCGCTGACTCCCTCAGTGTAAAACAAGGAAAGCCACGTATTGCTTTGGTAACGTTCGGATCTACTTCTTTGCCCGTGATGACATTGAATAATTTCACGAACATGGATGACCTCAGAAGTGCTTTACAGCGAGCTACAGCTATTGGGGGTCCAAGGCGAATAGATACGGCATTAAACACAGCGTCATCTATTGTCAGAGAGGGCAAGCGAGATCGACAGTCAATCATAGTTCTGGTCACTGCTACAAATCAGGTTCCGTATGAAGATACTAATACAATAAAAGAAGCCTCAGAACGACTGAGACAGTTTGGAACAAACCTGTTTGTGATTGCGGTCGGTGAGAGTCAGAATGACCCATCAGTCCAAGCCGCTGCTGGAGACGATACTGACATCCTGAATTTATCATCGTTTCCAGTTCTTGCACAACGCGCTAGGTATATATCTACCAACATCGCAAATAGAACAAAATCATCAAAACCAGGTATGTAAATGTGGCTCATGGTGGCAGTTATACAAAAATGGTCCAAAGATTCTTGCACCATTCAATGGCCTGCTATTACAATGTTCCCTTGAAAAGGTATTCTAAATGTTTGTTCAAAATGTTGTACATTTCTAGGATGGGTTGTGGACGCCAACTTCAAGGCAGACATTGTTTTTGTTGTCGACAATTCGTTCCAAGTCAATAGACAAGAGTTCGAAACTGAAAAGCGTTTTGTGAAGTCACTTTCCAGTGTCCTGAACATGTCTCCTGGGCGTTCACATGCTGCCATGGTTACATACAGTAGCTTTCCTGTGAAGGAGTTTGGTTTCCAAGATAACCTCAAGGAGGATGACTTTCGCAAGCTAGTGAATAGGGCGCCTTATCAAGGACAGTTCTATCGACGTCTTGAGATGGCTGTCGGAGAAGCTGAACGAGTTCTGAGGAATGGAAGGCAAGGCGTGCCGCGGCTCGTGATTCTTCTAGTTGGCAAAGGGGACGTGAACGGAGTAAATCGTTTTAAGGATGCCGTCAATACTCTTAAAAGTGTGAATGCCAAACTGTTTGTTATCAAGTTTGGGGCAAAGTCAAACTACACTGCCCTCCAGTCTGGTGTTGAGAGAAAGAGCGACCTGTTTAGTATACCAAGAGTGGAGAGTTTGCAGAGTAGGCTAGGAGATATTGTTCAACATGTGGCGGCCAGAACAGGTTTGTTTGCTATAAACGTAGCCCGGGAAAGGGGGATTGCCGGGGTCCCTTCTGACTAAAACCATTTTTACTATGCCACCTGAGCTTCTAAATACAGCCTAATAGAAATAACCTCGAATTATGAAACTTCTCTGTAACTCTATGTGACGTAAAAAAGGCGAATCCAGGTCCGTATTAGCCAGGATTTTGAGCGGTTCATTTAACCATTTACCGGATTTTCTCTTGAGGTATCTCGTTCTAGCTTGTAGTGGTACTCACTTTTCCTTTATTAAAGCGGAAATTCCAGTCGAGTTGGGGGGGAGTTCTTCCGAACTCCTCGAACCTTACAGGCCTGAGAATTGCACTTTTCTTGCAGGAGACCCAACGCCTCTTGATGTTCAACTAGAAATTGTCTTTCTAATTGATGGATCAGCAACGGTTACACTTGCCCAATTTTCCAAGGAAAAACGGATAATCAAAATGCTTGCCACCGCGCTGAATATAGGACCAGACAAATCACATGGAGCGCTGATAGCTTACGGCTCAAGGGCACTCACGTTATCCAGTCTAAACGATGACCAAACTCTAGAGGAGTTTTCTAGAGGAGTGGACGCTGCTGTGGTGATTGGAGGAGAGAGACGTTTTGATACCGCCTTGCGAAGTGCTAGTACTGCTTTTAGTTCAGCTAGGCGTGGTATCCCGAAATGTGTTATCATGCTCACCACTGGTGCACCTGGGCGTGGATCTCAGGAGATAGCCGACCCAGCATCCTACTTGAAAAGGCTCGGTGTGAAATTATTTTTCATAGCATTAGATAACCAGCCTACAGACCAGTACCTTCTCCGTGCTGTTGCAAAGGCCGAGGACATATTCAGAGTGCCTGAGGTTGGTGGGCTTCTACAGGAGATTGTGTCTTTTAGCAAGTTGGTGGTTAAACGTTTAGGTAAGTGTGTTCTTTAAATATTTATTTTGTTAAATATATAACCAATATAAGAGAGAGAATAAAACCAATATAAGAGAGAGCATATAAACAATCCATCAGTCCTTGATTTTTTTCTCTATTTTATTTTTAAAGAGGAGAACGATCCTGAAGAGCACGTGCTTGAGGCTGATATTGTATTCATAATGGATGCCTCTGTAAGGGGTAGAGACTACATACGAGAGAAGTACTTTGTCATCGAGCTCTCCAGACTTCTAGGTATCGACCCTGCTATGCGTAGAGCATCTCTAGTCATATATGGCAACGATGCAAACATTGTAGCCGGTCTAGATGACTTCAAGTCAGCTGGAAACTTTGAAAGAGCAGTGTACTATGCCAAGGAACTGCCCGGTCCAAGGCGGATCGACAAAGGTTTAAGCGCGGGGAACGCTGCTTTCAAATCATCAAATAGTGGAGTAACGAAATTGGCAGTTCTTCTTACCGCAGGGAGGCAGACTGAAGGATTCTACTACAGTAGGGCGGTGAAGGATCTTCGCGCTCTGGGTGTTAAAATCTTTGTCGTCGCGATAAGCAAGGACTCTGGCTTGAAAGAGGACCTAAACCCCATCGTAGAGAGACCTGATGACCTCACACAGGTCAACGAATTCACTGACCTGCGCTCTGAGTCTCGTCGATTGGACAAGCACCTAAGAGCTCGCGCGAGTAAGCCATCACTTTTGAGTAAATGCTTTTAAACTAAGGTTTTTTTTTATCTTTTAGCCTTTTATTGCTGTTTTTTTTATTTTCAGGAGATAAGCTGCAAAATAATGTCACAACTGATATCGTTTTTATGGTCGACTCATCGACGTCAGTTGATTCTGAGGACTTCAACAAGGAAAAAGATTTCGTCAAGTCAGTCTCTGAAATGCTTGGAATTGATTCAGGGATTTCTCGAGCTGCAATAATCTCGTACGGCAGTGACCCTGTCTCTGTGTCCAAAATAGGTGGCTACAAATCTCTTGAAGAGTTTAACAGGATTGTGGGTAACTCACAGTTTGTTGATGGCCAAAGAAGAATGGATAAAGCCTTGAGATTTGGGGCAACTGCATTAAAAACAAGCCCGGCACCCAAAAAGTTTGCTGTGCTAATAACGTCAGGAAGTGACTTCAAAGAACCGGATTCCACGGAACTCCACAAGGCCGCCAAAGCACTTCATGATGTCGGTGCTAAAATTTATATAGTGGCTATAGGAAATCAAGCCAACCTACGTGAGCTCAACCTTGCTGTCAAGGACCCTGAACAAGTTATAGTCGCGCCTTCGTTTAGCTCCTTGCAGTCTCAAGTACTTCCCTTGGTTAAAAAGCTCACAGAGAAAACAGGTAAGTATTACATGATGATAAAACGTTGTCATGCCTGCTTGACATTTAATAAAGCCTTTATAAGTATTAATCTGTGTGCGGCTTTCTAGTATACTAGTCTATTCATAATCACAGTAGGAGCTTCGAGTGTTCAGTTTGACTTCTTACTTTTCAGAGCCATCCCAACCTCGGCCCGTGACATCAGATGTCGTGTTTCTGATAGACTCTTCGTCATTTGTTAACTCTCGAGATTTCATCCTACAAAAGCAATTTATAAAGCTGCTCGGCGGATCATTCGGAATACCTGGGCAATCTCAGGCATCCGTGATATCCTATGCATCAAGTCCTGTTATATATGCTCCTCTTACACGCTACGAAACCGTGCAACAATTTTCAAATGATGTTGATAACGCTACGTATTTAGGAGGTGACAGAGATATTCACAGTGCATTGGACTTTGCGTTGATGCAGCTGCAAAGACCTCGCGGAGACGCCGTAAATGTCATAGTACTTCTAATCGGAGATGCGCGGAACGCTAAAGTGAAGCCTGACTTGCTGAATGTGATCGTCCAACAAATCCATTACCTTGGAGCGAAGCTATACATCATTGGTATTGGTTCTGATGCGATTTCGAGAGTTCTGCAAACGGCTGTGGAAAAGCCAACTGATGTTATCGTTGTACCAGACTTTCGCACTTTGACTTCAGGCGCGAAGAATATTGGTGACAGAATCTTAAAAAGTTAGTAGCGAACTAATGTTATTGTTGTTTCAACTGTCGCGCTTTGATTCCAGCCGTAAAGGATTAAAAAAAAGGTGTAACGCGCTGGTACTTTTACGAATATTTAAGGTTATCTACCTTTTAACACCTTTATCTTCTTTGGTGAAACTTTATGTTCTTCGGTGCAAATTTCATCGCAAATTTCTAGGAAACGAAATAAAAGCTAAACACATTTCGTTACAGAAATACCTCTGCTCATTACAATTTCTTATAATTTCTGAGACTGTTCCTGTTTGTTCCAGGTCTTTATCAACCGCTTAACGTATCCGCAGACGTAGTTTTCGTACTAGACTCCTCGTCGTCAGTAACCCCACCTCAGTATCAGCAGATGAAAGTGCTTGTAAAGCTCCTAGCTCGCGCGCTCAACGTAAACCCTGGGCAATCCCGTGCGGGACTCATCACATACGGGCGTAACTCAAGAGTTGAGTCGAGACTTGGAGACTCGGGCACTTTAGACATGTTTACGCGTACAGTGGGAGATGCACTATATATGGGCGGGGTGAGAAGGCTGGATCGTGCCCTGAATACGACGGCTGATGTGCTGGAAAGGGCACGCCCTGACAAGCCGCGTATCTTGCTTCTTTTCGTGACTGGTCGTCGCACGGAATCAGCCGCAGATATTGACGCTCTGATGCAGCCTCTCAAAAAGACTGGGGCTAAAGTATTCGTGGTTGCTATGGGTACATATGCTGATGATGGAGGCTATGAACTTATGGTTGAAGATCGTGAGCACATTTTCAAGCTTCCACTCTCTGAAAATATCGACCTTCGGCAAGTTGTGCCAATGGGCCGTTACATCGTTTCACAGTTAGGTCAGTATTGGGTGCTACGTAGGTTATGATGGTTATCCCATAAGGCGAATGATTACTATTGTTTATAGAAGAGTCTTCCTTTTTTGTCTTTACGTCAAGTGGAAACTGATTTAAGTTGATTGACAGATCATGACCATATGTGTAGACCATGTGCAGATTTGTGCAGACAATGTCTATACATGTTATAACATTTATTATATTCATACTGAAAAATATTCACTGAAAACATATTCAGTAAATTTTCGTTCGTTCACTGGTCTCAGCAAATCAGAGGATTAATCCGAGCGAGATGTATCTAACATCACAGTCTCGTGCGTGACATTAGCGAGACATATTGTTCATTTCAATGTAAGTTTCTGTCTGAACCGTCGAACAGCACAAACCTCGGAGCCTCTGCAGCCAAGTCTAATAAATTGTTATGTAATGAGCTTATTATAAATTTCTCAGTATGTATATAATAAACAAAATACAGCATGGAAAGTGCTTTGTATAGTTTTTATTCACTCGTTATAAAACTCGTGAATAAAAAACCGTACGCGCACACTTTCCATGTAGTATGTATCATTCTAACCATTTAGCAACCAAAGCCTCACATCTTATATCTAATACGCTAAGAAATAAGTGTGTAGCAATCCTCACGGAAAAAAGAAGGAACTAGAAAACTAAAGACCCACACGAATGACAATCCCTAGCTAATACGGGGTACCGGGAATGGTTTCCACTTTGAAATGATAAGGCAAAGAGAAGCTACAATTCAACAATTTCTCTTAGCGAAAGAAAGCACACGCAAACGCGCCATTTTGGAGCTCTCCATCAGAGACTCAAAAAGTATTTCTAACTCACAAACAAAAGCACCATTGACGTCCAGAACTTCGTGGTTTTCAAGCAAATTACAGTTAATGTTCAGGTGAAAAAAAAAATAATAAAGCACAATGTTGACAGGATATCACTTTTTGAAGACTTTGTTTGCGTCTTGCACGACACCAAGCGCACGCATTTTGTAAACAATCATTTCAAAGAGGTTTTCAAACTGCCACAATAATATCGATTAAATACTTAAATTTAGATTAAACTATAGAATAAAAACAGATACTAAACCACTTTCAACTTAGTGTTAGGTTAAGTTCTGATATCCTGTCGTTCCATCTTTTCTTCGTAAATATGACTTAACTTTTAAGTAAAATACGACAAAACTAATCTCAAGCTTAGCCGATCATACATAAAGCCACATATCTTCGTATCACATTTCACAGAAAATAGTATGGAACCCACCACCAAAAATACCACAAAGACCGATAATTTATAATGAAACTTGATATATTGAAAACACAGAGATATAAAACAATTTAATTATTTGAATATGATATAACCCTTTTTTTTTCAGATCAGATAGTGGATAGTAGCTGTTAAGCCTAATAGCTAAATAGAAATGATCTCTTGTACAATATGGGAACTAGCTTTTAAAGCATAGGAATCATCTGCAAAACACTCTTAACGATTATTTTCTTTAACGTCTCTTGCTGACTTTGCGAATTTTTAGATTCAAACCACGTGGTACCGCCCACTAAGATACCAACTGACCTTATCATACTTGCCGACTCCTCCAATGGCATAACGCCAGGAGCTTACCAGCACCAACAGCAGTTCGCAAAGCACTTGAGCAAACTTCTTGGCATCTCACCACTGCAATCACGGGCGGCATTTGTGTCATACGGCAGCACACAGATCCTAGTAGGTGGTTTCAGAAGCACACAGTCGATGTTTGACAGTGCTGTTGACTCAACCGTGGCAGTTGGTGGTCTAAGGCGCCTCGACTCCGCGGTGAATGCAGCGCTGAAGTTATTCCGCGAAGCTCGCTCCTCTGCGGCGAAGGGACTGGTTCTGATAGTGGCTGGACCCAGTAGGCTTGATACACGCGAACTTAGGGTACTCAGAGACAAGCTTACAGACAATGGAGTAAACTTGGTGGTCGTAAGTGTTGGAAATAGCGTCCGTGAAGTCAGGGACCTGGTCGAGAATCCAGAAAACCTTATGGCTGTTGATTTATCACAGAAACTGTTACCGGACAATCGTGACCCGTTCCCTTACAAGCTAATTATCGATAAAATTGGTAGGTGATGTTGCAAGCTATGAAATTTAAATATTATTATATATTTTAGTGAACTGGCTTCGCTTCACAAGTCAGGGTTGTTTGGGTAAGTTGCAGGGACTGTTAAATTCTCAGGGAGGTGGGGCATAAGGGGACAAGATGACAACAGGGAAATAGGCTAAAGTAAGGCCGATGGGATAAGTGACCTCGTCCTCCTTTCATGATTCCTAGACTACTGAAATGATTTGTATTTCCCCAGGTCTGAAATCATCAGATTTCGCAGCCGACATCCTGTTCTTAGTTGACAACTCAGACTTCGTCACAAACGAAGAGTTCGAATCTCAACTGGACTTCATAAAATCTATCGCTCGAAAAATGCATATTTCTCCTGAAGGTACCCGAGTAGGGATGATAACTTACAATTTCAATCCCAAGTTAATAGTTGACTTTGAATCGTATAACACGGCCGAGAAACTGTTTTCCCGCCTGGACGAGCTGCCCAAAGGACTTGGCAGTCGAAGGTTAGACCTCGCTATCGACTTGGCAAGAAACGTGTTTGCTAACTCACGGCAAAACGCTGCTAAAGTGATGGTCGTGTTCGCGAAAGGGCGGCAGTTAACAGACCCCAGCTCAAGATCTCTGTCTGAAGTAATAAAGCCTTTGGTTAGACTCGACGTGGTGACATTAGCAGTTGGTATCGGCCAAGACGCTAATATTCAGCAACTCACAAGCATAGTGCAGAAACCCGAAGACATTGTGTTTGTTCAAAGTTATCCACTTCTTCTTGGCATGGTGAATCAAATATGGAGAAAAATAGGTAATCATTAAGCTATCTGTCTTGACTATGAAAATAAAATCAGTCCCTAGTATTGACATTTGAGAAATTCGAGAAAAAAGGTATAGAAGCTAAAATAACAAATTTGCCTTCCGCCACATCTTTTGTATGTTGTTGCCCTTTCCTTTCGGAAATCATGGACCCGCCCCTGAATTTATTATGATCTTTGTACCTTAAAACCTTTACACGAATTGACGCGAATTCTGACGTAAGTCAGTGTTTTCTTGCATTTTAGTTGGCATCTCCTCCGTCTCCTGTAACAAAACCCTGGATATGGGCATCCTCATGGATGCCTCGGGGAGCCTGGGGCCTAATCAGTTCAACAAAGAACGTCAATTCATCAAGTCTATCATCCGGGAACTTCTCTCTACCTCTCCCCAAAGCCGCGTGGGCATCATTCCATTCAGTGATAGCGCCAGTGTCGCAATCAGTTTCCAGGAATTCAAGACTTTATCCGCCTCTGAGCTGGATACGAGTATAAGTAACTTGCCGTACGCTGGTGGAAGGACCAGGATCGACCTGGCACTGGGCGTGGCCAGTAGCAGCCTGTTTGGCGATAGGAGACCAGGGGTCCCACAGGTGAGACGGAGGAAAAACAAAAACGAATGGATCAAATGTTGGAATGGATCAACATCTGTTCTTTTTTGTGTAGATTCTAACCACTTTCCCACCTGTATAGATTTGGATCATCTGCTCGTCCTGTGTAGATCCTGATCATCTGCTCGTCCTGTGTAGATCCTGATCATCTGCTCGTCCTGTGTAGATTTGGATCATCTGTTCGTCCTGTATAGATCCTGATCATCTGTTCGTCCTGTATAGATCCTGATTATCTGTTCTTCCTGTGTAGATCCTGATCATCTGTTCGTCCTGTGTAGATCCTGATCATCTGTTCGTCCTGTATAGATCCTGATCATCTGTTCGTCCTGTATAGATCCTGATTATCTGTTCTTCCTGTGTAGATCCTGATCATCTGTTTGTCCTGTGTAGATCCTGATCATCTGTTCTTCCTGTGTAGATCCTGATAATCTGTTTGTCCTGTGTAGATCCTGATCATCTGTTGGTCCTGTGTAGATTTGGATCATATGTTCGTCCTGCGTAGATTTGGATCATTTGTTCGTCCTGTGTAGATCCTGATCATCGGCTCGTCCTGTATAGATTTGGATCATCTGTTCGTCCTGTGTAGATCCTGATCATCTGTTCGTCCTGTGTAGATCCTGATCATCTGTTTGTCCTGTGTAGATCCTGATCATCTGTTCGTCCTGTGTAGATCCTGATCATCTGTTCGTCATGTGTAGATCCTGATCATCTGTTCGTCCTGTGTAGATCCTGATCATCTGTTCGTCCTGTATAGATCCTGATCATCTGTTCGTCCTGTATAGATCCTGATCATCTGTTCTTCCTGTGTAGATCCTGATCATCTGTTTGTCCTGTGTAGATCCTGATCATCTGTTCTTCCTGTGTAGATCCTGATAATCTGTTTGTCCTATGTAGATCCTGATCATCTGTTGGTCCTGTGTAGATTTGGATCATATGTTCGTCCTGCGTAGATTTGGATCATTTGTTCGTCCTGTGTAGATCCTGATCATCGGCTCGTCCTGTATAGATTTGGATCATCTGTTCGTCCTGTGTAGATCCTGATCATCTGTTCGTCCTGTGTAGATCCTGATCATCTGTTCGTCCTGTGTAGATCCTGATCATCTGTTCGTCCTGTGTAGATCCTGATCATCTGTTCGTCCTGTGTAGATCCTGATCATCTGTTCGTCCTGTATAGATCCTGATCATCTGTTCGTCCTGTATAGATCCTGATCATCTGTTCTTCCTGTGTAGATCCTGATCATCTGTTCGTCCTGTGTAGATCCTGATCATCTGTTCTTCCTGTGTAGATCCTGATCATCTGTTTGTCCTGTGTAGATCCTGATCATCTGTTTCTCCTGTGTAGATCCTGACCATCTGTTCGTCCTGTGTAGATCCTGATCATCTGTTCGTCCTGTGTAGAACCTGATCATCTGTTCGTCCTGTGTAGATCCTGGTCATCTGTTCGTCCTGTGTAGATCCTGATCATCTGTTTGTCCTGTGTAGATCCTGATCATCTGTTCGTCCTGTGTAGATCCTGATCATCTGTTCGTCCTGTGTAGATCCTGATCATCTGTTCGTCCTGTGTAGATCCTGATCATCTGTTCGTCCTGTATAGATCCTGATCATCTGTTCGTCCTGTATAGATCCTGATTATCTGTTCTTCCTGTGTAGATCCTGATCATCTGTTTGTCCTGTGTAGATCCTGATCATCTGTTCTTCCTGTGTAGATCCTGATAATCTGTTTGTCCTGTGTAGATCCTGATCATCTGTTGGTCCTGTGTAGATTTGGATCATATGTTCGTCCTGCGTAGATTTGGATCATTTGTTCGTCCTGTGTAGATCCTGATCATCGGCTCGTCCTGTATAGATTTGGATCATCTGTTCGTCCTGTGTAGATCCTGATCATCTGTTCGTCCTGTGTAGATCCTGATCATCTGTTTGTCCTGTGTAGATCCTGATCATCTGTTCGTCCTGTGTAGATCCTGATCATCTGTTCGTCCTGTGTAGATCCTGATCATCTGTTCGTCCTGTGTAGATCCTGATCATCTGTTCGTCCTGTATAGATCCTGATCATCTGTTCGTCCTGTATAGATCCTGATCATCTGTTCTTCCTGTGTAGATCCTGATCATCTGTTCGTCCTGTGTAGATCCTGATCATCTGTTCTTCCTGTGTAGATCCTGATCATCTGTTTGTCCTGTGTAGATCCTGATCATCTGTTTGTCCTGTGTAGATCCTGACCATCTGTTCGTCCTGTGTAGATCCTGATCATCTGTTCGTCCTGTGTAGAACCTGATCATCTGTTCGTCCTGTGTAGATCCTGATCATCTGTTCGTCCTGTGTAGATCCTGATCATCTGTTTGTCCTGTGTAGATCCTGATCATCTGTTCGTCCTGTGTAGATCCTGATCATCTGTTCGTCCTGTGTAGATCCTGATCATCTGTTCGTCCTGTGTAGATCCTGATCATCTGTTCGTCCTGTGTAGATCCTGATCATCTTTTCGTCCTGTATAGATCCTGATCATCTGTTCGTCCTGTATAGATCCTGATCATCTGTTCTTCCTGTGTAGATCTTGATCATCTGTTTGTCCTGTGTAGATCCTGATCATCTGTTCTTCCTGTGTAGATCCTGATCATCTGTTTGTCCTGTGTAGATCCTGATCATCTGTTCTTCCTGTGTAGATCCTGATCATCTGTTCCTCCTGTGTAGATCCTGTTTAACTGTTCGTCCTGTGTAGATTTGGATCATCCGTTCGTCTTGTGTAGATTTGGATTATCTGCTCGTCCTATGTAGATTTGGATCATCTGTTCTTCCTGTGTAGATTTGGATTATCTGTTCGTCAGGTGTAGATTTGGATCATCTGTTCGTCCTGTGTAGATCCTGATCATCTGCTCGTCCTGTGTAGATTTGGATCATCTGTTCGTCCTGTATAGATCCTGATCATCTGTTCGTCCTGTATAGATCCTGATTATCTGTTCTTCCTGTGTAGATCCTGATCATCTGTTCGTCCTGTGTAGATCCTGATCATCTGTTCGTCCTGTATAGATCCTGATCATCTGTTCGTCCTGTATAGATCCTGATTATCTGTTCTTCCTGTGTAGATCCTGATCATCTGTTTGTCCTGTGTAGATCCTGATCATCTGTTCTTCCTGTGTAGATCCTGATCATCTATTTGTCCTGTGTAGATCCTGATCATCTGTTTCTCCTGTGTAGATCCTGACCATCTGTTCGTCCTGTGTAGATCCTGATCATCTGTTCGTCCTGTGTAGAACCTGATCATCTGTTCGTCCTGTGTAGATCCTGGTCATCTGTTCGTCCTGTGTAGATCCTGATCATCTGTTTGTCCTGTGTAGATCCTGATCATCTGTTCGTCCTGTGTAGATCCTGATCATCTGTTCGTCCTGTGTAGATCCTGATCATCTGTTCGTCCTGTGTAGATCCTGATCATCTGTTCGTCCTGTATAGATCCTGATCATCTGTTCGTCCTGTATAGATCCTGATTATCTGTTCTTCCTGTGTAGATCCTGATCATCTGTTTGTCCTGTGTAGATCCTGATCATCTGTTCTTCCTGTGTAGATCCTGATAATCTGTTTGTCCTGTGTAGATCCTGATCATCTGTTGGTCCTGTGTAGATTTGGATCATATGTTCGTCCTGCGTAGATTTGGATCATTTGTTCGTCCTGTGTAGATCCTGATCATCGGCTCGTCCTGTATAGATTTGGATCATCTGTTCGTCCTGTGTAGATCCTGATCATCTGTTCGTCCTGTGTAGATCCTGATCATCTGTTTGTCCTGTGTAGATCCTGATCATCTGTTCGTCCTGTGTAGATCCTGATCATCTGTTCGTCCTGTGTAGATCCTGATCATCTGTTCGTCCTGTGTAGATCCTGATCATCTGTTCGTCCTGTATAGATCCTGATCATCTGTTCGTCCTGTATAGATCCTGATCATCTGTTCTTCCTGTGTAGATCCTGATCATCTGTTCGTCCTGTGTAGATCCTGATCATCTGTTCTTCCTGTGTAGATCCTGATCATCTGTTTGTCCTGTGTAGATCCTGATCATCTGTTTGTCCTGTGTAGATCCTGACCATCTGTTCGTCCTGTGTAGATCCTGATCATCTGTTCGTCCTGTGTAGAACCTGATCATCTGTTCGTCCTGTGTAGATCCTGATCATCTGTTCGTCCTGTGTAGATCCTGATCATCTGTTTGTCCTGTGTAGATCCTGATCATCTGTTCGTCCTGTGTAGATCCTGATCATCTGTTCGTCCTGTGTAGATCCTGATCATCTGTTCGTCCTGTGTAGATCCTGATCATCTTTTCGTCCTGTATAGATCCTGATCATCTGTTTGTCCTGTATAGATCCTGATCATCTGTTCTTCCTGTGTAGATCCTGATCATCTGTTTGTCCTGTGTAGATCCTGATCATCTGTTCTTCCTGTGTAGATCCTGATCATCTGTTTGTCCTGTGTAGATCCTGATCATCTGTTCTTCCTGTGTAGATCCTGATCATCTGTTCCTCCTGTGTAGATCCTGTTTAACTGTTCGTCCTGTGTAGATTTGGATCATCCGTTCGTCTTGTGTAGATTTGGATTATCTGCTCGTCCTATGTAGATTTGGATCATCTGTTCTTCCTGTGTAGATTTGGATTATCTGTTCGTCAGGTGTAGATTTGGATCATCTGTTCGTCCTGTGTAGATCCTGATCATCTGCTCGTCCTGTGTAGATTTGGATCATCTGTTCGTCCTGTATAGATCCTGATCATCTGTTCGTCCTGTATAGATCCTGATTATCTGTTCTTCCTGTGTAGATCCTGATCATCTGTTCGTCCTGTGTAGATCCTGATCATCTGTTCGTCCTGTATAGATCCTGATCATCTGTTCGTCCTGTATAGATCCTGATTATCTGTTCTTCCTGTGTAGATCCTGATCATCTGTTTGTCCTGTGTAGATCCTGATCATCTGTTCTTCCTGTGTAGATCCTGATAATCTGTTTGTCCTGTGTAGATCCTGATCATCTGTTGGTCCTGTGTAGATTTGGATCATATGTTCGTCCTGCGTAGATTTGGATCATTTGTTCGTCCTGTGTAGATCCTGATCATCGGCTCGTCCTGTATAGATTTGGATCATCTGTTCGTCCTGTGTAGATCCTGATCATCTGTTCGTCCTGTGTAGATCCTGATCATCTGTTTGTCCTGTGTAGATCCTGATCATCTGTTCGTCCTGTGTAGATCCTGATCATCTGTTCGTCCTATGTAGATCCTGATCATATGTTCAACCGTTGTAGATCCTGATCATCTGTTCGTCCTATGTAGATCCTGATTATCTGTTCGTCCAGTGTAGATCCTGATCATCTGTTCGTCCTGTGTAGATCCTGAACATCTGTTCGTCCTGTGTAGATTTGGATCATCTGATCGTCCTGTTTAGATCCTGATCATCTGTTCGTCCTGTGTAGATTTGGATCATCTGTTCGTCTTGTGTAGATCCTGATCATCTGTTCGTCCAGTGTAGATCCTGAACATCTGTTCGTCCAGTGTAGATTTGGATCATCTGTTCGTCCTGTGTAGATCCTGACCATCTGTTCGTCCTATGTAGATCCTGATCATATGTTCGTCCTTTGTAGATCCTGATCATCTGTTCGTCCTGTGTAGATCCTGATTATCTGTTCGTCCTGTGTAGATCCTGATCAACTGTTCGTCCTGTGTAGATCCTGATCATCTGTTCGTTCTGTGTAGATCCTGATCATCTGTTGGTCCTGTGTAGATCCTGATCATCTGTTCGTCCTGTGTAGATCCTGATCATCTGTTGGTCCTGTGTAGATCCTGATCATCTGTTCGTCCTATGTAGATCCTGATCATCTGTTCGTCCTGTGTAGATTTGGATCATCTGTTTGTCCTGTGTAGATCCTGATCATCTGTTCGTCCTGTGAGATATGGATCATCTGTTCCTCCTGTGTAGATCCTGTTTAACTGTTCGTCCTGTGTAGATTTGGATCATCCGTTCGTCTTGTGTAGATTTGGATTATCTGCTCGTCCTATGTAGATTTGGATCATCTGTTCTTCCTGTGTAGATTTGGATTATCTGTTCGTCAGGTGTAGATTTGGATCATCTGTTCGTCCTGTGTAGATCCTGATCATCTGCTCGTCCTGTGTAGATTTGGATCATCTGTTCGTCCTGTATAGATCCTGATCATCTGTTCGTCCTGTATAGATCCTGATTATCTGTTCTTCCTGTGTAGATCCTGATCATCTGTTCGTCCTGTGTAGATCCTGATCATCTGTTCGTCCTGTATAGATCCTGATCATCTGTTCGTCCTGTATAGATCCTGATTATCTGTTCTTCCTGTGTAGATCCTGATCATCTGTTTGTCCTGTGTAGATCCTGATCATCTGTTCTTCCTGTGTAGATCCTGATAATCTGTTTGTCCTGTGTAGATCCTGATCATCTGTTGGTCCTGTGTAGATTTGGATCATATGTTCGTCCTGCGTAGATTTGGATCATTTGTTCGTCCTGTGTAGATCCTGATCATCGGCTCGTCCTGTATAGATTTGGATCATCTGTTCGTCCTGTGTAGATCCTGATCATCTGTTCGTCCTGTGTAGATCCTGATCATCTGTTTGTCCTGTGTAGATCCTGATCATCTGTTCGTCCTGTGTAGATCCTGATCATCTGTTCGTCCTATGTAGATCCTGATCATATGTTCAACCGTTGTAGATCCTGATCATCTGTTCGTCCTATGTAGATCCTGATTATCTGTTCGTCCAGTGTAGATCCTGATCATCTGTTCGTCCTGTGTAGATCCTGAACATCTGTTCGTCCTGTGTAGATTTGGATCATCTGATCGTCCTGTTTAGATCCTGATCATCTGTTCGTCCTGTGTAGATTTGGATCATCTGTTCGTCTTGTGTAGATCCTGATCATCTGTTCGTCCAGTGTAGATCCTGAACATCTGTTCGTCCAGTGTAGATTTGGATCATCTGTTCGTCCTGTGTAGATCCTGACCATCTGTTCGTCCTATGTAGATCCTAATCATATGTTCGTCCTTTGTAGATCCTGATCATCTGTTCGTCCTGTGTAGATCCTGATTATCTGTTCGTCCTGTGTAGATCCTGATCAACTGTTCGTCCTGTGTAGATCCTGATCATCTGTTCGTTCTGTGTAGATCCTGATCATCTGTTGGTCCTGTGTAGATCCTGATCATCTGTTCGTCCTGTGTAGATCCTGATCATCTGTTGGTCCTGTGTAGGTCCTGATCATCTGTTCGTCCTATGTAGATCCTGATCATCTGTTCGTCCTGTGTAGATTTGGATCATCTGTTTGTCCTGTGTAGATCCTGATCATCTGTTCGTCCTGTGAGATTTGGATCATCTGTTCCTCCTGTGTAGATCCTGTTTAACTGTTCGTCATGTGTAGATTTGGATCATCCGTTCGTCTTGTGTAGATTTGGATTATCTGCTCGTCCTATGTAGATTTGGATCATCTGTTCTTCCTGTGTAGATTTGGATTATCTGTTCGTCAGGTGTAGATTTGGATCATCTGTTCGTCCTGATTATGTGTTTCTTCCCCTATGTTGATTATGACCATCCGTTCTTCGTGCGTATTTTCTGATCGAGTGTTCGTCTTTTCTAGATTCTTATCCTGATCACAGACGGCGTTCAGTCTAAAGACCCTGGCTACATCCCTGTTTCCCAGGCCATGCACCCCATCCGAGAGGCTGGTATCTCTTCTCTTGCTGTTGGCATCGGCAAATCAATTGACTTTGCTGAACTTAATCAGATTGCCGCTGACGCAAACCATGTGTTTATTGTTGGCGCGTTTGACGAGCTTCAGGGTATTGTACAAGGCTTGGTTACTAGGTCTTGTTCAGCGTGAGGTAAGCGGCACACTTGATGCATCAATTCCCCATTGTTTTCTTTTATTAAAGGGGCAATGAAGTTTTTGGTGGGCCTCGACTAAATCAATCCACCATAAGAGAGGGAAAAAAGCTAGTCTGAAAAACTCCACATAGATCATTGTGGTTTTCATGATAATAGGGGACTTGCGCTTAGAGATCACGTGACTGTTTGGGTGGAAAACCAACGCGCGATCTGGCTTTTAGCGGCAAAATAACAGCAACAAAAAGAAACTTATTCTTCAGAATTCTCCAGAATTCTTTTCTTTCAGAAAAGGTTTAGTTTCATTTGAAGCTTTTATTTCCTTGGCTTTCTCTAGTGTGAGAGGCGCAGTTATTTCTGATTTTTTTGTTTGATCATTTTGTTTTGAATTTGCCACCCAAAAAGGTCACGTGATCTCTTGACCTGATACATAAATCATATGGCTGCGACTGCACAAACGCACTTTGTAATACCTGGAAGCACTTTGTAATAGCTGACGCGTTTTGTAATACCCGACGCATTTTGTAATACCTCTGACGCATTTTGTAAAACCTGACGCACTTGTAATACCTCTGACGCACTTTGTAATACCTGACGCACTTTGTAATACCTGACGCATTTTGTAAAACCTGACGCACTTTGTAATACCTGACGCACTTTGTAATACCTGACGCACTTTGTAATACCTGACGCACTTTGTAATACCTGACGCACTTTGTAATACCTGACGCATTTTGTAAAACCTGACGCACTTTGTAATACCTCTGACGCATTTTGTAAAACCTGACGCACTTTGTAATACCTGACGCACTTTGTAATAGCTGACGCACTTTGTAATAGCTGACGCACTTTGTAATACCTGACGCACTTTGTAATACCTGACGCACTTTGTAAAACCTGACGCACTTTGTAATACCTGACGCATTTTGTAAAACCTGACGCACTTTGTAATACCTGACGCACTTTGTAATAGCTGACGCACTTTGTAATAGCTGACGCACTTTGTAAAACCTGACGCACTTTGTAAAACCTGACGCACTTTGTAAAACCTGACGCACTTTGTAATACCTGACGCACTTAGTAATACCTGACGCACTTTGTAATACCTGACGCACTTTGTAATAGCTGACGCACTTTGTAATAGCTGACGCACTTTGTAATACCTGACGTACTTTGTAATACCTGACGCACTTTGTAATACCTCTGACGCATTTTGTAAAACCTGACGCATTTCGTAAAACCTGACGCATTTTGTAATACCTTTGACGCACTTTGTAATACCTGGAAGCACTTTGTAATACCTGACGCATTTTGTAATACCTCTGACGCACTTTGTAATACCTGACGCATTTTGTAATACCTGAGTATTGGACCAGCAGTAATTCATAGCACAGAGTACACGCTGCTCGTAATTCCAACGAGGTTAAAGGCTTTTTATTAAGACGGAAAAGGTGTGTTGATTTTGGTATGAGATGTGTTTGATCCCAATAGGGATCTTTGTCGTCTTTGTCGTCAAAATAGGCGTATTTAAGTTTGTTTTATTTATTAGGTAAACAATAAAGAAGCACTGACTGCCGCAAAGATTTCAGTTGACCGTACTGTGAAAAAGGACTCAACTAATGCTGAAGCGAGAATAAGGACGTGGCGACGACGAGGAAGCGGTCCCAGGATCCAGCATTCTGAATATAGACTACCGCCTTAACCTTCCGAAGCAGACATCAGACTTTTATCTGGAAGACATATCGAAACAATCTGATAACAATTACGGAGATGATAATATCTCACGAGCAAAAATTTAGCATGGAATGTTTTTATTAGTCTACAAAGATAATTATTTTGGTATATCTACTCTAGCAAATAGCATTTTTGATTTGCGTTTTTCGAAGGTGACATATTATACCTAATCCAAGGTTTAGTTTCTCATATTTGAATTAAAAAGGGTTGGGATAGATACTTGGTCAGGAAATAAATACTAAATAACCCGTCACGTGATTATTTTAGACAAAAGAAAAGGCAAGAATACCTCATCTACTGACCTAACATGATTTATTTTTCCTATGTACTATCTATACCATATGGTAATGTCATTCGTTAGCTTCAGAAATTTTTTTTTCTTGTTATTAGTTCGCGTGATTTAATTCTCTTGAGATAGTATCGCCGCTTTATGGCCTCCAGCAACACAATAAATCGTTTTAAGCTTAATTTGATGAAAGTTGTTGACAAGCATGTAATTTCTAGAAAAGCTGTAAGCGATCTCATGTACCACTACAGAAACCCATGTAAAAGAACATGTCCCTTATCTGTTTGATCGGGAAAAGAATATCCAGGTCAAGACCTTTAAAAGTATTAGTAATTTTTTTTTGTGTGTGTGTGGTGTTATTTCGAACTAATTTTACTAGGAAAGAATAGCTTATGTTTTAGTTTTTGTAGATCAATATTGTTTTTCATCTGGCCAATTACGCCCCGAGACTATTGCATGACCGTTCTCTCGAATCCGTAGCATGTAAAACTAACGTTGATTAGCTCAAAGATTAAAAGTATTTTAACCGTTATCCTGCCGCCCGTGTCTGGAATATTTCTTTGCTTTAAAACCTGCGATAAGCGTAGCTCGTGGATCTCTATCGTACATCATAGTAGCCATTGCATGACTTAACGTCGGAGCCTTAGGAGAAAAAGGTTTCGCACAACAATCTATTATCCGGTTAACTCCGCCCCAAAAAAAACAAGGAATTCAGTAAGTGGTTCCGAGCGGTGTTTATAACTTAGCGCGCACAGAAAGAAGCACCTCAAAAACGACATATCAGCCTTGTGAGATATTTTACTTGGTATTTATCAACGTGGTGTTTGCTTAACCTTTATACCCTAGGACTTTGTGATATCTTTTGGTTGCAAAGGTACAACGAGCAAAACATCTTTAACAGCAGGACATCCAAAACCTCAACTTGACTTAGTGGCTTTACTCTACCTAATTCAGTTGTTATACGTAGACTTGGGTGAGCTGGTAGTCTAATGATGGGTAGCTGTTGAGTGCATCATGGCCTTCGTCAACTCTCGTCTACCTTTCGTCCCTCTTCTGCTGAACGTGCTTGTATTCTCGTGGGGTAAGTGTGTTATTCGTAAAGTCTGTAAAGAGTTTGGTTGCTAGAGTGCTTTGTTTTAGTGCCTCCGGGAGCTTTTCATTAAAACATAATTAAAGGTTGTGTAGACCTATACACAGCATTGCGTTTATTTTCGCCATCATCTACTACATTTACACTAAGAAATCGCGTATACTTTATTTTCAACCGCAGGTTCGATTTATTTTGTACTCTATGCATGATATCAGGAAAGACATGAGAACGGGGCCCGCCGCGGGAAGGATATTGTCGGCGTTCTTTTGCGCAGAAAAAAAGTTACGCACAGTACTTAAATTAACTCAATCTAGCCAAGAGCTACTATACGATAGTCGTGCCGGAATAGCTGCCGTATCAAATATTAGAATTTAGAGAGTGTCACCGTGCAGTGTTGTGGGTAAAATGTAATTTACTGTTAAGCTTTTGTTTGTTTTAAACCGACAAAGTTTACGTGTGAAATCCGGCAATATCTGCATGACCTTGCTGGCTTAAGGCACTCGATGGGAAGTTATCTAATCGTATTCGAGGCATTCTTTATCACATGTTTGTATTTTTTAGTAGAGGTATCGGCTGGCTTAGCGGTAAGCAAATAAAAAGATACGAGTGTACGATTACGTAGTGGGTGTGTATATGTACGTGCTTGATATCCTTTCAGACGATTAAACTACTCAGATATGAGTTTGTAGAAAAGTTGATTTAATAGTTAGAATGGTATCTCAGAGCCTGAAAATTATGATGCCTGATGATTTTGAATACTGTAATCTTTCCATCCTTTTATTGTAGCTAAAAGCGAGTGTATGTCTCCTGTCGATGTGGGGTTTATTGTGCCTTACAGTGAAAACAAAGACAATCTCAACAATGCGAAAGCTTTCATAGCCACATCATCGAGTCTGATTTGTCTTCTCAACCCGAACGCACGTGTGGCGATAATAACATACGGATCCAAACCTCTCAGCTTTGCTGCTGGAGGTTTCCCAAACCCTGCTGGGCTCTTCACCAGAGATACCGGAAGTTCAAGGTGGACGTTAACTTCCCCGACACTTGACACTGCTCTTGAACTAGCACACGACAGACTGTTTAGCGCAAGTGGTGCCGCGCGCAAGAGGGCATTCAAAACACTATTTGTCATCCTAGACGGAGAAATTGCTACTGAGACCCAGAAAAGGCTGAGCGACGTATCTCTCACGTTGCGCCATGCTCGAGTGCGCATTGTCTTGTCCTGTATAGGAGACGAATCTGTTAGACAGATAAGTCATAGTTTTGGTGTTAAAAATGGTGACATCCTTACACTCAAATCGTACGCGGAGCTAACTGAGGTCGTTTCGCTGCCACAAGAAAAGGCCTGTGAAGGTATTTGCTATATTTTTTTTTTGAAAGAATTATGCTTTTGGTCACCAAGAAAAATATAGTCTGTGGGTATTCCTCCTCCATTGTAGCTTTCTTATTTTTTTCATAACCCTTTGCCTAACGTTTAATGCAAAATCATCTTTCTTTGGACAGAGTGGATGTATTGGGGATTCTATTCTAAATAAGAATACTATAAAAATACTGTGGTACCTCCCTTGGTATTGTGTTTGGAGTTTTGTACTTCAATGACTACACTCTGGTAGCTTTAATAGCTATGGCAGCTATGGTATAGCTACGTTTTGTGGCGTTCAACACAAAATATATTTATAGCAAAACCGTACTTTCGTTTTTCAGTTCCAAAGCCCTTTGATCAATGCTTTTACCAAAATCGTACTTTCTTTTTTCAGTTCCAAAGTCCTTTGATCAATGCTTTTACCACGCAGACATAGTCTTTCTAATAGACAACTCCATAAAAGTAGACGAAAAATTATTCCATGTTCAAAAGCGCACCGCAATGGAGCTAGTGAGCGCTATACATGTCTCGCCATCTACCAGTAGGATCGCCGTCATCGCCTATAGTGATACCGTAACGATCCCCATACCATTCAACCAGAAGAACAACGCCGAAGATTTTATAGCTGCCGTTCAAAGCTTGACGCAATCACCGAGTCGGGGTTTGAGTCGCATTGAAGACGGTCTTCTTGCTACTGTGTTCGAAGTATATGGTTACCGTTACAAACCAAGAAAAAACGTACCGAAGATTGCTGTGTTGTTTTCTGTTCGCGGTAACTGGGACACAGATAATTTTGGATTCATTCAGGAGGCGTCAGAAGCGTTAAAGAGAGCGCGGGTTCAGCTGCTTGCTGTAGAGATAGGAAGTGGTGGAGAGAACCCGAGCATATTAGCCTCCGTTGTGGAGAAACCTGGTGACTATGTGAATATGAGCCCTACTAGCGCTCCACAAGATTCACAAAGAAAGATATCAGGACGGCTGTGCGAGCTAATAGGTAAGCAGCCTGGGTAAGTAACTTTTATCAGAAGTTGTATCGATTTTTGTTAGGGACTTTATTATATGAAGACGTCCTGGACTTTTGATAGGGTCTATAGGAAGACGCATCGAGGACGGCGACGGTAGAAAAAAAAATGAGCATTCAGTAGGCCGTACTTGTTAATTTGATAGGTTTCCACCGTTATGAGCCTACAAGTCAGTAGGCCGTACTTGTTAATTTGATAGGTTTCTACCGTTATGCGCCTACAAGTCAGTAGGCCGTACTTGTTAATTTGATAGGTTTCTACCGTTATGCGCCTACAAGTCAGTAGGCCGTACTTGTTAATTTGATAGGTTTCCACCGTTATGCGCCTACAAGTCAGTAGGCCGTACTTGTTAATTTGATAGGTTTCTACCGTTATGCGCCTACAAGTCAGTAGGCCGTACTTGTTAATTTGATAGGTTTCCACCGTTATGCGCCTACAAGTCAGTAGGCCGTACTTGTTAATTTGATAGGTTTCTACCGTTATGCGCCTACAAGTCAGTAGGCCGTACTTGTTAATTTGATAGGTTTCCACCGTTATGCGCCTACAAGTCAGTAGGCCGTACTTGTTAATTTGATAGGTTTCTACCGTTATGCGCCTACAAGTCAGTAGGCCGTACTTGTTAATTTGATAGGTTTCTACCGTTATGAGCCTACAAGTCAGTAGGCCGTACTTGTTAATTTGATAGGTTTCCACCGTTATGCGCCTACAAGTCAGTAGGCCGTACTTGTTAATTTGATAGGTTTCCACCGTTATGCGCCTACAAGTCAGTAGGCCGTACTTGTTAATTTGATAGGTTTCCACCGTTATGCGCCTACAAGTCAGTAGGCCGTACTTGTTAATTTGATAGGTTTCTACCGTTATGCGCCTACAAGTCAGTAGGCCGTACTTGTTAATTTGATAGGTTTCTACCGTTATGCGCCTACAAGTCAGTAGGCCGTACTTGTTAATTTGATAGGTTTCCACCGTTATGCGCCTACAAGTCAGTAGGCCGTACTTGTTAATTTGATAGATTTCCACCGTTATGCGCCTACAAGTCAGTAGGCCGTACTTGTTAATTTGATAGGTTTCCACCGTTATGCGCCTACAAGTCAGTAGGCCGTACTTGTTAATTTGATAGGTTTCTACCGTTATGAGCCTACAAGTCAGTAGGCCGTACTTGTTAATTTGATAGGTCTCTACCGTTATGCGCCTACAAGTCAGTAGGCCGTACTTGTTAATTTGATAGGTTTCCACCGTTATGCGCCTACAAGTCAGTAGGCCGTACTTGTTAATTTGATAGGTTTACCGTTATGCGCCTACAAGTCTCACCGATCTTTGAGGATGTAGACTTCTAGAGTGTAAACTCATCTTTCTCTATTCGCTGTGGTAGGATAACAGTTTCTATAAATTTGCACGTTTTTGGGTATAACGTCTAAGTATTTTTATTATAACTAGTTTGAAATTGATCGCCAAGTTCTTAAAGTGTTTTTCTCGATTACGAAAGCTGTCTCAGATGTTCGTGGTCGCATCTTTAAGTCCACAGGCATGTAACATGCGGGAGACAATTTACCAGCTTATGTTTATTGTGAATCTAACGGTGGCTACGAACCGATGGTTTATTCTGCTATTTCGATGTATTACACGAGTTTGGCCTAGCTTGAGTGTTGTAAAAGTATTTACATGATAAAGTGCTTCAATTCTAACTCTTGCTCTTTTGAAGATACCAAGAAATGCTTCTCGCCGGTGGATATTGTTTTCATCATCGATACATCTTCATCAATTGGCTTACATTTTGAAACTCAAATAAAGTTCGTCAAGGCAGTTTTTGGCATGTTCAAGCATGGACCAAGCCGGATCGCAATCATCACTTACGGTAATGGTGCCCACATCTTTCGTAGACTGAAGGCCTTCAAGCAGAAAGAATTCCTGCAAGAACTTGACTCTTTACTGTATGACCCACATCAGCCAAGAGAGACCTCCATACGCGATGCTGTGGCACTTGGCGAGGAGGTCTTATCGACAGGAGAGGAGTACTCCTCGCGTGTGAAAGTCCTTATAACATTTGTTGACCAGCTTCTTCGCGTAAATGATGGATGGCGGATGAGGGTTACAGAGAGGGGAATCAAGGTGTTTTCAGTTAACCTAAGGAGTAAGGAAAGTACATCAGATAAACCTGAAACGGACACAAGTACGACACATACTGCAGAAGTTGCGTCTCCCGTCGACTTGCCGTTAGTATTGCCACAGTTTTTGAACCTCTTGTGTGATCGTGCAGGTTAGTAGTGTATGATATATATCTACTTTTGATATTGCATTTTGGCTTTTTAAAAAACGTTTATTTTGCTTTGGGATATAAATGGAGTATATAGGTTAGCTGGTATTTTTAACCAAAGGTGATGACCTGTTGCCGACATTTCTAGCTCATATCTAAATAAGATAGTCGAGTATGCAGTACGAGCAATGAGGTGACAGAACCATTATTCCTACATGGTGGACCCCGGTCTTACAGTGAAGCGGTCTGCCGCTCACCAATAGGCTGCTGACAAACAAAGTTTGAGCAGCGCGCCGCCAAAAATTGTGTCCCAGGATAATTACCATGATTTAAAATAGCTATAGGATACTGTTTTGGATTTATTGTAAAATTAAATCATACTGTTTGATTGAAAAAATATACAGGAATACCCATAGAGAACAAAAAAAAATTTAAGGAAAACAGTGCCTTGATGGAATTCGCTCGATATTCTGTTGTACCATAATTTTTACAAATGTAGGGGGTAATTTTATGTTACTAAATAAATAAACCGACTGTATACTCTTTTTAACCACATAGCTCCAAAGGAATGCTTCCTGCCAGTCAACTTAGCCTTTTTAATCGACACGCACTTCTTCAATGAGAATCACCAACAACTGATGTTTGAAACTTTGAAATCATTCATAAAAGAAGTTGCAAAAGGCCTTGGGTTATCCAAAACCTTCAGTCGATTGATGGTGATATACTTCAATCAAGAAGACACATTTCTGGCAATACGCTACAAAGGAATCCGAGATGACAATCACCTGAACGAGGTTATCGACCGTATGGGTTACCCACCCAAGACACAAGGAAGCACTGTAAGTTTTGCAGTTTAGAGCTGAATTAGCCTTGTTTTGTGAGGTTTGCAATATGTTAAAGATGCTAAGATGAAGAAGCACTTAAAGGTTTGCAATAAGAGTAGTAGAGAGAGGGACCAAATTGGCCTGGTTGTGTAAGGTTTACAATATGTTAAAGACAGGAGGAAGAACTATAAGTTCTGCAATTTGAGTAGTAAAGGTGGAAATAGCCTGGCTTTGTAAGGTTTGTGGTATGTTAGAGATGATACATAGACGCGTTTTGTAAGAGGTTTGTGGTATGTTAGAGATGATACATGGAAGAACTTTAAAGTTTTACAATAAGAGTAGTAGAGTAGGGACCGAATTAGCCTGGTTTTGTGAGGTTTGCAATATGTTAAAGATGCTAAAAGAAAGCACTTTACGTTTTGCAATAAGAGTAGTAGAGGAGGGACCGAATTAGCCTGGTTTTGTAAGGTTTGCAATATGTTAAAGATGCTAAAAGGAAGCACCTGTACGTTTTGCAATAAGTGTAGTAGAGGAGGGAGCGAATGAGCCTAGTTGTGTAAGGTTCACAATAATATTTTAAAAATATGAAAATCCTTACCCATATCACGACTCTATTAAATAACAGACTCCCCAAACAACTTGTATTTCTACAGCATCAAGGATCACGGGTACGGTCTGCCCTGGACCTTGCCTTGTCAATCATGTGTGATCCCAGACGGCCAGCCCCTCCAGGCCATATCGTCTTAATGCCGACAAATGACATCGCACACGATGAGGGCTTTGCTAGCAC
Organism: Nematostella vectensis; assembly: GCF_932526225.1. Classification (NCBI taxonomy): domain Eukaryota; kingdom Metazoa; phylum Cnidaria; class Anthozoa; order Actiniaria; family Edwardsiidae; genus Nematostella; species Nematostella vectensis. The sequence continues at coordinate 8,403,320 of NC_064035.1, read as the reverse complement.
TGGCACGCGCAGTGTACGTTGTCACTTCTCGGTGGTCAACGCATGGTCTGACGTTGACTTGCAACCTTTTAGATCCCTGGTGTCATCAAATCAAGATATTCTCGAGTTGTCACAGGCGGAAGACCTCCCACTCTATGTCCATCGCTTGACAAAGCGAATATGTAGCCTATCTTGTATGTATTTTTCTAAAGTTCACGTGTCTTAATTCGACGTGTCAATTGGAATGCCAACTTGTTCATACATTATGCTGCTCATTACATCATTCAATGCCTAAACAGGTTTTAACTTCACAAAGTCTTGGTTCCATGCTGTTATTACTCATTTGGTTTTTCATTTTACAGCCCCGACGAAATCGCCTCACCCGGCTCACATCGTTTTCGCCGTGCACACTTCTGAGCGCCCACAGAGTAGAAACATAAAAAGGCTGTTGAACTTTGTCGCGGCCATTGGTGCACGCTTTAGCATAGCTCCCGGTGAAAGTCGTGTTGCTCTGATCACCTTTGCCAATGATGCAAATATTATTCTACCATTTAACCACAGCTTATCGGTACATGACTTTACAACAGCCATGGCAAGACAGTTGACAACAGGACACAGATCTCGTTGGAGTCCCGTGCGTGTCGACAAAGTTTTAAAGGCAGCGTCGAATATGTTTGATGACGGAGTTGGTCCATACTCTAGAGTAGTTGTACTCATAACAGATCGCCCTTGGACGAGAAGCACTTACATTTCTAAGGCCGTTGACAAATTACGTGGTCAGGTCAAGATATTTGGAGTAGGGGTCAGACAGGTGCATGCCGATGAGCTAGCCGACTTGGTTGGGAGCAGAGAAGATATTCTTACGAGCCAGTCGTACAGGCTGTTAGAGGGAGCTGGCGTGCCATTCGGTGATACAGTGGTCAAGAAAACAGGTACTTATTTTTTCCAAAAAATGAGAAAAACGACTTAACGAAAATGGCATTTCAAAAAAGGATGCAGTGATGGGAAAGAATTTTCTTTGGGGCTTACACCCTGTTTTCTTCTTCCGCCACATTGTTTCTTATTTTGTTTATTTCCTATTGTAAACCGTAGTATTTTTAAGTGACAAAGCCAATAAACTAAACTAACTAAACAGTTTATATGATTTGACCAGTCTTTGCTTCTACCTCTAGTCCACCCCCCAACACACACAAAAAAATCTAAACAACCTAAAAAAGAATATTTAATAATATGACAATATAATCCCACAAGTGATTTTAGGAAATTCTATTATTCCAGCCCCAAAGAGGTGCTACAAATCTGCAGACATTGCATTTTTACTGGATGCATCTCAGAGCACGAGTGAGACCGACTTTAGAAAACTTAAGTGTTTCCTCGCCTCACTAGTGGATAGTTTTCAATTTGGCCAGATGTTCAGCTTGGCTGGTGTCGTCACGTATGGGGAGACGCCGCACATCAGAACCAGGCTCACCACTGATGTGGCACACATGCTAGGTACCATCAAGAGGTAAGTTGACCGTCAAAGGTGATTTTTTTCTTTTATTTAGCGAACTCTTATACACTACCTTATGCACAGAATTTTGGTGTGAAGGGAGGGGTAAAGAATAACAACAACAAAAAGCAATAAAACTATACTTGGATTAGAAACTATTTAGCGCTCTATACGTTCTTTTTAACGTTATGTTTTAGTAGTTTACTCTTAAGTGTCTTATCTCTATACCAGGTTATCGCGTGAAAAAGGGCGTGGTTCTCTGAGCAGTGCTATCCAACTCGCAGCTACTGAATTCTTTACCATAAAAGGTGGGTCGCGACAGGGACTCGCTAAAATCATCGTAGTGATCACGAATGGCCAAGGCTCGTATGGTGACACGCCCCCTTATAAGCAGGCGGCTTCCCTGCTACAGGACTCCGACATCAAGGTGTGTGATTTTGTCAAAATGCTTCTCTATCAAAATGCTTCTACATCCTTTTTTTCTTCTTCTTCTTCTTTTTGTAGTCTCCCTTTTCATTTTCTAAAAATTTTTATAGTATTAAAACTTTATTACTAGATGCTGGTTGTTGGGGTCGGACGTGGCATCGATCCTGACTACTTCCAGGGCATAGTAGAGAGTGACAAGAGTATTTTTCTGGTGGATTCGATCAACAACCACCATTCAAGGTTGGAGGAAATAACAAATGCTGCTTGCAAATTGTCAGGTAGAAGATATTCTTATGCCGATATTGTGTAACACTGGGACATCCTTATTTCAGGGTTACAACTTTACTAATTCAAAGGGAGATGGTGGCAGAGAATTTACCACATGACATCCACACGAATAAACCTGATGAGGCTACTTATTATTCAAATTTCTCACCTATAACATGCAGTCACCCTGTGTTTTACGGAAACTAGAATCAACAATATGGTTGCGACTTAGTAGATTTTGGTTGAAGTGGAATAGATCCCCATTGTATTTCCTTTCCAGGTTTTATCCGTTGTCCAACTCCTGTCGACTTAGTATTCCTTCTGGACTCTTCTGGAAGTGTTGGGCTTCAAAACTACCAAAAGGAGAAAAACTTCATTAAAGACATCGTCTCGAAACAAAATATTGGCAGAGAGCTCACACGAGTCGGCGTGGTAGTATACAGCCACGAAGCGATAGTTGCTATTAAACTCACAGACTACAGCTCTACTGAAGACTTGAACAAAGCCATCGATGGTATTGACTATTATGGTAAGACAACTAGAATAGACAAAGGACTGATGACCGCTGACCGGATGTTGCTTACCACCGAGGGCGGCAAAAGAGAAGGTGTCCCTGCCATTACGATCTTGATGACAGATGGAAGGCAGACCCAAGACAACGATGCCGTGTCCCCAAGGGTGCGTACTTCTTGTCTTTCTGGAGACTTAGAGTTCCATCTTGAGTCTATTTCTTGCCAAAATCGTATCCACCTCCAAGCGGCATTGTGACTTCCGGAGGGCCGACGGAAACCTCAACCGACAAGAGACAAAAAAATCGATTAGAATCCGCGCTATTTAACAGGCCATCCGTTCTAAATCATCAGTCACATCCTCAAAGAAACTTCCAATAGTCACACTGCTTTTATAACTTTAAAATATTTTTCGCGTTTCCCGTTAAAAATTGTCTGAGATTGTGTACGTAATCGACTGGAAGTTAACTAGTGACAAGGCCCCTTTAAGGTATACCAATGTTTCCATTTTTATAATTCTTTTGTTTAGGAAATAGATCTTAAAGATCAAATATATATACTGAAAGTCGGACGAACGTAATATTTTCCATTCACCCAATTATCTTGCTTTGCTAAATATAGTACTACAAAAAAAAACTCTTGTTTTGCAAACCATAATATGTCTTTTTTTTATTCCCAGATAGCATCTTTACCAATAAAAGAAAAAGGTGTCCAGATTATTGTGGTCGCTATAGGAAGATCACCGAGCGATCGCGAACTGCTTCCTCTCGCTACGACCAAGGAGAACCTTTATAGGGTTGCGACCTTCGAGCAGCTCAGCAAAACGGTGCAGCCACTAAGCATACACATTTGCAAGCAAATTGGTAAGAGCTTGATCAGATGTTCAGCTTACTTAGATGCGCCCGTAAGCAAACTGGTAATAGCCTGATCAGATGTTCAGGTTACTTAGATGCGCCCGTTAGCAAATGGGTACGAGCCTGATCAGATGTTCAGGTTACTTCGATGTGCCCGTAAGCAAATGGGTAAGAGCCTGATCAGATGTTCAGATTACTTAGATGCGCCCGTAAGCAAATTGGCAAGAGCTTGATCAGATGTTCAGGTTACTTAGAACATGCGCTCGTAGGCAAATTGGTAAGAGCTTGATCAGATGTTCAGGTTACTTAGATGGGACCGTAAGCAAATGGGTAAGAGCCTGATCAGATGTTCAGGTTACTTAGAACATGCACCCGTAAGCAAATTGATAAGAGCCTGATCAGATGTTCAGGTTACTTAGATGCGCCCGTAGGCAAATTGGTAAGAGCTTGATCAGATGTTCAGGTTACTTAGAACATGCGCCCGTAGGCAAATTGGTAAGAGCCTGATCAGATGTCCAGGTTACTTAGAACATGCGCCCGTAAGCAAATTGGTAAGAGCCTGATCAGATGTTCAGGTTACTTAGAACATGCGCCCGTAGCAAATTGGTGAGAGCCTGATCAGATGTTCAGCTTACATAGAACATGCGCCCGTAGGCAAATTGGTAAGAGCCTGATCAGATGTTCAGGTTACTTAGAACTTGCGCCCGTAAGCAAATTGGTAAGAGCTTGATCAGATGTTCAGCTTACTTAGGACATGCGCCCGTAAGCAAATTGGTAAAAGCCTGATCAGGTGTTCAGGTTATCTAGATGCGCCCGTAAGCAAATTGGTAAGAGCCTGATCAGATGTTCAGGTTATATAGATGCGCCCGTAAGCAAATTGGTAAGAGCCTGATCAGATGTTCAGGTTACTTAGATGCGCCCGTAAGCAAATTGGTAAGAGCCTGATCAGATGTTCAGGTTACTTAGATGCACCCGTAAGCAAATTGGTAAGAGCCTTACCAGATGTTCAGGTTACTTAGATGCGCCCGTAAGCAAATTGGTAAGAGCTTGATCAGATGTTCAGGTTACTTAGATGCGCCCGTTAGCAAATTGGTAAAAGCCTGATCAGATGTTCAGGTTACTTAGAACATGCACCCGTAGGCAAATTGGTAAGAGCCTGATCAGATGTTCAGCTTACTTAGAACATGCGCCCGTAAGCAAATTGGTAAGAGCCTGATCAGATGTTCAGGTTACTTAGATGCACCCGTAAGCAAATTGGTAAGAACCTTACCAGATGTTCAGGTTACTTAGATGCGCCCGTAAGCAAATTGGTAAGAGCTTGATCAGATGTTCAGGTTACTTAGATGCGCCCGTAAGCAAATTGGTAAGAGTCTGATCAGATGTTCAGGTTACTTAGATGCGCCCGTAAGCAAATTGGTAAGAGCCTGATCAGATGTTCAGGTTATATAGATGCGCCCGTAAGCAAATTGGTAAGAGCTTGATCAGATGTTCAGGTTACTTAGAACATGCGCCTGTAGGCAAATTGGTAAGAGCCTGATCAGATGGTCAGGTTATATAGATGCGCCCGTAAGCAAATTGGTAAGAGCCTGATCAGATGTTCAGGTTACTTAGAACATGCGCCCGTAGGCAAATTGGTAAGAGCCTGATCAGATGTTCAGCTTCCTTAGAACATGCGCCCGTAAGCAAATTGGTAAGAGCCTGATCAGATGTTCAGCTTACTTAGAACATGCGCCCGTAAGCAAATTGGTAAGAGCTTGATCAGATGTTCAGGTTACTTAGATGCGCCCGTAAGCAAATTGGCAAGAGCCTGATCAGATGTTCAGGTTATATAGATGCGCCCGTAAGCAAATTGGTAAGAGCCTGATCAGATGTTCAGGTTACTTAGATGCGCCCGTAAGCAAATTGGTAAGAGCTTGATCAGATGTTCAGGTTACTTAGATGCGCCCGTAAGCAAAATGGCCAGGATGCAAAATACTCGACGTGAAGGCAAGTAGGGGCGTGACCCTGTGCCCCTGACAATATTTTCTTTATGTTTTTGTATATGGTGTCCCCCCATGCTACAAAACTGAATAATAACATGTGTTTTATTAGCTTCTTTGTCATGTGTGAAAATAGAACTGTTATCAAACAGTAAAAATATAGAGAATTCTAAAAAACGGAACTTCCAGGTTATGCTGCTTTAGGATATAGCTATATAGCTATACCGGTGTTCAGGCGTCGATTCCCATAATAAGTTCTTTATTTCATTTCGATTTTAGATCCAAAGTTGTGCGACATTCCTACGGATGTTGTTTTCACGGTGGACGCGTCTGATGCCATCTCTCTTGACGAACTTGATCAAGTCAAGCTATTTTTAAAGCGAAGCGCTCTTTCCATCGGTATCGGTGTAAGCAACCGCGTAGGTGTGATATCATTTGGCCAATCTGCCACTGTAGTCTCGACCCTTGGAAAAAGTTCCTCTTTATTTGAGTTTTCACAAATACTTGACGCCAACCTGGTCCATCAAGGTGGCAATTATAGATTTGAACAAGCTTTGGAGCTTGCCAAGAAGATGTTTTTTCTTAAAGATGGTGATCCATTCAGCGCTATTGCGCCCAGGAGGATATGTGTAGTTACGGTCCATGGCAACCAGTATGAGAGCACGGACTACGAAGCGCTGGAGAGAAACCTACGGCTTCTGAGGCAGTACAACATTCAAGTCGTCGTGCTTGGAATTGGGAGAATTCATGCTGCGGACATTCTCGAGAGTTTCTTTCAAGATCAAGATGACGTCCTGTTCGCTACGTCATTCAGTGGATTGTCGGCGCAAGTGGACAGATTGACCAAGCGCGTTTGTAGGGAATCTAAAACCCGAGGTAAGGCTAGGTCCAAACGGCGTGTCATCGATGAGCCGTTTCTATGTAAATGATAGTAAAATGAATCAATCCGATTGTCTCAAACCCATTTTCAGGCCTGCTAAATTTGACTGGAACTATAACAGTGGTTGAGTTATCAGTCTACCTGCCTTTGCTCTTAAAGCTCAAGCTCTAATACCTCATTTTTAATTCCTTAGAGGAAAGTAATCCTACAGGAATGGCGGACATCGGCTTCGCGGTCGATACGTCCTCAGACGTCTCCTACCACTGTATTCAGAAGCAGCTTTCGTTTATCAAACGGCTTGCGGCACGACTCAACGTATCCCCGCAGCAGAGCCACTTTGCTCTTATCTCATACAGTAGTTTTGGGAGAGTTTTGGCTGGTTTTAGTGATGAGCAGTCGATGCGAGCAATAGACGTGGCTGCTAATAACTTGACTGAATCGTACGAGGGAGGGGGGCGTCGTGTTGACCGCGCCCTTCGAGCCGCTAACGATGTGTTTCGCGCAGACAGAGGGTTAAGGAATTATGTGCCAAAGGTAATGGAAGTTTCGTTTTCACCGTTTTTCCTTTTTCACGTGCTCTTTTGACTACTCCAATTGGGTGTCTGATACTGGTATTTTACGGGCCCTGAAACCCTGTCTCAGAGCTTTACGATCCCTCGGTCTCTGGAGTACTCAAGCTAGCTACGTTTTAATATTTGAAACTAGGGTATTTCCCTAGTCAGTCTACGAGATGGAGAATGATGCGATATGGATATCTTCGAAAATGGATATGATGCGACTGTTTAAATCGATATAGAATATTTATTTAATATACAGAACATAATTACATATCACTGTTGAAGGGAATCTATGCTCCCGACTTGCTTAGTACGCATTTTACCAATTCAGGCTAGTTAGGACGAGAAACTCTTAAAAACCTCTCGTCCTATGGGCCTATTGTTATCCTTGGTAAAGGTTCTGGTTCGCCTTATTGGGGTCTCGTCTTATAATCTTTGATAAATATTCTTTTTTACCTCATTTGGGTCTTGTCTTATTGGTATCTTTGATTTAGTTTCTAGTGCACCTTATTGGGGGCAAGCAATCATCAGGACCCGCTGCACGCAAGCGAGTTTCGTCCACCCTCACCAGCCCAGAAATTCTCACGATCATCGTGTCATTTGGTAACATGGAGAAACACGAACTTCTCTCACTCGCAAAGAACCACGACGATCCTATACTCTCGTCTTCGTGCAAGTCTCTAGGTGACGAAGCGGACAGATTAGCAAGCAAGCTTAATATGCTAATGGGTGGGTGAACATTAGAGTAGTGTAGTGAAAACAATAGCGATTCACTGAATTCTGGAATAATTATCTTCAAATTGGCACACTTCGTTCTGGCAAAAGGTCAGACTGATTTATAGAAACTTTCTTTCCGAATGCACACAGAAAACCACCTTCTTAACTCTCACCGAAGGAGACATCTGCAGTCGAACTCGTCTCGTCACATGGGCATGGTCCGGACCCCACGGAACCCCCTTTTGGCACGCAGTTATAAAGGCCCAATCTGTAGGTTGAATACGTAATTTATGTTAACAACTCTTCCAGAGACCAAGCCATGTGAGGAGCCAATGGACATCGCCTTTCTTGTGGACTCGTCTGGAAGTGTGGGGAAGGCGAATTTCGAGTTGCAGAAGCGATTTATCACTGATTTCGTAGGAAACGTCTACAGGGATGGGGCAGTCCAGGCGGCGGTCATTACATACAGTGACACTGCTAAGGTACATCCATTTAGGCAGAACAGAAAATTATACGCGATTGCACGATTGTTGGAAATTTAAATTTAATCAAATTGACTTTTTGCAATAAGGTTTTTAAGTAATAGACGTAAACGGGCAGCTAACAACAAGCTCCTTTTTCAGTCCCTTAGGGTGTCCGCCAACACGTGAATAATGACATGAATTGTCCTACAGGTTGAGATCCCCTTGTCAAGTCTAGACGAGGTCTCCTTCCCACAAAGACTCGGCAATATCACATACAAGGGGTACGGTACACGAATGGACCTGGCCTTGGGCGTTGCTAGCGACCAGGTCTTCACGGTAGCCGCTGGTTCCCGCCCATATTTACCACGTGTATTAGTGCTACTTACAGACGGCAGACAGACACGTGCTCCTGGCTACAAGCCCCTCAAGACCGCCGTCCGCCCCTTGAAGAAGAAGCAGGTGAAGACACTAGCCGTTGGAGTAGGGCGTGGAATTGACGCACGGGAGCTAAGAGAGCTTGTTGATCATGATGATGACATGGTAATGGTGTCCGACTTTGATGACCTCATGACAGCTGTTTACCCGCTACATACCAAATCGAGAGAAATTACCAGTAAGTGTTAAAGGCTAAAAAATAGTTTTATTCTGGTATCCGGTCAACTCCAGCGCCAACTTGCTCCCACTCCTGGTAAACTCGCCAACGTTGGCGAGTTAACAAATGGTGGTGGCGAGTTGACATGCTTCGATAAAATGTAAAGTTTGGTTAGCAGTTTTTTTAAAAATGTTAAAAAATTCAAAAAACATACGAATTTCAACTTCATAAATTTATAAGAAGAAGCCTTTATTCGACAAGACTCGGCACAAACATTCGCATTACTTCAATACATTACAAGCCCCTACGTAACATACGTGACTATGACCCTGCGCCACTTACACTGATTTATGTACTCATTTCAAATAAAATTGAGCTCGGGATGTCCATGAGTCGTAACCCACAATGCTTTATGGGTATCAAATGAATTAGCAAATAAGCGCGAATAAAAACAAATCCAGGTTATGAAAGTTGTAGTTTCGTATTTGTATGTAAACACATGCATTGTTTTCGAAGAACAGGATTCAGACATTTATACGGAGCCATTGCGGGTTGCGACACATGGATTCTCAAGTGCAAATTTTATTTGAAATAGGTGTATAATGTGACCAAAATTCCCAGTTGCCCCAATCAGAGAGTGGTGCAATGACGATCTTGCATTATCATAGATACAGTAAGCAGAAAATCAATCTAATTACTTAACTTGTTTAGGCTTTGATGTGTGCGCACTGCCGTTGGACATCTCTTTCGTGATTGGATCAGAAGTCGCCATCAGCGAGTCGGAGTTTGGTAAAATTAAAGCCTTTCTCAGGGGTGTTACCAGAAGGTTCACCATCTCCCCACATGACACCACGGTCAGCGTGGTCATGATGACGGCATTATCCCCCCTCTTGCTTCAAACTAACCATTCCACAACAAACGCGGCGTTCTCCCAAGCAATCGAGAGTCTCGTATATACCAAAGGGCCTGTTGGTTTAAAAGATGGGGTTTCTAAAGCCTCAGGACTGCTACTCGATAGTGAGATTACAAGGCGGGACGTCCCGAAGGTGATTATCGCCGTAACGAGTGCTATGATTGGCGAGGCGGATCAAACATCGTTACCACCTGTTAACGGTATAGAATTGATAACAGTTCGGATAGCACGAGATTTTACAGGTCGAGAAGACAACGACGGAGTAATGTCATGCAAGTCTTACCAGGAATTGCCTTGGAGGGCAAATGAAGTGGCTACTGAAGCGTGTAAGCTGACAGGTAAGGAAGCGCCTCGGGTCTCGTTTTTTTATTATGGCTCACTGTTCAGGTGGTCCCTAGGGACATTTTGCATGATGTCTATTGTTTATAAAGCCGCCGTATTATGTAGGTAGGGGTAGTGGTGGGTGGGAAGGGGGATCCGCAGACATAGATATTCTGCATAAATATCTAGGATTTGCCTAGAATAAAGGCAAAGCCCCTATGCGCTCAACCTCAGCAACGTACCTGCATTGTCAACACTATGGATCACTCCTGAAGTTCGTCCAAATACAGGCATAGTATTAGATATTGATTCGGCTTCAAAGAGTATTGCTTTGTTATTCCGATATACCACTAATAATAGATTTCTTAACTCAGAGACTCAAAAATGCGAGAATACAATCGACCTCGGGATAATTCTCGATAGTTCCGCTCCATCCCCACAAGATTCAGACAGACTCAAATCCTTCATCACGCATCTCATCAATTCACTCTCACCTCCCCTGACGGGCACTAGGATTGGCCTGATAGTCAACAACACTCTACCAGTATTACACGGTGGGTTTACCGAGCCAACTAATATGGGAACGCTACAAGCCGTCCTCAAGGGGATTAAGTACAATGTCGGCGGCTATCGTCTGGACGAGGCGTTAGACATGGCAACCTCCCGCTTACTCGACGGTACCGCCATCCCTCGCAGCACCAGGCGTCTTATTCCTAAAGCTATTATTTGTATCATGGACGCAAGCAAAGCTATACAGACCGCGGTACAGGCCCTTCGTAGCTCCGTGAGGCCGCTTCACGATGCTGGGGTACATGTGTTTGTCGTCAGCGTTGGTGCCTCTAAAGACCCTAAGAACCTCATTGCATCGTTGCTGACGAGGAAAAGACATCAGTACACCGCGCCCTTGTATTCAGACCTGGTAACTAAAGTGGGAAGCATCTCAAGAGATTTGTGTCTCATAGGAGGTAAGCGACCATCAAAATGTATCATGTCTTGAGGAAGTCAACGGTTTTGCTGTTGTTTTGGTGTGTGGAATGTTTATTGTTGAAACTATACGCTTGAGATCTTTTCAAGCGCTGTGTTACTAACCATTTCTCACATGATAGATTACCCACGATGTCCCGTTGCCGTGGTCGACATCTGTTTTATTCTGGATGCGTCTGGTAGCGTCTCTCCCATCGACTTTAAACAACAGAAGGCCTTTGTCAAGGCGCTTGCCAAAACATTCCTCATTTCGCCCGAGAAAACGCGTGTAGCAATCCTATCTTTCAGTACCATCGCGAAGCTTAACATCAAGCTAACCGACTTTTATGACTATAAGGCTTTGACAAAAGCCGTGGATAAGATCCCATATATGGGATTTACCACTCGTATTGACCGGGCTCTGCTCACTGCTGCCACCAGGGTGTTTGAATACCGATCGGGGATGAGGGTGAACTCCAAGCGGGTGCTCGTGTTGCTCACGGACGGGCAGCAGTCAAGGTCAAGGTCAAGGTCTCGACACGCCCTACCACCCAGACACGCGGAGGACATGTTAAGGCGAAGAGATGTCCGGGTTTTTGCGCTCGGGATAGGCGATGCCGTCCGTAAGCGAGAGCTACGCACTATAGTCAAACATCCTGATGACTTATATATGGTGCCTTCTTTTGAAGACCTTAGCGCCATCGGACGGCAGTTGGCGAGTGTGGTGTGTAGTTACGTTAAACCAATGTCGTGAGTGCAGTTGGGCAGAGTTTTTTTTTTTGGATCATGCATTATTTAAAATACTATGGTTTCTAAGGTGATCGAATCTGTGCGTTATATACTGTACACCCAAATACTCAGTTCATGCACAAAAACAAGTACAAAATTTTTCTTAGGCTTATATATTCAACAATTAGACTACGATTTCGAGTCAATAGATAGTCTCGCGCAGCCTTGAAAACGAGTAGTCTAATTGTTTTAGTATAAATCCACTCACATACTCTTTTAAATAAATGACGATTTTAATATGAATTCTCAGGAATAAATAACCGCTTTAGTCGCCGCTTTTTCGCAACTCAGTATCTATGGCTCAATAGATATTGAGGAGTACGGGAGCCAATCAAATTGCGTGATAGTATTCGTAGTAGTATGGTGAGCGCGCACCTCCACCTCCCCCCCCCCCCTTTTAGAGGCAAAAAAGTGATTTGGTTAATTGAACAACTCGTTTTGCTCTCCTACGACCCTTCTAGAATCCTCATATTTTCCCGTGTAAATCCCCGGCTGAATACTTTCCGCAATGTAGTATTAGCAGTAGTATTTACAAGCTTACCCCCGATATTTTCAAAAATTATAAGGATATGACCAGAAGGGGCGTGGCTGCGCCCAGTTTTCTTAATTTTTCTGTATCGTGCCCCCCTAATATTTCGCTACGGCTCTGTCTAGTCATTACATATATTTGCACTTAACTCAAGAAACTATCGCTGGTCTAAGGAATTAAGGACAGCGTTCAGGAAGGAAAACCATAAAATATGAGCTTTTTACTTCCAGATCCTAAAAAAGTTTTTTTTATACGAACGTCTAAATTTCAGTTGAGTCTGGGCCGTTCTTGTTTATGGAGCAATTTAAGGCTGAAGGCTGATTCTTAACGATGTTCTTAAATTTTAGTGTATATCAGAATATAATACCCAATGAATTATTAGGAAGATGTTCAATAGCAATAAATACTTTGAACACAAATTTGATTCTGCATTTTGATAACTCTTCAGACTAACAACGCAATATTTTGCTGCTATCTGAGCCTCGGCATGTTCTTAAAATTGGTGAAATCACAGGCTGGATGTTCTTATAAAAAAGGTTTTTATAGAAAAAAAAGAGTGTACTTAATTTGCTTGGGTACAAAATTAATTCATAGCAGATGGAATAAGGAATCAAATGTTCGCTCGTGAAAATTATCGTTACCAAAGGTTGAGAAATAAAACAATTCGTTTTTAGAATAAATTTTAAAAATCGTTTGTCTCGCGGTGTTGTTTTTGGGGTAAACCTTGTATGAAATACAGAAGGAGGACAAGAACTATATAGAAAAAGATGTTAAGTCTAAAGGGGGTGTGTGTATTTTACCAACGATGGTCTTGTTCGGCGGGTAAAACCAAGGGGGGGCACTCTTGCTCACCACACCCATAGCACAGGTTGTTACACTTGTGATTTTTCCGATCGTACCCCTTTTGGCATCTCGTACAATAATAGCATCGACCAAGCATCCCTGGCATGCTATTGATATAGTTGAAATGTTCCTTGGCGTAGTAGAGGTAGAGCCTGTACTCAGAAGTAGGTAAGTTTCCGGAAAAGATCACCGTGTTCGCGTGTTCTCTAGACACCACATTAATATTAAAGCCACGCGGAAATACCACACCGTCCCTCAGGGACTCCCGCGTCGCGATGCAGTGCTCGAGCGCGTTCCGTCTGCAAGGGAAGCTTGGCTCCCCCAGCTTTTGGGTTGTACAGCTTAACATAGTCAGGAACCTCCGTGAGATGAGCATTCCGATCACGATAGCTCGAGCCGCGCACAGTTCTTCGTGATTCTTAACGCGAGTGATGCTCCTTTTTCCCTTACGCCATGTCTCTAAATCTCCCGTATCCAGGGTAGAGGAATTCTTCTTATACTTTGACCGTTTCCCAGCCCCATAAGGCACGTGCGTGTACATGGAGATGGAAATTTCCTTGCAACACAAACTGCTCGTTAGATTGCACTTCGGTTTCAACGACTCCCATAATGCGCTGAGGGGTAAGTTGATGACGGCCCATAAACGGCAAAGCAATGGGATTCTTGAGAGCAGTGGCATCGAGGGTGATGCGAGCGTAATCGTGCTTTTGTATTCCCTTTAGCGTATCGTCGAGGACACGATCTAACACCAGTTCCACATCCCCCAAAGCCTCCTTCATAGTATCACGAGTAGGAAGATTTACCGACAGTTCGTAATCGGTACAGTCGGTACGCATTTTGGTAGAATGTCGGGTAGTCACTTGACGTAAATCATACGTGACATCCTCCTTCTCCCTCTCCTCCTCTTCCTCGTCATCACTATCAAGGGGGCGTTTTCTCCCGCGTCCTTCTTGTTGTTGTTGTTGTTGTTGTTGTACCCCGGAAGGACCAGGTTCGTCCAAAAAAGGAACTTCAAACGAAATCTTCTCACCCTCCCCCAATAATAATAATAGTCAAACAATTCATCAAAGGAGCTAAATTGAGGTAAGTCCGACTAAATTGAGGTGAGTCCTTCTTCTTCTTCTTCTTGGTCAGGTAACACTTCTAACAATTTGGCTAGCCACTCATCATCATAAGCCATGACGAAGACCGCCAAGAACAACTGAAATGCTAATGAAAACGCATCCTTCCATAGAAGGATAGGGAAGGGTAAAGAAAATAAGCCTTGACATCATCAGTATGACGTCTCCCGTTTACCAGGCCTTTGATTGATCAATACAATCTTTAGCCAATCAGAGGCGTTCCTGATGATCTCATCGATACACGTGACCTACTTGAAGGTCTATAAAAGACGACGACGAGCCGAGCCACTTCACAGTCAGACCAAGACTCAAAAACAACAAAGAAATAATAATAATAAATATAATAATAACAGCAACAATAATAAAAAGAAAAATGGCAGAACCAATTGAATGCGTTATATGCAAAGATGATGATAAAGTCATGGAAATAATAACATGCTGTAAGCAATATCCACGACAAGTGCTTAAGGGAGTAGTATAGGGCACAACAATACAGAGGAGTGTAACCAACGTGCCCACATTGTAGAAAGGAAGTACGACAACCACCATCACGGGCTGGGAAAAGAATAACCATCACCATCACTAACTAAACTACAGAGATGGGTGGGGAATAGAACCCTGGATGTTAGCGGCGGTACCACACCCAGATACAGGAACAATTAACTTCAGCACTGTGGAAAGAAGAAGATGAAATAGACTTTTTAAAAGAATTTTTTATTTAAATTATTTAGTACCTTAATACAATGGTTAATAATAATGTAAAACGTTTATAACAAAGGAAATGTCTCTTTTTTTCTAAGAAAATGGGGTGAGGGGTGAAGGGGCTTCCCCTACATTTTGACGCGCAATGTCTCTGGGCACACCCCAAACTTGATTCTCCCTTCCCCGCAACAATCCAGGCAACTCGTTCTTCTGAAGCATCTTTAAAATATCCGTGGGAGACAGACAGTCCAACAGAACTTGAATATAAGATTTCCAATAACCTTGCACAGCAAGCCCGAGCCTATTACTCAGGTTTTGCAGTCCCTCCCATATCAATTCAATACTCCCATTCAGGGTAGCTCTTGCCTTATAAAAGGCCTTCTTCCACAGTTCATGGTCTCGGTGCACAAAGGGATCCCACTCAACCGTCAAGTCAAGAATCAACGATTCCGCATAATGACTCACGACATGCATGACGTTATAAGTATCAATCACATTGTAAGTAGTCTAAGGTTCGTCAAGCTCATTATAAGATTCCATGGACTCCTCCTCCTCGCTAGGGTCACTCTCGACGACAACTAATTTCTTCGCCTTCGGTATCACCTCCACTACTTCTGGCATCTCCTCCGTCGCTTCCTCGTCCTCCTCCTCTACATCCTCCTCCTCCGCGTCTTCTTCTTTGCGCGGGGGAACTGGGACGCTTACGTTTACGCAGGTTGTAGGGAGCTTCTTGCCTTTGCCCTTGCCCTTGACCTTCTTCTTAGAGGGTGGTGTCCATAGTGACACTGCCTTCTTCTTCTTTGCTTCCTTCGGGGGCTCCGCTCACACAAACCGGTCGCATGTCTTGTTTGGAAGCCTCACGTCACAGGTAAAATACACACGACCGCTGGAAAACTGACCGCGGCTCACTCCAACACGGCAAATGAGGTTATGTTCACACACAGGAAAATCGGTAACGTCAACTCCTTGATGGCCTCTCTCACTGCTTCGGCCTCGTCTTGATTGAAATAAAAGCCACACCCTATCTGATCTTTTTAAATATCCACAGGAGTACCGCACTTTAAGGCAGACCCAACTTTTTTCACCTCCGCGTTACAAAAACACTTCATCATCAACAAACAAAGCAGCAATGTTCTTCGCTTCAAAAATTTCCATCTTATATATCCTTTTCATGGTATCCCATAATATTGTCCAACCGTGACGTCATTTCCGCCCCTTAAAATCCGACCAATCACAGCACGCCATTCTGTGACGTCACTTCCTCCCCTTATATTCGGACCAATCACAGCACGCCATTTTCAGCAGCCAATCAGAACGCGCCACGACCTCACGGTCGGGGACCTGGAATCCACCCCTTATACAGACTACACTTGCTACTGGCTGCAACATTTATTTATTTGGTTTTGGCTTTACAACAGGTACTGCCCAAATTTCTGTGAAATCAGAATGCCGAGATACAGAATCACATGGTACCGTCCTTGCAAGCTATGTAACGAAGATGTATAAACTCGACTTCATTCGGTCCATTCCTTAGATCAGCGTTCTTGATATGTCGACTAGGGAACACCAACTTCGGCACCGTAGCCATATTTTGAACTTCGGTATTCCGATATCCACACGGCATGATCCTCTTGTACTCTTCTCTGAACATAGGGTTGAGTGCACCGTAAATAAAAGGGTTGATAACCGAGGAAGATGACCCAACACAGGAATAAAAGTAATAGGCTTCTCTTGGGAGAGAGAATTCGCCCTGCACAAAGTCAATGATATCAATGATCAAAACTGGTGTCCAACAACACAGGCAACCCACAACAGTCAAGAAAAGAGTCCTTGTGATATTGATGTCATGGATACTAGGGCCCCCTATACCCTTACTGTTCTGCTGAAAGCTGACTTGGTGGCTTCGAGCGAGTTTAAAAATTTTATAATAAACACGATTATAACAAATATCGGGATAGAAACTATAACGTACCCATACAATGAACTTGCTTTGACTTTGTGTCTCATAAAGCAAATGCATTTTCCAGGGTTGAAGATATACCTCTCTCCTGAAGACAAATACTGGATTGGTGTTATGGTAGCAAACACCCATGCCCCTAAAATGAGAAGAATTGTACGCTTTGTGGTGAACAGCCGATGGTAATACTTTGTGCCCACCACACGAAAGTACCGATTCAGAGCAGTGATAGCCATTAGCAGTAAAGAGGCAGTACCGAGATATATGATGCAGAATCCGTGTAACTGGCAGACGATTTCAGGGAACGGCCACTTCCCTAGTACAATAGCAGGGCTTGAAAACACTGCAAAGCTAGTCAGAAGAAAGATATCCGAGATAGCTAATGCTCCAATGAATAAGTAGATCATTTTTCCTTCCTTTCTCTTTTTGTTTACGATGAACAACACGAGAAAGTTACCAATAAGTCCAACTGCATAAAGTGCGATAAACACCAAAGTCTCGATGACCTTGCGCGCCGTCCCCCTGGAAGAAAGCTGGTCTTGTAGACGATTCAAACCTGTCTCAATAGAGGACTGATTCATGTCTGCTTCGAGTAAAAGATCTTTCACAGAGAAATAAAAACCACAAGGGACTTATGTGCAGACGTGGAAAACCTGTCTAAATGATCGCTTTTTATACCGTTTAATGTAGGCCAGGTGGATGATTAACCCCTCTAAAATCGACATATCTACTAGTTTTTTTTAGTTTTTAATTATGATATAATTGCGTTAGCCCGGCGGATGCTCAAATAATTGTTCGGCATTTCGATTAGTTTGTCGCGAAGTATTCACTAGATAAACGCATGCTTGACGCCACTAAAGTCAGAATGTCCAATTATTATGTCTTTTTATTTTTTAATTGCAACATGCATTAAGGCATGTTGTTCGCGAAGTATTTTCTAGAACATTCGTCTCGTGCCCATGCTTGCTCCATCTACCTGAACCACCTTCCCCGGCATAAAAAAAACCAAAGACTTCCAGACTAGTTTCAACCCTAAATAGAGACAGGTTCCTTACACGCTCTCTCCCATATTTCACAGATATCCTTCAATGCAATTCGTCAATTTCCATACTAGATATATTTAGGAACTGCCTAAACCGGAGCCTCACACTTATCGTTCTTTTCTATCTATGAAGTACAACAATTGTGGGTTGGATATCCAAGAGTTGTATATAATTATATCGTATACTGTATGTAAAGCTATGTTGTTTGTTAATGCTTATCATTCATTTATGAGATATATTATTTCAAAACAATGATTACGACAACAAACAAAAAGCTTTTAGGGTTCTTTTTAGAAGTTTTTGTTCGAGCATGTGTGCTGAATGATGACTTATTGCTTTCTAAAAAGTAAGTTATAAATATAATTTGTAAGCTACTTTTATTTATTTTTTCACGGGAATGAACCACACTTTATTTTAATACCTAATTAAGCATAACGGACTTATCGACCGCTTGAAAGATTTGTTATAAAACCATTGACTCAAAGTGGACACATTCTGATATTATCAACTTTTATTAAAGAAGACCATAATGTATACATACTACTTATATAAATTGTATCCTTGCTATTCCAAAAAAGCACGTCCACCACTACTCTCTGATGCTTCTCGTAAATTTTCCATGCTCTCTGATGCTTCTCGTAAATTTACTATGCTCTCTGATGCTTCTCGTAAATTTACCATGCTCTCTGATGCTTCTCGTAAATTTACCATGCTTACTGATGATCTCCATAAATTTACCATACTCTCTGATGATCTCCATAAATTTACCATACTCTCTGATGCTCTCCGTAAATTTACCATACTCTCTGATGATCTCCATAAATTTACCATACTCTCTGATGATCTCCATAAATTTACCATGCTCTCTGATGATCTCCATAAATTTACCATACTCTCTGATGATCTCCATAAATTTACCATGCTCTCTGATGCTTCTCGTAAATTTACCATACTCTCTGATGATCTCCATAAATTTACTATACTCTCTGATTCTCTCCGTAAATTTTCCATGCTCTGTGATGCTCTCCGTAAATTTTCCATGCTCTCTGATGCTCTCCGTAACTTTACCATGCTCTCTGATGCTTCTCGTTAATTTACCATACTCTCTGATGCTCTCTGTACATTTACCATGCTCTCTGATGCTTCTCGTAAATTTATCATGCTCTCTGATGCTTCTCGTAAACTTACAATGCTCTCTGATGCTCTTCTCGTAAACTTAAAATGCTCTCTGATGCTCTGATGCTTCTCGTACCAACAGACTAAGGTAAATTTACAAAGAACATCAGAGCATGGTATATTTATATGAGGAGCATTCAATAAATTCACGAGGAGAGAAAGGAAGGAAACTTAAGGAAACTTACTGGAAGAATCAAAATTGTGACGCACTCCAAGCTGCTTATATCGCTGGGGAACGAACAACGCCGACGCGCTAAGCGTGATAATCGCCGGAGAACGACATAAATAAATTTTCTGGCTGATCCTTAAAGAACTGGATAAGTTACTTTTATGTTGTTAATTTGCGCCAAACTGCGCGCTACTTTGGCACCCAAAACGTTATGTGATCAAGGAATCCGTATCAAAATGAAAACGATGCAATCTCGTTCTCAGAGCCCACGTACCTTTGTGTCACAAGGTAACGTGGGCCCTTGGATCGAGATTGAAAACGATGGCGTCATACGCAGGCGCGTCTGCTGCTTTAAGCATGCGCATATCATATAAATGACGTTTCCCCGTGCCTTTCAGCGTTTTCAAACGTTTGAATCCGTGGTTAGTGTGGACAGCTGGATCCAGGCGAACACGCTGCGAAAACGATAGTGTGGACGCGAATCAAGTTCCAGCCACATTCGGATTCTTTTCAATGGATGTTTTTTTAGGCTGTGCATATAGTTTTTAATGTGGTGTTTATCTTTTTTGTCAACATAAAATCAATATTCAAGTGTAATAAATTGTGAGAGCGGAAGTGCCCGTTTCGATGTGAACACGTGTGCACTGAGAAATCTTACCTATGTCTGTCTATGTGACTGTCTTTCCAGGAAAAAATGGCCATTTTTGATAGAGCAATGTACCAGATGCGACTTTTAAGGCCTCAATTTGTCGGTTTAACGATCGTGCTAAATGATGGATGCGGGCTATATTTGAGAAAATTTGTCAAATGTTCTATTTTAACTGGATTAAGCCAAAATTAAAATAATATTGAGAGCATATACACTTGAAAAATCTGTTAACTCAGGCTACTCTCTGCGCCGTTTTAAATATCAAGGTCCCTATTGTTTCATATGTTTACTCCTACTTATTATTTTAATAACCAAAAACCAAATACAAAAACCAAATTTTTGTATAACTAATGTAAGTAAACCAGTAAGACCAAAAGAATACAAGGAAGCAGAACCACGCCAAAGTGGCAGCACTTCGAGTGAATTTTTAACACATCTAGGCATTTAGACTACAGGCGATATTAATATCGCGTGACATAAAAAGTAAAATGTTACTATTACCTAATCGCGATAGCCACGCGCGCGACAGAAACTGACATCACGCAGGTTCAACTCGGTAACGCAACATTAAATGTCTTTATTGCCTTGCTCAATCAGTAACACAACGATTTCTACACAAGTCATAAATTGGAATTGCATGGACGCCAACGCCGTTTCAGGATCTGAAGATAAGGTATTTCCTCTTTAAAAAAATTTTGGTAAAATTCAATTAAAATCGAATATCAATGCCCTTATTTCTCCTTTTTGAATAACAAGACCTTTAAAAAGTTCTTTCAGTTGCAGGATGAGGGCATGTTGAGGGCATTTTAGAAAAGAAAGAAGGGCAATATAAAGTCGAAAGAGGCAGAGCTCCTGAAATTGTGTTCTATCTACTATGCATTTTTAAAGGTAAACTTTAATAACTATTTTATATAATGAAATTAAATTTGATCTCTTTTTATTTACAGGTATAAATCAGCAGTCGAAGCGCTACCGAAGTCGCTTCGGAAACGTCGAGCTCCGAAGAGTTTGTGAACAACAGCGTTTTATCACAAAATATAGAAAATTAGATTTTTACTCGAAGTTGTACAGATAATGACAATTTACCGAAAAAATTATCGCTCGAGAGTGCGATATTATTTACATTTAACCCAACGAAAACCCGTCGTATGGCAATAAAACTTGGTATAGTTTGTTTTTAAGTCCTAAACTACTGATATATTGGTATAAACCCGAAAATTAAGAGTTTGATGCTAGGGGCACTTTAAAATGTCCTAAAAATAAGAACGGCACAGCCTCAACTGAAAATTAGACGTTCTTATATAAAAAAAGAGTGTACTTACTACTTGCATTTCGTTAGTTTGGCCTCAAGCTTGAGTTAATTTCGTTGAGTTGAATTCATCTACTTTTGAACACAAGTTTGCCAACTAACATTCACTTGTGACTTGTTTAGTCATCCAAGGCGCTTTCTCGCAAATACATTAACTTTTTATTCTCGAAATTAATACCCAGTATTTTTATTTTTGTCTACTCAATTTTATTTTAACGATTTCCTAAAAATCGTATTGAACTGCTATCATAGAGCACGTGCGTCTTTTCTGTAGACCAAATAATATTTGTATTTGGTAAGCATTGATGTCAATTTTTTAAAACTAATTTAGAATTAAACGCCTCGAGCGTAAAGGCAATAATATTTTCTTCTTCTTTCTAGAAAATGATTTTATTAAAGAAAAATTGCTGAGTCACCCGAAGGGAGTCCGAGTCGGAAAAGTGTTTTACAACAGCTTTTTTTGGCGAAAATTACTGGAACAGGTGTCAGCTACCCATATTCCGATCAAAAATGCCAGCTATTGGTGATGTGATGGTCAGTGAGAAAAGAAAGGATGGAAAATGAAACCTTTTCTTATTCAAGACCTTTCCACAGTGTATGCAATCAATAAAGTAAAGGCTTGTTAGTGAATTGTCAGCTAACTGCCCGCCTAGCACCTTTCAAACTTGCATGAGCAGCCCTCTCTCTCCATTTAACCGTTAAAAGACGCCTGGTGACTTAATCAAAATTTAGATATTAACATCCAAAATGATGTCATGCCTAAATTAATATCATTTCATAAATGATAGCGGATTTATAGCGTTTCAAAGCTTCCTAGACCTTTACAGATCTGCCATGTCATGAGTTTTCCTTGGGTTACGGTTTGCTCACCAATCCAGTATATTATACAAGAGTATTATTGGACGTCCACTTGATTGAAAGAATAATCCTTAAGTGGCCTCGCAAAACTTAAAGAACTGTTTAAAGTTAAATAGCCTTTGAATGGTTTTGATATGTTGGTGAGATATATGTTTATATATTGGTGAGATATATGTTTGTGTATATGTTTCTATAAAATAATATTTTTTTCCAATAACTATTTAAGGAATGACTTTTGAATCTTAAAAAGACTGACATGCTAATAAATGTTTCATTGAAAGAAATGGTCCCAAAAGCAAAAAAAAAAATCATACCTCACTTCGATCAGTAGGTTTCAACCGGAGAAGGATAGGAAAAAAAATGATAACTATTGTGTGAAGTATGAAGTATAGTATAGGGTAACTGGTTAAAGGACCTCATACATTATACACATAAGAACCCTGGGAAGTCTCTTCCATTTGAACTTTTAAATGTCCATACACCATCACTCTCATTCACTGTAACTAACCTAAGCAGGATACGCAAACAAGGGTTCTTTCCTACACTCTCTTCGGTATGCTGTTCTCTGCAATGCTGACCGACGCGTTCAGAAACTGTGATGATGTCGATGGCATTGATTGTGGGTGGGCAACAAACAACGTTTAACATCAGGCCCGTACCCAAGGGGGGGGGGGAAGCATATCAAGAAAATTTAGCCAAAACTTGACGTTTTTCCCAGACGCGGTCACTTCCATATAAGGAAACTAATATATCCTTTATTTGGAAAACCTGCATGATTCTTGTCATTTTTTAAGGCTGCCGTACCGCAGGTGCTTCGCAAACTTTATAAATTTTATTCAAAAGAAAAGAAAAACAGTGAAAAACAGTGACATCTTTAGTCAATGGAGAAAGCCTCTGAAAAGCAACTAAAATTGCCCGGTACCAGACACCTAAACCGACGTTTTCTTAATATGTGCAGGGAGTGCGAACGCTAATTATTCCTTATTTGGAAAAACTGCATGATTCTTGTCATTTTTAATGTTGCTGTACCTCAGGTGCTTCGTAAACTTTATGACTTCTAATCAGAAGAGACAAACAGTGACTGTGACAATCTTTAGTCAATAGATAAAGTTTCTGAAAAAAAAACTAAGATTCCTCGGTACCAGAACCCCAAAACGACAACGTTTTCTTCATATGAAAAAATCTTTATTTTTTTTTGCGGGTGGTCAGATTTTTAACAGAGAACTCCCTCCACACCCCCCCCCCCCCCCTCCCCCACGGATAAATTAGGTCCACTTTTTCGGATTTAGTACCTCTCCCCCCCCCCTCCCGCCAAACAGGGGTACGGGCCTGAACATGCTTAAAACGTTGATTGGTTGGGAAGCCTGTGATTTAGTCTGATATTTGACAAATTAGTCAACAAAACAGAGGAGTCTCACATTTTGTTTTTGTACTATGGTCGTTTTTTTCCAAACTCCGTTAACTCCAATGATTCCGCAATCGGGTGGGATTTTACCTAGCATTGCAATAAACTCCAAATCTAAGGATGTTTCTTTCATAAGAATTTGAAGGAATGCGAAAGATTGCGTAAAAAAATGATTGTAGGTAGCGGTTTGAGAATAAGCGTGATTTTTTGGGAAAGCAGTCCTTTTGAATTGACGCGGGCCACCTTAACAATGGTCCAATGCGGTTTATTTTTCCAGTTTACCTTTTGACTTCATTTGCTTGTTTGATATGATGTGCGAAAGGCACCCCACAGAAAAATGACTGTATCATTTCCGTGTAATATCGACCCATCCGAGAGAATTTCATCGTCATTAGCGGTGTTCAAAGACGCAGTCTATATGAGCACCGAATTAAGTCTTGCATCAGCTTTTTGCTACTATTAACAAGATCTTCAACGACGAGGCCGTCGCTTATACCCGTTTATCGAACGAAAAGGCTCACCAAAATACTGTTAAAAAAAGTAAGCAAAAACAAGAAAAGGACGAAGAAACGAGAAAAAAGAAGATAAAGGTCGAAGAATAGGAGAAGGCGTAGGAGATGGTAAGAGTTCAAATACAACTTTTTCATCCTTCAATGAAATATAGGAACACTTGGCAAACTCGAGATTTGTTACAATCAGTAGAAACTTTGATAGCTATTAAAAACGCATAACAGAATTAAATGAGATTTCCTTCATAAGATATTTTCTTCTTAATCAAAAAAGTGGAAATTTTTTGTTTTAAATTTATATTAGCATTAAAAAATAATTTGAAAGCCCTTAATGTGGCCAGGGGTTCGAGCTTGACTGAGCTTTCCATGACATATGTGCTTTGAGCGAATTTTTTCCTGGTTGCGCTTTTCCTGTTTTTGGAATGCATCTGTTCTCTTATGAATTTTTCCTTTTTGACAGGGAATAAAGATTCCCTCATATAAGCTAACCAGGTTTTCCGTATTGCAAGATGCGACATCTGACATTAGGCGAATAAAAAAAGATTGCTTCATCTTGTTTTATTATTCAGATATCACAGTTAAATTTAAAAGAGTAAATTAAAACTAAAAAGCTGTTTAAGATATACATAAACTTAGGCAACGGTGCTGGTATACAACTGAAAAAATATATAAAAATAGAAAACAACAGTGTCAGTGGTGGGTAAGGAGGGGTTCAGGGCATCTATTATAGCTATTGCCAGTTACAGCGGTTCTGAGTATTCTGGAAAGTTTGGGACGTCTCAAACGCGAAATGGCTTTTTGACTGCCGTTAAGTTACCGACCTTTTTTTCATATCGTATGTCAACGCCGAACAAATACGGAAACTTTCGCCAGTTTGAAAGATGGAGCTCTCAGTAAGGCAGCTCTCTTCGCTGGCGAGTTGTTTTTATTTATTTATCGCGACACCATTCTCCATAAGATATTTCTTATCAGTGGGAAAGAAGTATGTTTATAAGGTGCTCGGATTTTTAGAGCTACCACAGCCAAATTAAGAACGGCGCGAAAGGAAGGAGGCAACCACGAGTTATCAATTTTGAGACACGTCAAAAGCATTTTTGGACACATTATAGACCTTCAACAAGTCAATTGGCTCCTGCAATAAGTGCTCGAGGAAGAGAAATGCGTTGCGATATTTTTCTCGCCTTTATTTAAAAATCTTTCATTACAAAATGTTATTTCTAACTTTGAGATGTTTCTGCAACTCATTCCTCTGTTTCTATCCTAGCGATCGTCCTCATCGCGGTAAGAATATATATATGAGCTTACATATTTTCTTTTATAAATTCTTGACTATTTTGTTACTTAGACGATCGGGTTAAATTTCGGAAATTTGAGTGACGGCAGTCAAAAAGCCATTTTGCGTTCAAGAACTTCGTCCAGAAGTTTCCAGAATACTCAGAACCCCGGTAATTCCAATGCCAACACAATTCTTTGCAATTTTTCTTACAGGTGAATTCCACAGGTTTCCCAACAATGGCTGCAAATATGACGTGCATACGTTCATACGTCATTAACCCCATGGATAGCGCCAGCCAACACATAATGACAGTGATCAGTTATTCCATCGCCATTCTGGCCGCAGCCAGCAACGCTTTTATTATTTACCTTATGCTGAGAGCGAAGAAGCCAAGAGTGTTAAAAGCTTTCTACAGATCGCACGCTTCACTATTCACACTCAGTCTCTCCTTCTCTGATGTTCTTACAGGCACGATATCGATTCCACTTCAAAACGCCGCCAGGATCATGAACATTCATTCGAGCATTGTCTGCCAAACGCACGGTATTCTGATACTTTTGTTTCCAACAATAACTGTCCTAAACCTAATGGTCATCTCAATAGAGAAATATCTAGCGATTTTCTACCCTTTTTACTTGCCCAGTACTCGTGCTGTCCGGGGACTGATTGCTTCTATGTGGTTACTTGGAGCAGCGATCACCACAGCCTACAATATAAACACAAGAAATATATTTCCAGTCATTGTCAATGAAGATAGCTATACCTTAGTTTGTGCACCCGACAGTAGTTTACCAACTTACAGCGCTACTGTCTTTGCTTTTCTTATTCTCGTATTTATTCTGCCAATTGTTGCACAAATTATTTTTGCTTTAAAAATAAGACGACATCTAAAACAGCGACACCGTTGGAGACCCAGTAGACAAGCCCTAACGTTAAACAAGTTTTTATGGCTCTCAGTAGTTGCTTTTACCGTTCCATGCATTCCATGGCTCCTATACTTGATGATAAACATTATCTTTCAGCTTAAACTTGACTATGAACACGACACACTTGCTCGTTATTGTACATTTCTGAGTTTACTAAGCAACGCGCTCATTAATCCAGTTATATACTTCTTTCACTCTACAAGACAGTTTCGACAGGTGCTGTGCAATAAAAGGTCCCCTAGGTGTGCTGTTATCCCTAGGGGTAACGGGGGTGCTTTTGCTTTTCAAGCTGCCGGTGGCGATGTAGCCGCTGTTAATGTTGGGGGTTTTGGTGATAGGGTTATTGGTTGTACTGGTGATGTTGCGGCTATTTGTATTGGTGGTATTGGTGATGGTGCTATTGGTGGTGGTGGTGATGGTGCTATTGGTGGTGGTGGTGATGGTGCTATTGGTTCTGCTATTGGTGATGGTGTTAATAGTGATGATGGTGCTATTGGTTGTGATGGTGGTGGTGGTGCTAATGTTGGTGGTGATATTGGTGGTAATAATGGTGCTATTGGTGGTGATAATGATGATGGTGCTATTGGTGGTGATGATGGTGCTACTGTTGATGGTGATGATGGTGCTATTGGTGGTGGTGCTATTGGTGATGGTGGTGATAATGGTGGTGGTGATGATGGTGGTGATGATGGTGCTGGTAATAGTGATGGTGGTGGTGGTAATGATAATGGTGGTGGTGGTGGTAATGATGGTGGTGGTGATAGCGGTGGTGGTGATGATGGTGGTGATGATGGTGCTGGTAATAGTGATGGTGATGGTGGTGGTGGTGGTAATGATAATGGTGGTGGTGGTGGTGGTAATGATGGTGGTGGTGACAGCAGTGCTATTAGTGTTGTTGATGGTGGCGCTGTTGGTGGTGGTGGTGATGGCAATGGTGGTGGTGGTTGTGATGCTTGTGATTGTGGAAAAAGCATACAAAATCTTCTGGTGCCAAAAAGTTGAAAATCTCCTTGCAGCAATCGGGCTGGGCCACCTCTGGGCGGAGGCCTTCGCGCAGCCCGAATAATATACCGGAACTAATCAAACAACGACTTAAAGACATCGAATTGTAAATATGGCAAAGCGAAATTAACAACGACGACAAAAGACGCCTGGGACAAAAATGGAAGACTTCACACATGTGAAGACTATTTATGGCAGGTAGCTAACATGAATCATCGCATATCGATGACAAAAGTACGCCTGAGTAACCAAAAACTTGAAATCGAGGCAGATGTTTCATTAGTACCTAGTATTGAACTTTTAACGCACGCTTGTAAGTTGTTTCTATTCTATTTTAATCACTAATACTTAGGAGCGTACCCAGGTTTGGCTTTGGGGGTGTGGGGAGGATATAAGGGTTGCGCAGTCATAGGTATCATATGGAAAAAAGAGCTCCCGTGCACGCGCCTCATGTTATTTTAAAGTTTTTCTGCTAGATTTTACTTTTTATTCTTCGCCAAGAGTTGTATGTTTCTTTAAGTCAAGTGTTTCATATAACATTCAGAAACACATACTCTTTCGGCGGGCTTCAAACTCGCTAAATAATCAGCATTCTATACGAAAAATTAAATAAAGGAAGACTAAAACATGTTATTTCAGACTCTGTTGTGTTATTTGTTAAGATGAATATTTTTTTCATCTTCATCGATTTCCCCTATGCATTTTTATAGAAAAACTGACAGTATTCTTAGGCTGACGTGACTGTTTGTTCTATCGAATGTGCTTCAATGCCACCATAACCATTTCTGCTGCTTTTGATACCACTTTTTCCCGGTGCCTGCAAACATCTATAAGCACAGCACTCAATTATGCCCAAGACTAAATGATGTCCTAGGACTCGCTTCCAATATGCTGTTTAGCTGTCGAGCTGTATTTTTGATGGAAAATCAAAACATCAGCTTTTGCTAGCTTTAGCACAGCGACGAGGGATTACAAATGGGACCACAAAGCACCGTTGGAAAGCGTGGATACCGCTGACTAGGTACAGCGGTGTTTCACTTTGACGGACTGCAAAAAAAAACTCAAAAATATAGAAAAATGCATCTGCTTGTGGCCTGTTTTGTAAATTAAGCTTAAAAATAGGTGTCAATAGGCTGAAAACGTTGTTATGGATGTTCGCGAGTATGAAGAGATTATTAGACTCTGAATTTTTAGAATTTACTTGTTCTTAGCATGTTTTTTTTTTTAGAATTTAGCGGCAATGCAGGCTGACATTCATTTAAAAAAGGACTTTAAAAAAGAAAAAAAGGGTATTGTCATAATTTCCAATACGCAACCTGCCATCTTGATATGACGAGTTGTGTCACGCAATACATATAACGCACATCATGTAATAAACCTGGTGGGTGTCACGGTGTCGGAGTGAGGTCTCTTTCATCTCTTGTCCACCCGAGTTTCGTGCACGATGCAAGCGAGTCCCGGGGTAGGCTTGCCTCACGAGCAGGAAGAGGATGTCCCGGATTATGGGAAGGTGTTCAAGGAGTCTTTTAAGGTGTTTAAGGAGCAAGGACCGAAGGACAGGTGAGAAGGGTGTTCGTTCCACAAGTGTTTTCTTGTTATTTCATACTTTCATGTACAAACAATCAAGCCTAAAAAGAACAAGCTTAAAATCTCTGATAACTCATTAAGAGAACGAGAAGGAAGGCTAGCCCAAAGAAGTTTGATTCGAAAGGATGTCTACGTTCTTTTTCCTCTGCGAATGCATAGCGCATAGAATTGAGAAAAAATCTGGCGTTTAGAGAGCGAGACCCTTTTGATAGAAATCTTAGCTTTTTTCGCGACTTACGCAGTGTTTATACAAGGTTATACATTTCTACGATTACTTAGGGTTTTGGTTATAGTAGAAGCATGGAAGTATTAACAGAGTTTGCTTTTAATCGATAATCGTTTAGCCTTGTTTTCCATCTGACCTCGGGGTCATTTCATATCGGGCGAAAATCATCAGAAATGGTAATGAGTTAGTATACCAATACTACAGGATAAACTAATCTAAAGCTACAAACATCGCTTTGGTGAAAATAGTCTGACTATTATTATATACTTGGATATAGTATACTGTCTTTATATTATTGTTACATAGTACACCCTATTCACTATTTTTTTATGTTTAGTTTTCAGTGGAGGCAGGGCCGTTCTTATTTCAGTGTATAAACATGATACTACCAACATGAATTATTAGAAAATTTTACTCATGATCAATAACAATGATATTTATGGTTGTCATTAAAAAAAACAATTAAAATGATTCTCCATTTTAGAACGTATAACACTAACTAAACTAGATATATTTAGGCACTGCCTAAAAGCGGAGCCCCAAAACTCGAATCGGGTATAATGAAATGATGTATAAATAAAAAGGTGAGGTCCCCAAAGGCCTGAAATGGATATAAAGAATAAGATAATCTGCACATTTATCTCTCTTACATAAGTCACTGGAAACCGTAGTCATATAAATAGAGGAGTTTACTAAGAAATTTATATTTTATTAATAGATTGAGATGTGGTAATAATTCATCATATCTAGCCCGCTTATGATAAAAAAAGGAAATCTCAGTTGAAGAGCTGCATGGGACAGTTACATCTAAGTTTTAAACTTTGCTTTATGTGAGATGATCCTTAAAACTGCCATGTTGAACCTAGAATATTGCATCTCATGACTTGATAATATCAGATAATATCACAAGATTTACGCATAGAAAGTCCATCTAATTACTGATATATATCAGATACTATAACTTTAGAACTGCTGTGTTGAACCTTGATTATTGCATCTCACGACTTGATAATATCAGATAATATCACATATAGACTCGTTCTACAAACGTGACAGTCAAAGTAGATTTTGCAGTCGACTATCTGATAATATCGAGGGGTCCAGCAGAGAGGACGAAGGCCGAATCTCTATAAATATCTAGTAGATTCTAATAAGATAATCTCCGATAATATCACAATATCGAGGGGTAAAGCAGATGGAAGGAGAGATGATATCGATATCGAACATTATCACTGATATCTGATATTTAAGATTAGGATATTATCATTGTTTGCCTCTAATTACATGCTATTAGATAATGGTTAGACCCCTTTCCTCTCTTCTCCTCGTCCCTCGATATTGTGATTTCATCGGAGATTATATTATTATCATCTACTAGATGTCTATTTAGATACCCTCCTTCCCTCTGCAGGAGGAGCAAAATTTTCCATGCCCCCCTTATGCTTCCCCTATATTTTCGGTGCCCCCCTCCCCTCCCCCAGGAAACCGAAGAAAGGAAGAAACGCAAACGACTATGTCAAGGTAACGCAAGCAAGAGATTAGGTGTAAGCTGGTCGGAAAGTGGAAGGAAAAAAATTCGTTGAAAACATTAATTCTGAAAAGGTGCGACTAAATCCATGTTAATGTTATATATGACGCAAAAGAAGCAAAAAGGCTTTTCCTTCTTCTCCTTGCCAAAAAAGCGAAGCATGCGAAAGAAAAGACATAGAGGAAGGCACCAAATCAGATATGTGTGAGCAAGGATGTTGATGACGAAAAATGAGTAGTTCTGGCATTAGAACGTTTTGTTAATAATTTTGAATATGGAACATAAGCACTTTTAAAATATCATATAGCGGAAACCATGAAAAAAAATGTATATAGGGTGTATACAGGTTTGCATTGCATAGATAACACGGGGCTTAAACGTGTCCTGGACTCCTGGATTATTAATGCCAAATAAATGCCGAGACTCGTTGAACCAAGAAGTCTGATTTGACACTTGGACAAATAATATAGAAAAGAGAACACCCAAAGAAATCAGTGACTTTTGACAGTTTGACGCCCCCCTTTAGACCTCGGAAATTTTTCTAGACCTCCCCCCCAGTATCCCCCCCCCCCACCCTCCGCTCGGAAAAATAAATGATGATAATATAATGGATTGGGGAGGGCAGTTCGTTAAAAGAATGTTTTGTTGTAAACATTAATTTCGTTTAGCTGTCAAATACTACTATGTAAGCCTTGAACACAAAAACTATTTTTTGAATGTGAAAGAAGATACTAAAAGCTTTAAATTAAGGTGCCTGAGTCTTTGTCAAAAAGGATTTAAACCAGGAAAAGCATGTTATCATTTAATCAAAATAACACTAGCAACCGGGCGCGTTGGTTAAATAGACGTTTGCCGTAAAATAAATTTCAAATAATTTAATGTGCCATTTATTTTTTAATATTCACATTATACAGAATTTGCCTCTGTTATTTAGTGTGCCAAGTTTAAATCTGATTTGATCTAACACAGGAAATACAGGGAACAGAACAGGTATATTCAGTTGTACGAATTCTTTTGACAATCTTTCGGCTGTCGGCGAACAAAACTAACGAAAGCTTTTCGAAGATAAAAACATATATATTCACCTCAATCACATTTCACCATGCTAGGTTCAAGAGAGTCCATATTCATTAACCTATAAGTACTACTTCATCTCGACAAGTCCCTCTAAAGAAATTAAAAAATGTTTTTTCTGTACGCGCGCGGTCTTACTTTGGCGCTATTCAATTTTCGACCAATCAGAGAGCGAAGCACGGACAAACACGGGAAAAATCCACAGGTATCCCATCGTGACCACGGAAACTTTATCGTTAGCTATACCACTTTTCTATGACTATGGGGCTCCGCAGGTGCTCCGCAATAATATCTTGCAGTTATCGGCTTCGGCATGTTCTTAGAATTTGTTGCAATCTCAGGGTGGACGTTTTTTTATATAACAAAAAGAGTGTAGCCACATTTCCCTCGAAACAAAAAGCCCTGATTCTGAATATATTATATATGTACAGGGGCTCATAAGTAGGGGCAATCATCTCTTATATATTATTGTCACGGCGTTTCCCAGGATCAGGCTATTTTGAGACGCGCGCGAACATTGACGTTGGTGCAAGCGCGCGAGTGACGTGAGGCTGCACACGCAAATTGCAGTTATTTTTATCCATCATCCGTCGGTTTTGTTTGTTAACCAAAATAATTGCAAGCTAGAATTTAAAGTCGTAGGTAGGGTTGGATTAATATCAAAGAAGAGAGCAACAAAAAGTCAAAGTACCGAAGAGAGAACATAGCTTTTTGCCTGAGACTGCGCGTGCAGTTGAGCTCAGCCAAAACGTCAACACAAAGGTAGAATCTGATTGGCTCATCCGCGCGTCTAAAAATAGCCTGATCCTAGGAAACGCCGTGACACTTATATAATTAGAGACTTGAATTTTTTAAACAACTGAAAAAAAATCGTTCTTATACAAAAAAATAGTGTAAAAGAAAAATAATGCCTTTTGTGGAAGACAGTTTATGGCTAATATGACATTGCCTACTAGCCGGCTCTCCGGAGATTCGGGATTCCTGTGGAATCTCCGGAGAGCCGGCTTGCAGGCTACTTATGCCGTGATACTTGTTATTTATACTATTTCTTTTTTTATTCACAGTGCACCACAAACCTGCAATCTCGACTTCTCCAAGCAATGGAAGCGATCAGATGCGGTGCTGACGGTAGATAACAACCAAAAATTCCACGTGCACACAGCCACACTTGCGAGAGTGTCACCCGTCTTTGAGGAGCTCCTTACACCGGAAAACCTTGCCAAATACCCCAACAAGGAGCTCTATCTGCCTGGTAAAAACGCGGACGAGTTTCGTGAGTTCCTCAAAGTTCTCTACTCGGCAGAGCCAGTTCGTGAGTACAAAATCCACTTTCTCCTCCCCCTTGCGCACGAGTTCAAGACACTTGTGGTGCTAAAGAGATGCGAGGAAAGCTTAATGCCGAAAGTCAAGAACGAGACCTTAGCGTTTAAGTACCTCAGCATCGCTCAAATGTACGGCTTAGAAATGCTAAGGCGCTGCTGTGTGAAGATACTTAAGTATAAGAGTCTCCCGGATCTGCGAGCGAACCGAATGTACCGCGAGATTGCACCCAAAAGTGGCTGGGATATAACCGAGGGGAGGGTGGAAATACTGGAAAGCGAGCTGGGGCAGGTTCAGACCAAGTTGTCGACAATCTGCGAGCAGTTGATCACCGAGCTGTTTGGAGAGTTGTACACGAAGCAGTCGGGCGGCCGTCCACCTCCGATGAATGCCACAATGGCTAACAAACTGTGCTTCGTCAAGGATTCCGGAATAAAGAGTCCGGAGATAAGGATAATTTCGGAAGCATTAGAAAAACTTGAGAAACTGTATTCATGAGGATAGCTCGCACGAAAAACAAAAAAAGGCTACATCTGCATTGCAGAAAAAGAAACTTTGAAAAACGAAACATTTTTTTTAGGGAATAATGATTGCACAAAATTTTCTTGCAAATCACATGAACACCATTCAAATTGTTATATCGAATTCTTCAAAGACATATAAGTATCTTTGAATGATCTGTTGAAATCCTGAAAGGATTTCGAAATGTCATTTTTGTGCATGCTCTCGATAGAATTACTGTCCAGAAATACACCAGAAATATCCATATAGCAAATAAAGTTTTGTTATGCTGAATTGTTCATGGTTCATGGGAAACGTATATAAATGGCTGAAAATCCTGGTCTCTGAAAGCCGTGTGAACGTTAAAGTTCATAAGACCTTTCACTTCTTGTATCGATCTAGCAAACAGAAAGCATAGATAAACATTTCAAATTATGAACAGGGAATTGAATTTGATTGAAATTTGAATTTGAATTTTATACAGATCTTTGAAAATTTTCCTGGCCGCGCGAAAGGAGATTGAATCGAGTAAATGATTCCAAGTTTTGGCGGGAAAATCTAAAACAACGTATTTTTGAATCCGGTAAAATTCAGAGACGGTATTTTGGATAAAACCCCTGCTACGGCCCTGCCTAAAGCCAAGCAAATCAATCCAGGTAAAACAGGCAATACTAACTATGAACAGACCTAAAATAGCAGTTTATGGTATTAGAAAAGACAGCCAGCAATGATAAATAATTGTACAAAAAAAATGGGAAGGCTGGAATTTTTGTTTGGAACCATGTCGCTTAGTTGATTCAAAATTTTCCATACAATACGAAGACAATAACGCGTATTTGAGAGCGCCGCTGAGGGTCTAGGTGGTCGGGTTACTTATTCATTTACCAGGTGACGTCGTTTGGAAGATCACAAGCGCGTAGGGACAGAGCACGCTGCGAGAGCGAAACCAAGGCAAATACATATAGTCAAAGTAGGAATAGGTGCTTATTCAACACTAACAAGACATTAGACTTCATTTCGGAAACATTTAAAAGAAAAAGTCGACAACAACGCAGATTTATGTTTTTTTAGAACGATATTTCGGCAGGCCAATACCTGAACCTGAAGAAGGCAGGTATTGGCCTGCCGAAATATCGTTCTAAAAAAACATAAATCTGCGTTGTTGTCGACTTTTTCTTTTAAAGGTTTTATTAATTAATCAACTGTCGACGCAGACCACAAGGTCCGACGCACACCAGCAGATAGAGGCTGTCCGGTGGTTTCTTCCTACGTTTTTGTAAATTCATTTCGGAGTCAAATTATCCTAAAGCCCGTGGTTAGGCGGTTTACATATCAACTGACCACCAAGGACAGGCGGCTCAGATGGGTGTTTGTTCTACCGATTGTGGTTTTGTGAATCTGTAGTTTGTGTATTTCCTCTTTATGAGTGACAAGACTGTTGCTTCGAATTGCTGGTAAGTAATAAGTGGCAGCGAATTGTTCAGTGCAACTTTCAGATTCTTAATAGTCTAAGAATCGCTTGGCTTTCTGGCTCGGGTATGAGTTATGTTATGATCAGACATGAACTTTATCAATCGCTCGACTGCTTCTTATTATAACTATCTCCTCAATTGCTTACCGTATTTTTATTCTATTCATTGTTGTGAAAATTGGCCATAGCTATTTGCTTGAAGTCTTAACATAGCATCATCTGTTTTTATTTTCTCTTCACTATACTTTCTTTGTAGTTGTTGGGATATGACGTGATAGTAGAAGTTACCCCCCAAATCATGCCTTTCCTAAAGTCCTTGACTAAGGCTTGCCAGTCTGGCAAATGCATGTTATTCCAGTTGCATCGATAATTTGTACAAATTATACACCTATTTCAAAAAGGGTTGCACTTCGCGGATGTTTAAGATATGGCGGGAGATTTAAGATATGGTAGCCGTCAACATTTGCCCCAAAGTTCTTTCAGCTAACAAAAACGCTCAGATTGACACCTATAGATTTATGGAACTTGGAGATTTGGTTTTTACTGGGATCCTGGAAAGACTGGGAAGACCGATGAAGCTGTGGCGTAATTTCTTTTGATTTGTTTTGTCCTAGAAGATGAAAATAATATTAAACCATGTTTTTAAACAAAAGAAGGACTGACTGTTTGTTAGCCTTTTTGAGAGATAACGATTATAATTGATTATTTTAGTGTTGACAAGAGAAGCCATTTACGTGTATGTAAATGCACGATTCTCAAAGTGTTGTTTGTCGTAAGTAAAAACTAAAAACAAAACCAGATTCATCCAAAAACATCAGCATATCTGGGTCAAACATAAGGATGTTTGCCCAGTAATCAGCCCTCAGTTCTTCTCGTCTTTGTAGAGCTACGTATCTGTCTAATCCAAAATTTGATAGAATTGATTAAAATATTTTGCAAGTTAACTCCAAATGACTAAAATTACAGATACCTTGTACACTTTAAGTAGTAATGGATTGAGGATAAAGCAAATTCAGAGACTGTGCTTCTTTAGATGTTAGCTACTTTAGCTAAGGTCAAAGTTATTCTAAGATTGACTCCAGCACAATAGCTCTTCATGTTCCTGAAGATTCAAGTTCCCAACTCGTTTTACCATACTAAGTGTGTCCACTTGGACCCTCCCAAATAAAACCACAC
This sequence comes from Nematostella vectensis, assembly GCF_932526225.1. Lineage (NCBI taxonomy): Eukaryota > Metazoa > Cnidaria > Anthozoa > Actiniaria > Edwardsiidae > Nematostella > Nematostella vectensis. The sequence continues at coordinate 8,367,261 of NC_064035.1, read as the reverse complement.
TTCATCAATAGAAAAGCCTATAAAAAATCTCATCCAAATAACCCGCTACCTAAGATATTGGAACTACAAAGCGGGCATTTTTAGCACTGTTTGGAACACAGTTCATTTCTCCCATGGTGCCCCTCTGGTTATGACACACACATCTGCGGTAACCATGATAAGTGCGATAAGTGCAGCCTTTTTTAAATTTGTGTATAACACAGGTTTGTTTCTGTGTTTAGATTGTAGATTATTGATTATAATGAACAAAAACATAACAATTTATGATGATATCTTCCTCAAGTGATGAGAACCTAATCCAGAACTCACCTGTAGTCGATATTTATAATTCATTTAAGAGACTCTATATATACTGCTATCACACAGTAATTGCATAGGAATTTATTCCATGCTCACTGCATTTTTTTGTCCTTGCTTACAGGATTTATTTTGTACTCAATGGATAAGTTTTTGTATTCCCGGATCATATTTACATTAATCTCACATATATTATCATTAATGCTTATCTAAGCTCTCAACTTCCAAGTGCCTTGCTTCAAATTTGATATTAAATAAGCCCCCTGCCCCCCCCCCCCCCCCAAAAAAAAAAAGAAAAAACATGTGAGTATTACCAAAAGCAAGTCTCTCTGCACAAGCAATATTTATTCTTTTTTTTTATTTTCAAACACTGAAAGACATGTATGTCCACTTGGCCCCAGTTGGTGCCATCTTGCATGCAACAAATTCAATTTATTCCCAGGAAAATAAAACAAGTATTCAAAGTATTCAGCTTTTGAGATTTAATAAGATTTCCAGATTTTAGAATATGGAGTTTTTCCTTTTTTTTTTCTTTGGCTTCAAAGAGGGTGTTTTAATATAGAAGAGGCTTTAATGAGAAAGGTTCCTATATCCAAATCTGCTTAGCAGTTTTTGATACAAGGCATTTGGCCCCAGCAAAAGTCTCAGGATACTACAAACTTAGTCGACATTATGCTTGTATTTTAATTGACAATTAATACATTTTATATTTCTAGATTTAATCAAAGCAAGAAGTACTCATCTTTTGTAAACACATTACTGTATATGTTTTATACTCCTTAGGTTAACGAGAGGGGACTAGATAGAAGCTTAGGGTTTTGTTGAAGGGGGTAGGCTTGAAATAAATCTTATACTTTGAGTTTTATATATGTGTCTCATATATGTCATTCTCTTAAAGAAATGCAAAAGAAAGGAAGTGAACCAGACTTCTCTGTTCCTTGGCATTTGAGCGATGCTGTTCTCGTTGTGGAGGAGAAACACTTCAATGTGCACAAAAGCACTTTATCAATGTGGTCTCCAGTCTTTGAAAAAATGTTCAGAGAGAGAAATGACCAAGAAATTTGTCTACCAGGGAAGAAATCAAAAGAGATAAAAGAAATGCTTCTGGTTATTTATCCTACATCAAAAAAAGTGACAGAAGAAAATTGTTATTATTTATTGACATTAGCTCAGGAGTATCAGATGGAACAGTTGACAGAGCGCTGTGAAAAATATTTGATACAAAGAGAAAAGACCCCATTCCAAGCCATTGATTTCCTTGTACTAGCACATGGATTTAAAATGTCAGAATTATGCAAGCAATGTATAGAAATTGCTAAGCACATTTCACTAAATGAGCTTCGCAAGCATGAGAAGTATTCCCTAGTTGAAGATGGCAATGGAAAGCAGCTTGCAGAAAGAAGGGTAGAGTTACTAGAAGGCAAAGTTGCTACCCTTGAACAAAAACCAAATTCAATCAGAAAGGAAATAAAGGAAACTTGTGAGTGGGCAATTCGTGAGATAAGCCGAGTTGTTTTTCACAAGAAGCATCAAGGGGATGGGAAACATTCACCACGCGCACTGGGAGATTGCCTCAGAGTTCTTGAGGAAGAGGCTTTACAAAGCCCAGAGATGAATTTGGTAGTACAGCTTTTACAACAGAGGTTAAGAAAAATCTATGAACCACAGCAAAGAATGTAGGTAATTTTTATGATCTTGAGCATTTTGTGAACTGCAAACAACAAACTGCATTATTGCTTCTATTAAACACACCTTGTTTATTGCCAAAATATAGCAATAACCAATTAGAGATGACCTCAAAGTTAATTGAATTTGATGGACAACAAGCTGTTTAATAGTTGCTGAAATTAATGCGGAACAGTTTGTTGAATACTCAACATTGCAGTAAGATATAAAACTTGCTAGGCCAGCCAGGCTTTAACAGGTGATTTAACTTAAGTAATGTATTACGTGCAATCGTATTAATATCTTAACAACAATGTAGTTGGCAGCTTAGTTGGATGAGTAATTGATAATGAGATAATTTGATAATGTAATATTTTAAGCAATACATTTTATATTCTTTGAATATATTTTGGCATGTAATATTTTAAGCAATACATTTTCCTTATATCAGGGGTGGATACGGGGGGATGGGGGTGGATGTGACCTACCAAGAACTGCTGGTAACCAGTTATAAGCCGTCTATCCGGCCATTATCCACCCCAAATTTTGAAATCCTGGATCCGCCCCTTTTATATTCTTTGAATATATTTTGGCATATATATTATATTTCAATGTGTGGCTTAAATAATATTAATGTTACTAAAAAATAAGGGGGATTTTACACATAGCATAGATATTCCCCATGTATGGCTAAAATGAATTTAAGAACAATTAAAGAAAGTAAAAGCCTTCTTGTTCTGTCGTCGTTCTTGTCGTCGGGCACATTCGCTTGTCTAGACCAGCATTATTGACATCTGTCCAGAATGAAAACTTGAAAATAATCGGTTGTTTTCGGATCTTCAGTTTTCAAATAGTAGAAGTAGAAAATAAATGAGAAAATATGAAGAAAAAGCTGAAATATGTTTTTGCGTCTCAGTATAGCCTCTATTATTTTCCTGATATATAGATAAATAAACAGGAGATATGTACCTCTGTTTTAGCTCTGTTTTCGTAATAGTTAGCAGGTTAGCTTTTTCTCTAGATCGACATATCTAACCTGTGCCATATTGAATAAGGAGGCTTTTAAAAGGCACATGCAAGGTCAACACTTATCCCCCAACATGGGAAGGCAAACAGTACCACCATATTGTTTGGCCAGTGATAGTGGCTGTTTAATGCGATTTCCAGCATATTAGTGCTGGTGGAGCATGCCCACAGACCCCCAATTACAGGTGCCGTTTTCACATTTCTCAGCACCATTATCTCTTAAAACATCTTTTACTTCATACACATATAAAAGTAGGGAGAAAGGAAAGATTTAATCTATGTCGGTGATGAGGTTAGATAAGAATGTACATCTTCTCTGTCACGAGAACGGATACAAAATTTACGTGGGCTACTCTAAACTGATACTTGGTCAAAATACGCATTATCAGGGCGGATCCAGAAGTTTAAAAAAAGGGGGGCCGAAGCAAAAGGTTTAAGAAAGGGGGGCGGACTTATTATTCTTCCGTTTTCCTTATATTTCTTGTTATTTTTAAGCCAAATGTCTGAAAATAGGTGAGGGCCGGGGCCTCCCCCCCCCCCCCTAGATCCGCCCATGCGCATTATGAACTGCTTTTTATGTTCTGCATTTATGCTAGTGAATGTTGGCGTCGTTGCAAGGGTCTAAAATATAGAAACAAAAGTTTGGGGTTAATCTCCCGCCTCCTAGCAAAAAGTTAGATTAGATCCGCCCATGTTTGGAAAGTGCATCATCGTTTTCGTGAATTTTTCAAAATGGATATACTTCCACGCCTTCAGTCACTCTACACTGTTGTGCTTAGAGAGAGGTTTTTTCTCTCCTGATTACGAAAGGTGATCGAGTTGCTTTGATCGTCTGCTGTGAGCTGTGTGGCAGTTGCAGAAATTGAGTTTCTTTCTTACTGTTTCCGTTCATCTTAAAACTTGCTGCCAGATCGGTACTCTCATCATTAGCTAAACAACTTGCAGAGTTTAAAAAGTCGCACGTCTTCCTTCGTTGTATTGTCTTCAGTTTCTTTTTCGTTCTCTGCTGTTGTTGAGGTTGTTGTTGTTTTTGTCGTCGTCCTTGCTGATGTTGCCGGTCGTTGTTTATCTTTGTGATATCTGAGAGTTTGGGTTTCTCATGAAACACATTAGTATTGGCACTAGCTTTAATTTCATCCTCTTTCGCTAATACTCGTCTTGTTTTTAACACCTCAGCAGATGGAAATTGTGGAAATTGTACTTTTTCAGTCCCAGATTTTATTCCTGAAGGCCATTGTATGGCTTCTGACAACTGTTTTATTGGTGGAAGTCTTTTCAACTCCCTATAGCTCATCGCTTTTCTCGGATTATTCCCAACAGAATGGCGCCTGTTTCTAGCGAAAACCTCGTCTTCCCTAGATTCTCCTTCCTCTTTTCGCCACTTCTGAAAAGTCAAATCTGACGGAAAATTTTCACCAGGATCGGAACTCTTGTGTGATATTTTACCCTCTTTCTCACTTGATATTTTGAGTAATTCCTCCTTTAGGGATGAGAACTGGTTTTGAATATTCTTCAAATGAAGATCTTCTTGCTTCGAAATTCCTTTCAACTTGAGACTTAATCTTTCTTTCTCTCTTTCATTTTTCAGTTTAGCCGCGACGATGTTATTTAGTAGTTTCTTTCGCAAAGCAGCTTCTTTATCCTCTTCCTTTTCGCGTTCCTCCATATCTGTCAAACACACGGGGAAATTTTGTGTTTCTCTGTCGTTGTTTATTCTCTAATCAAGTGGTTGCTATCATTTATGAGAGCGTTTGCATCAATTATGCACGAGAATACTTAGTTTATATTAGTTCCCCTGTTGTGTCTTGTCCACAATACACTGCTTGTTTGAGTGAACCACATGATTAGATTAGATGTTTGTATTACCTTTTTTCACTGGGCGGTAAAAATATTTTGCAGGCTAGAGCGTTATTTATGAATGAGTTAATGTTAATGTTGTTGAGCTACCAAGGAAGGTACATGTAGCGTGCACGTCATATTTTAGTCACCTCTCTCTCTAACATTATTTGTGGCGAGCGACAATGTTTTTAATGTGTCGCAAAGTACGCTGGATCCTCGAGCATGGTGTTACCTATGACTGTGTACCCTCCCCCCAGTTATCCTTGGTATGCGCCTGACCACTCTCGACATGTACTGTACAGGACCCGAAATGATCCCAGGACCCGAAACGATCCCAGGACCCGAAACGTTCCCCAAGAGTCCCCGAAATGAACCCCAAGGAATTACAGTAATGGACAACTAAAGGAATGTGTAAGGATTGGCTTTCAGTTTTAAAAACATATGAAACATTTAGCTTTGTTTGTGTTATTAAAAGGGAATTTACATTAAATAAAACTATAGTATTAAGATTTTAATATACGACTGCGGGGGAATACAGTGGTTGAGTCAGAAATTGGGGTCAACTAACAATTCTTTGTGATAGTAATTTGAAGAACCCGGCGTGGATAAATCATTTTTACATAACAAGCCATAAAAGAAAGTCTTTACAGATAGGACATGCTGCTTTTTATAGGAAGCGAAATGTTTTAAAGTTATTTTTTGGCATGTTTGTTTTCGGTGAATGAAAGACCTATCATATCATGAGATCATGCCGGGGTGTACGCACGACTACATGAGGAAGTTCAAAACTCACATAATATTGCTTTCAACAAAAGCCACATCCTCTTAATATTTTGCATCGGTAGTAGAAGGGTTGTTCGAGTGTATAACTCAGTGTGCTTTTGTCATTCCATCTTCTCGGCCAAACCGGCTGCCTAAAATGTGTCGGTAAATATTCGCTCGTGTGAAAAAGGATTTCGTGGTGAAATACATGTTTAGGTTGTCGAATGAATATTAATTTTTAGGGGTGATGTTTACCGGAAATGAGATTTATAGTGTCAGAGTCATGTGTCGGAACCGCAAAATGTTTAGAGTGTGATGGAAGGTCAAAAGTTTGAATGATCTGAGCAAAGCTGTGCTAGTATGTATGCTGTATTTCTTTCAGTAGCAATTAAAAGTTGTGTACTTGTTTTAGACTCTGTTTATGGGTTTAACGCCGGGCAATGTAATAAATAGAAGTATTGTGTTGAAATTAAATATTTTTAAGTCACGTTGTTTAGAAATCGAGTCGCTGTTAACCCTTAATTATGCTTCAAGTATGGCAAGTATTTCTTCTGCTTTCCCTTTGTCCATTGCCGCAATTCCTTGGGGTTGATTTCGGGGACTCCTCGGTATCGTCACGGGTCCGAGGGGATCATTTCGGGTCCTGTACAGTTCCCTTAGGGACTTCTGGGTAATTTTCTATTTGTCGTCGGGCACATTCGCTTGTCTGACCGGCATTATTGACATCTGTCCAGATATTTGTCCTGGGGAATAGGGGTTGCTAAGATTGTTGGACAATAACATTTTGATTATGTCATAGTCACATGAAATCCTTGACCAGTCGGCAATTTCATTTTATTTCTATTTTTCTTTCACATAAATCAATATTCCTCAACAATTCTTTTGCATACAAACTCATACAAAAAAGGGGATGCTATAGAGACAATTTATGGCTTCTTATTCTAGACTGCTTTAACTCTTTGTTTCCTTTACATTTTTAATAACAGAAACGCACATTTAGAATAACAAAATTATAATTTAGCCTTTATAATTTCCTCCGACAGAACCTTTCGCTTGGTATTAAAAATGTAGCTTCACCTTCAAGCTTCTCCTTGTCCAACAAGTGACAAAATCTAGCGGTATAATTTCGGTCTAATTTTGTGCTGAAGAAGGTTAACACAACCCAACATTTTGGCATTCCCGTGCCTAAAACATTAAAGTTTTCGGGGATTGTGCCCTCGGATCTAACATCTTTACAATCATTTTATTATCATCACCTATTTTGATTTACCACCTAAAATTGTAATTATTATTTTTTTTTTTTGTTTAACAAACATTCTGCTTAAAAGAGAACAACCTTTTATATTTTTTACTCTTTTAAGATTTTGTTACAATTATATTGCACAAGTATACAATAAATAGATATTTGATACTCGTTCCAGGTTTGACTTCGTGTTAATTATCTGGAATCTGAAACAGAAATAAATGGATCATTTCGATTTTTGTGCACTTTCTTCGTGAAGGTGTATAAAGTTGACTTTGTTACAAAAAGGAGACTAATCTATAAGGAAATTATCTAAAATCAGCAAATGTCGCTAGTATAGAAGGACGATGTTGGCATGTGAGTGTTGAAACACCACCGACAAACAAAACGGTTTCATATTTGGTAGGAGTTTTTGTAACGCTAATAAAGGGACAAACGATGTTTTAAGTTACGCAAAAACTGAAAAAGTTGTGTTGGCTTGAGTAATAGGGACCCAACTGTAGTTATTGCACCTTAATGTATGTAATGTAAGATTTTCACAGCTTTATTTCAGTATTATTCCGTGACAATGAAGACAAACGAGAAAGAAAAGGTCCGTGCGATGTGAAAATTAATGTTCGAATTTGAATATTTGGTTGTTGTTTGCTACAAATTGAGTCCAACAACATGAAGCTTTCACAACATTTTACCTCATCAACATGGTCGGCGACCTGTCCGGAATCCTCATTGGATACACCGCTGGCCGAGGAGTGTCGTCGCGAGCTCTGGCGTGAGTAGTCTGAAGTGTCAGAAATGTTATCTCCGTAAGAGATATTCATGCCGGGTTTTATAAGGTGCGACTGTTTGAGGAATAACAGTAGCTGGGCTTTGTAGATGTCGTCCTCTTCCGTCTCGTCTTCCGTGATGAACTCTGGGTTCACGTGACCAGGTGAGCCCACCTGCCCTGGATAGTCCGGGTTTGCGTATTCCATCAGCTCGATGGGTACAGCTGTGGTATTGTCCGGTTTGTAGTCTTGCTTGTACGCTGATCTAAAAGCACAAAAACATTTATATTAGAGGAGATCTGTTAGCCGCCATTTTGTTATTCTAGGACAAAGCATTCATTTCCATCGGCTGATTTGAGAAAGCTATTGCAATATTATCATTGGTAAATAATATGGTTATTTCAAAATGTTCTAAAATTATTTGATCCTGCGCACCCAAAAATGCCCACCCCCCTCTCAAATGTCAAATGGTCGGCCCCTAATAAGATGTGTTTTGAAACACCGAAGGGTATACGGAGTTTGCTTTCAAGCTAGAGGAACCTTTGCGCTTAGTGGTGGCGCTTTAGTAGAGTTCAGTTCAGAGGTGCGGGTACAAGAATATAGCTTGGTAGCGACGCCCAACTAGAGGGAGCGACACTGTGGTGTCAGAAGTGAGATAGTCCACGGTACTGTGCCGTCAGAAGTGGGATAGTCCACAATACTGTGCTGTCAGAAATGGGATAGTCCACGGTACTGTTCTGTCAAAAGTGAGAAAATCCACGATACTGTGGTGTCATTAGAAGTGGGATAGTCCACGGTACTGTGCTGTCAGAAGTGAGAAAGTCCACGACACTGTGGTGTCAGAAGTGAGATAGTCCACGATACTGTTGTGTCACTAGAAGTGAGATAATCCACGATAATGTGGTGTCAATATAAGTGGGATAGTCCACGATAATGTGGTGTCAGAAGTGGGAAAGTCCACGACATTGTGGTATCTGAAGTGAGATAGGCCATGGCATTTTATCTAAAGCACTCTGATGGCTCCCTCTACATTAGCCACTGCAAGTAGATTTTGACCTTGTTCTTTTTAAACTTCTCATGCTTACCTCTCTTTTTGTTTTCTTCGCAGACAGATAAGAATTAAGATAATGATGACGAGTAGTACGACCACCGCACAAGACACACCAATCGCAATCCAGATCTCTGAAAAAAAAAAACCCGCAATTTTATCGTTGCGGATAAGCAACTCGCCACTTAAAAGCTTCCCGTGGCGTCTGATTATGGACAAATCGTTCAACAAAAGCGGTTTATTTGCCGGTTAATGTAATACTTACTCTAAATAAAATAAAATTCGCCGCTTAATGTAATAAAACAGCCCGGGTACTAAGGGTAAAACGGAGTAAAACCGGAATCATCGGATACGTGTGGAAGGGCGATTACGCTACGTGCGATTATGTGAAAATTGTATCCTTACGGATCTCGGCACTAGCCGTCCACCTCTTAGCATAAGTGCACCAACAGTATTAACAGTACTATATGTGAGAGGAAACTGTTTCTTTACTAAAAATTACTCAAAACAGGATAAATTTTATCCAAGGGAAAGGAAATTAAAATGTGAAGAACCTGTTTTTTATTCGTCAAAAACGATTCCTAGCATGTCTCACCCGAATTCGAACCTACACTCGGTGGATTAGAATGCAAAAGCCCGTGCCACTGATTCTATTTTTTGTGTCCTTTTTAGCGGGTATATAGGAACCCCTATATGGTATAGTAACCCTAATAAGGCATGGAAACCCTTATATGGTAAGGGAACCCTTATATGGTATAGACACCGTAGAAAAAGTCACAACAAGTAAAGAAGCTAAAAAGCTGGAATCTCTGTCTTACAAGGCGTTGCGGTACATATAATGTCACAATTACCGGAACACGTGACATCCTCGTTGCAGTTGACTTCCTCGGTGTTCGGCCCAGGACACTCACGGCCACCTCCGGAGGGCGAGGGATTGGTACACGTTCGAGTGCGCGTTTTGATGCCGCCGTCACAAGACTTACTGCACTGACTGAACTCGGACCACGCGCTGTAGTTCCCATCAACTATGGAAATGACACAATTGTCCAACGTTAATTCCAATGCTGTTCATATGCACTAAGGACGCATAAATACAGTGTGAGCCTCATTTTCAGGCAAATAGTTAAAAAAAACTTCAATGGGTTCTCGCTGGTATGCGCATGGAATTTGTCCTAAACTAAGGCTCGCTCTTAGTCAGCCTGAGCAACGGACATTTGAAATTAGACTATTATAGTCTATTCTAGTATGTAAAATATACTACCGATGTAGTTTGGTCAATGCTCCAATACCTTTTACAGTCTCACATCTTGTTCCCGTGAATCCTGCTCTACATCTGAGCGACAAGACAAAAAATATTCTCATTACACATGTCAATCAAATATTAAATATGTGGCTTTCATACACTCCCGTGCAGAAGGAACCACTATGCTCATTAGTACATGTGTCAATCAAATATTGAATTTTTGGATTTCATACACTCCCGTGGCAGAAGGAACCAGTATGATCATTAGTACATGTGTCAATCAAATATTGAATTGTTGGATTTCATACACTCCCGTGCAGAAGGAACCAGTATGCTCGTTAGTACACGTGTCAATCAAATATTGAATTGTTGGATTTCATACACTCACTTGCAGAAGGAACCAGTATGCTCATCAGTACATGTGTCAATCAAATATTGAATAGTTGGATTTTATACACTCGCGTGCAGAAGAAACCGGTTTTCTCATTAGTACACGTGTCAATCAAATATTGAATTGTTGAATTTCATACACTCACTTGCAGAAGGGACCAGTATTGTTTGAAAGGCAGCTACCACCATGAAAGCAAAGTCCCGCCGTGCATCTCTCTGTGACGTCATAAAAACACACACAAAACTCTTAAACCAAGATAGCATAACAATAGCGCAGCAACAATAGCGCATTGAGCACATAACAATATAGCATAAAGACTTCTGCACCCCTCCTTCCATCTGCGAGCTGCGGCATACATTAAAATACGTATATACAGCGGTCCTGTGCGCAGCTTCTATCGGGAGTAGAGACAAAACGAACAAATACTTTGATAACATGTAGAACCTTTCGTCAAGATTTCCTCATCTTCTTTTGTCAAATAAAATGTCTTCTTGTTAAAGAATAAACAAAAAAGGTTAAGTATGATAATATTTTAAAATAGTAAAGTACGAAAATTTTGTTACTAAAAAGCAGCTATATTCATGTTTACCTGTTACCAACACACGGCTGTACTGGAAGCTTTGTGAGTTGATCCCATTACTGTTTTCTATGGCCTCCTTGATTTCTGCTACTGTTGCGTTAGAGCTACTTATTGTCAGTAAAGTGAAGTTTACTATGACGCTCCCAGGGCTAGTTAAAGAATTAAAGCAAATATAAATCCACAGCGCATAAAATACAGGAATAGTCGAAACAAACTAATTTAAAACAGTAATCTCACCTGAAGCTGTTGATCTGAATAGTCTGGTATCCAAGCGAAGACAGAGGTAAGGCAACCTATGTTAAAACAAAATGATATTGAGAAATAAAATGTTCAGTACCGTTCTTACGTTCCATAAATCAAACCTTAGACTACAGATAGCACTAAATTCACACTAACATAACGCTTTTAAATGCACTCACAGCATCGATGACTTTCTGGGACATGTTCTTGAACGCTGTAGAGCTCTCGTTCCGTAAACTCTCATCGAACTCCTCGTTTAGTATTGTCAGCTCTACGTCAATAGCACGAAGAGGTTCAGGCTCTATGGCCGACGACGAGGGCGAGACTGTCCTTGTAACACTGGGCTTTATATGCGACTGCTTGTCTGAAGATGGCTCAACGATCGACACTGCTAGGGATATACTGGCGTTGTTTAATTGACTTGTCAGAGATGGTGTTGGGTTAAAGGTACTTGCGGTCAAAAATACCGTTGTATTGTTTAGTTGACTTGTTGGGGATGGTGCTAGGTATACAGTACTTGTATCTAGGAGTTCCTTTGCATTGTCCAAATGGCTTGAAACAGAGAATGACCGATATAAGGTACTTGTAGTCAGGAGTTCCGTTGCATTGTCCAAATGGCTTGTCGTAGAGAATGTCCGGTATACGGTACTTGCTGTCCGGAGTTCTGTTGCATTTTCCAAACGGCTTGTCATAGAAAATGTCCGATATACGGTACTTGTAGTCATGAGTTCCGTTGCATTGTCCAAATGGCTCGACGCAGTAAATGTCCGGTATACGATACTTGGTGTCCGGAGTTCCGTTGAATTGTCCAAATGGCTCATCATAGAGAATGTCCGATATATGGTACTTGTAGTCAGGAGTTCCGTTGTGTTATCCAAATGGCTATTCACAGAGAATGTCCGGTATACGGCACTTGGTGTCAGGAGTTTCGTTGCATTGTCCAAATGGCTCGTAGCAGATAATGTCCGGTATACGGTACTTGGTGTCAGGAGTTCCGTTGCATTGTCCAAATGGCTTGTCGTAGAGAATGTCCGGTATACGGTACTTGCTGTCCGGAGTTCTGTTGCATTTTCCAAACGGCTTGTCATAGAAAATGTCCGATATACGGTACTTGTAGTCATGAGTTCCGTTGCATTGTCCAAATGGCTCGACGCAGTAAATGTCCGGTATACGGTACTTGGTTTCCGGAGTTCCGTTGCATTGTTCACTTGCTTTGTTAATGAAAGTGTCTGGTTTATGGTGTATGGGTTCCAAGACATCGTAGCGTTATCCAAATGGCTTGTAGATGGTGCCCGGAATAAAGTGCTCTCAGTAACATTGCTTAAAGTTATCAAATAAACTGTAGATTCTAAAGATAAGTTAACATTCCAACGACTTGAGGGAAACAATGTTGTGTTGATAATACTGCTTGTCAACTGAGCTAATGACGCCATATCATCAGATGCAGGTGAGGGTATGGACGGTTTCACAACTATCGACATGGTTGGAGTAACATTCTGGTAAGGCGTGAGAGTAGATGTTATTGATGAAGGCAACAAAGGCAGTGTGTTCAGTGTGGATTCTGGTAATACGCTGCTAATTGTCGAACCACTTGACGGAGAGACTGTTCCTGCAAATCTTGTTTGTTCAGGACTATATGATTCCACGTTTATTGACGAGAACAGTAGGCCTGAACTTGTTATAATAGCGGTTTTTGGAGAAGTTGTTGTCATCTTCAAGGAATTTCTTGAAGAAGATAACAATGAAGAAGCCGTTTCATTTGCGATACTATTTACTTGTACGTGCTCAGAAGACATTAACAAACTATCTGACTCCAGCAACTGTGTGTAATTCCGTTGTTCGATAGCCGGCGTGTTTGAAACCTTAAACGCGGAAGATGCACCTGTCGTCGAGAAAACAACATCAGTTGTGAGTGTTGAATAAAGGATCGATGAATAAACAATCGGGCTCCCAGTTGGCATCGAAGAGCGTTTATTAGCTGATATGTCTGTCATTGAGGCAGATGATCCAAGGCTTGGATTAGCTTTGATAAGATTCATGCTTGAGTCAGAAGAGAGCAGAGCAGACATTATATTGGACGTTTGCAGATCAGATGTGTTGTTCCCAGTAATGCCGCTAAATGAAGGATCTAGCTGTTTCGTCGGACTAGACGTGGGAAATACAGTTTGGGAAGTTACATTCGATGCCACTTCAAACAATCCTGAGGCGCTTGCAACTGTTGTCTTGGTCGACGTAATTGTCGCTGCGGTCACCGTGGTTAAGGTAGCAGATAGCAAAATGTTTATCACCGAGCTTGCCATTTTCGTTTGGTTTTCAGATGAATTATAATTTGTGGTTTCATTCCGATAAATAGACGAGAAATGATTAGAAGAGCTTGTCATTATCGGTTTGTATGATAAAATATCAGTCGATAGCGGCACTGAAGGTTTAGCGATCGATGTACTTCCGCCTGACTCATTCACAAGCATTGTAGCCCTTGCCGTCACCATCACTGTAGTGTCATTGTTGGTAAACGAGGCCTCGTTCTCTCTGGAACGGATTAGACTGTGTTGGGTCGTATTGCTTAACACTGAGCTGTTCACACCGTGTAATGAATCTGTGCTTGCAGTAGCATGCACCGTCGCCGTTTGAGACGTCATTATCTCTATAACAAGGTATTTAGTTAGTGTTAGGTTAGACAGAGCTGTTAAGTCTAGCAGGGTTTGGTTGTATTTTAGCATGTTGGAAGGGAAAACCGTTGCAGTCAAGAATATTTGAACTGATTTCAATTGTGAAGTTGATAACAATTTAGAAGGCTTTAAAATAGTTCTTGTCGATAAATCGGTTGCTTTTGGTGTTGTTCGCAATAATGATGATAATGAAACTGCTATCGATGATGATGATGATGATGACAATAGTGTTGATGATGATGATGTTAATGATAATGAAAATGATGATAGTGAGAGTGATAAAGACATTGTTGGTGTTGGTAATTCTTTTTGTACTGTTAATAATGTTAAAAATGTGACAAATGATGGTAATTGTACTGTTGGTAATGTAAACAATAAAGATGGCGATGTTGATGACAATGGTATTAACGATGGAAAAGTTAATGGAGAAAGCGTTTGTGAAAATGCTATTTCCGTCATTGTTATGGTGTTTATTGAGACTGCTGAAAATGATGAAGAGGATGGCGATTGTGAGGTTTGTGGTGGGTATGACAATGCTTGGGATGATAATGGCGACGGTGTTAATGTTGCTACTGACGGTGTTAGTGCTGCCACTGACGGTGATGATGTTGCTACTGACGTCGATGATGTTGCTACTGACGGTGGTGATGTTGCTACTGACGGTGGTGATGTTGCTACTGACAGGGATGTTGCTACTGACGGTGGTGATGTTGCTACTGACGGTGGTGATGTTGCTACTGACGGTGGTGATGTTGCTACTGACGGTGGTGATGTTGCTACTGACGGTGATGATGTTGCTACTGACGGTGGTGATATTGCTACTGACAGGGATGTTGCTACTGACGGTGGTGATGTTGCTACTGACGGTGGTGATGTTGCTACTGACGATGGTGATGTTGCTACTGACGGTGGTGATGTTGCTACTGACGGTGATGATGTTGCTACTGACGGTGATGATGTTGCTACTGACGGTGATGATGTTGCTACTGACGGTGGTGATGTTGCTACTGACGGTGGTGATGTTGCTACTGACGGTGGTGATGTTGCTACTGACGGTGGTGATGTTGCTACTGACAGGGATGTTGCTACTGACGGTGGTGATGTTGCTACTGACGGTGGTGATGTTGCTACTGACGGTGGTGATGTTGCTACTGACGGTGGTGATGTTGCTACTGACAGGGATGTTGCTACTGACGGTGGTGATGTTGCTACTGACGGTGGTGATGTTGCTACTGACGGTGGTGATGTTGCTACTGACGGTGGTGATGTTGCTACTGACGGTGATGATGTTGCTACTGACGGTGGTGATATTGCTACTGACAGGGATGTTGCTACTGACGGTGGTGATGTTGCTACTGACGGTGGTGATGTTGCTACTGACGATGGTGATGTTGCTACTGACGGTGGTGATGTTGCTACTGACGGTGATGATGTTGCTACTGACGGTGATGATGTTGCTACTGACGGTGATGATGTTGCTACTGACGGTGGTGATGTTGCTACTGACAGGGATGTTGCTACTGACGGTGGTGATGTTGCTACTGACGGTGGTGATGTTGCTACTGACGGTGGTGATGTTGCTACTGACAGGGATGTTGCTACTGACGGTGGTGATGTTGCTACTGACGGTGGTGATGTTGCTACTGACGGTGGTGATGTTGCTACTGACGGTGGTGATGTTGCTACTGACGGTGATGATGTTGCTACTGACGGTGGTGATATTGCTACTGACAGGGATGTTGCTACTGACGGTGGTGATGTTGCTACTGACGGTGGTGATGTTGCTACTGACGATGGTGATGTTGCTACTGACGGTGGTGATGTTGCTACTGACGGTGATGATGTTGCTACTGACGGTGATGATGTTGCTACTGACGGTGATGATGTTGCTACTGACGGTGGTGATGTTGCTACTGACGGTGGTGATGTTGCTACTGACGGTGATGATGTTGCTACTGACGGTGGCGATGCTGCCACTGACGGTGGTGATGTTGCTACTGACGGTGATGATGTTGCTACTGACGGTGGTGATGTTGCTACTGACGGTGGTGATGTTGCTACTGACGGTGGTGATGTTGCTACTGACGGTGGTGATGTTACTACTGACAGTGATGATGTTGCTACTGACGGTATTGATGTTGCTACTGACGGTGATGATGTTGCTACTGACGGTGGTGATGTTTCTACTGACGGTGGCGATACTGCTACTAACGGTGGTGATGTTTCTACTGACGGTGGTGATGTTGCTACTGACGGTGATGATGTTGCTACTGACGGTGGTGATGTTGCTACTGACGGTGGTGATGTTGCTACTGACGGTGGTGATGTTGCTACTGACGATGGTGATGTTGCTTCTGGCGGTGGTGATGTTGCTACTGACGGTGATGATGTTTCTACTGACGGTGACGATACTGCTACTGACGGTGGTGATGTTGCTACTGACGGTGGTGATGTTGCTACTGACGGTGGTGATGTTGCTACTGACGATGGTGATGTTGCTTCTGGCGGTGGTGATGTTGCTACTGACGGTGATGATGTTTCTACTGACGGTGACGATAGTGCTACTGACGGTGGTGATGTTGCTACTGACGGTGGTGATGTTGCTACTGACGGTGATGATGTTGCTACTGACGGTGGTGATGTTGCTACTGACGGTGGTGATGTTGCTACTGACGGTGATGATGTTGCTACTGACGGTGGTGATGTTGCTACTGACGGTGGTGATGTTGCTACTGACGGTGGTGATGTTGCTACCGACGATGGTGATGTTGCTTCTGGAGGTGGTGATGTTGCTACTGACGGTGATGATGTTTCTACTGACGGTGACGATACTGCTACTGACGGTGGTGATGTTGCTACTGACGGTGATATTGCTTCTGACGATGATGATGTTGCTACTGAAGGTGATGTTGCTTCTGACGGTGGTGATGTTGCTACTGACGGTGATGTTGCTTCTGACGGTGGTGATGTTGCTACTGAAGGTGATGTTGCTACTGTCGGTGGTGATGTTGCTACTGACGGTGGTGATGTTACTACTGACGGTGATGATGTTGCTACTGACGGTATTGATGTTGCTACTGACGGTGATGATGTTGCTACTGACGGTATTGATGTTGCTACTGACGGTATTGATGTTGCTACTGACGGTGATGATGTTTCTACTGACGGTGACGATACTGCTACTGACGGTGGTGATGTTGCTACTGACGGTGATATTGCTTCTGACGATGATGATGTTTCTACTGAAGGTGATGATGCTACTGACGGTGACGATGTTGCTACTGACTGTGGTGATGTTGCTACTGACGGTGGTGATGTTGCTACTGAAGGTGATGTTGCTACTGACGGTGATGATGTTGCTACTGACGGTGGTGATGTTGCTACTGACGGTGACGATACTGCTACTGACGGTATTGATGTTGCTACTGACGGTGATGATGTTGCTACTGACGGTGGTGATGTTTCTACTGACGGTGGCGATACTGCTACTAACCGTGGTGATGTTTCTACTGACGGTGGCGATACTGCTACTGACGGTGGTGATGTTGCTACTGACGGTGATGATGCTGCTACTGACGGTGACGATGTTGCTACTGACGGTGATGATGCTTCTACTGACGGTGACGATACTGCTACTGACGGTGGTGATGTTGCTACTGACGGTGATGATGCTGCTACTGACGGTGGTGATGTTGCTACTGACGGTGATGATGTTGCTACTGACGGTGATGATGTTGCTACTGACGGTGGTGATGTTGCTTCTGACGGTGATGATGTTGCTACTGACGGTGATGATGTTGCTACTGAAGGTGATGTTGCTACTGACGGTGGTGATGTTGCTACTGAAGGTGATGTTGCTACTGACGGTGACGATACTGCTACTGACGGTGATGATGTTTCTACCGACGGTGGCGATGTTGCTACTGACGGTGGTGATGTTGGTACTGAAGGTGATGTTGCTACTGACGGTGACGATACTGCTACTGACGGTGGTGATCTTGGTAATGACGGTGGTGATGTTGCTACTGACGGTGGTGACGTTGCTACTGACGGTGGTGATGTTGCTACTGACGGTGATGTCGGTAATGACGATGGTGATGTTGATACTGACGGTGACAATACTTCTACTGACGGTGGTGATGTTGATACTGACGGTGATAATGTTGCTACTGACTGTGATGATGTTGCTACTGACGGTATTGATGTTGCTACTGACGGTTGTGATGTTTCTACTGACGATGGTGAAGTTGGTAATGACGATGGTGATGCTGCTACTGACGGTGATGATTGTTCTATTGACGGTGAAGATGTTGCTACTGACGGTGGTGATGTTGCTACTGAAGGTGATGTTGCTACTGACGGTATTGATGTTGCTACTGACGGTTGTGATGTTTCTACTGACGATGGTGAAGTTGGTAATGACGATTGTGATGTTGCTACTGACGGTGATGATGTTTCTACTGACGGTGACGATACTGCTACTGACGGTGGTGATGTTGCTACTGACGGTGATATTGCTTCTGACGATGATGATGTTGCTACTGAAGGTGATGTTGCTTCTGACGGTGGTGATGTTGCTACTGAAGGTGATGTTGCTACTGTTGGTGGTGATGTTGCTACTGACGGTGGTGATGTTACTACTGACAGTGATGATGTTGCTACTGACGGTATTGATGTTGCTACTGACGGTGATGATGTTGCTACTGACGGTGGTGATGTTTCTACTGACGGTGGCGATACTGCTACTAACGGTGGTGATGTTTCTACTGACGGTGGCGATACTGCTACTGACGGTGGTGATGTTGCTACTGACGGTGGTGATGTTGCTACTGACGGTGGTGATGTTGCTACTGACGGTGGTGATGTTGCTACTGACGGTGATGATGTTGCTACTGACGGTGGTGATGTTGCTACTGACGGTGGTGATGTTGCTACTGACGGAGGTGATGTTGCTACTGACGGTGACGATGTTGCTACTGACGGTGATGTCGGTAATGACGATGGTGATGTTGCTACTGACGGTGGTGATGTTGCTACTGACGGTGGTGATGTTGCTACTGACGGTGACGATGTTGCTACTGACGATGGTGAAGTTGCTACTGACGATGGTGATGCTGCTACTGTCGGTGGTGATGGTTCTGAGGCAGATGATGAAGATGACGACGGCACTGATGGTAGAGGTGATGATGATGATAAAGGTGGTTGTGATGCTATTAGTTTATACGTTATCACTGATACCAGTGTCGTGTTAGATGGTTTTGTTTTCGCATGGGTCCGAAATGTAATCAAAGGTTCTAGTGGTGATGTGAGTTGGTTGAATCTGCTGTTGTCTGTGGACAAAGATGAATAGAGTTGAAATATATCATTTTGTTTAATTTATGGTTATATTTGGTAACCATAGCAATACAACATAAAATTGTAAGCAGCTTTGCAAGGCGATCTAATAATAAAACCATCGTCGGGGGCCCAGGGCGACGCGGAGACCGAAGATGGGATGTGGGAACAAGAGTTCGCGCACAGACGGTCGCCCTGGGCACCCCAGGATATAGTGAAACAGGATAGATCCTTACCAGTAGTACTTGTACCCGATAGGACCGTCGTGTTCCATGTGGGATGTATGATACTAATACTTGAGTAACCACTTGTGCTTGATTCATATTGTGGTGACGTTGCTGTGGTTAATGAATAAAGAACGCTGCCCCAAACGGCCGTTATGTGTGACGTGTCCTTTTCTTGGTTTCTGCTAGTTGTTAGCACTGAGGTCTCTGAATTATTTGAACTCATTAAAATACTACTAGAGCTCGCTTCTGAAGTCGTTCCAGTTCTTACCAAGGTCGATGTTGGCATCCCTGTGATAGTAGTAGTATGATGTGTTGAAGTCGTTGACTCGGTAGAGGTTGTCGCTGACATGACATCAGTGCGGTTAATTGCGGCCGAGGTGATCCCAGAAGGAGAAAGAGTTGTTGTAGAGGTTTCACTAACTATCGTTGAGCTTGCGTTGCTTGCCCTATGCATTGTAGTTGAATTTAACCCAAAACTTTGCGCAGATTGAGCTGTCGTGAATTCTCCACTGGAAGCATTACTCGTGCTTGCTGTCGTAATCATACTCGGCGTAGCGAGTGTTACAATACTGATCAAAGTCGACAGCACTTTTGCGTCCCCAACTGCGTTGTACGAACTTGAAGATAGCTTCACGTCTATCGAATTTCGTGTTGTATTTGCTATCATTGTAGCATTCTCTTCAGTACCCTTCGTACTTGAAGGTGAGCTCCGTATCCCACTGGCCGAATGTTCGGTACTTGCATTGTATGCACTTGTGTTCGAGGTCCATACATTTATCGAGGTGATCTGCATACTTGAAGCAGGGCTCGTACTTATAGTGCTGGTCTGCGCGGCGCAGATTGAAAGGGCTGTAACTGCTACTAACGTAGTCAACATCCTGCAACTAGTACAAAAATACACGTTGAATGATATAAGCTCCTTAAACGCTAATACGTGTCCTTCTTTTGCTGCGCACTACAAAGCCGTTGCTTGGTCCTCGCGCATAGTTTTTTTATTGTATTTTCTATTTTTTTTTTATTATTTGAGAGTTTGCCCTTATTTGCACTCATTTTTCTGCTGTCGTTAGGACTTCAACTCCGAATCTTCCCAGATTATCTAATAAAATACTGAACTTCATGGAACAGATTGCAGTTGTCATTATAAGACTAAGAGTCTTTTTTATTCATTAAAATAAATAACTTTAATTAAATCCAAGATGGCGGATCCAAGATGGCGGATGCTGATGTCACATAATTAGCTTAAACTAACATCTAAATTTGGACAAATCCTTTTTATATTCCTCTATTGTAAATAAAAATTTAAAAAAAAACCATTTACCATGCCAATCAATGACGTCATATATACGATATATATATATATATATATAGTAGTGTGAAGAAAGACGCTACGATTCCCAACTTTTAGACATTATTAAAAATTTACTAAACGTTTCGGCCCTTCGGCCTTCTTCAGAATAAAATAAGTTAAAAAGCTAAATATATATATATATATATATATATATATATCACTTAAGGGACGTCATCGTGACGTCACAAAGACATTTTCTTAAAAGAATATCAGTCGCTTTTTGAATACGAACTGATGATGATAACTTATTTGGTTTTAGGATGTTCTACCCAAAGGTTTCGAAAGATAGGCTATTTATAACCATATGTCCTTAAATGACGTCATGATGACATCATATTGTGTTGCTATGGCGACAAAATATATTATTTTGCCAGATAATGCTTCTTTGAAAATTTGGTCATAATAGCTCCAATGGTTCAAATTTACGGATGGGGGGCCGAAAGAGTCCCCCCCTCTCCCCGGTTAGAGGAAGCCCCAACGTTAAAGAACGTGCAAAACAAATCTATCTGAAGAGTTAATAATGCTTAATGTAGACTGCGAGACCGTAAAAATGTCAATTTTTTCAATCTTTTCAATGATGTGATTATACTTCCTTTTTTGATACTCATCGCATCAATGTAAAGGAAGTTTTTATTTTCCATGCCTTTTAGCACAAGTAAACGTCATCATTTTAAAGAAGATAAGAAAATCTCAGTCTGGAAGTACAAGAAAATCTTTTTTTAAATAAAATTAATTACATTTTTTTGTATTTTTTCTAGCGGGCGCGGTAAGGAATTCTGTATTGTATGAGCTTGCACGCGCGAGCATGTGTCATTTCGTTTTTTCTTTGATTTTTTGAATAGAATTCGTGAGAAAATGATAAAAAGTCATCTGTAAAAATACAATCAATCTGATGACAGGGCTACTTGCCACTAAACTGTGAAAAGGTCGTTATGAAATAGGATAACGAAAATATGAAATAGGATAACAAAAATATCATGGTTGTTTGAGGTTCTTGGAAACCGGGAGTCATCTACATAAATTCCAGATAATTGTATTTGTTGAAAAAAACACAGAACTTCCGAATGGCCCCTTACGATTATTATTTGATTCCAAAATAAGTGCGACGCATGCATGTCGCGCATTATTGTTTGTTTGTTTACAGATTTTCTCTCCAGTTTTGAGGAATACTCTCCCGATCACGCGCATTATCTTGTTGGCGCTTGTCATGACCGCCATAGCTGTACATATAACTGCCACTCAAACACACAATGCTTTTTCTCATCTCAGATTAAAATTAATTTTTCACTTGGTCGGGTCCTAGTGAGAGTTCATCAAATACAATTCGCAAGATGATGCTCTAAATTTCAAATGCTATAAATTTCAACGATTTTGAAAAAAACGGAGACTATCAATTTTTTAATGTTTGGGTCTTTAGTAGTTAAAATGGAATGGTTTCAGTTAAAAAATCATGGCGCTTTTAATGTCGTGAGAGATGGGGAAAGATGTAAACAAAAGGACTTTTTTATTGACTTTTTCCATATGACATCCTACCATGGCTTTTTTAGTTTCAATTATATGTGAAAGTTAGTAATTTCTTTCCTTGCAGCACCAGGATATTGGCTCAAGGTTATTTTTGGTTTCTGTAATGAGATCGGACGTAAACTGCTACGATATCTGATAGTGAAGGGGTTCCTTAGCCCACGCAGACGAATAATTCGCTTAAGAAAGATAAAAATATAATGCGCATTTTAAAAATGAAACTGAATGTAGCAATTAGAGGTTCCCATTGCCAAGAAGCAGCTATTTATTGAAAAATATATATAATTTTAAACTATAGTATTATTATGTCGTGCTGCACCGCGCTCAAATCAATTGAACTTCAATTGTAGAATCACAACGGAAAATGCAAAATACTAAAAATATACAACTAACCACAAAGCGAAAAGATACTCACTTGTTAAGAGGCCTCTCTTTGTACAATTCTTGTAAAATCTTGGGAAGAGTTTTAGTCGATATCAGGCCTTTATTTTCGCGAAACACCGCTGTCCTTCTGGAAATTAGTATTTGTGTTTTCCATTGTTTTCATGTGCGGTTTTGATCACCTTCTCTTCTGTGTTCCAGGCATTCGATGATTACCTTGGCGTCTTAACAACATCCTCCATTTTATCGCATCCGTTATTTACCACACTTTTATTCACTTTCATAGACATGGTGCATTACTAGCATAACAAAACAAAAGCTTTAATCGCATAAATGAACTTACATTTCTACTTTAAATAAAGCTTCCTTCCAAAAAGATTTTGTCATGCTTATGTTTCTTGCCTTTATCATGGTAGTACCAAATACTTGTGGGCTTGAATCAAATTGTAACGATGGACGATTTGAGCAAGCGCGATTTATCACAGTGGTCGAATTAAGTCCAATAGCATGTAAAAGAGTGTTTGTTGCGACTTCGAACTATTTATTGGGTATTTACTTAGAATCCTGCTGGTACTGATTTACCCACAGACGCCTCTGCTAGCGGAGCAGGTGTTTAGTTGTTATGGTTACTATGATTATAACCAATCAAGCAATTGGCTCGACACCTATCTCTGGCACACAATGACTATTAGCAGATTAGTTTAACTCGTCTTTGGAACCTGTCTTGTGTCAGAACCTGTCTTTATGAATCCACTTTTTTATGACATAATGACATTCAGCACACACGCGGTGCTAGCTTCAACCTCTAAATTAGAAAAAATGCTCAAATCCCTTGCCAAATTATTGTCAATTTTCTCATGCAGATGCCATACACTTTGGGCTTTTTTTCAACTCTAACAAGTGCTTTGTTTATGCCCAATCAACTTTTTAAATATTTTATTTAGCTACAAGATTGTCTTTGAATTTAGAAATTATACGAAAATAAAGTAGTAGAATCGCGTTACTTAAATCAATAAATAAAACACCAGAAACACTAGAGAAAAACACAATTTGAATTCCACGGGTACCCTGGGCTCAATTAAGAAAGAGAGAAACATGGGTATGGGTGGAAGCCAGCTGACCAGACAAGTTATCACTGGCTCAAAAATATTCGAACAATTGAACAGATGGAGCCACGGATCTAGAAAGAAAATATTGTAAATATATCAAATCATGGATAAAACCGGCAATAATGGGACGGCGGAAGAGTTGCTACCTATAGACATTTATTATAACAAATTGCTTGGTGAGTTTGTTTGAGATTTGCGATGATCAAGTCTTTGTATCGTAGTTTGATGACACGTAGATTTAACTTCTTAATAAGAGTACGATAACTACTTAGAGGCGAAAAACGTACTGCTCTTTTATGTTTTTATATAATACAGAGGTTTTCCCAGGGTATTAAAGAGGTGCTACGTGCTGTACCCAGTCGGACACAAGTTTTGTTTGGTGATTGTTGTTGTCTGGAGATTATGATTAAAGAGCATCATTTTAAAGGTTCTAACAGAGATTCTAATAGATGTATGTGGCATTTGTTGCTGTAATTAAGTACTTAACTTATGTTCCTTAGAAAAGGTAGTAAATTAAACTGTTAATATTAAAAACATTTTATTTCACGATATAACTGTCAATCTGTCAAACTGTCACTTGTGCATTAAGTAATTCAATCAAATTTCTAAAAATTATTTTAAGAGCTAAGGAATCATTGTCATTATTGGGAAAAAGATCAATGGGGATGACAACTGCTTGTAAGAGTAAAGGATACCTCTGGAAACAAAATTATAACTACTATATTTTGTAACAATGTACCAATTGTTTACTGTATTCCTTGGACTGTAAGTGATGTGTAAAGTAATCACAATATATATTCCTCGCTTAAGTCTAATCTAGAGTTTGACGACAGACCATAATCCCTTGACTATGTACTCTATATATATGTGGATTATTTTTTGCCAAAGTTTGGCCGTTTAAAATGTCTACTGCCATTTAGTTTTGTATTCCTAACTTTATTGTGTATGTTACTGAGTAGATTGGCTGTTGGACCGGAGGCACTGTGATATCAAGTGGCAGGCAGCCGCTCTAGAGATCAGAGAGAAAATCAATGCCGCCATACAAGACATGCCCCCTGTGGAAGAAATCACCACACTGCTATCAGGAACATGTATGTCATGGAACTTATGCCTTCCAAGGGGGGATTCTTATAAAAAAACAAACAGGGGTGATCTTAGGTATTACAATCAATTTAGCCCTAAGGAAGGGATACTGGTAGCACTTTGGGTGTGGTCAACAGCAATACTTACCCCTAAAAGATAGAACATAAAGGTGTTGGTTGAAGCAATTTCTAAAATACATATTCAGTATTCCTGAATTTCAGTCTTTAAGACGCCACCATCAAGCACATCTCTTTTCTGACTACATTTGTGTCCAGTTGTTACTAGGATGTTGTGATCTACTATCCTAAAACCCTCTAAGGGTAGTTTTATACCCTAAAAGATAGGACAATCACCCTCACCTACTTTTATGGAGACTTGCCCCTCAGGATATGTCTCAGCTACATTTTATACTCCAAAATGTTTGTTTCTTACCAAACGTGATATCTCCATATGTCATCCAACCAAGATAAAAAAATGTGGAACATGCCTCCTGTTATGACCCCCCTTCCTCTGTTACAAACAGCTACCTTTTAAGGTCAACATATTTGTTTGTTGCTCAAAGTACGCAATATCTTCTATTGATGGTCAATGCATTTTTTATACAACCGAATGTACTGAGTCATTCTTTTTTATATGAGATAGTAGATTGATTTAAAGTACAATGAGCTTTGTTTTTTTTGTTGCAGTTATCAACTATTTTCATTGCCTTAGAATTGTTGAGCTCCTTAAGGTCTCTGAATCTGGAACAAAGAATATATTTGGAGGATATTCTTCCAAACGGATGAAGGTACAGTACTGTGTATATGTTTGTACAATACCATCTATCAGGACTTTAATTGCACAATGGACGATGTAAATTGGATTAATTTCTATAATGCTATTTTGCTTGACAGGACTGGCAAGAAATCATCCGACTTTATGAGAAGGACAATGTGTATCTTGGTGAGTTTGATGAGTGCCAGGAGTGAGTATAGTGGGGAGTATGTGAATTCCAATATCCAAGTACAAATACTATATTTTGCTTGACAGCTGAAGCTGCAAGTCTTCTGATCAGAAACGTCAATTATGAAATCCCATCTCTGAAGAGACAAATAGGAAAATGTCAGCAAACACAAAGGGTACATATTTACTGTTTTTTTTAATCCTGTCTTACTGTTATTGACTTTTCATAATATAAGCATAGTGAATACAATATCAATGGAACCTTTTGCAATACAGGAGTGTACAAGAAAGGAGAATGAATATACCACAAATGCAGCAGAATACAAAGAACAGTACAGAAAAGTTTGTAAAAAAATGGGAATAAAGGTAAGTTAAATTTCACGTATACATATTTTCCAACCTCCCTCTATTGATGTGTTGTGCTAGTAGTTTAGTATGACTTCTCTTAAGGGTGAAAGCATAAAAACAGAGCTTCTTCATCTACTGAAAGAATTGCCAGACGTTTACCAGACAGTCAGTGAATCTACAAAGGATCTACAAGACACAATTCAGTACTACAAGGTGTTCATTGGATTTGTGGCTCCCAGGTAATTAAAAATAATAATTAAGAAAATTTATCATTGTCCGTCTTTTTTTTATCCAAAAGAAATGTCATCTTACACTTATATGATAGATAACTAATAAAGTAACCCCTTATTGCAGATAAACAAACTTGAAATCTACCATCTCTCATTATCTGATTGCAATATAATTATTTTTAACGGAATTGAATTTGTTTTTAGTTTTATTCCAAATGTTGAGGAGAGTAGCCCAGAGATCTCACCCCTTCTAAGCTACATACTTGAACATGGTAATACCACAGTATACCAATGGAGGACTGGAAAGGTTCCTACGGTGAGTTAAACCCCTTTGATCATAAATCAATCTGTTTATTAAAATAAGTTTTACAGTGCTTTTACATAAGACAAAGAAAAAGGCCAAGTCTGTACTATCAAAGCTATGTGAGCATTGATTCTGCGGATGGTGGAAGGGTTTTTCTTGAAGAACACTTTTTATGATCTAGTTTATTTTGGACAGAAAAAAAAATACAGCTAAAAAGAAATTATGATCATATCATATACAGTATTACAGAACAAGGCTGAATGAGGCGGAGAGAGGGTGACCTCGACACCCTGGGTTCCCAAGGATGGTCTAGTCAGTGAATGTTCTGAACCATTCGGTTGTGTCTTGCTTCCTACAAGGCTATTAATGGTGTAAAACCTGCTTACTATTTATCATGTATTCTATAATTTTTGATATTATTCATAAGGCTTGCATTTGATCCTTCTAATAAATACTCTGTAAAGTATTATTTCTTGCCTCTTAGAACTTAAACATTGTTATTTTTTGATTATGTAGACAATTAAATCTCCTGAACTCCAAAATCTTGGTAGTGAAAAAGAAGACCTCCAAGCACCAGCCGAGGTAAATTTAATTCTTAAAAATTATAAATTACAGCACCATGGCTGTCACCCTTTTCTTAACACAACAGAAAGACACTTTGCCCCATAAAATCTTTTACTGTGTGTTTTTGTACCTCTGGAACTCCCCCTTTCCATTATAAAACTAAAAAAAGAGAGCATTTTAAGTATCTGCCGCTGCAAATCTGAGGGCCTACATGTATCACATCACAGGGTCTTATTGAAGGGCGTAAGTAGATTTTTTATGCCTTTTATATTTCCTTGCCTCTTTATTTAGATTGACTGGGGGGAAAGTGCAGCCACCTCAGAGGAGATAGACTGGGGAGATGGGGGTGGTGAGATTGACTTTGGAGATGGTGGTGTTACATCAAATGAGATAGACTGGGGACATGGTTCTGCTGCAGAGATTGACTTTGGAGATAACATTGGTGGCGATGGAATAGACTGGGGGGACAGTGCTGCAGCTATTGACATTACACTTGATAAAAGTGGCACCAATGGGATTATGGTTGAGAGTCCAGACGATGGTGAGTTGTAAGGTTCCCATCATATGCCAGGGAATAACCCTAATTCTTGTTGAGCCTCAGCCTTCAGCTACCCCAAGCGAGTGACTAAAATTCTTTCAATAGTTGATACTTTCAGCTATTAATCGTGGGTTTCTAGTAAAGACAGTGGACCATTGTATTTTTAACAGAAACAAAAAAACAGGATAAACAAAGGAGTGGAGTTTTGAGCAAAAATTCCAGGGATTCAATTCCATCAATAAAAGTTCTTATAAGACAATGAGTTCTTATAAGTTCTTATAAAACAATGATATCTAGTTCCAACAGTTCCTTAGTAGATAGCAGGTAATCCATTAATGTTTTCCTTAGTTTTCCTTGTTGCTCAAATAGCAGGCCTCGCATATCAGTCTGCATCACATGTGTAAGTCAACATTACCAGTCTTTTTCCAAAGGTGCTGACGTCGCCCAAGGCTCAGATGCACACACTCTCTTGGAGGACACCCAAACAAGAAATATGTTCATTGATGAATTAATGGAGGTCAGTAGACTTTTAAAGCTCAATGTTTTACCAAGGACAACCGATGCCAATTAGAAAGAAGAAAATTAAAAAGAAAAGTATGATGACTTAATTTATCACATGTTCCAAAAGTCATTATGTTATCTCTATACTAGTCTCCCGCACAGCCGTTCTTTGTGTCGGTCATGCATATGGGAGCATCTCATATGGGAGACTATCTCTATATACACCTATATATTTTAAAAAAACGTAAGTGCAAACGGCAAGTGGTGATTGACAAATGGCAGGTCTACGACCAAAAGTACCCTTGAATCCCAAAATATTAGTGTCAAATTCAGGGAAATATAAATAAAACATAAGACAATCTATTAAATGTTATTAATTAATACATGGTTCTGACATCGCTTTTTACTACCCATAAGCACCTTTGGGTTGTAGAACTGCCATTTGGCAACTGCCATTCCATGTTTGCGCTGACAACCTTTTTTGAAATAGGTGTGTTTTATTAATTCATTTAGCCAGTCAAACTTCATATTTTTATGAGGCTAAAGCCCCTGAAAATACTGGCTACGCCCTGCAAGACATTTTAATGTCTACCTTATAATTAAAATTATTCTAACCTATAATATAGGATACACATTAATTCTTCTGACCTATAATATAAAGGTTAATGCCATTATTATTTCAGCTCCAGGGATTCCTCAGTCAAAGACTTTCAGAGCTTAGAAAAGACTCAGATGTGGTTTCCGATACACAGGTACTACCTTATTACACTTAATTTTCGCGACGTCAAAATTTTGAGAAGGCGATATTTCGCGACACTTTATTTTCGCGATTTTCCTATTTTCATAAAAAAACAGATCACTTTATTTTTGCGATTTCGCGATTTTGGGATAATAACATCAAGCAAAACAAGTGGAATTTATGTGCTGTAACCATGTAACCATCAAAACTAAAACAATTTGTAACAAAACGGTGCGTGGGATAAATTCAGTTTCATAGAAAAACTATAGACAAAATGTTATGTTCTCTGCACATGACGTGAAAACCTGGAAAATTCGCAATTTGAGATAGAGAAAGAAGACACAATTTCTTACAATGGCCATCGGTTCCTTGTATTCCGAACTGATTTTTGAAACACAAATAACGTGAGACCGAAATGCACATACACAGATTTTTGCTTTTTAAGATATTTTTTCCTTGATCATCCTTGCGCTATGTACAGTATGAGCTCAGGGACGAAAAGCTCAAACTTCAATGACAATTTACAAAAAGTCGCATCAATTTAAAAAAAAAGTCGCATTTGATATTTTGTTTGCTATTACTCACTAAGTACCTAGAGACATTTTCCGCCTTATTAGATGTGAAATGAGCTTATCTGAAGCGTTAAGTCATGTTTTTCCGTCATGTCATGTGCTCTGCACATTTTCGGTGCTTCTACATTTTTAAATCTAGTGCTATGTTCCAGTCGACATTTCAACTGATTTAGTGCTATGTTCAGTTCCAGGCCACATCTCGACTTATTTAGTTCTATGTTCAGTTGCAGTCCGCGCCACGACTGATTCAGATGCAGACGAAGAAAACTGTAGAGAAGATGTTATGTCGTGTTGAAGACGTCCTGGAACAGTTAACGAACATGAGAGTACAGAACCTTTGCCTTCTCAAGAGCTCGCCGAGGTGACGCAGTATGTTACCGTGTAGTATCGTGTTGTCTTCGGCGATGTTCGTACTGTACCGAGTTGTCTTCGGCAATGTTCGTACTGTACCGAGTTGTATTCGACACTGCTCTTACTATACCGAGTTTCCTTCTGTACTGTTTGTACTGTACCGTGTTTCTTTCGGCATTGTTTGTACTGTACCGATATTCTTTCGGCACTGTACGTCAAGTGTCTTCCAGACTGTAATTTAAAAATTTATCATCCAGTGACCGTCACGTTTACATGAAAAACAGAAGGAAAAAATAACTGTAAACTGTATTCCCTTTACCCAGCCTTAATACAGCCTAGTTCTTAATTCTACCCCCCACCTTCTTTCAGGTATGTGGGCAGACTGGCCGACTCTCTACAGCAGAAGTTACGCCTTTCAGAGAAACTCCTCAGCTCGGCCCAGACCATGTGCGAGAAGCGGAAAGAAGCGGCCGAGCAGCAACGGGAACTAGAGCCAAAACTTGACGTCATCCGACAAAAAACAAAGGACATGCAGTCACAGGTGCGATAGGGCAGGAGTTCTTTGAAACCGTCTCAATACTAGCGTCTATTTATAACCTAACAGTAGTCACCGTAAATCTTTGACATGGGCAGATTTTGCATAAAAATACGAAGTACAAGGAAACCCTCGAAAGAACAATGAACTCCATCCCTCCCCTCCCCTTATCAAAATCCTTGCCCCCCTTACTGGATCTCCTAGAGAAAATAGGGGGCTGGGACCCGCTCCTAGATCGGTCCCTGTCTGTTTGACTCCAAGTATCAGCGCGCAATAGACCTCACACAGAGTCACTACAATCAAAGTCCAAAGGGTTGAGAAGAAACACTGAGCGAGCACTGAAAAGGACTTTGCCAAACTCTAAGCGAGCCACTACATGAATTTTATTTTATTTATTTTTCAGATTGCTGGTGAAATATCTAAAAAGTACAAGGACCGCCCTGTTAATATCATGGGTGAAATAAATTCAATATGAATAAAAGTTTTAATTGGGTGACAAAATAAAATAAAAGATAGACACTTATTTCGTCTTTGTGGTACATAGCGCGTTTAGCTTATTATCCCGTAATGCTGAGTGTTAGAAAGCCCTTTGATGAAAACGGGATGGAAAACGGAAGGGTTGTTTACTGGGACCCCACCCAACCTTTCTAGCACCTCCCCCCACCCTTTAGCGTTAAAACAAACCACTTCTCCGCGCGATATCAAAGTTTTAGCGTTAAAATGGACTAAACACTCGTATATAAATCAACACAAGGTTAAAAATGTTATATGCCTGTGTGAAAAGTGGTTGCGCTGACGTTTCGGGCGTCAGAAGAAAAAGGTGAATCATCAATCGTTGTTTCAATTACAATAAGAGGATGATTTAATTATGAATTTTGTTGGTCATATCCCTTCCCAACCATCGTTCCGAATACGAACCAACACATTTTTCATTTTCAGTTTCTTATTTCTGAAGGTTTTATTAATCGTGATTTTATCACTAGTCTAGGGGATACAGGTAAGTTCATAGTACTGTCAATCAACCGTCACCTGCGGTATAACGAGCACTCGTACACTGGCTCAACCAGCCTACTACCACTCTAGAACAAGTGATCACACACTGGATTTTATTTACACTGCGCCATCTGACCCTATTTCCAAGGTCAACTATAAAATATATATACAAATACATATGGCAGCGAACTGGGGTCGTTGTGAAAGAATAACTACTCTGAGGTTGGGGAAAACCCTTTTGTAAAGAGACAAGTTCCAATATTGTTCACCCAACATAATGTTAAGGTGTCATGTCGTGTACTGGATGCATCTACTCGATACATAATTTTTTTACCTTTTCACACCGTTTTCATATTTTATAACAACTATTAAGAACATATAAAACACCCACTCACAATTTTTAACGCCCCAGCTCGCATAATAGGTATATCTTTTAAGGGTATATAATATGTGAGATTACAATCACAATCTGCACTGGGGAGAAGCTCAGTGAAACATTGTGCTTGCTCTTCCTCAAATTATCAACATATTAAAGTCAGTTGACGAACTGGTGTGACACATGTTTAACTCGTTAAAAGGAGAATCTGTGAATACACATCCAACATAGTACTCTCAGTATGTGTTATATTATGAATATGTCTAATAAAACTACTCTATTTGGATAAAAAAACCCTATCTATTCCACTAAGTATCCTTCTAGTTCCAGGGCCGCACGGTGTGATAGCTGCGTGAGGGCACTGGTTGCCACATCTTCTGCGGATCCCTCGGCCATGCTAATGGCTACAGCGTTAATTCCATTTGCCTCAGACACATGCACTTGGCCTAAATGTGGAAAATTATAGAGTCTACTCAAACTTTTAAAGCTCTAACAATATGAGCCGTCCTTGACACAAATTGTTGCCATCTCCCCTTAGGGCTTTACTCAGGATTTACTTAAAAATCGCCTCCCTCCAACATTTCAGTAATGTTCAGTATTTCTGATTTAATGTGCATCTAGTTCATAGGTCGAGGCCAGGTTGGTGCAGTCTCTCGTTTAAGCTTTCATTAAGGGTCGACTTTAAACTAGTGCTCCCTTATAAGCAAATTATCAAGCGCTACCATCAAATAAGCACTACTCCCTCCCAAAAATCAATAGAAGGATGACCAATTGTAAAACTTTTGGCAATCACATGTTTCTTTTACTCTCTAACAATAAAAGACATGAGCAGGCTCAACTATTTGTACTATTGGTATTTCTGATTCATTGACTATAATTATTATGATGAAAATGATCATGATGACTATTATGATGATGATGATTATAATGATGACAATTATGATGATGACTGCATACAGTACCTTGGTTCATTTGCTTTTGTGCAGCCATCTTCTGCTGTGCAATAGTGACTGGGCAATCTTTGTGAGCCAAGAGCAGGGATTTGAGTTGAGCCACCTCTGTCCTCAGTAAAGAGATCTCGTTCTACAGATAAAAGACATGCAAAGTTACTCACTTTCAAAGAATTTGGTTAACAAAGGTTTACCAGGGGAGCACTGCCAGTTGTCACATTTTTCTTTGGGAGAGGGGGGCACTCATTCTCTTGTTGGGAGACCAGCAGTATTTGATGGAACTGCCAAATAGACCCAAACGGCTAATAATCTTGTTGTCACCCAATTCAAATCATGTGATAATTCCTTTTGGTGATTACAATTGGTCAAAGTATTCACCCAAGCGAATCCTCACATGATTTAAATTGGGTGGCAACAAGCTGTAAACAACACTAGTTGACTGAGACTATTTTTTAAAGAAATCACTGAATCCTTTAGTATACTCCATATTGTTCATTTGCCTTTAGAAAACAAGGGCCTTTTTGCCTGATTGTTAAAGGAAGTATAGTCCCTTATTTAGTTTTATGTATGGAATTCAATATTTCAGTCTGCAAATGCAATAAACAGGGGTTTTACTGTAGTCGTCTTGATGTGTAACCCTGTAGTTACCCGTTACCTGTAGTTGTGTGTTAGTATTAGATAAATCGTCAGCTTTCTTTTCTAGCTGTTGCACCCAAATTTTTCTTTTCTCTCTGCATCTGGTAGCAGCCGCTCTAAGGAAGGAAAATTTGGATTTAAATCTTTATACACTATATATATATATATAAATAATACAAAGATAATAATTAATAACTAACAAATAACAAAAAGAGGCAGGGCTCATCTTCTGTTTAGCTGTAACCTGAGTATCAGGCCCTCCTATGTTTCTATCACACCGGCAAGAAACAAGACAAGGGCCTGATACAAGTACTGTTCAAATCCCATGTTCGGATTCCGGCATGGCTCCTGATTGATAAAAAAACAAACAAAGGCCACTTGAATGGGACATGCTGATTGGTTCAGCTATATATAGTACCCTAACCCGTCAACTGCTCGTTCTCATAGTAATGGCGGACTCCAAAGGTGCTTTTGACCATGCGTTAGCAGAATCAGAGAAATTGTTTTCTATAACATTAAAAAAATATATATTTTCCTCTCCTCATTTTCTTAGGAAAAATTCAACCTGATACTCAGGTTAGATATTAAAAAAATATATATTTTCCTCTCCTCATTTTCTTAGGAAAAATTCAACCTGATACTCAGGTTAGATATTCAAATGCCTTGCCCAGTCCAGTCATTGTGTGTGTTTATTTCTCATTTGTATTGTTTTTCGAAGCGAAGATCTACTAGTTATATCAAAGGCGTTGGATGTCATAGAAGCTGCTTAATACAACGGACATTATTAGTAGTAGCTTTCAAAGTTTTAGATAGACCAGGGTTGTTTGCGCCATGTCCCGCAAGTTGTTGGTTGAGTGAGCTTATCAAAGAATGGCATTTGTGTTCAAGAAGCGGTTTGTCTATTTAGAGGAAAAAACCTGTAGTAAATTGGCGATGCGAATATTCTGTAGTAATGTGTGGATCTGCAGTAATATACTTAAATCGTAAATCTCCTGAGCCGGACTTTCGAATCATTTAGCATAAAGTTACCCTCACCGCGGTTTGTTGTTACTAAAATTTTACCCTTGCATATAACACCAATGTATTTTTACATAAAATGCTGTTTATAATTTGATTTGGGCATTTAATTGTGCCACCACGGGAGTCATGGAAATTTGACAGCCAACGTATTTTGACAGTGGTGTACTTTTATTTTTCCTCTCCAACTTTTGAAAAATAAAATCGCCTGATACTCAGGCTAGTTTAGCTGAGTTATTCTGTGCGTAATTTTAAGCTGTAGCCTGTCAGCTCTCCCACATTAGAAACAAGCTTGCGTTATTCTTAAGATTTGTAATCAAAACTACCACATTTACAAAAACAAGTTCAAGGGCCAAAAATCTCCACATTTCGTTGAAGTCTCCAGGGAGATTCTGTGGGTTCTGTTAAAAAAATCTCCAGGTTTTGGGCAAAAAATCACAGATTTTCAGTATACAGTAATACTTACCTATTTCTTTCAAGGAACTTTCTTCGTCTTTCATCTGGATCTAACTCCTCTTGCGACCTACGTGGCCGTTTTCTATGGAAGAAGAAATTCATGAACTTCTAGCACAAAACTATAATTTGTTCAAATCTTGAAAAACCAAACACCACACATAACAATAAGTATAAGCTATAAATTGAGTATAATCTATACAATGAGTGTAAAGTTGAAATAGAAAACAAGCTAAAAAATAAAGAAAAAATAGAAAACCAGCTAAAAAAATAAGAGCAGAGGGTTCTTTAGCACTCCTGCTTCTGTCTTTCTTACAAATACCTCAAGGCCTAGCTACTCACATTCCTCTGCGGGAGTCGTTTTGCTGATTATTATGACTAATCATTGTGGGGCTGGTGGTGAGGCCATTGTGTTCAGAAGTCACCATCTCCACTGCTTCTGTCATAGCCTGGCTGACGATATTCATGCCATTAGAGTTGTTATTTTGTTGCTGCCGCAATGTCTCCTTTAACCGCTGAAAAAAACAGAGTTGAAAGTGGTGAGTTTTTGTAGCAATAGTGTAAACAGAAAGCCTTGGGACATATTTTTGGCATATAAAGTAATGTATACTTAGGGTCCGCAGACAGGGAGGGGCAGAGGGACCATTCGGCCACCACTGGTACTATGTGAACCATGATAATATCAATAAGGTCTCTCTCAAACTAGAACTTCATAATTCTCCATTCACCACCACTCACTCATTGGTTTTCTTTTAAAACAAACAATAACACTTTGATATAAGATCTCACCTCTTTAGCACTGAGATGGAAAGATTTTCCGTTACTAGAAACTGGACTGCTGACAATAGCCGGCGTCGGAATAGAAATAGGCATTGTATTCTGAGCAGTTGTTCTGGTTAGGGCTCTAGGCACAGGTAGAGCTGATGGAACTGGTATGTTGGGGTTTGC
Source organism: Nematostella vectensis (assembly GCF_932526225.1). NCBI lineage: Eukaryota > Metazoa > Cnidaria > Anthozoa > Actiniaria > Edwardsiidae > Nematostella > Nematostella vectensis. The sequence goes on along the minus strand of NC_064035.1, from coordinate 8,331,494 downwards.
AATGGCAGCTGGAATGATTGCCGGCATGTAAGGAGGCACACGTACAAGAACTGAGACAGCTGATGCCCTAGGAGCCTCAGTAACAGACTCTGTGACAACTTTAGCAGTTTCTGAATTTACAACAGAGGGTATAGATGATGTTGCTATTGTTTGTAATACTGTTGGGGCAATCGCTTGTTGACTTGAATGCTGGATAACTACCACTTTCTTGTTACCACCATTTGACAATGATGCTTGACAGACAAATGCTGATGTGGCACGCACAGTTTCTTCTTGCTAAGATGTCAAAATATAAGTTGAGTTCTAATTTAAATTTCTTATTAATTCCTTATAAAATATTTAATAGATATAACCAACATAAAAGACCAATAGGACTTTCACATCAGACAACCAGTTCCAGTTGGGAAAATGGACACATTCAGCTTGTTTTCCTTACTTACCTCTGTCTTTGGCAATACAGCTACATCCTTTTTACTATCATGAGAGTCAGAAGGTGCCGCTGCTTTCTTGAACTCCTGCACAACAAAGTGATGGTGTTAGCTTTCTTTCTCTCCAATACAACATCTCAACTCAATGTTCATGGAGCAATTGCCAGTGTTGTGGTACCAACCTGGTCGAAGGGATTCTCCAAATCCTCAAAAAGCCCTTCTTCTTCGAGGTTTTTCAAAAAGCGAGTTGGGGTTGGTGTTTGATCTAGAATAAGAACAAAACAGATAGATGTCAGTTTGGCAATGTAACTAAACTTATTTACTATTGCACCTTTCAATGTCAAGCAAGCTTAGGACGCAGCCATAATGTTGAGGTTATATCATGTCTTTGATAATAAATTGTTGTACTGATATTATAAACTATTTGCATTGCAAATTGAGTAAACGTTTGTAGAACTTTGCGCAGACTGAATACGACATTATTAATACAGTTTACTTTCTAATACAAAAACTGAGTATTTGAAAAACAACTATAATCTTTCCTCATATAAATCAACTTGGAGTTTAACCATAACCTCCATTTTTACTATATGTTTTTTAAATAAAAATGCTAAATGAAATCAAACCTTTTTTTACTGGTCATAGTTAGGTGAAATAAAAACCATAACAAAGACCAGTTGTGGAGCTGTGCATTCCATAAAACAGCTGATCTGATAAAACAAGGTCTTTAATACTATAGTTACATACCAGCCAAATGAGCAAGGTCTGCCGGCTTTAGGTTTCCAAGCTTCAGGGAAAGTTGGTGTTTCTGTTTATGGCTCTCGAGATGGTCGTTGTTGGCAAATCGCTGAGGATCGAAAAAAGTGGGAAGTTTTGAAGCTCGGTCAAAAGTAATTACGTCAGGGAATCGGCGGCTAGAGGTGACGACATCCTTATGAAATCACAACCAGTAAAAAGTGTATTCATCCAGGGAGCAAACCATTCGATCGAAGCCGCGGTGGAACTCACCTGGCCACATCCCGGAGTAGTGCATTCGAACGGTTTGTCGTCCGTCATCTCAGAAGAATCCACCAAAGCTACTGTTACCGCTGCCATAAACAAGCCCAAAATACCTCTTCCTTTTAAATTTGATTTTTGAGGATTCTTTTTAAATAACAAAAATCAACTCAAGAATCTTTAATGATAGTTTGATTTCCAAAACAGTTCGAATTTTACCTCCAAAAGTACTAAAATAGAACCATTACACATCGCAAATTTTCAAAGCAGCGTCCCCTTACGCTTGCATATTTTTGTCACATGACGTAATGGCGAAGCCCCCTGTGCTACGTCACAGCCTCGCATTGAGGAAGAAAGAAGGCACTATCTAACGATGTATTTGATTGGATCGTAAACAGCTCATTAGCAAGTATGAGGTGTTGTTCAGCGATTGGTTAAAAACGCACAGGCAGCCCAACGACAACAAAAACTCTATGCGATTATACATTTTGTAGCCACTGCCTTTTTCTATCGCTTTTTTTAAAATCCTGTCTAAATTTAATGGTCTAACAAGTATCAATATTGGTAAATCTAATTCTGCCAAAATCTTATGCTCTAAAAAGTATCAATTATTGGTAAAAAAACATAGATATATGTTGTGGTTGGAAATTCATTTTGGTTGGAATTTTTACCAACCAGTTGGAAATATGACGCTTGCGATGTGCTTTCACGCCATCTCTTCAGTTCTTTGTGGGCCTCACTTTGAAGAATTGCTCTTAGATCTTCTTTAAAGGTTCGGTTACTTCTCTCGACAAGACCTTGAGTTGTAGGCGTACGAGGTGAGCCATGACTGATTTGAATTCCGTTTTTCTCTGCAAATGCTTCAACAAGCCGATTCTTGAACTCTAGCCCGTTGTCCGTGATCAATTTCTTGGGATAGCCGTAGGGTGCAAAAAGTGGATAGCACGCTAAGAACTTCTTCACCAGTCTTCGAGTAGATAGGCTGCATGTAACAAAACTTTGTGTGGTGGTCAATTATATTTGCTACCCATTTATGAACTTTTGAGCATGAACAGGGGCAATTGCGAAAATCCATCAAGTCCATTTCAACGAGGTTTAAAAACCTTTCAGACTGGAGGGGCTGCTTCACTTCTTTTACGCGGTCTGTAATGGGCTTCTGCTCTGCGTGAGTCCGACACATTTGCATGTAGCAGTTTACTATTGCTTTTCACCCATTTCCACGTCTTTTCTCTTCCTCGATGTGCTATCCTGGTATGAGCCAAAGTCAATGCGTCATAGATGTTGGCCTTGCAAGCAACCTCCTTCCCTTCACTTGACCATACCTTCCCGTTGGCATAGGACCATTTCTTCCGTTTTATAGGATTTTTTTGTCGGCAGACGACAGAACTATTGGATCATCACTAATGCGCTCTTTTTTTTTTGCTTTAAAAATTGTTTTGCTTTTTCATACAAACCATCTTCAATGTAAAATTGATTTCTGATTTTTTACTTTTGGTTTGGAGCTTCAATTCCGTAATCTTGTCTAGGAATAAAGCGCGGTCAACACACGGCACAACTTCCTCCGCCATGATGATGTTTCGTTCAATGACAAACTCACTGTTTTTACACCTTTTCTTTGTCAAAAATCCCATTATTTCTGAACATGAACATGAGATTGAATGCCGGCATTCTTTATTCGTACAATACGCAATGGCTTTTAGTACAATGTAACTTTCCTCGTTATAGTAATGACTTTTAGAACAATCGACATGGAGAACTAATTACTATCATATTGGTTTTCCTTGGTGTTACGGGGAGCTTTGTTTTTGGTGCCCAAGGCCTTTATACTCCATTTCTTTGGTCTTTGTTTTTGGCTTTTGTTCCATTGTGTTTTTGGTGCTGGTACTCCGTAACACCAAGAAACTACCATATTTTCCGAGTAATGACCTTTAGCGCAATCGAAATGTCTAACTAATTAAAAACATTTTCTATAGGTTCTTCTTCCAGCGGTACATTTCCAGTCTCGTACCCAGACGCCGCGCGATGCATGACGGTCAATTCAGGAAATATCTTGCAAGTTTTTCAAATATCTTGCAAGCAGCGTTTTTATGACCGTTTTTTTTTTACTTATTTTGCTCACAAGTCCAAGGGCCTACTTACACACACTCGTTGTAAACCATTTAGTTTTATTTTCGGTGGTTTCCTGTTCAATTAGACGATATTTTCGTTTCGTAAAACCCAAGACGGCGGACGACACTGGTGAGCTCGATACATCATTTCATGAAATGAATTTGGATGGTCTGAGTGTTCTGGCACTCATTTGAACTCATACTGCTCTGGTTGGATTGTATTTATCACAAATATACACTTTCAGATATATAATTCGAGCACATACTGTCTTTATGTCCCCTTAGAAGAAGCTCAATAGCGAGGGAGTCACTATTCGCACATGACCTTACACCGAATTCCAAACTCCAGGAAAGTATTTAGGCTATTTCTGCAGTTGTCATGTGCACATGGAATTTTACAGGCAAGAAATGCAGTATGGATAGGTCCTTCTTCGTCTGTGAAAATTCGTAACATTTTTGCTCGCAGATTTCGTCCGCCATCTTGGATCTGTAATCTGCCAGTCGTTATTTTTTTCCCGTCCTCGCTTCAGGATTCCTGTGGATGTCCACGCAACAGCAGATAACGACTGGGTCTGGTACATTTCGAAAACATCGGCTTCTTTAGAAGAGAAAATGTTACACAAAATCGAGTAATTACGATGCCACGAAGAGGACAAAAAATAATTATCCAAGAGAAATAAAAGAACACTATTATTGCTCTAATCATTGTGCAGTCTTACATGTCAGTCTTTCAATACCCGCTTTCGCACCTATCTTGAGTTACGTTCGACAAAAGTGCGTACCATTTTGAGAATCGCTAGACAGAGCAAAAGTCAGTTGGTGACAATATTGTTTCCATCTTGAATATTCAAAACTCACATCATTTTAAAAAAAAATATAACTTGTACTGTATTGTTTGATATAAATATATTTTAGTTGTTTTCATTGCAGGATAGATTGCATTTTACTTAAATAAATATCCCAATTTGCAAAAAGTTTTAATAGCTTAGGCCTAGCCCCGGGGGGTTCTCCGAAATCAAACAGACGGGGATCATTGTCAGGTTTTTTTTACACAACCCTAAAAGATACTAAAGTGGGTGTGGTCTGGTTTTATTATAACCCTAAAAGATGACAAAGAGGGTGTGATTAGGTATGAATTTACCCCCTAAAAGATACCTCAAACAAACATAAATAATTAGTGATCTAAAAACACTGATTGGGACTTTTTAACAACCTTTCGTGAGCTACAAGTTAGATTAGCGATGGCTATAATAGCACCCTAAAAGATACCAAGTTAAAAAAAATCTGGGCATTCTCATTTTCACCCCTATAGGATACCCAAGGCTCAAATTTACATCCTAAAAGATACAAAGATGATCCATGTCCAATGGATATAGGGACTAACCCCCCCCCCCCCCCCCCTAGGGGCCTTGTTCATATGCTACATGCAAATCAATGACTAGGTCGATTGCTTCATCTTCATTTGCATGCATATACATTAGGAATGGCATATGGAAAGAAAAGCGCATTAACTAGGCCTTAGGAAACCAAATGTAAAGCAAGTCAGACCAACAGGCAAGTCCTTACTTCTGTTAGACAGAGCTGATACAGGCCTAGCCCACTTGGGTTTTACCAAAACTTTGTGACACAACTTGGGCACAATACACAGGTTCATACCACAGAGTAGCCTGTCTGTAGGCATTTGGGTTTAATTTTGGCAAGAAAACCTGGATTTTGTTATTTGTTTGCCATTTTGGAATTTTTTTTTTTCTTCAACTACCCTATGTCCCACTCCTGCGTGTCAAAATTGTGGCCAAGGTAATAAACTCCAGGTTTTCTCGCTGAATAAATATCTCCAATGCCTATACAGGGACTGCGGAGCATACTTTCAAGTGTAAGATATACTCAGATTAAAGTTCATGTCTTAAATTAGTCCTCTTTTTGGACAACACACTCCTCTAAGATTGATAATATGGCTCCTCTAGTTCCAGCATTAGCTGCTATCATATGTCTTTGGAAGTTTAAATCCAACCATTCTTGCAACTTCTTCAACAGGTCGTTCTCCTTTACCTTTGTAGACTTCATGCAGTTCCTATGATAAAAAAATAATAATTCATTTTGACAGAATTCTTCTAAGAAATGAACATTGGAAATGAAATTTGCCAATTTTAGTTTGACTCTATATAGGTGACACAAATGCACCATCTAATATTAGAAAGAAATGTTCAGTTCAGTAGTCATTATTGTGCCCAAGAGCGCATTATGGGACAGAGATCAGAAAGACTGCATAGGATACTACGCCAAAACCAGATAACGATACAATGCTGAATATTATGTTAGGGATTCCTGTGCTGTAAGTACCTTTTTCACACGTTCATTTTTGAGCAAGCACAAGTAATAACTGGCATCTCTTTGATATGTCTTCACCGTCTCCTCGTCAGCATTCCTTGTCTTACGATATTCATCCAACAAAAACTTGTAGCCAAAGACTTCTCTTACGGGCCCCTTTAAATGACAAATAAATAGCATCAATGTCGGCCAGGGGATAGGGTAAACAATTCCACAAATGCTCTATAAACGCACGATCCTTGAGCAGAGAACTAAGCGCTAGGTATTTCTGAGAGGTAAAGATAGTTTGGGCCTACCGTAGTAGGAGATGCAAGTCTTAATTCTCGTAGAATGTTTCGTAAAGTTCGCAGAGAGCTCGCCGTCATTTTTCTTCTTAGAGAATCCGCTTACAATTTCGGCATAGCGTAGGCTCAGCCATAACATTTCACAACAGAATCTGAAATTACCTTATCGACTTTCATTACTTATCTTCTGTATTCAGCTTTGCTTTTTATTTTTTTATTTTTATATGTAGAAAAGAATCTTTCAATTATTATTTTTTAGCGCCATCGAACGCATCATTTTATGGGTTCCCTGTGGCGCAGATATACTTTACTCGATTTGCTTGAAATAATATGATGAATGTCATGTGAACAAGAGTTATACTTTTTTGTGTCATTTTTCTTTAAATTAGAAGTAAAAATAACTTTTTAGTAAAGAAAATATCCATCGTATCTGAAGAGCATACGGTCAGCGGAGCTACGCACAAGCGCCATCCAAGATGGCGGATGGGATGATAGATGATTGTCGCTTACTGCTTTCTCGATTTGAAAGCCACAGCACCGTGCGGTTTGAAATATTTTCTCAAATATGGAAAGAGATGAACTTCTCGTTTATTCACTGGTAAGGCTTTAGTGTTGCATTTGCGGCCTATTTATATTTTTTTGAGAATTGATTAATATAAGTACTTAAGTACGAAACAGAGGTGAGAGAAAAGACGACCCGATTGTCAAAAGTGTATTAAGGCTTGGAATATACTAACTCAAGCTAAAAGCAGTTGAAATTTGGAGAGTTGCCTTAAACTATTTTAACCCTGCCTTAACTGCACCACTTTTGGTAATGTTTTCTTTTGATTGATGGCGTTATCATGTGATCAGACACATGACATTTGCCAATCATTTTATTTTTTGAATTCTCCTGCAGTAGATATGCAGTGAATTGGTGACATTTACACAGTGTAATGCAAAAAGTTAAATTCTATGCTAGCGCAAACGACCCAGGCATTAATATAGTGTACAAATTTTTTAGGAGACTCCTTACAGTATTCACTAAATCCTAGAGCTCTTCCTTGTCTCTTAAATGCTTATCGGTTCTCCTTTTTGTTAGCAGAAAAAGTTTTTACAGTTTTTTGGAACTCATTTTTGTTTCTCACTTTTTTATTTTTGTCTAAGAAAACTCCATTCAAAGGAGATCTTTGATTAATTTGTTCAATGTGAAGTGTCTTAGTTGTTTAAGATATCGACAGAACAGTAGATATTTTAAATGAACACAAAAAAACCCTAGAATTAACTTACAATCTTGGTGTTTACAGTGGTCGCAAGGATTTCAATGGAAGAATTCAGGTGGGTCTCTTATCAGTTGTCAATCTTCTTGTTTTGTTTTGGTTGGACTTGGCAGGCATGATAACATGTTGACTAAAGCAAAACACCGAATGGAATTAGAACAGACTTGTCAGATTAACTATTCAATAGGATATGGTAATCAAGCATGACACAAGAAACAGAGGAACAGGTAATGCAGCGAGTTGGTGCATCAGGATGTATGGGGTGTGAGGTGCTTATAACATAGCTGATAAAAGCACTGTACTCCCCCTGTTGTGTCCGCCTTACCACATTGCCATAAAAGCCTTAAAAATAGAAAATAAAAGAATTGAGGTTTCTGATTTTCTGTTTGAAGAAATCTGTAGTCAACCATTTGTTAAATCTATGGTAGTCTACAATGGACATTTCAATCTTATTTATTTATAGATTTTCCTGCATATTCACTGTAGGTAACAATTTCTCTTTCAGATTGTTGATTATCTCTACCGTGTAGTCAGCTCGTATCTTTCCTCATCCTGCACATTTCAATATCGCGTTGGTGCACTCTACTGCCTCTATGCCATCTATCACACTCAGTTGTGCAAGCCCAAGATTAAGGTATTTGTTATTGTAGGCTTATCCCAGATAGTGTATTTTTTATGCGCTATATCCAAGTCATCTTATGGGATCATGGGTGGCCCAGTGTGTTAGTTCGTCAGCGTATGGGGCCTCTCACCTCTGCTGAAACTGGTTTGATTCCCCGTCGAGACATGGATAGCATCTTTCTGTTTCTTGGCCCTGAATTTGACTTTTTGAACGTATGTAAGCTTACTAGAAGCTTGTGTTCCTCAATTCTCGCGGAATTGTTGTTCTTAATACATAGTAGGATTTTAAATGTGAAGTGCTTAGAACATGGTTTGTATAAGAGCTATATAATTTTTTTCATCTTTATTTGCAATGAATATTGCAAATAGAAAATGACACAGTACTTTAGCCTTTTAGAATTTTATTACCATTATTTGAATCATTTTACATGACTTTATTAGCAGTGTGGTTTTTGTTTATTGTGGCATTCCTGTTTACAGAAATACTTATATACAGTATTTTATTTATTATCCTTTTTTTGTATTTGACAGATACGGATGACTTTACCCATGTGGAAGGATTTGAATGACCTCCATGAACAATTCAGGATTGACAAAGTAAGGTTTTATTCTATTTCTTCTACAACTGTGAAGTGTTTTGATTGCTGCCTTTGTTTTGTAGCATTATGATGCTGATTTCATCCTGAGGTCACTAAAAAATGACAGAGCATTTATTTTCTGTGCTATGCCAACACAGGTACATTAAGGGTTACTGATTTAAAGATCTTATTAATATTTAACAGCAATACACACTGAAAATATGGCAGTTGTGCCTGCTTGTTTGAGCAGTGCATGCTATTGTTATTTACACCTGGTGCTTGTGAGCTGTCCTAAGTTGTAACTGTACCTCAAATTATGTTTTATATTTAGAAGTTTGATACCAATATGTTATGTGATTTTTAATCATCATAGCTTGCTTATGGTTCAAGAGAAGCCATCACTTGCCAAGAGAGAGAACGGGCTTGTGCTGTTTCTGTAGAGGCAAACAGCTGTGTAGAACTAGCATATGGTGCAGTGGAGGTACTGTGTGATTTGCCAAGGTGGTAGGGTGGGGTACAGGCATAGATTTTATAGGAAAAAACTTTGCGATCTTTTATAGGAAAAAAATGGTGATTGAATAAGGGGGGAGGGGGGGGAGTTGTCAGGATCTTAAAACATATTTAGACACTATCCTGTCTAGTTTCCCTTGGGTGTTACCCAGATAATTGTGTCACTGAATTGTGTTCATGCTCTTGTTTGTTTTCTGTGGTTACAATGCTGGCCCAAAGTTGCATAGATACTACTTTCATTTTCTGGCCAGGTTTAAATATGTATGGCAATAACGTCTTTTTTCACAGAAACTGCTAGAAGTGCATTCTCGGTATCAAAAACTGAAGAAACGAGCTACACAAGGAAGTGATGTTGTAAATCCAAACACAGTTGCCATGATATCTGATAAATTTCCATCAGAGCTTGCAAGGTAGGAAAGTTAACCCTGATGTGCAAAGGTTGACATGTGAAAGAATCAAACACCACATTGATGGGAAAACGTGCATCACTCGGGGATGTCATGAAAAGTTTTGATTGATGTCAACCATCTGGCCCTAAACAAATTTCTTGTGGTTTTTAAAGCTAATATCATGTTATTTCTAGTGTTACATTACAGTACATGTAATTGGTGACATGATAAGATTGACCAAAAAATTAATGCTTGTAATGCCTTTTTTGGTCTTATAGGGATATTTTTAAATTTGAAGACTGGAAGCAAAAAAGATGTCATCAGGTAGATAAAGAAAACTACCTTAGCGCTGGTTTATGCAAAATATTTTTTTTGGTCTGGACACTAAAATCTGGGGAAATGTGCCTTAAATCCTAAAGGATGGGGGTGACAGCAAGCATGTGTGAATTTTTTTAATAGTTGAACTGTAATTTTGTCCGTTTAGGGCTGGCCATGGTAAGTGAGGATGAAAAAATTTGATTTGTATATTGTGTAAATTTGGAAGAGGTAACATTAAGTTAATACAAGGACGGTAGGAAAAGGATTGTTAGGCTAACTTTTGATAATAAATCACGATTTGGCTGTCATGTCGGCTAGTGGGTCGGGGACATCTCACGCCTCAGGGTAGTTGCTCGGATTACGCAAAGTAACTTGAACAGGTTTTTTAATCAAACACAGAAAGTGCCTAACAAATACTCTTCCTATCGCCCTGCAGTCAGTGGAATAATTTTGTGTTGGCCTTGGACCTGGTTAAGCTCCTCGGTCTTAGATTATATGGTATTGGAAAAAGTATTTTTCTTTTACAGCTTTTCAAATGAATCAATTTGACTTTTTCAGCATGTGTTGCACCAGCCGTCTAGTTCTTTACTTATGATGCCTGAAGACAATGTTGATTCTGACATTGCTGCAGCCTCAGCAGTTAAAGATGAAACCATGCAAGAAGAAACTGAGGTACACAATCTGTCTTACATAGCCCTGAGATATCAAACGACTTAGCTGACAGGACGCACTAAGCCACAGCACTATAGTCCTAGGATCATAATGAATTGGTCTATATAGTCCTAGGATATCTCAACTAAGATGAAATCATAATGAATTGGTCTATATAGCCCTAGGACATATAAGCTGACATAATGATCAATTGGTGTCAACAGGAAGAAAGCAGAGCTTCAATACGGAAAACATTAAAACAAAAATCTTTCAGTCAAGTTAATAAGGTCAGTATGCAGAGTCATAGAAAGGAAAGCCCCCCCCTCCCCTCCCTTATATTAAAAATATGGAAATGACCAGGAGGGTCATGGCCGTGCCCTGAATGCTTTCTAAAAAGGGACGACGACGATGATGGCCAGGATAACGCGATCGAAAAGATGTTTTCGCGCGTGGCGTCCTTTTCCTCAACTGACCGTGAAACTTATAGTTTTCACGTCGTGGTTTTATGGAAAACGGCTGAAATGTATCAGACAGAATGCATTTCCACGTGCTTCTATTTAATTCTGAATCAAATTCCCTTGTTTTCTGCGTCGTCGTCCACGTTGCCATTTAAGGTTAAGGTCCTTAATGTTTCTTCATCTTCCCTCAAATATTTCGAGGAGTGCTACAGCTCCGGAAGTTCATTTATCAAAAAAGGCAACTTCCACAATCTATGTTTCCCAAAATTGACTTTTCTGCTGCATTTCAGGTTTCAAAGAGCATGCGGCATCTGCAGCCCAAGGCATCCGATGATCCAGGACAGAAATTTAAACGGAAGAGATAGTATGACAAATTTAGAGGGTTAAACTTATGTTGTAATTAGCTCAAAGGAGGAGGCAAAGATATACAATAAAAATAAGTATTTATTTCTGTTTATTCATCGCTTGTGTATAATATATGACCTAGATTTAAAAATTGAAAGAAGCTAAACTAGCACCGTGGTCCGGGGTGCTTACTCTACGTTATACTTGCTCCAAGTCGCCTCTGTCAGGGGTATGGATTTTGATTTGATTCGTTTACTGTTTGAAAAGTTAGCAATAAATGAGCGCTAAATCGGTATAAACGTTATAAAAACACATGATATTCTTCCTTTTGTAGTCACATTAGAGTTATTTCCTTGTGTATTACATAGAAAATTGCAATCGTCTAACCTAGGAACCAGACAAGATACTCTACTAGACTTTAGTCTAGAATCCAAAAAAATAACAAAAAAATGGACGTATTTATGATGGCTTCCCATAGAAAGTAGCTGATTTTACTCGGTAAATGAGGTATTTTTACCATTATAGCATTTTTTATGAATTACCCCCCCTGACCCCGATTAGGAACTGACTAGTAACTGAGGAATTAGGAACCAGGATCACCACGGTGTCTAACTCTATGTGAATGGTCCTCAGACAACACTGCAGTTGCTTTATTTATTGGGACTAATGTCTGCAACTTGTACTTTAACTCCACTCTTTAACTCACGTGGAGTCCCATGTTTCTAGTGTTGTAACAAGGACACTTGGGTTCTTTCGCCCCCATTGCCCGCATTTGGGGCCTGTACAGGCCCCTGAATGATCCCCGGCACGCAAAAGACCAACTATGTGGTTTTTTTGGGGGCATTTGCGGGCCAGGCCGTAAGATGCTTTTCTATATTGCTTTTGTAAGATCTCACATCGGCTATGCGAGCGAGGGTTGGGCTCCGCAATATTGGAGACTTGAGGATACCACAAGATACAAGAAGCTAACAATGTAGCTTGATCACACACTGTGAGCTTGGGGTACCTGTGGAAGACCTCAGCTGTCCTCGCAAGGCATCATGGTAGTTTTACAAGATGGCGGACGAGGGGATAGCAGACGGCAATGTTTTTGATGATCTTTCCTGCTTTGTATGGGGATCAGATTTGAACGAAGATAATTTCAAAAGATGGTCTCAAGGTAGACTGTATAGATATAATGCAATCGCTTCCTTTACAACGTGCCCTTTTCCAAAATGATGGGCTTTTTTTTTCGGTGAACTTTCGGATCTTACTAACTATAAGAAACAGTACCTGTAAAATAGTTTAAGACGAAGCATGGGTTGATAAAACCCAATAATAACTTTTTTCGACCTTGTCTCGGTGGGCTAACATCTCCTTCCTTCCCGGTTCCGCTGTCCTTAATTTGTAATATTTTTTTTGACGGATTTTTTGCCTTTTCTTTGTGTGTTTCAGGGTTTGTGTTTAGCCAGGATGAACCAAGTGCCCTTGTTCAACTTGAAGGAGGTCCCTGCGCCGTTATAGCTTCAGTGCAAGTAATAGTTCCTACTGCAAGTTTTTATATACATAATTTAGATTATCATCACAAGCACAAAATTCAGGGATCACAAGTCTATTTTTTAGAATGTTCATACATCCTCTGTATTCAGCCAGGTATGCAGTGGTTTCGCTAGAAACCCGCCTCGCTAGAAGATGTTTCGCTTGAAGCCTTGGTTTGATATACTTTCATGAGGAATTTAACTCAGGGTTAAAATTCACCTCATTTGCTCTATGCTGTGTTAATAGGGAAAACACAAAATATAAAAACATGGTATTAAATCTTCGAGCAAACCCACCAAGGTTTCGAGCCAAACAACTTCTCCTAGGAGTGAACTGGCTTTTGAGTGAACTAGATTTCTAGCGAAACCACCACAATTCTTCACCTGCATTGGCTCTCTTGTTTTTTTTGTATTTTTTTTTACATGACTGTATTTACTGTATTTCACCTGATTTTGCAAGATTTCTGTCCAAGTTGGGTTGACAGCTATGTATGTTATTGGTATTCCCAGAGTGTCTACTTGAACCAATTTAACTAAAATAGAAGGTTTAATTGAGTTCAATCTGGATAATGTTCTCCGGTTTGAGTTCATCTTGCTTAATCTCTGGTTTTATTTCAATTGATTTCAATCTGACTTAGTCTCTGGTTTGAGTTCAAAGTTTAAACTCCATAGGTATGCTGATTGGTATTGGGACCCTTGAAATTAATTTATTCCGAAGCTGGCAAATTCCTGAAACAATTGTACTATAACTACTATACATTTTCAACAGGCTCATCTTATCAAGAACGTGTTATTTTGTGATGGGATTTCTAAACATGAATCAAGTGGCTGGAGGCAAATAACAGGTTGGTAAGATTTGTCTATAAAACATACTTATTCAAACATTTCTTATACTGTACGTTGTAGTAAGTGCTAACACACTAATTCAAACATAATGTTATACTGTATGTTGTAGCAATTGCTAACTCCATTTGAGCATTTCACCTATAGTCTTTTCCAGCCAATATATTTAAAATACAGGAATAGGTTACAATCTTAGCAGTTCCAATTTCAAGTTAATGAAAAATCAGGCACGTCCCCAGGGGGGTGCGCAACGCCCACAATGGCCAAAAGTCCACTTTTGGATCGCAAAAGACGTGCTATTCGTAGACAAAACTATGGAGCATAAGCAAAGTAGATAAAAAGGCATTCTAGATAACTTTGGTATGTCATTAATTTTTGTATCCAAATCCAATAATTAAAGTCCTTGGAGATACTGCAAAGGCATAAAAAATCCCTTTTTGTTCTTTCGGGGGTGGCCAGATTTTTATCATAACACTCCTATCCTCCCCCGGAAAAGTTATGTCCACTTTATTTTTGGATTTGGCACCCCCAAAGAATATTCCTTGGTATGGGCCTAAAAATTGTGATAATTTTTTTGCTTAAAAACATTGGCTTTGACAGTTGGGGTGCATTTTAAATGTCAACAAAAACTTTCTGTTTCTGCACCACCATTAGCCACCTCCTCTGAAGGTTTGACAGCTCTACCCAGATGGAAATATATTATTTTTGTTTTGTTAGTGGGCATCAACCAAACCGCCTCAAAACTCACAATAACCTGCTCCTAAAATATTTTTTTAGAAGGCTGTACTTGAATGCACTTTTTTAAAGCACAAAAATGTACTAAAAGTGTCTCATCATAATCATTATCCTATGGCCATTATCCTATGGCCTTGGCCGAGATGTCTGCCATGGCAGATGACAGGTCCTGCTGCGGGACCCCCATGTCCCTTAATATAGTTGCAGGGAAGGTTAGCTTGCGAGACCTGACATATCGACAGCTGGGGTTCCACAGCATAAGAAGGGAGCCTCTATAAAAAGTGTCTGTGTAATATATTAATCCTTTGTGTTTTAGCTGAGCAAGCAACAGACCTGTTAGCCCGAACTCTATGTCAGATGTTGCAAATGGTAAAAGCAGATGATAACATAGCCCTAGTATTAATGAAAGACCACCCACCTTGTCTGTCGGGACAAGAAAGCCAGGAAAAATCACAAAAGATGCCTGATTCTACAGGTGAGCCCTAATATAATTGGATAATATATTTTACATTTTAAGAACAGCCCTAAGGACATAGAAAAAGGGCCATTTGTTATCCAAGTGCTCCAGATCTGCTGTAGAAAAAGAAAATTAAAAAAATATATATATTTTTTTCATTTCAGAGTTTTCAAACTATCACAAAACTATATGTCAACAAAGTTTACGAAACCTAACAAGTAAAGATTTACATTCGTCATTAAGGTATGTCATGTTATTCCTACTCATTTGGCAAAATTATCCACAAAGTCAAAGCCTGAATATATCTAACTGTATGAATAACCTGTTTCATAAAATTTGATCTGCTTTTTATGCTGAATCAATGCTATTCGGTTATAATGGCAACCAAATCGTTAGGTGAATGTACACTAGGCAAAGAAACCAAGGCGTTTAGGTAACTGTCCGCTAAGCACAGGTCCTAAGTTGTTAGGCAACCAGTTGCCCTGTCTTATTATAATTTATATGCAGCTCTTCATAGTTCAGTGGGTGACACATACATGTTTGTTTTCCAGATCAATCAAGTGCAGAAATATAGAAGAAACCAGAAGTCTAATAACCAGAAATACTAATATATTTGAAAGTCACTTTGGAGTCTTATTGTTTCTCTATTCCATTATTTTAACCAGAGTAAGTGAATTATTGCAACTTAATGCAAAGTACATATAGGCACTTTATTTTAACCAGGGCTCATAGTTTCTAATTAAGTATTGTTTGTTTTTTCATAGGGTATAGACACAATAAAACAGGAAATGGAGGATTCAAATGAGCCTTTGGTTGATCCAGATTTTGGGCATGGAAGGTAAGTTAATGACACATCCTCCACATATGATTACTTTTACCCTATGTGAGGCTCTTCACATTTTAGCCAAGGTAGATTGTTCACACACCTACTACATGTCACTACGTTAAGTCAATTGAAAATATTGTTTTTGTTTTTTTTTCAGTCAGACACTGATCAATCTTCTTATCACTGGGTATGGCGTGTCTCACATCTGGGACCATAGTAAAAATATTGCCAGCTTGGGTAAGTGTTATACAGCATATGTCACATCTGGGACCAAAATGAAATGTTGGTAGCTTGGGTAAGTGTTACACATGTGTGGCATGATTCACATTTGAGAACATGGTAAAAATGATGCAGGCTTCGGTTGATGAGCTTGTTTATATAACCTCTTAACCCTCCTAATATAATTTTCTTGTGCCTTTTAGAGCTACGAGGTATTCCAAAACAGTGCAATATTGGATTTCTTACTTTATTAGAAGCACATAGGTATTGTGAGGTATGCTTCAGAAGAATAATCCATTCATTATCCCCTGGATGTCCAAAATCCTGTGCTTTGTCTATGGATTGCCTTATACTCGTATTCCACACCTTGAATGCTAACCTTCTTGACAATCATTGATAATCAGTTTTAACCATGATAGGTGTGTTTCAGAGCAGAGCAAAAGTATGACATGACACTAGACATGGACTAGGATGAAATATTCTCCCCCACCCTTAATTGATTCATTGACTGCATGACACTCATCCATTTCAACTTCAAAACTTCAATTCATTATTGCAACTGTTTTCTAGGTTGGAAGCTTCCTGAAAGGACCAGAGTACCCCATATGGCTACTTGGGAGTGAAACACACCTATCAGTACTGTTCTCAACAGTAGGTATAGTATAGCCCCAGAGAAGGGAGGGGTAGAGTAGGTAGTACAAGACTTCTTGTCCCAGGGAGGGGTACAGTAGGTAGTACAAGACTTCTTGTCCCAGGGAGGGGAGGGGTACAGTAGGTAGTACAAGACTGCTATTCCCAGGGAGGGGATTGGTACAGTAGGGAGTACAAGACTGCTAGTCCCAGGGGGGTGATGGGTACAGTAGGTATTACAAAGACTGCTATTCCCAGGGAGGGGATGGGTACATTAGGTATTACAAAGACTGCTATTCCCAGGGAGGGGATGGGTACAGTAGGTAGTACAAGACTGCTATTCCCAGGGAAGGGAATGGGTACAGTAGGTAGTACAAGACTTCTTGTCCCAGGGAGGGGTACAGTAGGTATTACAAGACTGCTAGTCCCATTGAGGGGATGGGTACAGTAGGTAGTGCAAGACTTCTTGTCCCAGGGAGGGGAGGGGTACAGTAGGTAGTACAAGACTGCTAGTCCCAGGGAGGAAAGGGGTAGAGTAGGTAGTATGAGACAGCAAACCCCCGGGAAGGAAAGGGGTACAGAAGAATGTGTATTCATCACCACAAACTGCTTTATAACATCAACAGGTTACTAATGTATTGGTTAATCAAGAGCGAATGATAGTGCAGCAGCAATAACTCTCAATTACGTACTGTATTTTATAGGTGGATTTTAAAGAGAAATGGACTACAAGGTTTCATAAACTTTTATTTCTCGCCTGTTTGCAGGAACGAGACCTGTCAGGGACGGAGCAGCCTGTGGATAAAGCAAAGAGAGTGTTTAAAGCCTTTGATCAGCAGGGTTTGTACAATACATTCACCTTAACCTGGGAAGGGGTCTCAACATGACACCATCACAACATACTTTTCTTAACTTAGTTTCAAATAAGGTCAAATTTTAATAACTAAATGTTATCTGCATATGTATGTTTGGACAGAATCCAATAGTGAACAGTAAACAACCAAAATAATCACAATTTGTCAAAACTTTAATGAGGATAGAGAAGGAAGTGAAATGGTAAACTGTTGTTAAGGAAACAAAAAAATAGTTCAATGTAGTAAGAACTTTGAATTATCTGGGTTTCGGATTGGAGTTTAAGGAAATTGGGTAATAAATCCAAGGCGAATTGAACATTTTATTGATGCCTTCTTGTTTTCTCTAAGCCAGTAGAAAGCGAACAAGGGCCTTATTTTTTTGTAATCGTTTCATTTTTATATATCTACAGAAAATGGTTTTATAGACAGTAGTAAACTAATTGATGTGCTGGCAGAGTTGAACTTGGAGACAGACCCCGATTAGTAAGTAGCTGTAGTGGCATATCTTCTCACATATTAATTTTAATAAAGAATTGGGGTAGATCTTAATGTATTAATGCAAACATATTTTGAAATATATGATTTTAGTTTTTCTGTTGTAAATATGATCTTTATGTTTCAAATGTTGATCTTTCAAACTAAAACATACATCATTTTCTATCCTGCTTACTGCAGCCTGTATTCTGTTTCTCACTTTTTTTTGTATTAACAGTGTGGAGTTTATGCGTTCTCGCCTTGATCCTGATTCAGTAGGGATCATTCTACTGCCAAACTTCTTGGATGACTTTTTCCCTAGAGAGGTAGGACTAAAATCATTTGTTGATATGTTGAACTTTTCAAATTCTTCACGTGTTATATTTTATTGGTTTCACATAAATTTTATCCAGACATTTTGAAAATCAACATTTCAAATAATAACCTTTTCTTTCACAGTAGGCTGATTAGGTTATTATAAAAAGGGTGCTTCAAATGTCAAATTTCAGTCTGTAGTTCCTAAAACTCTAGGTAATTTTACGCGGGTGTTTACTGTATATGTTTGATCAATCTCCGTCTCGATTTCTCTCTTGTGTATAAGCTCGAATGAGTCACATCATTACAATAGTTAAAATGTAAAACGTTGAGTATGGTTTGAAATTCACTGGTGATAAGTTATGCCTACATATAATTAAATATTATAGGTAATTGTTTTGTTCCTTGCTTCTTTTAGAGTTCATCGTTAGGAAGAACTAGCCCTTTTACCGTGTTCCATTACAATGGTCTTGGCATGAGAACAGATGGCGAGTCTACAAGAAAGGTGATCCAGCACATTGCACCGTACCAAAGGGGCCCCATGGACCATGGGGGCCTCATGGACCATTGGGGCTACATGGACCATTTGAGCCACGTGGACCATTTGGGCCACCTGGACCACTGGAGCCACCTGGAGCATTGAGGCCACATGAACCATAGAGGCAACATAAACCATAGGACGCAAAAAAGACAGACCAAACTGCACTATGCTATAGTTGCCACATTGGTGCAAAACGGAAGGTTATTTTGTTTGTACTGTATGCATGAAACAACACAAGAAAAGCTGTAATTAGTCCTGTGTCCAGTAGTTTCTTCGTTTAAATACTGTGAACGGGATTTTTTTCTCTTGTTAAATAATTCTCGCACTCCAAACGCCAGTGATGAGCTCGTATAACATGACGCACGAGGTTAATCCAGCATGAGACCACCCAAGTTGTCTTATTCAATGAATTTTTTCTTCAGGTAATTTACACCATGGGTATCGCCAGTATTGAGCCCACAGACTTCAGCAGTGTTGCTGAGCTGGATATAGTCACGTGTCTCAAGACTAAGTGGCCTGGCCTGAGTGTTGAGTGGCAGTCTAAGTACCCACCTACCCTGAACTGACATTTGTTACCCAAGGGGCGTGGCCCAAGTTAAATGGCATTTATTGGCAAGGAGCTGCTTTTTACCAAGTCTGTGCGGTCGGCAGTGATCCGTTTTACCGGAAAAAATTATTTTCATTAGAAGTAAAGAGCATTAAAGTCACACATTCTAATGGTTAGTTTATATTAAAAATACTTGCCGAATAAATACAGAACATAAGCCGAGATATCAATTTTGTTAGGAAGTCTATGTTGATGTTTTATAATGAGGGGGTATGGATTTTTTTGGATAGGAGTGAAAGTCTGGGTAACATATGGATCGTTATCATGCCCTTCTTCTTAGCAGACCTTATCCGCAGGGTCTTCGGGTAATATTTTTGGCTACCCCATTTTTGAGCCCCGGATTTTGAGTTGGGGTTTCACTGGAAGGAGGGGGGGGGGTGCGTTTTTGAACCACAAAATATATAATGGAGTTGCACTAGCCTTGGCTTGAGTCGTCAAGAATGTTTTTCGAGTTTCATTTACAATACTTATCTAAGAAAAGGGGGGGGGGTGGAAATAAGCGGCGTGGGAGGTCTGCACCCATTGAATCCCGCGAGCGAAAACTCCAAACTTGTCCCCTGGGTCTGCTGGGTAAATTTCAATATGGCGTCTAGCTCCGTCAGCTAGATCGCTCAAGGCTGGCTTTTCGCGATAAACACGCTACTAAGCGTCTGCATGCAGGCTGGGCCAGACTTTAGATCTTCTCATAATTCCCTAAGAGGAAGGGACAAAGAACAGTTTCTCTGATAAAATCCAGCCTGTCTGGTTTTGGTACGATTCCGCCTTTGCTTAGGCTGCCCTTAACTTGGTTACCGCCCTGTAAACATGCTAAGAAATTAATTATGGTCCTAGAATTTATTTGGGCTTTATTCTTAGGTTTTGCTAACTTCCGATCTTTGATTTTCGAAATTAGTGAATCAGACAAACGAATCGGAAGGCATTAGATATCGGAGATCATTAACATTAGAAAGAAATTGGAGCGTTGAACCAATATGGTCAAAATTATAGTAATTTTAATTTTTTTAATAGCAATTTGTTGAATGCGTCACTTCTTTCCTTGCACCTGGATGTAACCAAGCTTAAAATGGAGAAGTAAGGGTTATTTTGCATGGGAATCATTAAAACAAACCAAAACACTTTCTTTTTCGGGCCGCCTTTCTCCTTATTAACAAAAAAAACGCCTTTAGAACTCTTTACTGCAATCACTCCAGCTCCATGAGATAGAACAGTTCACTATCTCTCACTATAACATTGTTGTCTTAAGTTTGGGGTAACATTTTTTAGTTAACAACAACTCACAGATTTCGTCTAATCTCGTCTAGAATCATTCACTAGACACATACCTTGAGTGTTGCAGTAAAACAAATAAAGAAAATAAACAGCGGTGTGATATTCTGTTCTTGCCGATTTCATTAATTTTCTTGATGTAATTATATGATTTCAAATATTAGTGATACCGAGAGTCATTTGTTGTACCCGCACAAACGATATTTGGCACTATCACGTCTTTGAGTGCGATGTGGTGTTTGATAAGTTGGATGTGTAGAGTGTTTAGATTTTTGTACCCTTATATTTGACGGAATATTCACTAAGCTATTTGACAGTAATTGTATGGCTGCAGGTTATAATATCGTACTATGACAGTCCATGACTTATCTTTTATTAAAAGTGCACGACTCGTGTTTGTCGAGATGGCGAGCATTTATTAAATAATACTAATGATTTTCCTCAACTGCTTGTCTTATAATTTCCAATTAAGTAAAATAATGGAAAGAATAATTTGTTAGAAAAGCTTACGCCTACAAGACCACGACATACAAAAAGTTTTGTTCTTGATGTTGTCGATCACAGTGAGAAATATCCTCCTTCACACGTCGCCCGTTTGACTCATTTCGGAGCAAGTACCCGCAAAAGGTAGAAATCGTGTGCGCATCTTATTTCCCTCGATTTTTCGTGCGTTTATCTTCAATACGTCCGTGACATCTAACAGGATACATCTCTTACTTCTATCAGGAATATCGTCCCTGACTTCCACCAGGAATACGTTCCTGACTTTTACCAGGAATACATCTCCGACACCTGTCAGGGATAATTCCCACTTACTTCTGTTAGGGATATTATTCATATGGCTCTCTTCTCGCTAAACGACTCTTTGCTGAACCAGACAGCATTCACAAATGACACTTCTAATGTGTCTGCTCGGCCTCCCTGGTACTGGGCCATACGTGTTTTATTGTCTATAGTATCTATCCTTAGCAATGCTCTTATTATCTTTATCATCACATCGCGTCAGCAAATGCGTCTCCAGCCCTCGCCTAACTGGTTCTTCCTATCCCTTGCCATCGCCGACTTTGGGGTTGGCCTGTTCACCACACCGTTCCACATGTTGTGCATCTTCAAGTCAGGTGGATGCTCTCATTTCACATGGGACGTGGTTTTGTTCATAACCGAAGTCTTCCTCACTTCCTCGTTAACCAACCTTTGCTTGCTCACTCTGGACTGCTACTTGGCCGTGGTCCACCCTTACACCCACCCTACCCTCACAAGACCGTTGGCATGCGCGTTAGCCATCACTGCCGCTTGGTTCATGGCATTTGTGATCGAGCTGCCGTACCGTGTTCTAAGGGAGGGTACCCAGGGGATGAAAGTCTACCTCGTGGTGTACACCATTGTAGTGACAGTCCTGCCTAACATATGTATGCTCCTTGCCTACATTCGCATTGTCATCGTCGTCCGCAAGCACAGGAGAAGGATCAGGCAACAAGAAGACCAGGTTGCGTCTAATCAAAGCCCCGGAAGTCATAATGTGCAGGAAGGCGTTACTCGCAGCAGAAGCAAGCAGCGAGGGCTGGCGGCAGTTGGCGTGGTGGTGGGCTTCTTCCTGGTCTATAGCGGCGTCTACCAGTACCACTTAACATGTATGCTTCTAAGTTCGAGTTGTTCCCTCCCCAACACAGCGCCTTTCAAGATTACCATGGTTCTTTTAAGGTACTTTAACTCGGCGCCAAATTGTATTATCTACATTCTGCTGAAGGCGGAATTCAAGCGGGAAGTATGGAGGATGTTTCGCTGCTTTTCGTGCAGTAGAGCGGACGTACAAGGAATAGAGATGAGTGCACAAACCACAAATTAGCCGTAAATCAGCGGTATGTAGAGTGCAACCTAAGCGAATTGGATATGAGAAAACACAGGAGTTGATTTTTCCCCTCCTTTTGACCTTAGGCTTCAAAAGTTCTCAATAGCAAAATTCTTCCTATTTAGATGGTGGTGGTTGGCGGGGGGTCCTGCCTCTGTAAGTTCAATTTGGTTGTAATCGATCAGTTCGGAAATTATGCTATTTATCAGAATGTTTCCTATCCTACCCATAATCAGAATAAACTATCAGGTTTCCTTCTCTTCCCTTTACCAAGACCCTGAGGTTGCCTTTTCACGTCCAAATTGATTGGGTTTATTCAATTATAACGACGTTACTCTAATAACTCACAATAAGACAGCTCTTAAAACACAAATGTTCAAGGTTTATTTATTTATCAACGATAGACAATACAAAGCATTGATTCGCGATTATAGATACATAATTCGTCCGTGTACTTGGACGCTATAGGTACGTTGAAAATAATTAAAAACATTTACAAAGTAGCGCTTACAGCAATAACAATTGATGGTTATTATACTACGATATACTACGTTATCAGTGATATAAATAAGTTGTTACTCCTTGCGCTGGGGGACTGGGCTCGGCTGGGGACTGGGTCTAGGACTGGCTCCCTTAGCGGGGACCACGATGATTGGCACAGTGGCGTGATGAAGAATGTAGTCACTAACACTTCCTAATATGGTACGCCGTATCACGCCCATACCACGTGTTGCAGTGACGATCAGATCTGCATTCTCCTTTTTGGCTGCAAGTACAATATGGTGGCCGACTCCAGAAGTACCGGCACCCTCTAGAAGGATCTTTCCTCCAAGCTACGGCAAAGCAGACAGACAGAAAATCATGGTACAACTAGAAAGACTACAGTCAAACTGTAGAAAAACGATTACTCATAGTTGAAGAGTTTCTGAGATGTAGCTACATACCTTACACTCTTTACATCTCTTCTTGTATTTTTCTTGGAGTCTTTTGATTTTCTCCTCATGCTCCTCTACAACATGTTTCCATTCTTCAGTTGCTAATGCATCTGATGAGAGGAAGGGATCAACACCCCAATATTAAGATCTACTCTGTGCCTCTCTTCACAGGATAGGGGACAGAAGGAGTACACCTCACTGTTCACAGGGGGGGGGGGGGTGACAGGGGGAGTATATCTAACTTTTTTTCATGGGAGGTGACAGTGAGGAGTATATCTAACTTTTTTTTTCATGGGAGGTGACAGTGAGGAGTATATCTAACTTTTATTTTCATGGGAGGTGACAGGGGGTGTATATCTAACTTTTTTTTCATGGGAGATGACAGTGAGGAGTATATCTAACTTTTTTTCATGGGAGGTGACAGTGAGGAGTATATCTAATTTTTTTTTCATGGGAGGTGACAGTGAGGAGTATATCTAACTTTTTCCATGGGAGGTGACAGTGAGGAGTATATCTAACTTTTTTTCCATGGGAGGTGACAGTGAGGAGTATATCTAACTTTTTCCATGGGAGGTGACAGGAGGAGTATATCTAACTTTTTCCATGGGAGGTGACAGGAGGAGTATATCTAACTTTTTCCATGTGAGGTGACAGTGAGGAGTATATCTAACTTTTTCCATGTGAGGTGACAGTGAGGAGTATATCTAACTTTTTCCATGGGAGGTGACAGTGAGGAGTATATCTAACTTTTTCCATGGGAGGTGACAGTGAGGAGTATATCTAACTTTTTCCATGGGAGGTGACAGTGAGGAGTATATCTAACTTTTCCCATGGGAGGTGACAGGAGGAGTATATCTAACTTTTTCCATGGGAGGTGACAGTGAGGAGTATATCTAACTTTTTCCATGGGAGGTGACAGTGAGGAGTATATCTAACTTTTTTCATGGGAGGTGACAGGAGGAATATAACTAACTTTTTCCATGGGAGGTGACAGTGAGGAGTATATCTAACTTTTTCCATGGGAGGTGACAGGAGGAGTATATCTAACTTTTTCCATGGGAGGTGACAGTGAGGAGTATATCTAACTTTTTCCATGGGAGGTGACAGGAGGAGTATATCTAACTTTTTCCATGGGAGGTGAGAGTGAGGAGTATATCTAACTTTTCCCATGGGAGGTGACAGGAGGAGTATATCTAACGTTTTCCATGGGAGGTGACAGTGAGGAGTATATCTAACTTTTTCCATGGGAGATGACAGTGAGGAGTATATCTAACTTTTTTTTCATGGGAGGTGACAGTGAGGAGTATATCTAACTTTTTCCATGGGAGGTGACAGTGAGGAGTATATCTAACTTTTTTTTCATGGGAGATGACAGTGAGGAGTATATCTACATTTTTTTTCATGGGAGGTGACAGTGAGGAGTATATCTAACTTTTCCCATGGGAGGTGACAGTGAGGAGTATATCTAACTTTTTCCATGGGAGGTGACAGTGAGGAGTATATCTAACTTTTTCCATGGGAGGTGACAGGAGGAGTATATCTAACTTTTTTCCATGGGAGGTGACAGGAGGAGTATATCTAACTTTTTCCATGGGAGGTGACAGGAGGAGTATATCTAACTTTTTCCATGTGAGGTGACAGTGAGGAGTATATCTAACTTTTTCCATGGGAGGTGACAGTGAGGAGTATATCTAACTTTTTTTCCATGGGAGGTGACAGTGAGGAGTATATCTAACTTTTTCCATGGGAGGTGACAGTGAGGAGTATATCCAACTTTTTCCATGGGAGGTGACAGGAGGAATATACTGTATCTCACTGTTCACAGGGGAGGTGACAGGAGGAATATACTGTACCTCACTGTTCACAGGGGAGGTGACAGGAGGAATATACTGTACCTCACTGTTCACAGGGGAGGTGACAGGAGGAATATACTGTACCTCACTGTTCACAGGGGAAGTGACAGGAGGAATATACTGTACCTCACTGTTCACAGGGGAGGTGACAGGAGGAATATACTGTACCTCACTGTTCACAGGGGAGGTGACAGGAGGAATATACTGTACCTCACTGTTCACAGGGTAGGTGACAGGAGGAATATACTGTACCTCACTGTTCACAGGGGAGGTGACAGGAGGAATATACTGTACCTCACTGTTCACAGGGGAGGTGACAGGAGGAATATACTGTACCTCACTGTTCACAGGGGAGGTGACAGGGCAGGTGGTGGTCGCACCGTGATCCCGATGCATCATGGGAGTGATTTTTGCTATGCGGACGATGTCGGTTTATTTTTCAAAAATGACCAGGTGTGTTATTACCCGAATTTTTCCCATGTGAGCAGCGAAAATACTCTTCAAAAGATTATAGTTCACTAATGCAATATCCTTAAAGGTATAGACCAGGATAAATCTTTTATTTGGCGACAAAAACATTTATTGCAACTCCTTTGTTACCATTTACCGTCATTCTCGGCATACTTTAAAATCGCAAAATTGGCTCCATAGAAATCCTAATTATTCTTGTTTAAAGCCTTTATTGCTTTAATGAAAGGTTTAGAAGTCACCTTGAGTCTTAGTCGATTAAAACCACTCCCAAGCAGCTCGCTGTTATTGCTTTGCTTATCCAGAACATTAGTTTCAACTAATTAGTTGAAGTTAGTTAATCTACGGCTCTGCTTTTTTGATATTTATGGAGCTTAGCACTCGACGTGGTCTAGCGGGAATGACGACTTGGTCCAGGGTAGCGCCTTTTATACTCGGCTCCTTGTTTAAAGTTAAATTCATCTACTCTGTTTGCACTGTGGAGCCAGCATGAGGAATCGATAGCCGCAGTTTGCCCTTTTAATTCTTTGATATTAATTTTTGGGGAAGGAAATCATTGATCCCCATTGCACAAAGCGTAAGTGATTCCGCGGAGGAGAACTTGCTCGGACAAGTGCGCTCGACAAATGATTTGCCCCGCTCTGCCTATCGGCTTCGCCCCATGATGAATCGGGGTCATGGTGCATCCACCACCTGGGGACAGGGGGTATACCTCACTGTTCACATGGGAGGTAATAGGGGGAGAATACCCCACTGTTAACATGGGGGTGACAGAGGGTATACCTCACTGTTCACATGGGAGGTGATAGGGGGTATACCTCACTGTTCACAGGGGAGGTGACAGGGGGTATACCTCACTGTTCACATGGGGGTGACAGAGGGTATGCCTCACTGTTTACAGGGGGTATACCTCACTGTTCACATGGGAGGTGACAGGGGGGCATACCTCACTGTTCACAGGGGAGGTGACAGGGGGTATTCCTAACTGTTCACAGGGAGGTGA
This sequence comes from Nematostella vectensis, assembly GCF_932526225.1. Lineage (NCBI taxonomy): Eukaryota > Metazoa > Cnidaria > Anthozoa > Actiniaria > Edwardsiidae > Nematostella > Nematostella vectensis. The sequence goes on along the minus strand of NC_064035.1, from coordinate 8,304,829 downwards.
CAGGGGGTATACCTCACTGTTCACATGGGAGGTAATAGGGGGTATACCTTACTGTTCACATGGGAGGTGATAGGGGGTATACCTCACTGTTCACATGGGAGGTTATAGGGGGTATACCTCACTGTTCACAGGGGAGGTCAGGTGTATAATCAGGATTTGCTAAGTGGGGGAGGGGGGTGCATATAGGAACTGTATCACATTATTAAAATTATTTAAGAAATTACTTACTTTTGGGTGGCAAGGGGGTGAGGAGGTAGCAGAGGGGACAGTAGGGTAAGGATGTCATTTTTCTAGACAACACCTCACAACACCACAAAGGATTATTGACATGACAAATCTTTCTGCGACCCCTTTATGGGTGAGACATCATTTTATTACTTACGGGGAAGAGCAGGAGGATGGAGTTCGGATACATGACAAATAACAATCTCATCTCCTTCCTTATAGTGCTCTCTTACATAATCTACAAGACAAAAATACCATCATACTTAGTCTACAAGACAGAAATACCATCATACTTAGTCTACAAGACAAATATACAGTACCACCTTACAATCTTACATGTGGGATATATGTGGATTCACATGTGTGTCAGAGACACTTGCAATACTATACAAATACACTAAGCACATTGACAATAATCAATGTTTTTCCCTTCTTTTCTTTTATTTTTTATTCTTTTTTATTGCTTTTTTATTTTATTCTTATTTTCCTCTTTCATGCTTTTTTGTCTTTTCCATTTTTATCAAACCTATATTCCAACCCTGCACTAACAAAAACTCTTGACACTCTCTTGATGAAAAAGGGCTTTTTTATAAATAAAATGCATAGAGTGAAAATCCTCATAAAACAACAAGAAAAAAAGCTCCCATCCCATACCCCCTTTAAATAAATACCGTCTGCATCCTCATTTGCATTTGATCACTGAGATCATAAAGAGATAATTTCCTCTTCAAAGAATGCAAAAAACATAGGTATATGGTTCAATAACACTTTGACCATGGACAAACAAGTGACTTCAATATGCCAATCTTGTTTTTCCATTTGCAAAATATTCCAAAAATTAGAAAGTTTCTTTCCTTTAGTCACTGTGAGATTCTTAAACACGCTTTTATTTCTTCTAAACTAGACAACTCTCTTCTCTTCAAGGCCTCTTCTCACTGGCCTTGATCGAAAACTAATCTCTAAGCTACAATATGTTTAGAACTCTGCGGCACGACTTCTTACAGGAACCCGCAAATATACGTAGACCTTACTCATGTTCTGCATACCTTACACTGGCCACCCTTCAGAGAAAGATTTTAAACTCTGTCTTTTAACTTTTACATCCCTGAATGAAACTGCTACAGCCTATATGAAAGACCTTTTACTCCCTATAAACCAAACCACAGTCTTTGTTCTTCAAATATGTCTCTTTTAGTACAGCCCTCTTTTAAACTTAAGACCTACGGCTCTAGAGCCTTTTCCATGAGTGCACCAGCTATATGGAACTCTCTTTCACTAGAGCTTCGGAATTTTAAAGAATTGAGTATGTTTAAATCCAAGACCTTTCTTTTTAAACATGTCTTTGACAATTGATTTTAATGATTTTATAATCTTAGTTATGTATCATAATTAATTTTTTACTTTTTCTTTTTCTTTTTATTATCTATTTGAAATATATGGTAATGTAATTAAATATTATTATTATTTTAACATAATCTAAAACCTGTAAAGCGCCTGGGATCTATAGGAGAAAGGTGCTATATAAATTTATACTATTATTATTATATTATTAAATACACATAAATGTGCATAACATGAAATCACATTTGAAAAAGCCAGACGAATAACATATGAATAATATGAGTTATCTCCTGAGGGATAGCGTTTTTATCAAGATCAATTGAAAATATGCTTAAAGCCAATCAAATTTTTTAGACCAACCGGTGCCAAAACGCATGTTTTAATGTACTGGATTAAAACGGCATAATACGTCCAGTTTTGCTAATAAACAAGTGCTCTAATATAACAGCAAGATAGGTAGGTAGCTTATGAAAACACAAGGTGTATTAGAAGAAGATATGCCACGTGGTTTAGGGGATTATTACATACGTGCACCTTTAAAATACAAACAACACCCTCAAAAGACAAATGCAACACCTAGCATGTACGATAAAACAATAATATTCACAATTGACACCAGTAATAAAAATAATAGGAGACATGTATTCAAGTGAATGGCCGATCCTTCGAATGAATGCGTCAAGATATATGCAGAAGACCGATAAAAAGAGACGTGAAAGCCACAACCGGTAGTAGCAGTAAAATAGTAGCTCGAACAAACGACAACGGTGTTGGGCACACGGAAACATAATTTACGAGAATATAAAAGCCTACTTACAGTCAAACGCCATTTCGCTGTGTACACTGTGATCTACAGCAATCAAAACCTTTCTTTTTCCCGGTACTTTCGCCATTTCGTCGGTATATGGGTTTATGTGATCTCCACTACAGCCTAACAGCGGGGTCGAGTGTCTTGTACTCATGCGCAAACACTTCCGCTGATATATTGCGGGCACATGTATTTCAGGAAAGTAAAAATTGGTAGACCAGGGAACCTGGTCAGATACACCGTTTCGTGTGAAGAAATTAAGAAATTGCGGCTGACAGAGAATCTTTAAATTATACCTTGGAAGAGTATTATAGTGGTTTTTATAACCTCGTGAAATACACTATTATAGTGTATGCTATGATATTACACTTTATTACAACTTAGCTTTATTTTTTCGTTTTTTTTACTTTTATGCTTTATTACAATTTAAATTGTTCACTTTGTTTCACGGGTTTATGAAAACCACTCTAATAGTATACGGCAAAATTCGTTTAGATATACAGGAAAACAGAATGAAGCAAAATGATGCTACGGGCAGCGACTCTTCTGCGGGACACGGAGAGGAACACGGAGAGGAAATGCGGGACACGGAGAGGAACACGGAGACGAAATGCGGGAAACGTTTTTCTATCGACGTTTGGAAGTCGTAATCGTACCAAGATATAGGAATGCTATGTATCAAGGCTTCCCAACAGTTCCAGTTCCCGACACTTACTCTAACCTAGGAGCCCTTAGTTCCTTTCCATATACCAGATACCCCTCCCACCCCCGGTAACATATATTCTGCCCCTCCCATCCCCTGGAACACATATTCTGCCCCTCCCACCCACGGGAACACATATTCTGCCCCTCCCACACACGGGAACACATATTCTGCCCCTCCCACCCTCGGGGACACATATTCTGCCCCTCCCACACGCGGGAACACATATTCTGCCCCTCCCGCCCTCGAGAACACATATTCTGGCCCTCCTACCCACGGGTACACATATACTGTCCCTCCCACCCTCGGGGACACATATACTGTCCCTCCCACCCTCGGGAACACATATACTGTCCCTCCCACCCTCGGGGACACATATACTGTCCCTCCCACCCTCGGGGACACATATACTGTCCCTCCCACCCTCGGGAACACACATACTGCCCCTCCCACCCTCGGGGACACATATACTGTCCCTCCCACCCTTAGGAACACATACTGTCCCTCCCACCCTCGGGGACACATATACTGTCCCTCCCACCCTTAGGAACACATATACTGCCCCTCCCACCCTCGGGAACACACATACTGCCCCTCCCACCCTCGGGGACACATATACTGTCCCTCCCACCCTTAGGAACACATACTGTCCCTCCCACCCTCGGGGACACATATACTGTCCCTCCCACCCTCGGGAACACATATACTGCCCCTCCCACCCTCGGGGACACATATACTGTCCCTCCCACCCACGGGAACACATATTCTGCCCCTCCCACACGCGGGAACACATATTCTGCCCCTCCCGCCCTCGAGAACACATATTCTGCCCCTCCCACACGCGGGAACACATATTCTGCCTCTCCCGCCCTCGAGAACACATATTCTGGCCCTCCTACCCACGGGTACACATATACTGTCCCTCCCACCCTCTGGGACACATATACTGTCCCTCCCACCCTCGGGAACACACATACTGCCCCTCCCACCCTCAGGGACACATATACTGTCCCTCCCACCCTTAGGAACACATACTGTCCCTCCCACCCTCGGGGACACATATACTGTCCCTCCCACCCTCGGGAACACATATACTGCCCCTCCCACCCTCGGGGACACATATACTGTCCCTCCCACCCTCGGGGACACATATACTGTCCCTCCCACCCTTAGGAACACATACTGTCCCTACCACCCTCGGGGACACATATACTGCCTCTACCACCCTCGGGGACACATATACTGTCCCTCCCACCCTCGGGGACACATATAACTGTCCCTCCCACCCTCAGGAACACATATACTGTCCCTCCCACCCACGGGGACACATATACTGTCCCTCCCACCCTCGGGGACACATATACTGTCCCTCCCACCCTCGGGACACATATAATGCCTCTCCCACCCTCGGGGACACATACACTGTCCCTCCCACCCTCGGGGACACATATACTGCCCCTCTAACCCTCGGGGACACATATACTGTCCCTCCCACCCTCGGGGACACATATACTGTCCCTCCCACCCTCGGGGACACATATACTGTCCCTCCCACCCTCGGGGACACATATACTGTCCCTCCCACCCTCGGGGACACATATACTGTCCCTCCCACCCTCGGGGACACATATACTGCCTCTACCACCCTCGGGGACACTACCGTGGCTAGGTTCCACAGAAACAAAGTCAAAAGCTTGTATCACAATTTATTTATATTAATATAAAAACTTGAAATAAATTAAATTAATAAATTACTGTATAAAAATGAAATTATTATTAGTCAATAACCAATCATCTGCATTTCCAAATTGAAACACTTTCAGTGTGTCATTATTGTGTTGTGTAAATGAATAAAACAAAACTCTAGAACTATTTTAAGCTATTTCTTTTGGCGTGTTGGATTTAGCTTGATATCTAATCATTGGTACATTTTGGTACTGGTGGTCCCGTCCATCCTAGACCTTTCCTTTTGCCTGAAAAGTTTTCTTTTAACGGAAGTGTTTGATATATTTTTGTTAGATTTCCCAAGCGTTATACTGGAAGTCGACATTTGTCATGTGACATAGTAAACAGTCATGTGACATAGTAATCAGTCATGTGACATAGTAATCAGTCATGTAACATAGTAATCAGTCATGTAACATAGTAATCAGTCATGTGACATAGTAATCAGTCATGTGACATAGTAAACAGTCATGTGACATAGTAATCAGTCATGTGACATAGTAAACAGTCATGTGACATAGTAATCAGTCATGTGACATAGTAAACAGTCATGTAACATAGTAATCAGTCATGTGACAGTGATACGTCACGTGGTCTAGTAATCCGTGATATGGGACATTGATAATGACAGCCTCTGTAGTCCATCACGTCCGTCACATGGTGATCCGTCACGTGACATTGTTGAGGGCAGCCGCTGCGCCTGTCACTAGACATGGTGATCCGTCACGTGACATTGTTGAGGACAGCCGCGCCTGTCACGTGACATGGTGATCCGTCACGTGACATGACATTGTTGAGGACAGCCGCTGCGCCTGTCACGTGACATGGTGATCCGTCATGCGACATACCGCTCTAGTCCTAAAAGATAAGATGGAAAATAACAAAAAAAATAAATTCGATCAGGAAACGACACGACGGGAAAACCCTGAACATGCGTACTTCGAAGAGATGGAGAAAGAAGATACAATTTCTTACAATGGCCATTAGTTCCTTGTATTCCGGACAGATTTTCCCTTTTCGAAACACAAATAACGTGAGGCCGAAATGCACATACTCAGATTTTGGCTTTAAAATTTCAATGACACTTGACAAAAAGTCGCATTTGATATTTTGTTTGATATTACTCACTAAGGTTGATATGAAACGAGCTTTTTAGTCATGTTTTTTCGTCATGTCTCAGGGAACAGATTCGATTTTGAATAGAGGGCTTATAAGAGTATTTAAATAAATTATTCGCCATTATCATTATTGCCGTTTCGTGCACAAACATATATAGCACTTTCGGACAAAAATTCAGTATGCTACATATACAATATGTGTTTATGATTTATAATAAATACCTCTTATTGACCGAGAATTGTTTTATGGCCCATGGGCAAAGCTCGCGGGCTTTTAATGATGGAAAATCCTATGCTCTATAAACTCTTGTACGGCTCAAGCAACCAAAGTCATTTTTTATACAGCGTTTTGAGAAATTTCATCGCAAAGTGTTGAGTTGTCTCTGAACGGACCGTAGCTGGGTGCACGTCCCGCTAATCGACCAATGACAGCGCACGTGGCACTCTAGTCCAGACCTGGGACTCTCTTTGCGCTCGACATTCTGGCTCGCGTGAAAGAGGGTCCAGTATTTATTGCATGCGCATGCGCGAACATGTACCAATCAGCGACCTTCACGGCAAAAGTTGAAATACGAGCGCGCGCAATAACGGACGTGCCAAAGGAGGGTCGATTCCCGCTAGACTTTGTCGAGCGCAGAGCTCCGAAAATCGATCATCGCTAAGTTGAAAAGAATGTTTTGTACATGTGAAGGAATTGGGATTTGTTTTCTATAAAATGCGATAAAGTGTGATTGAAAATCAAATTAAAAAAAGCGCGCGCTCATCTGAAATGACGCTATTGCCTAAAGCGCGCGCGTGAAAATAACGAAAACGGAAAAGCTCTTTGATTGATATATTTTCCAGACTCTAATTATCATCTGTACTGTTCTCAGAAAAGACTGACAATCAAGTATTTACCAACGACCAAATCAGCGTATTATTTTTTAAATAAAAAATAATCGCTCGTCCCCTTCGCAGCCATCTTAAACTAAGCAACAAGGCCACACCGCATATATGCGGTGTATTTTCGCGCATGCGCATGCAATAAATACTGGACCCTCTTTCACGCGAGCAAGAATGTCGAGCGCAAAGAGAGTCCCAGGTCTGGACTAGTAGTACTCTAATCAACCAATGACAGCGCACGTAGCACGCTAATCAACCAATGAGGATTGACAACTAGAACGACCTCGCCATTCCCGCCGAGCAACAAACTTACCCTAAGGGTGGGATGTAGGGTAGTCGGTAGCTCGACAACGAATTGTTTTTCCCATGGTTCTTTGAGCGCTTTGAGAAGATGTGAGAGACCGCTGACCGTCTGTGTTTTCAACAGCCAAAACACGTCCGACTCATGGGAGTAGTCCTGCAGTAAAAAAGAAAAACAAATATAATGGCACGGATGCCAGCAACACCTAGGCGCCGAAGGTAACGTAACCTCTTACCTCTTCTGATATAAAAACGCCCATATAGCAAGGCGAATCCTCGTAAAACTCCTGCAAAGAAATTAATAAAAATTCGATACTGACAGAGTGATAATGCATTGTTGTTTCCATCAGTAAATAATCTGGAGTAATCCGCATTTGAAGGCATACTTTTCAAAACTGGTAATGTACGGAAATGCATAAAAATAGGAAAGTTTTATCTTTGGTTGGCATTAAAACTGGTCGCTGTAAAAATGCACGATAGCATCTTTTCCTAATAATGGTCATTATGCATGGTCATTGTGCATGGGTTCCCTGTGCATGGGTTTCCTGTACATGGGCTTCCCGTAGGTTTCTTACCAGCCCTGTGATGTCCGTCATTTGGAACCTTGCCAAACACTCGAACTCTGGCACTTCTAACAAGGGAGATGGTTCGAGGAACCGAGGGACGGGCCACTGGAGGGACTGTTTTGCCAGTGCTATATGAGTCCTGCTCACAATTACTGTCACGGGCAGACTGGCGCCTTTGTACAACAATTCGAACATCGTAAGCACAAAAAAAAGAGTCAATGCAGTCTAGTCCCAGGCGTTCTTACCGGGTTTCCTGTGGTTGGGTTTCCTGTGGATGGTTAGAGTTGTGACGTCACAGGAAACCATCGTCCCAGCCCCCAGGCTACCTCACGGTTCATCTCCGTCAACAGGAAACCCGGTAAGAACGCCTGGGACTAGGCTGGAGTCAATGGTATTAAATTGGCGCTTTTGTGAAACAATACGTGTGAAGAAACGAATTTACCAAACCCAGAAAGCATTGCAGCATCTACAAGACGAAACAGTACATGAAGGCATCAAACGGAATTTGGAACCTTGCCAAACACAATTTTAGGAATTTTGATTACCTGCAATGCATTATGGATAGTGTGGAGTTGTCCCTTTAAATCGAGGTCTACAAACTCACCGGGCTCCGAGGGGTCCTGATACTGGTATACCATAGCTGCTATGATGACGTCACAGTCAGCCAGTGACTCGGTGTCGTTCTGGTGGCCATTCTCTCCTGGTTCAGATAGACTTCTTTGCTGAGGGATGAGAAGATAGCTATGGTCAATTAATGGTTATGGTTTTTAAAAGCCTGGGTATGGCCGAGCGGGAAACCTGTGATAATCGAAAAAACTTGGGATCAGGATCCTGGTCTAGTTTTCAAGATGTCAGCCTGCAAAAACAAGTAAACACAAATTCCTGCAAATGTAGTAAAAAGTAAATGTAGTTGCTCGAATAAGCATCCCGGCGCTGATTGATTCGATTGGAACATGACATTAAGCGCACCTTTCTAATTTCTGAGAACTTGTAAAACTGCTCTTTGTCTTCAAATTTTGTTTCTTTTGACGTGTTTTCAATGGCTCCGGCATCTAAAAGCTTTTGTGCGAACGAAACAGCCTGAAACAATAAATCAATAACCATTAGAACTCACGTGCATGGTATGCAAGCTAATTTTTTACCTGTTTTAGAATAACGAAGAAACTCAGAGCTGGCTTGACATACTAACCTCAACTCGATTAGTTACTTCTCCTGTGCGCATCAGAAAATCGATGAACTCCTTCCCGACAAAGCAGCGAGAATACGTACGCAAAAGGCTCTGAGAGGACAGTACAAGATTAGGTGAGTGGCAAGGACGCAATAGGTAAAGAGAGGCAAGGACGCAATAGGTAAAGAGAGAGGCAAGAACACAATAGGTAGAGAGAGACAAGGACACAATAGGTAAAGAGAGAGGCAAGGACACAATAGGTAAAGAGAGAGGCAAGGACACAATAGGTAAAGAGAGAGGCAAGGACACAATAGGTAAAGAGAGAGGCAAGGACACAATAGGTAAAGAGAGAGGCAAGGACACAATAGGTAAAGAGAGAGGCAAGGACACAATAGGTAAAGAGAGAGGCAAGGACACAATAGGTAAAGAGAGAGGCAAGGACACAATAGGTAAAGAGAAAGGCAAGGACACAATAGGTAAAGAGAGAGGCAAGGACACAATAGGTAAAGCGAGAAGCAAGGACACAATAGGTAAAGAGAGAGGCAAGAACACAACAGGTAAAGAGAGAGGCAAGGACACAATAGGTAAAGAGAGAGGCAAGGACACAATAGGTAAAGAGAGAGGCAAGGACACAATAGGTAAAGAGAGAGGCAAGGACACAATAGGTAAAGAGAGAGGCAAGGACACAATAGGTTAAGAGAGAGACAAGGACACAATAGGTAAAGAGAGAGGCAAGAACACAATAGGTAAAGAGAAAGGTAAGAACACAATAGGTAAAGAGAGAGGCAAGGACACAATAGGTAAAGAGAGAGGCAAGGACACAATAGGTAAAGCGAGAAGCAAGGACACAATAGGTAAAGAGAGAGGCAAGGACACAATAGGTAAAGAGAGAGGCAAGGACACAATAGGTAAAGAGAGAGACAAGAACACAATAGGTAAAGAGAGAGGCAAGGACACAATAGGTAAAGCGAGAAGCAAGGACACAATAGGTAAAGCGAGAAGCAAGGACACAATAGGTAAAGAGAGAAGCAAGGACACAATAGGTAAAGAGAGAGGCAAGGACAAAATAGGTTAAGAGAAAGAGAGAGGCAAGGACAAAATAGGTTAAGAGAAAGAGAGAGGCAAGGACAAAATAGGTTAAGAGAAAGAGAGAGGCAAGGACACAATAGGTAAAGAGAGAGGCAAGGACACAATAGGTAAAGAGAAAGGCAAGGACACAATAGGTAAAGAGAGAGGCAAGGACACAATAGGTAAAGAGAGAGGCAAGGACACAATAGGTAAAGAGAGAGGCAAGGACACAATAGGTAAAGAGAAAGGCAAGAACACAATAGGTAAAGAGAAAGGCAAAAACACAATAGGTAAAGAGAGAGGCAAGGACACAATAGGTAAAGAGAAAGGCAAGAACACAATAGGTGAAGAGAGAGGCGAGAACACAATAGGTAAAGAGAGAGGCAAGGACACAATAGGTAAAGAGAGAAGCAAGGACACAATAGGTAAAGAGAGAGGCAAGGACGCAATAGGTAAAGAGAGAGGCAAGGACACAATAGGTAAAGAGAGAGGCAAGGACAAAATAGGTTAAGAGAAAGGCAAGGACACAATAGGTAAAGAGAGAGGCAAGGACGCAATAGGTAAAGAGAAAGGCAAGAAGACAATAGGTAAAGAGAGAGGCATGTGCACAATAGGTAAAGAGAGAGACAAGGACACAATAGGTAAAGAGAGAAGCAAGGACACAATAGGTAAAGAGAGAGGCAAGGACACAATAGGTAAAGCGAGAGGCAAGGACGCAATAGGTAAAGAGAGAGACAAGGACGCAATAGGTAAAGAGAGAGGCAAGGACACAATAGGTAAAGAGAGAGGCAAGGACACAATAGGTAAAGAGAGAGGCAAGGACGCAATAGGTAAAGAGAGAGGCAAGAACACAATAGGTAAAGAGAGGCGAGAACACAATAGGTAAAGCGAGAAGCAAGGACACAATAGGTAAAGCGAGAAGCAAGGACACAATAGGTAAAGAGAGAAGCGAGGACACAATAGGTAAAGAGAGAGACAAGAACACAATAGGTAAAGAGAGAGGCAAGGACACAATAGGTAAAGAGAGAGGCAAGGACACAATAGGTAAAGAGAGAAGCAAGAACACAATAGGTAAAGAGAGAGGCAAGGACACAATAGGTAAAGCGAGAAGCAAGGACGCAATAGGTAAAGAGAGAAGCAAGGACACAATAGGTAAAGAGAGAAGCAAGGACACAATAGGTAAAGCGAGAAGCAAGGACACAATAGGTAAAGAGAGAGGCAAGGACGCAATAGGTAAAGAGAGAGGCAAGAACACAATAGGTAAAGAGAGGCGAGAACACAATAGGTAAAGCGAGAAGCAAGGACACAATAGGTAAAGCGAGAAGCAAGGACACAATAGGTAAAGAGAGAGGCATGTGCACAATAGGTAAAGAGAAAGGCAAGGACGCAATAGGTAAAGAGAGAGACAAGGACACAATAGGAAAAGAGAGAGGCAAGGACAAAATAGGTTAAGAGAAAGAGAGAGGCAAGGACACAATAGGTAAAGAGAGAGGCAAGGACACAATAGGTAAAGAGAGAGGCAAGGACACAATAGGTAAAGAGAGAGGCAAGGACACAATAGGTAAAGAAAGAGGCAAGGACACAATAGGTAAAGAGAAAGGCAAGGACACAATAGGTAAAGAGAGAGACAAGGACACAATAGGTAAAGAGAGAGGCAAGGACACAATAGGTAAAGAGAAAGGCAAGGACACAATAGGTAAAGAGAGAGACAAGGACACAATAGGTAAAGAGAGAGACAAGGACACAATAGGTAAAGAGAAAGGCAAGGACACAATAGGTAAAGAGAGAGGCAAGGACACAATAGGTAAAGAGAGAGGCAAGGATGCAATAGGTAAAGAGAGAGGCAAGAACACAATAGGTAAAGAGAGAGGCAAGGACACAATAGGTAAAGAGAGAGACAAGGACACAATAGGTAAAGAGAAAGGCAAGGACACAATAGGTAAAGAGAAAGGCAAGGACACAATAGGTAAAGAGAGAGGTAAGAACACAATAGGTAAAGAGAGAGGCAAGGACGCAATAGGTAAAGAGAAAGGCAAGAACACAATAGGTAAAGAGAGAGGCAAGGACACAATAGGTAAAGAGAGAGGCAAGGACACAATAGGTAAAGAGAAAGGCAAGGACACAACAGGTAAAGAGAGAGACAAGAACACAATAGGTAAAGAGAGAGGCAAGGACACAATAGGTAAAGAGAGAGACAAGGACACAATAGGTAAAGAGAGAGGCAAGGACACAATAGGTAAAGAGAGAGTCAAGGACACAATAGGTAAAGAGAGAGGCAAGGACACAACAGGTAAAGAGAGAGACAAGAACACAATAGGTAAAGAGAGAGGCAAGGACACAATAGGTAAAGAGAGAGACAAGGACACAATAGGTAAAGAGAGAGACAAGGACACAATAGGTAAAGAGAGAGGCAAGAACACAATAGGTAAAGAGAGAGACAAGGACAAAATAGGTAAAGAGAGAGGCAAGGACACAATAGGTAAAGAGAGAGACAAGGACACAATAGGTAAAGAGAGAGGCAAGAACACAATAGGTAAAGAGAGAGACAAGGACAAAATAGGTAAAGAGAGAGGCAAGGACACAATAGGTAAAGAGAGAGGCAAGAACACAATAGGTAAAGAGAGAGACAAGGACAAAATAGGTAAAGAGAGAGACAAGGACGCAATAGGTAAAGAGAGAGGCAAGGACACAATAGGTAAAGAGAAAGGCAAGGACACAATAGGTAAAGAGAAAGGCAAGGACACAATAGGTAAAGAGAGAGGTAAGAACACAATAGGTAAAGAGAGAGGCAAGGACACAATAGGTAAAGAGAAAGGCAAGAACACAATAGGTAAAGAGAGAGGCAAGGACACAATAGGTAAAGAGAGAGGCAAGGACACAATAGGTAAAGAGAGAGGCAAGGACACAATAGGAAAAGAGAGAGACAAGAACACAATAGGTAAAGAGAAAGGCAAGAACACAATAGGTAAAGAGAGAGACAAGAACACAATAGGTAAAGAGAGAGGCAAGGACACAATAGGTAAAGCGAGAAGCAAGGACACAATAGGTAAAGAGAGAGGCAAGGACACAATAGGTAGAGAGAGAGGCAAGGACACAATAGGTAAAGAGAGAGGCAAGGACACAATAGGTAAAGCGAGAAGCAAGGACACAATAGGTAAAGAGAGAGGCAAGGACACAATAGGTAGAGAGAGAGGCAAGGACACAATAGGTAAAGAGAGAGGCAAGGACACAATAGGTAAAGCGAGAAGCAAGGACACAATAGGTAAAGAGAGAGGCAAGGACACAATAGGTAAAGCGAGAAGCAAGGACACAATAGGTAAAGAGAGAAGCAAGGACACAATAGGTAAAGAGAGAGGCAAGGACAAAATAGGTTAAGAGAAAGAGAGAGGCAAGGACAAAATAGGTTAAGAGAAAGAGAGAGGCAAGGACAAAATAGGTTAAGAGAAAGAGAGAGGCAAGGACACAATAGGTAAAGAGAGAGGCAAGGACACAATAGGTAAAGAGAAAGGCAAGGACACAACAGGTAAAGAGAGAGACAAGAACACAATAGGTAAAGAGAGAGGCAAGGACACAATAGGTAAAGAGAGAGACAAGGACACAATAGGTAAAGAGAGAGGCAAGGACACAATTGGTAAAGAGAGAGGCAAGGACACAATAGGTAAAGAGAGAGGCAAGGACACAATAGGTAAAGAGAGAGGCAAGGACACAACAGGTAAAGAGAGAGACAAGAACACAATAGGTAAAGAGAGAGGCAAGGACACAATAGGTAAAGAGAGAGACAAGGACACAATAGGTAAAGAGAGAGACAAGGACACAATAGGTAAAGAGAGAGGCAAGAACACAATAGGTAAAGAGAGAGACAAGGACAAAATAGGTAAAGAGAGAGGCAAGGACACAATAGGTAAAGAGAGAGACAAGGACACAATAGGTAAAGAGAGAGGCAAGAACACAATAGGTAAAGAGAGAGACAAGGACAAAATAGGTAAAGAGAGAGGCAAGGACACAATAGGTAAAGAGAGAGGCAAGAACACAATAGGTAAAGAGAGAGACAAGGACAAAATAGGTAAAGAGAGAGACAAGGACGCAATAGGTAAAGAGAGAGACAAGGACACAATAGGTAGAGAGAGAGGCAAGGACACAATAGGTAAAGAGAGAGGCAAGGACGCAATAGGTAGAGAGAGAGGCAAGGACACAATAGGTAAAGCGAGAAGCAAGGACAAAATAGGTAAAGAGAAAGGCAAGGACGCAATAGGTAAAGAGAGAGGCAAGGACACAATAGGTAAAGAGAGAGACAAGGACACAATAGGTAAAGAGAGAGGCAAGGACGCAATAGGTAAAGAGAGAGGCAAGGACACAATAGGTAAAGAGAAAGGCAAGGACACAATAGGTAAAGAGAGAGGCAAGGACACAATAGGTAAAGAGAGAGGCAAGGACACAATAGGTAAAGAGAGAAGCAAGGACAAAATAGGTAAAGAGAAAGGCAAGGACGCAATAGGTAAAGAGAGAGGCAAGGACACAATAGGTAAAGAGAGAGACAAGGACACAATAGGTAAAGAGAGAGGCAAGGACACAATAGGTAAAGAGAGAGGCAAGGACGCAATAGGTAAAGAGAGAGGCAAGGACACAATAGGTAAAGAGAAAGGCAAGGACACAATAGGTAAAGAGAAAGGCAAGGACACAATAGGTAAAGAGAGAGGTAAGAACACAATAGGTAAAGAGAGAGGCAAGGACGCAATAGGTAAAGAGAAAGGCAAGAACACAATAGGTAAAGAGAGAGGCAAGGACACAATAGGTAAAGAGAGAGGCAAGGACACAATAGGTAAAGAGAGAGGCAAGGACACAATAGGTAAAGAGAGAGACAAGAACACAATAGGTAAAGAGAAAGGCAAGAACACAATAGGTAAAGAGAGAGACAAGAACACAATAGGTAAAGAGAGAGGCAAGGACACAATAGGTAAAGCGAGAAGCAAGGACACAATAGGTAAAGAGAGAGGCAAGGACACAATAGGTAGAGAGAGAGGCAAGGACACAATAGGTAAAGAGAGAGGCAAGGACACAATAGGTAAAGCGAGAAGCAAGGACACAATAGGTAAAGAGAGAGGCAAGGACACAATAGGTAGAGAGAGAGGCAAGGACACAATAGGTAAAGAGAGAGGCAAGGACACAATAGGTAAAGCGAGAAGCAAGAACACAATAGGTAAAGAGAGAAGCAAGGACACAATAGGTAAAGAGAGAGGCAAGGACGCAATAGGTAAAGAGAGAGGCAAGGACACAATAGGTAAAGCGAGAAGCAAGGACACAATAGGTAAAGAGAGAGGCAAGGACGCAATAGGTAAAGAGAGAGGCAAGGACACAATAGGTAAAGAGAAAGGCAAGGACACAATAGGTAAAGAGAGAGGCAAGGACGCAATAGGTAAAGAGAGAGGCAAGGACACAATAGGTAAAGAGAGAGGCAAGGACACAATAGGTAAAGCGAGAAGCAAGGACACAATAGGTAAAGAGAGAGGCAAGGACACAATAGGTAAAGAGAGAGGCAAGGACACAATAGGTAAAGAGAGAGGCAAGAACACAATAGGTAAAGAGAGAGGCAAGGACACAATAGGTAAAGAGAGAGGCAAGGACACAATAGGTAAAGAGAGAAGCAAGGACACAATAGGTTAAGAGAGAGACAAGGACGCAATAGGTAAAGAGAAAGGCAAGAACACAATAGGTAAAGAGAAAGGCAAGGACACAATAGGTAAAGAGAGAGGCAAGGACACAATAGGTAAAGAGAGAGGCAAGGACACAATAGGTAAAGAGAGAGGCAAGAACACAATAGGTAAAGAGAGAGGCAAGGACACAATAGGTAAAGAGAGAGGCAAGGACACAATAGGTAAAGAGAGAGGCAAGGACACAACAGGTAAAGAGAAAGGCAAGGACGCAATAGGTAAAGAGAGAGGCAAGGACACAATAGGTAAAGAGAGAGGCAAGGACACAATAGGTAAAGAGAGAGGCAAGGACACAATAGGTAAAGAGAGAGGCAAGGACACAATAGGTAAAGAGAGAGGCAAGGACACAATAGGTAAAGAGAGAGGCAAGGACACAATAGGTAAAGAGAAAGGCAAGGACACAATAGGTAAAGCGAGAGGCAAGGACACAATAGGTAAAGAGAGAGGCAAGGACACAATAGGTAAAGAGAGGCAAGGACACAATAGGTAAAGAGAGAGGCAAGGACACAATAGGTAAAGAGAAAGGCAAGAACACAATAGGTAAAGAGAAAGGCAAGGACACAATAGGTAAAGAGAGAGGCAAGGACACAATAGGTTAAGAGAGAGGCAAGAACACAATAGGTAAAGAGAGAGGCATGTGCACAATAGGTAAAGAGAGAGGCAAGGACACAATAGGTAAAGAGAGAGGCAAGGACACAATAGGTAAAGAGAGAGGCAAGAACACAATAGGTAAAGAGAGAGGCAAGGACACAATAGGTAAAGAGAGAGGCAAGGACACAATAGGTAAAGAGAGAGGCAAGGACACAATAGGTAAAGCGAGAGGCAAGGACACAATAGGTAAAGAGAGAAGCAAGGACACAATAGGTAAAGAGAGAGGCAAGGACGCAATAGGTAAAGAGAGAGGCAAGGACAAAATAGGTTAAGAGAAAGGCAAGGACACAATAGGTAAAGAGAGAGGCAAGAACACAATAGGTAAAGAGAGAGGCAAGAACACAATAGGTAAAGCGAGAGGCAAGGACACAATAGGTAAAGAGAGAGGCAAGGACACAATAGGTAAAGAGAGAGGCAAGGACACAATAGGTAAAGAGAGAGACAAGGACACAATAGGTAAAGAGAGAGGCAAGGACACAATAGGTAAAGAGAGAGGCAAGAACACAATAGGTAAAGAGAGAGACAAGGACAAAATAGGTAAAGAGAGAGACAAGGACGCAATAGGTAAAGAGAGAGACAAGGACACAATAGGTAGAGAGAGAGGCAAGGACACAATAGGTAAAGAGAGAGGCAAGGACGCAATAGGTAGAGAGAGAGGCAAGGACACAATAGGTAAAGCGAGAAGCAAGGACAAAATAGGTAAAGAGAAAGGCAAGGACGCAATAGGTAAAGAGAGAGGCAAGGACACAATAGGTAAAGAGAGAGACAAGGACACAATAGGTAAAGAGAGAGGCAAGGACGCAATAGGTAAAGAGAGAGGCAAGGACACAATAGGTAAAGAGAAAGGCAAGGACACAATAGGTAAAGAGAGAGGCAAGGACACAATAGGTAAAGAGAGAGGCAAGGACACAATAGGTAAAGAGAGAAGCAAGGACAAAATAGGTAAAGAGAAAGGCAAGGACGCAATAGGTAAAGAGAGAGGCAAGGACACAATAGGTAAAGAGAGAGACAAGGACACAATAGGTAAAGAGAGAGGCAAGGACACAATAGGTAAAGAGAGAGGCAAGGACGCAATAGGTAAAGAGAGAGGCAAGGACACAATAGGTAAAGAGAAAGGCAAGGACACAATAGGTAAAGAGAAAGGCAAGGACACAATAGGTAAAGAGAGAGGTAAGAACACAATAGGTAAAGAGAGAGGCAAGGACGCAATAGGTAAAGAGAAAGGCAAGAACACAATAGGTAAAGAGAGAGGCAAGGACACAATAGGTAAAGAGAGAGGCAAGGACACAATAGGTAAAGAGAGAGGCAAGGACACAATAGGTAAAGAGAGAGACAAGAACACAATAGGTAAAGAGAAAGGCAAGAACACAATAGGTAAAGAGAGAGACAAGAACACAATAGGTAAAGAGAGAGGCAAGGACACAATAGGTAAAGCGAGAAGCAAGGACACAATAGGTAAAGAGAGAGGCAAGGACACAATAGGTAGAGAGAGAGGCAAGGACACAATAGGTAAAGAGAGAGGCAAGGACACAATAGGTAAAGCGAGAAGCAAGGACACAATAGGTAAAGAGAGAGGCAAGGACACAATAGGTAGAGAGAGAGGCAAGGACACAATAGGTAAAGAGAGAGGCAAGGACACAATAGGTAAAGCGAGAAGCAAGAACACAATAGGTAAAGAGAGAAGCAAGGACACAATAGGTAAAGAGAGAGGCAAGGACGCAATAGGTAAAGAGAGAGGCAAGGACACAATAGGTAAAGCGAGAAGCAAGGACACAATAGGTAAAGAGAGAGGCAAGGACGCAATAGGTAAAGAGAGAGGCAAGGACACAATAGGTAAAGAGAAAGGCAAGGACACAATAGGTAAAGAGAGAGGCAAGGACGCAATAGGTAAAGAGAGAGGCAAGGACACAATAGGTAAAGAGAGAGGCAAGGACACAATAGGTAAAGCGAGAAGCAAGGACACAATAGGTAAAGAGAGAGGCAAGGACACAATAGGTAAAGAGAGAGGCAAGGACACAATAGGTAAAGAGAGAGGCAAGAACACAATAGGTAAAGAGAGAGGCAAGGACACAATAGGTAAAGAGAGAGGCAAGGACACAATAGGTAAAGAGAGAAGCAAGGACACAATAGGTTAAGAGAGAGACAAGGACGCAATAGGTAAAGAGAAAGGCAAGAACACAATAGGTAAAGAGAAAGGCAAGGACACAATAGGTAAAGAGAGAGGCAAGGACACAATAGGTAAAGAGAGAGGCAAGGACACAATAGGTAAAGAGAGAGGCAAGAACACAATAGGTAAAGAGAGAGGCAAGGACACAATAGGTAAAGAGAGAGGCAAGGACACAATAGGTAAAGAGAGAGGCAAGGACACAACAGGTAAAGAGAAAGGCAAGGACGCAATAGGTAAAGAGAGAGGCAAGGACACAATAGGTAAAGAGAGAGGCAAGGACACAATAGGTAAAGAGAGAGGCAAGGACACAATAGGTAAAGAGAGAGGCAAGGACACAATAGGTAAAGAGAGAGGCAAGGACACAATAGGTAAAGAGAGAGGCAAGGACACAATAGGTAAAGAGAAAGGCAAGGACACAATAGGTAAAGCGAGAGGCAAGGACACAATAGGTAAAGAGAGAGGCAAGGACACAATAGGTAAAGAGAGGCAAGGACACAATAGGTAAAGAGAGAGGCAAGGACACAATAGGTAAAGAGAAAGGCAAGAACACAATAGGTAAAGAGAAAGGCAAGGACACAATAGGTAAAGAGAGAGGCAAGGACACAATAGGTTAAGAGAGAGGCAAGAACACAATAGGTAAAGAGAGAGGCATGTGCACAATAGGTAAAGAGAGAGGCAAGGACACAATAGGTAAAGAGAGAGGCAAGGACACAATAGGTAAAGAGAGAGGCAAGAACACAATAGGTAAAGAGAGAGGCAAGGACACAATAGGTAAAGAGAGAGGCAAGGACACAATAGGTAAAGAGAGAGGCAAGGACACAATAGGTAAAGCGAGAGGCAAGGACACAATAGGTAAAGAGAGAAGCAAGGACACAATAGGTAAAGAGAGAGGCAAGGACGCAATAGGTAAAGAGAGAGGCAAGGACAAAATAGGTTAAGAGAAAGGCAAGGACACAATAGGTAAAGAGAGAGGCAAGAACACAATAGGTAAAGAGAGAGGCAAGAACACAATAGGTAAAGCGAGAGGCAAGGACACAATAGGTAAAGAGAGAGGCAAGGACACAATAGGTAAAGAGAGAGGCAAGGACACAATAGGTAAAGAGAGGCAAGGACACAATAGGTAAAGAGAGAGGCAAGGACACAATAGGTTAAGAGAGAGGCAAGGACACAATAGGTAAAGAGAGAGGCAAGGACACAATAGGTAAAGAGAGAGACAAGGACACAATAGGTAAAGAGAGAGGCAAGGACACAATAGGTAAAGAGAGGCAAGGACACAATAGGTAAAGAGAGAGGCAAGAACACAATAGGTAAAGAGAGAGGCAAGGACAAAATAGGTAAAGAGAGAGGCAAGGACACAATAGGTAAAGAGAGAAGCAAGGACACAATAGGTAAAGAGAGAGGCAAGAACACAATAGGTAAAGAGAGAGGCAAGGACAAAATAGGTAAAGAGAGAGGCAAGGACACAATAGGTAAAGAGAGAGGCAAGGACACAATAGGTAAAGAGAGAGGCAAGGACAAAATAGGTAAAGAGAGAGGCAAGGACGCAATAGGTAAAGAGAGAGGCAAGGATGCAATAGGTAAAGAGAGAGGCAAGGACACAATAGGTAAAGCGAGAGGCAAGGACACAATAGGTAAAGAGAGAGACAAGGACACAATAGGTAAAGAGAGAGGCAAGGACACAATAGGTAAAGAGAGAGGCAAGGACACAATAGGTAAAGAGAGAGGCAAGGACACAATAGGTAAAGAGAGAGGCAAGAACACAATAGGTAAAGAGAAAGGCAAGGACACAATAGGTAAAGAGAGAGACAAGGACACAATAGGTAAAGAGAGAGACAAGGACACAATAGGTAAAGAGAAAGGCAAGGACACAATAGGTAAAGAGAAAGGCAAGGACACAATAGGTAAAGAGAGAGGCAAGGACACAATAGGTAAAGAGAGAGGCAAGGACGCAATAGGTAAAGAGAGAAGCAAGGACACAATAGGTAAAGAGAGAGGCAAGGACACAATAGGTAAAGAGAGAGGCAAGGACACAATAGGTAAAGAGAAAGGCAAGGACACAATAGGTAAAGAGAGAGGCAAGGACGCAATAGGTAAAGAGAGAGGCAAGGACACAATAGGTAAAGAGAGAGGCAAGGACACAATAGGTAAAGAGAGAAGCAAGGACACAATAGGTAAAGAGAGAGGCAAGGACACAATAGGTAAAGAGAGAGGCAAGGACACAATAGGTAAAGAGAAAGGCAAGGACACAATAGGTAAAGAGAGAGGCAAGGACGCAATAGGTAAAGAGAGAGGCAAGGACACAATAGGTAAAGAGAGAGGCAAGGACACAATAGGTAAAGAGAGAAGCAAGGACACAATAGGTAAAGAGAGAAGCAAGGACACAATAGGTAAAGAGAGAGGCAAGGACACAATAGGTAAAGAGAGAGGCAAGGACATAATAGGTTAAGAGAGAAGCAAGGACACAATAGGTAAAGAGAGAGGCAAGGACGCAATAGGTAAAGAGAGAGGCAAGGACGCAATAGGTAAAGAGAGAGGCAAGGACACAATAGGTAAAGAGAAAGGCAAGGACACAATAGGTAAAGCGAGAGGCAAGGACACAATAGGTAAAGAGAGAGGCAAGGACACAATAGGTAAAGCGAGAGACAAGGACACAATAGGTAAAGAGAGAGGCAAGGACGCAATAGGTAAAGAGAGAGGCAAGGACACAATAGGTAAAGAGAAAGGCAAGGACACAATAGGTAAAGCGAGAGGCAAGGACGCAATAGGTAAAGAGAGAGGCAAGGACGCAATAGGTAAAGAGAGAGGCAAGGACACAATAGGTAAAAAGAGAGGCAAGGACACAATAGGTAAAGAGAGGCAAGGACACAATAGGTAAAGAGAAAGGCAAGAACACAATAGGTAAAGAGAGAGGCAAGGACACAATAGGTAAAGAGAGAGGCAAGAACACAATAGGTAAAGAGAGAGGCAAGGACACAATAGGTAAAGAGAAAGAGAGAGGCATGTGCACAATAGGTTAAGAGAGAGGCAAGGACACAATGGTTCTAATATGACTGGAAGATAGATGAATTAAGAATAAAAAATTACATCTTATAAAAAAAACCCTCCACAAACCTTTCTGTCTTTGATGAGCGGTGGGTGCGCAAATTGCATGGCTTGTTCTTGCAGTCGATTAGCCTGAAAATTCAGAAAACAAATTATCGCAAAACGAAGCTAAAAATGACTCTGTGAACATGAATGATACGTTGACAGACATGTAAAAATAGCATGCAGAAGATATATTGTCTTCTGTAGAAATAGCCCCGCATTTGACATAAGAGGTGATATTGACTACAGTAATTTAGTCTCGCCTAAATATGTTGTACTACAGACTTCGTTTAAAAGGAGGACTGTATGTGACTGTAGGGAAGTAGCCAAAACTGACAGTACTACTACACGCAAAAACATTTTGTAATTTAAATCTTGTTTTTTTGTTAGGTTCTGGGAAAATTTCTAATCCTTGTATGTTGCTAAAAGGTAACACAGATTTTGAAATAAACGCCTCGCTTATTTCTACACTAAAAATAAATAATTGCCACGGGGCTTATTCGAGCAAGTACGTAATGGTTATTTTAAATACAGGGTCAGAGCCCTGGGATGGAAGTTCTCTGGCTGGCTGGTAATAGACATACCGTATCGGCGGGCTCTTCATCCAAAACGCCAAGTACTTGACACCTTTAGTAATACAACAGTCAAAATAATACATTTGTAGACAAAAATGGTACAAAACACAGGGAGCCCAATATCGCACCAGGAACGACACAGGATGCACACTAGTGTACCTAACATGCCACAGGGTACCCACTAACGTGCCTAACATGCTACAGGGTACCCAAAAGCGTACCTGGCATGCCAAGGGGTACCCACTTTCACACCTATGCCACAGGGCGCCCGTTTGCGTACTGACATACCACAAAGTAACCACTAGCGTACCTGACATGCCACAGGGTGCCCATTAGCGTACCTAACGTGCCACAGGGTGCCCACTAGCATACCTGACGTGCCATAAAGTCTGTGGATGGTCCCTGGTAACTGTAGGAGGGGAAGACTCAAGGTGTGCTTTGGAGCGAATGCATTCTGAGACAGAGAATAACGGTCAGGGAGAAGCCATTGCCCATCGCTTAAATGGTAACAAAATAAAAAAGAGTACTACCTGAGAGTGTTGTTAAAAAGCGTTCACATCGATCCTTATCTCGTACGATAAACGAATAGCAGCCTGGAGTCTCGGTGTCAAATTCCAAACGGAAACTCTAAAAATAGATATGCACTTAAAACATAAGTCTGTGCATTTCAACAACTCTGATAATTTTTTATTCTGTCTTTCCCCTTTTCCCCCTCCCTCCCCCCCCACCCACCCTCAATATATCTACAAACAGAAGACTAGGTATCACCTGGCTATGAAGTCCAATGTCGATGAATCGTAATGTATGTAGCGGGTGGGAGGCGAGGAGGGACAGGCATTCATCAGGGCTGCTGCTGGTGAACGAACAGAGATGAGCCCACCTAACAGAGCTTGTGACCTGGTGGAGATAGCCTCCAAAATTCAGCCTGTGATTATGATGGTCCTTGCCTGCTCTTATTTGGGGTTTTTTGGAAATGTTTTGTTTTTGAATAAGGTCGAGCTTCCCGTGCGCCACAGAATTCCCAATATTCGAAAACAAAACATTTCAAAATAAGCCTGAATGAGAGCCGGCTAGCAGGCTATGATGATGCTATCTATATGCCCTTGACTAGGTTACAATATGCAAACAGACATGACACAGTCATGACATGCCTACAGTCAAGACACGGTCACTAGAGTCACAACACAACATGGTCACGGTCACAACACACCATGGTCACAAACACAACATGGTCACAAACACAACATGGTCACAACACACCATGGTCACAAACACAACATGGTCACAAACACAACATGGTCACAAACACAACGTGGTCACAAACACAACAGGGTCACAAACACAACGTGATCACAAACACGACATTGTCACGGTCACAAACACGACATGGTCACGGTCACAAACACGACATTGTCACGGTCACAAACACGACATGGTCACGGTCACAAACACGACGGTCGAAAACACCTTTTTATATTCATTTTTGCTGAAAGATTATGATTTAAAAAGGTGAGAAGCCATTGTTTCACTCACAGACACGAAACGGTCACACCACAATCACGACACGATCATAACATGCTTACATGGTCACACAACATGCTCTTATATGGTCACACAACATGCTCACAAGGTCTTATATGGTCACACAACATGCTCACATGGTCACAAAACCAGGACACTACACATTACAATCACAACACATCCATGAATTATAATAAACTAATCTAAGCTCAAGAGTCGTACCAGCCTGACTCATTCAGCGAGCAAATGTAGATTGCCCGGTCAGAGGCTATAAGCAAAGCTGACATCTCTTCTGCCAGTCCATACACTACAACCGGCGCCTGGAGAAAGTATCATGAGCTTAGTTAGGGTTCTGAGAAAGTGACGTATCAGAAGTAGATCATACAATCAATCTAGCCAGGCTGAGCTGAGCCTTCTTAAAAGCTTTTTAAAGTCAAATATACAGCTTTAGCAGTGGGTATCATTCTATAAAGTAGCCCCTATAACATGTCAATCCCTCAATCCCTTTAGCAGTGGGTATCATTCTATAAAGTAGCCCCTATAACATGTCAATCCCTCAATCCCTTTAGCAGTGGGTATCATTCTATAAAGTAGCCCCTATAACATGTCAATCCCTTGCCCCTGTATCACACCCGGTACAGTAACATACGCAAATCTGCGGAAAAGGTAATGGAAATGGACAGTTTATTTGTTGGGGCAACTCACCTTAAGCAAACAAACGCATTTCTCGTCCGTGCCCTCCTTAAACAAAGACACCTCACAGTAAAGCTGAAGGCGATGGTCAAAGCTACGATGGTCATCCGCTGACAACTGGAACCCCAATTGCCTTGGTGTCTCGATAGCAGGATGAGATACCTGTGACTCTGATGATGAGCTGTCCTGGGAACTACTCAGACTGACCCCTGAAATTTTCCCGCTTAATTTGTTGAAAAGAGACTTGAGAATGTTTGGCGATTGGTTAACTGGCGTACGTGCTCTTGGTTGGAGCACTGTGGCCTCCTTCTCGAGTGAGGAATCTGTAGAGCTAGGTTTGCTTGATGTCTTTAACGCCACAGGGCTTTCAAAGACTCGCTTAGTCCTTTTTACAGTTTCTTCTTGTTCACTATCACACCCGCTAGATGACCGCAGTGAATTGCTGAGCACACTAGTCCTATATTGTGGTGAGGATTTGGTGTCATAAATCCCGTTTTTGGTATTGATAACAAAGCTCTCGTCGTTTTTACTAACATAATTTGCAGTTGCGAAGCGATCTCCATTGATTTCGGCCGACTCGGGGGGTTTCCAAGAGGAAACCTCTTCGCACCTGGAAACAACAAAGATCTGAGAATGTTTCTCTGCTCAATTAAAACAAAAAACAATGGCTGTTGTGTTTCACCCAAACATCTTTGGGGAACTCACCAGCTATCCCCAGGCTTCGATTTGCTCTCTGGTGGCCGCGAGAAAGGAAAGGGAACTAGGACGGTGCCTGGATTACTTGATTTGGAGTTATGCGTAGAGCTCTCATTTAGATTAGCGCCATTCAAGAGCAAGGGGGAGTCACGTGCTTGGTTGCCACGTGAGCCGTCACGTGAAAAAAATGCAGATTCTGCTGACATGTCTGGTGGTACACGCTGGACTATTTGCGTGCTGGCGCAGTCAGGGCACACATGGGGGGTACTTGATTTGGCATCTTCAGTAAACTGAGCTGAACACTTCAGGCACTGAAAACAATTGCAACAAATCGAGAAATCATTTTTCTCACGTAGCCTTTGTGAAGGAAAACTGAATTTATTCGTAGTTGATATGTCAATTACTTTGTAAACAATACAAAGTTGAACTGCCCAAGCCAAGGCAACTGGCCCAATATTAACAGCCTATAAGTTGGCACATTTTTTAAAAGGAAATGTGCAAAAATCACAAAAATATGAATAAACCAATTGCCAGTGTTATTAGCTGACCACGTTAGGGACCGTGCCCAGTGGTCGCTTTATAGAGGAGGTCTACGAGCTACAGGTTCACGAGCTATACAAAGGCAAAGGAGTATCTCTGTCAATGTTTAGTTAATAAATTATAAAAGACAAAACAAAAAAGATTTTCTAATCACCTCTAGATGTTCCATCTCCGATACAGCCCCCGTAGCCAAGTTTACTTCTAACAAAGGAAGCAACAGGCTCATCATGTGCTGTTGAGATGAATACCGAAGAACTATTATTAGCCGTACATATACACAGACGGACACATACATAGAAGGATAAAAACATCTACATAGACGTACACATGCACAAACATACACAGATGTACACATACATAGACGGACACATACACAAACAGACATAGACGGACACACATTTCCATACACGTGCACAAACGTACACATTCACAGATGTGACACACTTAGGAGGACATACACATTCATACAAGTACACAATTGTGTACAGACACATACATAGATGTACAAGGTCAAGGTGTTAAAAGCAACAACACAATGTCTTAACCAAATTGATATGTCGTTGAGGTGGATCAAGTTTGTACCTCCGACTTGTTGCCGTCCTCCATGAGGTAATGCCTCTCTTTTCTCTCCCTTCTCATGTAGTCGAACTTGAGATGAATGACAAACTCCCCTTTGTCTGTCTGCTCCGAGGATGCACTTACAAGACAACCCGTCTCCAGTTTACAGACAACCTGATAGCATCAGGGGGAATAGACACAATGACAATAGCGCAAGCATTACAGGCTCTTGCCCTGCACATGAAGCATCACACGGGACTGTGGCTGCCACCGACATGACGGAAAAACCTGGAAAACGCGCAATTCGAAAGAAGACACATTTTCTTACAATGGCCATCGGTTCCTTGTATTATGGACTGAATTTCAAAACACAAATAACGTGAGGCCAAAATGCATACATACCCAGATTTTGGCTTTTTAAGATATTTTTTTCCTTGATCATCCTTGCGCTATGTATCAGCTCAGGGACGAAAAGCTCAAATTTCGATGACACTTTACAAAAAGTTGCATCAATTTAAAGTCGCATATGATATTTTGTTCGCTATAACTTACTTAGTACTCAGATAAATTTTCCGCCTTATTAGATTTGAAATGGGCTTATTTGAAGCATCATGTCATGTTTTTCCGTCATGTCGCTGCACCACAATTAGTTTTTAATGTGATTTTTATTTATGCATGGGCATAGTGCCCGTTCGCGCATGGCCCCAATGGGCATCTATTTTGTATATTACAATTCTTGTCTAATAAAGTTTTTAAAGAGAAAAAAAGGCAGGATCAGTGGGTCATGCTAGACCATGTTGTACACCATGTTGGCTGGAGATGTAAATAGTTAATCAACATTTCCTTTGTCTTTTACTCAACCAAATGACTGTTCCAGCAATACTGGTTGTTGTTGCCGTTGTTTACACGGAGATAACATTGAGAATAGTACATGCTTATGGACACCTCTATCGAGGTTGTAAAAACACCGAGACAAAATAATGTAAGAAACCAAATCGGCCGCGGTGAGTCGTACTCTTGACCACTTGGTGCTACAAAAACCGGAGATTAAACTGGTCCAGTTGTTCTTGTGAAAGAATCTTTTTAAGTACCTTTAACTCGATGCTATCTATCTCGCGAATGAAGTCCTCGGTCACAATGACAAGGAATTGCGTCTCTTCGTTTCTAAACTCGTCCCCATCTACTGAGTCTTTGTGACTGTTGTCAGTAAGTGATGGTAAAAGCGACACAAGAAACGGCTCGTGTTCTTCTTCAACATGAAAGAGATGAGATACATCAAGGTTACTCACCAAGGAATGGTATTGAATGACCGTGTCAGGACCTCCCGGGTGGAATGTGTGCCTAAGATGTGCATAGTGTGGCCACAATATGCTCATAGTGCCCAGGATGTACCTAGTGTGGCCAGGAAGTGCCTATAGTGCCCAGGATGTACCTAGTGTGTCCAGGATGTGACTTAAGTGCCCAAAATGCGCCTGGTATACCCAGGATGTACCTAGTGTGGCCAAGATGTGTCTATAGTGCCCAGGATGTACCAAGTGTTTCCAGGATGACTTAAGTGCCCAAAATGCGCCTGGTGTACCCAGGATGTACCTAGTGTGCCCACAATGTGACTATAGTGCCCAGGATGTACCTAGTGTGGCCAGGATGTGTCTATAGTGCCCAGGATGTACCTAGTGTTTCCAGGATGACTTAAGTGCCCAAAATGTGCCTGGTGTACCCAGGATGTACCTAGTGTGCCCACAATGTGTCTATAGTGCCCAGGATGTACCTAGTGTGGCCAGGATGTGTCTATAGTGCCCAGGATGTACCTAGTGTTTCCAGGATGACTTAAGTGCCCAAAATGTGCCTGGTGTACCCAGGATGTACCTAGTGTGCCCACAATGTGACTATAGTGCCCAGGATGTACTTTGTACTGTATGCCCAGCACGCTGCATTTTTTTT
Source organism: Nematostella vectensis (assembly GCF_932526225.1). Taxonomy (NCBI): domain Eukaryota; kingdom Metazoa; phylum Cnidaria; class Anthozoa; order Actiniaria; family Edwardsiidae; genus Nematostella; species Nematostella vectensis. Next base: position 8,276,791 of record NC_064035.1, on the reverse strand, counting down.
CTCTGCACATTGTTTCTAGCTACTACACCTACCGCTGTCAAGAAGTCTCTCCACGGAGCTGGTAGATGGGCTGCGTGTCTTGCCATCTCTCACGTCAAACTTGTCACCCTCATTTCCATCAACAGGCTCTAAAGCATCCATTAGATAAAAAGCTCATAAAGATGGTTGTAAAAAGTCTGTTTATTTCTTGTTGTTTCATATTGGGGAAAACGTACTGACAGGTTAGCATAGTTCTAGTACCTGTATGTAATAGATCCACTAAGTTCTTTGAAGGGCTAGGTATTTCTACGTCTTCTTGTGGTTTGTTGTCCATGACCTGAGCATTCTTTAAAACACCTGAAAATGGCAAGATATTGCTACATGAGAATATCTTTATCAACATCTTTACCTTGTGTTATCCTGGCAGTATTTAGAGAATCGCACTTACCTAACGAACTAGCAGTACCTTGGTCTACAGTCAGAATCGAATTAGCAGCAAGAGGACTAGCGGTTTCTTGGTCGATAGCAGGATCCACACTTGTAGAAGGAACTTCTCCGTAGACAACTCTGCTTATGGCCGGCAACCAGTCTGAAACATAAACTGCCTTTTTCAACAGGTCTTACAGGCTTATATATGTTTGCAACAAAATTGACATATAGCTAACCCAAAAGGTTTCAGCTTTGTTGATGCTAGTTACACAAGCACATGTTATGCACTCAAAACTGCTGCCCACCCACAGGCAGCCCAAGGCTACTGTCAGTGGTTTATAAAGGAATGTATGGGGGAATTTATATGTTAGCGAAAAATAAAAAAAAAATAAATAAAACTTTGGACCATGTAATATTGTGTTTGAGTCTTCTCTATCGGCAAAATTGAAATAAAGGAAGACTCAAACACAATATTACATGGTCTAAAGTTTCATTTTTCACGATAAAGTATTTTTTCGCTAACATATAAATTCCCCCACACATTCCTTTATAAACCACTGACAGTAGCCTTGGGCTGCCTGTGGTCCACATTGATTGTGCATATGCATTTCCTATGCCAAGATGTACTGTACAGGACCCGAAACGATCCCCAAAAGTTCCCCAACTGATCCCGGGACCCAAAACGATCCCCAGGAGTCCCCGAAAGGAACCCCAAGGGATTGCAGTAATAGACAAACAAAAGGAATGTGGAAGGATTAGCTTTCAGTTTTAAAAACACATGAAACATTTTAACGTTATTTGTGTAACTATCAGGAAACTTACATTAACTAAAACCATACTATTAAGATTTTAATATACGACTGCGCGGGAAATACAGTGGTTGAGTCAGAAATTGGGGTCAAATGACAATTCCCGTGATAGCAATTTGAAGAACCAGGCGTTAATAAATCATTTATAGATAACAAGACTTCAAAAGTCTCCACATCGATCCACAGATAAAACACAAGGTTATTCTTAAGGTTATTTTTGTGCAACATATGCTTGTTTGTATTTGGTGAATGAAAGACCTATCATGAGATCATGCAGGGTTGTACGGCCGACTACATGGAGGAAATTAAAACTCACATAAATATTGCTTTCAACAAAAGCCACATCTTGCAACGGTAGTAAAAGGGTTGTTCGAGTGCATTACTCAGTGTGCTTTTGTCATTCCGCCAGCTGTGCTATGTTAATGTTGTATTCCTTTCAGTAGCAATTAAAAGTTATGTATTTGTTTTGGACTCTGTTTATGGGTTTACCACCGGGGCAAAACCCTTAATTAGGCTTAAAGATGTGCAAGTGATTTCTTCTGCTTTCCCTTTGTGCATTACCGCAATTCCTTGAGGTCGATTTTGGGGACTCCTCGGTATGGTTTCGGGTCCCGGGATCACTTGAGGTACTTTTGGAGATCATTTCGGGTCCTGGGATCATTTTGGGTCCTGTACAGTACTTTTACTTGCAGTATATAAATAATGCTTACATTCGCCTCCAAGATCACGGGCTTTCTCAAGTCTTCTGATGTCTTCCAAATGTTCCAATGACTTGTCCAGATCTGTCAATGATTTGTAAATAATGTAAAAACTATGTTTGCATATTGAACATGTTAGACCAAGCTTGGATGCCATGTATTTTACATGCTGTTACAGATAAGAAGTAAAGACAATGTAACTGTTTTGCTCTATTTGGATGTCTATTTAAAGGGCACATGAGAAGCCAAGGTGATTGGTAAGTATTTGCTTGACATCATCCGAGATGGCGGAAACAAATGGAAATAGAAAGGGGGCATGCCAAATAGACAAAATACTTAGGTTGAACAAAATATGAACAACACCTGACATAATCACACAGCAACTAACAACATCAGCTAACATCACCCCAGTGCCTAACAGCATCTCCTAACACCTTAGACCATCACACAACATCTTACAGCATCACACAACACCTTAGACCATCACACAACATCTTACAGCATCACCCAACACCTGACAGCATCAGCCAACACCTGACAGCATCAGCCAACACCTGACAGCATCAGCCAACACCTGACAGCATCAGCCAACACCTGACAGCATCACCCAGCACCTGACAGCATCAGCCAACACCTGACAGCATCAGCCAACACCTGACAGCATCAGCCAACACCTGACAGCATCAGCCAACACCTGACAGCATTACCCAACACCTGACAGCATTAACTAACACCTGACAGCATCACCCAACAGCTGTCAGCATCACACAACACCTGACAGCATCACCCAACACCTGACAGCATCACCCAACACCTGACAGCAACACCCAACACCTGACAGCAACACCCAACACCTGACAGCATCAGCCAACACCTGACAGCATCACCCAGCACCTGACAGCATCACCCAACACCTGACAGCATCACCCAACAGCTGACAGCATAGCCCAACACCTGACAGCATCACCCAACACCTGACGGCATTACCCAACACCTGACAGCATCACCCAGCACCTGACAGCATCAGCCAACACCTGACAGAATCAGCCAATACCTGACAGCATCAGCCAATACCTGACAGCATCAGCCAACACCTGACAGCAACACCCAACACCTGACAGCAACACCCAACACCTGACAGCATCACCCAACCCCTGACAGCATCACCCAACACCTGATAGCATTACCCAACACCTGACAGCAACACCCAACACCTGACAGCATTACCCAACACCTGACGGCATTACCCAACACCTGACAGTATCACCCAACACCTGACAGCATCACCCAACACCTGACAGCATCAGCCAACACCTGACAGCATTGCCCAACACCTGACAGCATCATCCAACACCTGACAGCATTACCCAACACCTGACAGCATCATCCAGCACCTGACAGCATCAGCCAACACCTGACAGAATCACCCAACAGCTGACAGCATTACCCAACAGCTGACAGCAACACCCAACACCTGACAGCATTACCCAACTCCTGACAGCATCATCCAACACCTGACAGCATTACCCAACACCTGACAGCATCACCCAACACCTGACAGCATCATCCAACACCTGACAGCATTACCCAACTCCTGACAGCATCATCCAACAACTGACAGCATTACCCAACACCTGACAGCATTACCCAACACCTGACAGCATCACCCAACACCTGACAGCATCAGCCAACACCTGACAGCATTGCCCAACACCTGACAGCAACACCCAACACCTGACAGCATCACCCAACACCTGACAGCATTACCCAACACCTGACAGCATTACCCAACACCTGACAGCATTACCCAACTCCTGACAGCAACACCCAACACCTGACAGCATCACCCAACACCTGACAGCATTACCCAACACCTGACAGCATCACCCAACACCTGACGGCAGTACCCAACACCTGACGGCATTACCCAACACCTGACAGCATCACCCAACACCTGACAGCATTACCCAACAGCTGACGGCATAACCCAACACCTGACAGCATCACACAACAGCTGACAGCATCACCCAACACCTGACAGCATAACCCAACACCTGACAGCATCAGCCAACACCTGACAGCATCACCAAACACATGAAAGCATACCCAACAGCTTACAGCATTACCCAACAGCTGGGTAATGTTGGGTAATGCTGACAGCATTACCCAACACCTGACAGCATTAACTAACACCTGACAGCATCACCCAACAGCTGTCAGCATCACACAACACCTGACGGCATCTCCCAACACCTGACGGCATCTCCCAACACCTGACAGCATTAACACCCAACAACTGACAGCATCACCCAACACCTGACAGCATCACCCAACAGCTGACAGCATCACCCAACAGCTGACAGCATTGCCCAACACCTGACGGCATTACCCAACACCTGGCGGCATCACCCAGCACCTGACAGCATCAGCCAACACCTGACAGCATCAGCCAACACCTGACAGCATCAGCCAACACCTGACAGCATCACCCAACACCTGACAGCAACACCCAACACCTGACAGCAACACCCAACACCTGACAGCATTACCCAACACGTTACAACATGACACAACACCTAACAGCATCATCCTACACCTTTACCCAACAGCTGACAGCTTCACACAACACCTTACAACATCAACAAACACCTTTAATAGGATCACCCAGCACCTTACGACATCAAACAACATCGCCAAACATCTTACATCATCACCAAACACCTAACAGCATCACCAAACACTTGACAGGCTGTGCAAACACCAATGTAGCAATAGTTCCTATTTGTTTATTTGTTCAAAAATACTGGCACTGTTTGAATAGGATTTTAGAACATACTTGTCGTTGTATCTGGTGTGCCCGTTTCTGAGGTGCTGTTAGTAGAGTCCTTCATGGTGTCAGTTATCGCAATCTGTCTTGCTCGAGCTTTCTTACGACCTCTTCCTCTTGGCTTAAAAGAAAATACACAAACAGAACCTTTGCCACTGTATCACGAATGTCAGAAATGAATCATTCAAAACGATTATACTCCAAGGCTAGAAAAAACAAAAGGAAACTACAGTAATCACATGTATCAATGCACCTTCAAGAGGAGAATTATTTGCTTAATAAATCCTCATAGTTGAACAGAATTTATCTTATGCATCTTACCTTTCCCCCTGTACTTGTGGAAAGTATCCCATTGCTTACATCCTGTGAAGACTCCAACACATCCACCGGGGAATTGACAAATGCCAAGTTTTTTGGTTTGCCAAGGGGTGTTTGCGGGATGTAGGTTTGTAATGGGGCTGGGTGAACATTACTGCCAACAAACTAGGAACAGAATTTTGATAAACTTTAAAACATGTTTAAATGATTATTATTTGTCAAAAAGATTTTTCTATGAATACTCACGTATTGCTCTAAAATACTTAGTGACTGACCGTCAAGACAAATCTAAAAAATATATATAAAATAATTATCTTTTTATCACTGAGGATTTTTTCTAGATGTTTCGGCAATGCTGTCTTCTTCTGAAATAATGATAAAAATAAAGATCGCCCCCAACCAAATGGCAAACACTTTTGGTGACCAAGGGAGGCCTCATGTTGGAGAGGGGGCACAAGGTGGGAGAGAAGGGTTACAGGGTTGGGTAGAGGAGGGGGGCTTTCTTATGTAAGAATGGCCAAAACCTGCATAATATCATGACTGGGCAGCCCTCAACTAATCCTGATGATGATCCAAAGGATACCGTGATGAAGATAATGATATGATATGGAGTAATTGTTGATTATTAAAACATGAAAAATACGAAAATGGTGATTATAATGAAGATTATATGCCTATGATGATGATTAAGGATCAGTGTATAAGATGATGAAGATGATGAATGTGGCGATAATCAAGATATGATTACTGTATTATTATTGACCCTGATGCTGTTAGGGCATGACGGCTTTACTCACCGAATCTGGTTTTTGCAGGGGAGAGAGACAGGAGACAGTGAAGGCCCGATAATCAGGATGAAAACACACAGGGTTCCCATCCAGGTATATCTGATAATAAAGATAAAAAAAATAAGTAACTAATACTGTTATGATTAATATATTATCACAATTGATACACTTCAGGTGTGAGGGATGGATTTCATTAATTATTATCACCGAAGTAAGTTTCTCCAGCCATGCCATTGGTGATAGCTCCTCGAATGTAGAGATACAGTTATTGGAGACATCCAGTGTTTCTAGTGCTGAAAAATGCTGGATCCCTGAAAGAAAGAAAATATAGGCATCATATGCTAAAGTATAAGCAGCAAGGTTACTAAGGCTAATTGTTAGTTTGACTCTACTCACCTTCCAAGTTTTGTAGATTGTTGTTCTTTAGAATCAATTTCTTCAGTTTATTGACACACAGCGGAAGGCATGGTACCCGAGGGACCTCTTCAAGGAAGTTGTACCCCAAGTTTAGATAGCTCAGCTCACTAAAAAACTAAAAGAAATATAGCTATAGACATCATACAACCTATAAATTTCAACTAACACTACACTCTAGGAATGAGTATTTTATAACGTGTTAATCATGGGAACTGTATAAGCGTCAAAATTTCTTTTTTTACAACCAGAGTTGAAATCTGGAAGCACATCTGAAAGCACACAAAATACAAGAGTTTTTCAAAACCTTGTTTCTTTTTTTACTGCAATTATTTTCTTTATTTATCTAAACTTCAGGTGGTATTGTGGTTAATAGCTTGGAAATTCACAGTGCAATTTAAAGGACAGAAAGAACAATACATACCTGCCAGTATTCATCTCTGTCTGAGCTTTTTATCGAATTATGACTAAGAATAAGGACTTCTAGCTTTGGTAGAATTTTCTACAAAAATAATAATTAAAACATCGTCAGGTACAATGTTTCAATGTATCAATGTTTCATGTATATCAATCCCATATGTACAAGGTGTCATGTATATCAAGTCCAATGTATACAAGGTTTCATGTATATCAAGTCCCATGTGTACAAGGTGTCATTATTTCAAGTCCCATGTGTACAAGGTGTCATGTATATCAAGTCCCATGTGTACAAGGTGTCATTATATTAAGTCCCATGTGTACAAGGTGTCATGTATATCAAGTCCCATGTATACAAGGTGTCATGTAATATCAAGTCTCATGTGTACAAGGTGTCATGATATCAAGTACAATGTATGCAAGGTTTCATGTATATCAAGTCCCATGTGTACAAGGTGTCATTATGTCAAGTCCCATGTGTACAAGGTGTCATGTATATCAAGTCCCATGTGTAAAAGGTGTCATTATATCAAGTCCCATGTGTACAAGGTATCATGTATATCAAGTCCCATGTATACAAGGTTTCATGTATATTAATTCCCATGTGTACAAGGTGTCATTATATCAGGTTGCAGGTGTACAAGGTTTTATGTATATCAAGTCTCATGTGTACAAGGTGTCATTATATCAAGTCCCATTTATACAAGGTGTCATGTATATCAAGTCCCATGTGTACAAAGTGTCACGTATATCAAGTCCCATGTGTACAAGGTGTCATTATATCAAGTCCCATGCGTACAAAGAGCCATGTATATCAGCAAATTATGTATAAGGTGTTATTATATCAGGTCGCATGTGTACAAGGTTTTATGTATATTAAGTCCCATGTGTGCAAGTTGTCATTATACCAAGTCCCATGTGTACAAGGTGTCATGTATATCAAGTCCCATGTGTACAAGGTGTCATTATATCAGGTTGCATGTGTACAAGGTTTTATGTATATCAAGTCTCATGTATACAAGGTTTCATGTATATCAAGTCCCCTGTGTACAAGGTGTCATTATATCAAGTCCCATGTGTACAAAGTGTCACGTATATCAAGTCCCATGTGTACAAGGTGTCATTATATCAAGTCCCATGCGTACAAAGAGCCATGTATATCAGCAAATTATGTATACAAAGCGTCATGTATATCAGGTCCTATGTGTAAAGTTCTTACCAAGGACTCATCAAGTTGCTCAATTCCATTGTAACTGAGGTTTGCCTCTCTTAGCTCACTCCAGAGAAATGGTGAGCTTGTAAGGTCACCACCACATGAAACAAATACCTCCTGTATATGGAAATAAAGTATGAGCAACAATGCAAAACTTCAAACCACGTAAAAGAATAAAAATAAAAATTGATAAACTTGGATTAATGATATGCTTACTGGGAGAAAGAAAACCTTTTTTTATAAAATCAAGGTGTTGATGATTTTAAGATGAATCAAATGAGACGTTATCATAGCAGAGTCAGTAACAGGAGTTATAAACTTTTCTTGTATGCTGTGTTATAATGTACCATCATCATATACAATATAAAACAGTGCGGTAACATAAGTCATAGGGGGTCTTGATGATAGTATATGCAGTGTATTGTATAAGTATCACCCCCATTAAAATATGATACTGTATGTTTGGTGATGAGCTTAATACAGTATGTTTTACTTTATCAATTTTGGCTTTACATTTTCATCTACTCTGGACCATGTTTACACAGATTTTAATATGTGTAAAATTTCCCAAGGTCTGTAATACTGTTTGTTCATCTTTTATATTTTAAAGGAAACCACCATTGTATATCCTTAACAAATGGGGTCAAATAAAATGTTAAGTCCTGCAGCTCTTGTTACAGAAGTTAAAATAATATTCTTACACTAAGAGCAATCACAGAGCGTTGACAGGTCAAGCCACGCAGCTGTGATCTTAGGCTTTGAAGTCCCTTGATGTAACCTAAAGGCACCTTCTTGATCTAAGAAGCAAAACTCGTTTTAACAAAAAAAACCTTTAAAGACATAGACAATAATCACAATATTGTGGTTTTGGTGCAACCTAGCATGTTTAGAACTCAACTGAGTTACTAATTTGGTTAACTTTAAGTGCTTACCTCAAGATATTGGAGGTTTTTGAAACAGGATACATTTAGCAACACATCAAACCCGGAACAATTCCCTGGCACAAGCTAAAGAGGAAAAGAAATAATAGGAAAGAATATCAATAATTGAATTTATCTATTATTGTGATTAACATGGTTAATTAAAGGTAATTCTTTATAATTTCTGCATATGTAATCAACCTTTCATAAATAAAATGAAATAAAATGCAAAAAAATAATATAAAGGACAATGTTATCAACAAATGCCAGTAGTCAAGTGACCAAAGGCGTATCAAGTCAATCAAAAGTATGCTATTCCATTGTACACTAGGTAGTAAACAATCCTTATAAAAGGTGAATATGAACAAACCTTAAGAGAGACAACTTTCTTCAGAAAGTCATTCAAATATGTGACTGCAGATCTTGCATGATCAGTACAAATTTTTTGCCCTATTCACACAAAGGGAACAATACAAATGACTTCAAACACTGTTGGAAGCTGACAAAGGGCATGAGGTGAGATGATGTTAAATTAATTGACACAATGCACCAATTTTGGCTTTGTGTATGCAAACATTTGTTCTTAAGCTCTTTATGCTAACCAATACAGCTAAACTATTGGCAGAGCATATTGAACTTTGTTACAATTAGAAAGTTTGGTTTATAGATAGAATACATCAAACTCTGGTTTTAATATAGGGCTCATGCCTCAACCCCCCCTCTCCCATCTAGCAAAAAGGTGTCTTCCCCTATCGAACAGTTGAAAAATATCTTAACCTCACATTTTTTAAATATGGTATCTATGCCTGTGAACCCCTTCCTCTTGGCAAATCCTGGCATTGATATTGATACTTTTTTAATGATTTACCTGTTTTGATCTGTTCAAAGCGGTTATTAAGGTAGATCAGAGAAGATACAGTCAAACAAAGTTTACTATCCCCTCTTACAACATGGTCCCCTGAAAGGCAAATATCAGAAGCTAACAATAAAGTCACCATGCTATCTTACAACACATTTTTGTGAATTTTTGCCCTAACATCCAATAAGCTTAATAAACTGGTGGACATTACCCAACTCTTAAATAAATACGAAAACGCGCACTATAAAAATGACTTGCCTTAGGCAAGCTGTCACTCGTCATTGACATCACTAAGTGCAGAGCTCCGTAGAGAGAAGCCAGAAAGTTATAACAGAGTTCAAAATTGGCCAAAACACACAATTGAAGTAAACACAGTCTTTCTATTAGCCATTTCTTAGAACAAAACAAAAAATAACAGAGGATTAGAGAGGTTTTGAAGTGATGAATTTTGCAAATTTGTTGTTTGTCCGCGTGCACACCTGAATGACGCCATTTCAGTTGAGCGTGCGCACACCATTTTTGAATTTATTTTTCAATACAAACAAGCACACGCTGTGTTTGATTTCTCGATGACAATTTTTGTTCCTGTTTTCGTAGATAATTGACTACAAAGATTGAGGTATCACTTTATTTTCTGCTATGTTTTCTTCTGGCAGTTTCAGAGGTCTGTGCTCAATGAAGTCTAGCTGCGAATGACAACGACTTGCTGAGAGCTTGTGAAAAAGGGGGCGGAGCAACCTTTTTTAGCGTGCATTCATGTTTTAAAGATAGACCTGTGGTATAAAATACCCATGTTGTGCGGAGGCGCGTAAGGGCTGCACCTGCGGTATAAAAGGCTGTGCCCATGGGCAGATGGTGACTCACTCCACACCTCTTTTCTTCATCACCATGCGAAGATAAGCTTATCAAAAATATTAGATTTTAATTGTTTTTTCCTATAGTTCCTTGATGCAGTGGACTATGATGGATTCCATAAAAGTTGAGGGATCTTTCAAAATGATTCATGCACTGCACAACTCTAATACTGTATCTGCAATCTCTATCCTTCACAATATCGACACAAGAGCTTATGTTGTTGAGTACTTCGTCAAAAGATGAATCCACTTTTGATAGGTTTTCGGCTGAAAACATGCGAGAAGAAAACAAAAAGACAAACTAGATAGTAAGAGCAAGTCTTCGTTCAGCAAATTTTGATTTCAAATCTCTCAACTGCGAAGCAATCCTGCGCATTGTTTTGGTCAAGGTGACTGAGGCATTGTCATTAAGACGCCGGCATTTTTTCGTGCGCAAAAATTCAAAATAAAGTCATATTATAGACATGTTTCTTTTTTCGCCAGAAAAAGGTCGGGGATAGTTTGTAGAAGGTGTGTAAGTCATTCAATTTATTGTGTTCCTATTACTTCTTCCACAATTTTCAGTGTTTAACTTATGACACACAGGAAAGAAAGTTGGTCCTTCTTTAAGAAGCAATGATTACACCAATGCAATGACCATAGAATCGTGACAGATACATTAATATCACGATAACAATAGATTCATACTTTATAGTGACGCTAACGCAATATAACACAAACGCAATACAAATCTCGCTAATCTCTCGGTGAGAATCTGACCAAATGATGTCAACATCTATCAGCAAACAGCCATAAAATTCTTCCTTATAGTATCCCAAATCGACTTTGTTTTTACCGTGAGTTTGAAGCAGCCTCGCCAATTTGAAGACAACTTCATCACCAGCTACGTCTTGCATGATCGGAGCATTTTCCTTTTTTAGCTCAAGGTTGTTTAGTTGCAATGATCTTTAACGATCTTCTTTTCTTCTCAGCTTCGATTTAGTATTTCTATGAACAGAGTAACCTGGCATACCACAGGTATCCAATGGAGAAAAAGCAGCAGATTTAAATCCCACCCTTAACGAAATCTCGTTATTCGAAATACTTTTTTTAATGGTTATTAGTTTCAATAGTTATCATCTCGCTTTCTCTCGATTACGGCTTTACATCCTCCTTCCCCCCAAAAAAGGTACCGTAGTTTATACTATGAATTTCAGGGGTGGATCCAGGTTTTTGAGTGAGTAGTTTCCACCGAAACACCAACAATAGGGTGTTTGGGGGCATGCTCCCCCAAGAAAATTTGAAATTTCAAGCTCTATAAATGCCATTTTCTGCATTTTCAGAAAAGTTAATTACCCCAAAAAGAACAAAAAAACATGCTATCATAAAGGCAAAAAAAGTTTTATTTTGTTGAAGGTGGTACATGGAACACCTTGCTCTACAAAAAGTTTCTGGTATCCAAACCGGTGCCACTGGTCTATGTCCAATATAGCTGCCTACTAACTGTCTTTGAGCAGGAGAAGGAAAAATGGTACTTATAGATGGCAAGCCTGTGGTTGGTCCTTGGTCCAGGAGTTTTCAAGATAATAAGAAAAAAAAAAAACAATATTAATATCATATGTCATATACAAAAGATATGTACAAATTATAGACAACATAATTTGAATAAAAACTCCCCTTTTTCATCCTTGGGGACTGCAGTAACTGGAGCTCTGGAGAAAAATACAACATTAATATCAAGTTATAAAAATGAGAAGTACTAAATGATTATAAAATATATATATAAATTTGAAAAATACTCCCCTTTTTTATCATTTGAAACTGCAGCTTCTGGAGCACAGGGAAATGTTTGTAAACCATTTGAGCTTTACATGAAATCCCAGTGTCAATAGAAAAATTGAAATAATCACTAAATAAAAAAAACATCTAGACATGACTTTTTAAGAAAGTTATACAGGCACCAGTTTGAGTTTCTGTAGCTGTTATCCATCAGTTTGAGGGTAAGACCCAGATGGAACATAACTCACAAGCCCTCTAGAAACAGATGGTGCATAGTAAACGAACAAAGCAAAAATTTAAGTTAATATGTTTGCCATTCTCATTCTCCTAGGGTGCAATTGAGCAAATAAATCTATTATTCTGTCCAGGTCTAAATCCATGTATTTGTTGGTATACATTAGTGCCAGCCCATTCAATCTGTCCTCAGTCATTGTGCTTCTCAAATAGGTTTTAAGATTTCGAAGGGATGAAATGGATCTCTCACAAGAAGCAGATGAAATTGGAAGTGTGATCAGGATCTTAACATGAAATAAATATTGACATATGCATCTGTCAATATCCTCCAGTGTAGCCTAAGAGTGTCTGGAATCACTTCTCCTCTGTTATCCCTCCCCTTTCATAATCTCTCCCATAATAAAAGCTCTGCCTGTAAACCTATATAATTTGGCATGTCCTGTCTGTAATAGTTACAAAATTCTAAAACATTAGGCTTCCAGTCATCAGTAGCAATCAAAACAGAGGGTATGATCGAAATACCTTTGTAGCAGATAAATACATCATCCTTGAATCTAGAATCGAGCTGCTCGAGTACATGGTCTAGGAAAACTCTGGTCAGATTTATCTTGTTAATAGTCTTCAGGATTTGAAGCAGGAGCATTGGGTCTATGTGTCTGTCTCTGAGCTACCCTTGGCATATCTGGTTGTACATCTACTTGTCTTGCGATAGTCACTGCATCCTGGTACAGTTCATGGTGTGTGGCATCAATGTCATTGCTCATTTCTGTGAGAACTGATATCAGAAGAGCAAGTTCTTCTTTAGCTTTCAGGATATCCATAGCTTTACTTCGCAGCTTCACTGTAAGTCGCTTAGTTAGTGCCAAAATATGTCTGACAATAACAATAGCAACAATAAAGGAAAAGTTGATAGCATTAAGTAATGATTGGGCATCTTGTCTGCTGGTAGGATTCCAGTTGGTATTTTCATGCTTGTGTCTGTTCATTGAGATATCTTCTAGTGTAGCTGTGACTGGATGGGAAGCTCAACTATTCGGTCCATAGCATCTATCCTTTCAATCCATCGGGTGCGGCATACATTAATTAAAGCAGTGTGGTTTTGTTTTTGTTTTTTTTGCAAAAGTTCTATGATCTTGAATTCTAAATGTTCTTGTCGCTTGGGAGAGTTGTCAAAAAATTAAAAAAGCTTTCGCACAACATCCATCATGTTTCTGACATTTGGTAATTGGCAGGTATTGGCAATACACAAATTCAGCTGGTGATTCATGCAATGGACAAAAATTGCCTTCTCATGTTCTGCTCTGATTAACGAGGAGGCTCCATTAAGTCGTCCAGCCATATTGCCAGCGCCATCATAACATTGGCCACGACAGTCTTCCATCATCAATCCTAAGTCTACTACAGCTGCAGTTATAAGGTCTTTGATGGCCTCTCCTGTTGTTCCCTCCTTACAAATATAAAATCCAATAAATTCTTCTCTGAAGTTTTTGGTTGAGTCGAGAAATCTAATCACAACAGAAAGATTTTCTTTGTTTGCTATATCAGCCGCTTCATCTGCCATTACAGAAAAATATTTACTATCCCTCATTTCTTGAGATAAATTATTTAAAATATGAGCACCAACAGTTGATATTATTTGATTCTGGATGGTCTTTGAAATGTATGTGGCATTTCTTGGTGCATTTTCTAGGTGCTGCTCCAGTATTTGGTCACCACTATCTACCCGGAATTCAAGCAGTGCCTGGAAATTACCAGCTAGGGCAGCATTAGTGGGGTCACTATCCCTCAAGCCCCTGAGTGGGATATTGTTTTTCCCACAGAAAATAATTGTTTTAAAAAGGGACCTAAGGATCTCACGGTTTCTAGCAATTTGCTGTTGAACGATGTTATTTAACTGCAGATTTATCGGGACAGCGTCTGTTCGCATCATTTTCTTAAATTCTTCTATAGCAATCATAGAAAATTTGTGAATTTCACAATTTCATTGCGCGTGTTTTGTAAAGCGCGAAGCGGCCGAAGTCCAATTTGTAAGAGGAGACTTCAATAATTTGTCTAACTTACTAGCGTTTCGCCCACACTGAACTCCGAAACAAACACAAGCTAAGCAAAACACTCCATTGTAATATTTAGAGTAGGCTAGCCATGGATATTTCTTTAGCCAGTTTAAAACAAACTTGCGAGATTTTCCATTCTCTATTGACACTGGGAAATCGAAAAGCTCACCTGGTTTCCATACATTTTCGATGAATTTCAACTTGTCCTGAGGCGAATAGCTGGCGATCTTGTCGAAGACTAAGCCAATGTCGTAGGGAGAACAATTCTCCTTCCGACAGAAAGGAGCACGAGCCATAAAGAGTAAAAACTAGTGCAATTTGTTAACTAATTCCTTCGTTAACTCCGATGCAAGTACTGAGACTCTAGTGAAGGCAAACGAAAGAAGACCGTTGGGGGAGGTACACACCCTTTTATACTTTTGTCGATAGTTTCCGCGGTGGTTTCCAAGTGAGTTAGCCAATCAAAAATGGTTTTGAGTGAGTTCCAACACAATAAAAAAAATTCCAGCCAATCGCGCGAGGTTTTGAGTGTGTTCCAAGGCTAACTATAATAACACCTCACCCACCCCCTCGCTTGCAAATTGGTGACAATATTTTCCGATCTTACCCGACGGATTTCCGAAGGTTCCCGAAAAGTAATCGAAGCTCAAATCCAAAGCTCGTGATCCAGGGCGCTCCGTGAAGTCGCATAAGAATAATAAAGACGATAAGGCATCTTTTTACGTGTTTAATTTAATTAAAAACCAAAAATACAGGAGATTGAATGATTTCCAAAGACAAGCCAATAGTTTCTAGGGATATCGGAGTATTTTTTAAAAAGCCATTTAAGTTCAAAATAACTTGGTCTGAAAAACTTTGAGTGTGTTCCGGAACTCACGTAAACTACCCTGGATCCACCCCTGAATTTACCCCCAGAAGGAAAGGTACCGTGTAGATTATGCTACGGCTTTACCCCCCAAAAAGAAAGGTACCGTAGATTATGCTACGGCTTTACCCCCAAAAAAGAAAGGTACCGTAGATTATGCTACGGCTTTACCCCCAAAAAAGGAAGGTACCCTGGATTATGCTATGGCTTTACCCCCAAAAAGAAAGGTACCGTAGATTATGCTTCGGCTTTACCCCCTAAAAAAAAGGTACCCCAGATTATGCTACGGCTTTACACCCCCCCCCCCCCCCCCAAGAAACCGTAAATTATACTACGGCTTTACCCCCAAAAAGTAAGGTACCGTAGATTATGTTATGCCTTTACCCCCAAAAAGTAAGGTACCGTAGATTATGTTATGGCTTTACTCCCAGAAGGAGAAGAGGAAGGTTCCTCGAGGCCGTAAGGGACGAGCACTTGGGGTAGTGCCCTCCAACGTTTTCTGAGTAAGAACAAGGGCGTGGCTGTGCACCAAACACTTTCTCAACGTTTCTGTATCTGGCCCTCATTATTTCGAGGGCTTCTACAGCTATGGCCGTAGATGATACTACGACTTAACCCCAAAAAGAAAAGAGTGAGACCACCCTTGGGCGTCATTCTCCTGTACTTGTCCTTGCTTTTGTTTGCTACTATCCCTGATTATAAGCAAAAGCTGACAGATTTTCAGACACACCAAACAGATTAGAAGTTATTTACAATTTATTGCATGATTATGACATTAGGGCTCAGGCAAGTTCTATAATATATACAATATATATCTGACCTTGAACACTAATAATAAAACAGGAGAAAACGGCTTTCCTAAAAAAACTCAATCTCGCCGTTATTCCTAACATCTAATGTCCAAAGTTCTTTATGCTAGGTTTGCGCCAAGGCGGTATTCACTATACTGCTATCGGCGCTCGCTCACATGACATCAGCCTCTATACTGCTATCGGCGCTCGCTCACATGACATCAGCCTCTTTACTGCTATCGGCGCTCGCTCACATGACATCAGCCTCTATACTGCTATCGGCGCTCGCTCACATGACATCAGCCTCCTTTCAAACTACTTCTAGTATCTAGAGTAACCGGTTTTTTTTATATTTTTTTGTAATTATCTGATCATTTGTCTACCTTCACATTAGCCTACGCCGCAAGTGCGATGTGAAGCGGCCAATATAGATAGATAATCACCATATAAAGTCTGAGAGTAGATTAGTAGATATCCATCACCAATTCCTCAGGACCCTTTTTGACACGAAGTTAAGATGGTTAACTGAGCAGGAATAGATGACGACGCCGGATAGACGCCGGATGCCTTGGGCCAAGAGCCATAACAGAAGGCTTCCTGATAACTACCCCCTGGTTTTCTGTGGTAGGCCCTGTTTCATTATTCATCGTGGGTTTCCAATGATAGCCTCGGTTTCATGATTTATGGCTTTCCGGTGGTAGCCTCGGTTTAATGATTTATGGGTTTCCGGTGGTACCATCGGTTATCTACTTGCAGAGCTGCTAGTACTAGAAGTAGCCTGGGAAAGTAACAGATGAGAAGATGATTCAGTCACAAGTCATAGAATACATAAAATGACGGCGCAGTGAATTTCTTATGGAGGGGGAGGGTGAGAAAAGTGAAAATCATCCATCCAAATTCTAAAAACATGCTAAGAACATGCGAGGGTCAAATAGTAGCGAGATATCGCGGTGTTAGAGTGACGCGTTCTACAACTGGTTGGGGTGGTGTCCGTGTTTTTTGTATAATGATGCAAAAATGGCTCACTACCGAACATAATCTACGATGGTGTGTTGTGAATTTATTCGGCGTTTAGCATTTTCTATTCATGTTCATATTTTGCCGAGATGGAAAATAGACGACTTGTCAAATATTTGTCAAACCGAGATTCCCGCGTATAGGATATTATAAACCAAAAATCACTTAATAAGATCTGACAAAATGCTTAGCTCGTAGAGCAAAAAATGATAATATCCTCCTTAACACTCTCAGCAAACTATGAATTAAATAGGAGAGAGGCGGGAATAGCCAATAAATCATTGGTAGCGTCACATTTTTGGAACAAAACCCTTACAAAACAAAATCATGCTACCCCCGTGACCTGTGTTTTAACAATAAGATATTAATACTCTATGTTTTGACTAGATTGGACGACGTACATGTTTTTAGATTTTGCCTATAGAAAGTAGTTTTAAAATAGACATGGATTGCATGCTGGGCGCCTGACAGCTCTTGCTCATAATGTATATAATGCTCATATTAGTGTCATAATCACTATCTATCTCATGATAAAGTGCTAAAAAAATCGGATAAAAAAAGATAAACATGTTGTTATGGAGATGTAATGCAATATAGTTGAATGCAATGATGATTGACGGAAAACCATTCGAGGGCAAAACAACTCTGCAATATGCAAATTACGGTTCTGGTTCGATTATAAAATCATACGGGATGTAATACACTGTAACAACAAGTATCAAAGTAATGATTTTTGCAACAAAAATGCCACTGTCTAAAGAGTAATGAAATTAGTTCGCTACGCATACACATTTTACACAATTCAACGGAAAGCATTCCGTGGTATCTATAAATAGACTAAGAACTACATGTACTTATGTATGTAACTTGTACAAACATAAAATCTTTCGCAACTTAGAAAAAACTTGGATCAAAAACTACTTACAGATCTACTTCGCTCGTTCGGGTCCGAGGCAGTCGGTGGGTCCTTTTTGCCAGCGAGAGCAGCAAGGGTAATGAACAATAATAGTTCGCAAACAAGTAATACATCCGCCACTAACTTCTTTGTCTTGGTGGATGTTGACGACTCGGGGTTGAAGCTTGATCGACTTGTCCGACTTTCTCGTCGGCTTCCCCGACGCTTCATCATGCATTCAGTGATAGCAAGAACCAAGAGCTTAGCAAATTGCACAACTTGCAGACACACTAACGGAGAGATGGAGCTCTGGCTGACAGATAGTGACGTCTTTACCTATTAACTGTATGAAATTTCACACCGCAAATAGCCGCACAGGTAGAAGAGGAGTACCGTAGCAGCGAGGGGCAATTGCTGAATACTAAAGACTACGGGTAAAAGGCTTCTCTCCAGTAGACGTTTCTAAATGCGCGCCGTCTGAAGCGAGTGAAAATATTTTTGATTTTATCAAGTCTTTCCACGCTCACTCCGGAAACAAAGGGCACTATTGACGTCACGGGTAAACAAGCTTAGAACAATCCATCGGCTCATAGAATAACAATGCGAATATCACCGATCACTCCGCAGATAGCAGAAAAAGCCCTGTATTTTAACAAAACAACTTCCTGCTAATAAAAAGGCTCAAATAGAGCAAGAAAAAAAATCAAATTTATCAAATTGTAAGAGAAAAATAGCCTGTCACGCACGTAGCGTGACACAAGCAAGAGAAATCACTCAACGTGACTGGTTAACACGTGACACACTGTCACACTCGCACATGACGTGTCACGCAAGCAGGGAATGACTGCATGAGGTTGGCACGTGACACACTATCACATTCGCAGTGTCACACAGGCAATATATTATACTTAAAATTGACACCTTACTTACTGTCACGCACGCAGTGTCACGCAAGCAAAATAAAACAACAAAATGTGCTTTCGAGGCTATAATGGGCCATTTTCGCTACGGGTCTCCGTGGAATACACCGTAACTCCTGTGCTGACAACGGCGCACCCCTGTGGAACATACCATACGCGATAGCCATGTACTATGCGTGTAATATTACAAAAAATCATCAGGTGTTATAAAGTGCGTCGCTGTTATAAGTTTGTCGCTGGTGCAGAGTATGTTCATTTGTTACAAGGTGCGCTGGTGCAATGTTAGTTCATTTGTTACTAGGTGCGCTGGTGCAATGTGAGTTCATTTATTACAAGGTGCGCTGGTGCAATGTGAGTTCATTTGTTACTAGGTGCGCTGGTGCAATGTGAGTTCATTTGTTACAAGGTGCGCTGGTGCAATGTGAGTTCATTTATTACTAGGTGCGCTGGTGCAATGTGAGTTCATTTGTTACAAGGTGCGCTGGTGCAATGTGAGTTTATTTGTTACTAAGTGCGCTGGTGCAATGTGAGTTCATTTGTTACAAGGTGCGCTGGTGCAATGTGAGTTCATTTGTTACTAGGTGCGCTGGTGCAATGTGAGTTCATTTGTTACAAGGTGCGCTGGTGCAATGTGAGTTCATTTGTTACAAGGTGCGCTGGTGCAATGTGAGTTCATTTGTTACAAGGTGCGCTGGTGCCATGTGAGTTCATTTGTTACTAGGTGCGCTGGTGCAATGTGAGTTCATTTGTTACTAGGTGCGCTGGTGCAATGTGAGTTCATTTGTTACAAGGTGCGCTGGTGCAATGTGAGTTCATTTGTTACAAGGTGCGCTGGTGCAATGTGAGTTCATTTGTTACTAGGTGCGCTGGTGCAATGTGAGTTCATTTGTTACTAGGTGCGCTGGTGCAATGTGAGTTCATTTGTTACAAGGTGCGCTGGTGCAATGTGAGTTCATTTGTTACTAGGTGCGCTGGTGCAATGTGAGTTCATTTGTTACTAGGTGCGCTGGTGCAATGTGAGTTCATTTGTTACTAGGTGCGCTGGTGCAATGTGAGTTCATTTGTTACTAGGTGCGCTGGTGCAATGTGAGTTCATTTGTTACTAGGTGCGCTGGTGCAATGTTAGTTCATTTGTTACTAGGTGCGCTGGTGCAATGTGAGTTCATTTGTTACTAGGTGCGCTGGTGCAATGTGAGTTCATTTGTTACAAGGTGCGCTGCTGCAATGTTAGTTCATTTGTTACTAGGTGCGCTGGTGCAATGTGAGTTCATTTGTTACTAGGTGCGCTGGTGCAATGTGAGTTCATTTGTTACAAGGTGCGCTGGTGCAATGTTAGTTCATTTGTTACAAGGTGCGCTGGTGCAATGTGAGTTCATTTGTTACTAGGTGCGCTGGTGCAATGTGAGTTCATTTGTTACAAGGTGCGCTGGTGCAATGTGAGTTCATTTGTTACTAGGTGCGCTGGTGCAATGTGAGTTCATTTGTTACTAGGTGCGCTGGTGCAATGTGAGTTCATTTGTTACTAGGTGCGCTGGTGCAATGTGAGTTCATTTGTTACTAGGTGCGCTGGTGCAATGTGAGTTCATTTGTTACTAGGTGCGCTGGTGCAATGTGAGTTCATTTGTTACAAGGTGCGCTGGTGCAATGTTAGTTCATTTGTTACAAGGTGCGCTGGTGCAATGTGAGTTCATTTGTTACTAGGTGCGCTGGTGCAATGTGAGTTCATTTGTTACAAGGTGCGCTGGTGCAATGTGAGTTCATTTGTTACTAGGTGCGCTGGTGCAATGTGAGTTCATTTGTTACTAGGTGCGCTGGTGCAATGTGAGTTCATTTGTTACTAGGTGCGCTGGTGCAATGTGAGTTCATTTGTTACTAGGTGCGCTGGTGCAATGTGAGTTCATTTGTTACAAGGTGCGCTGGTGCAATGTGAGTTCATTTGTTACTAGGTGCGCTGGTGCAATGTGAGTTCATTTGTTACTAAGTGCGCTGGTGCAATGTGAGTTCATTTGTTACTAGGTGCGCTGGTGCAATGTGAGTTCATTTGTTACTAGGTGCGCTGGTGCAATGTGAGTTCATTTGTTACTAGGTGCGCTGGTGCAATGTAAGTTCATTTGTTACTAGGTGCGCTGGTGCAATGTGAGTTCATTTGTTACTAGGTGCGCTGGTGCAATGTAAGTTCATTTGTTACTAGGTGCGCTGGTGCAATGTGAGTTCATTTGTTACTAGGTGCGCTGGTGCAGAGTATGTTCATTTGTTACAAGGTGCGCTGGTGCAATGTGAGTTCATTTGTTACTAGGTGCGCTGGTGCAATGTGAGTTCATTTGTTACTAGGTGCGCTGGTGCAATGTGAGTTCATTTGTTACAAGGTGCGCTGGTGCAATGTGAGTTTATTTGTTACTAGGTGCGCTGGTGCAATGTGAGTTCATTTGTTACAAGGTGCGCTGGTGCAATGTAAGTTTATTTGTTACTAGGTGCGCTGGTGCAATGTGAGTTTATTTGTTACTAGGTGCGCTGGTGCAATGTGAGTTTATTTGTTACTAGGTGCGCTGGTGCAATGTGAGTTCATTTGTTACAATGATCTCTGCAATTTATAATGCATTATTGTTACGACATCGTGGTTGATTTAATAATACATTCACTTCATACAGGGTCTGGATGGGGTTAACCGACTAGCGACAACACGGCTTAAAAGTTAACTGACTACCTACAAGACAGGAAAAAAACTAGTGATTAACGACAAAAAATATTTGCCGACTACCGACATTTTATTATTTCCAGTAGTTTTACCCTTTACTTCCATCGTCAATCTACTTAAATTCGGTCATTTCAGAATGTGTACTATGTATTTCCTGTTGCATTAACTTTCCAGTTAAATTTTAACCCATAATTTATTTATTATCAATAAGTTATTAATTACTAATCAATCCTAAATAATGTTTAATCTTGTTTATACGTGAAATCTAGTACAAAAGCGAATACTAGCTTAGACTAACCGACTACCGACAAAGACCGATAATTCTTACCGACTTCCGACAAATTATGAAAATTTTGACTACCGACATAGAGACCCCCCAATCCAGACCCTGTTCATAATTAGATAGAGAAAGTAGAGAAAAAGGTTTTCTTATTTAATCTATGTATATTCCCTGATCCCAAATTGGAACGTCTGTTCCATATTTCTACGAATGTGGTGGCGTTTTAGACTTTATGCGAACGCGCACAAGGTTGTATGGTAATTCGTTCGGTCGAAATTTATATTCATTATTATCATATATCTTGTGGACTTTAACAGACTCACGTGACTCACATATGTACGTTGCAAACTGTTATGCAATAAGAAGGAAAGTGATGGGTACCTCGAAATTTCGAAAGTCTCGCAAAAAAGTCTCGGAATCTCGGCGTTTTTTATGCGTCTCGAAGTCTCGGGTTTTTTTTAATTTTGGGGTCTCGCAACCTCTTTTTTTCTATCTATTTTATGTCGTTACCCTGCTAGGGTTTCCCTTTGTAGCAAGATTGTATTGTTGCTCTACTTATTCGTTTTTCAACTGATGTTTATGACACACCTCGAGCAAGTTATCCGGAAACAAGGTCGGAAAGGCTCGGGCTCGGATTCCGAAATTTGACAAAAGTCTTGGGCTCGGATTCCGAAATTTGACTTAAGTCTTGGGCTCGGATTCCAAAATTTGACTTAAGTCTTGGGCTCGGATTCTGAGACGCGGGTCTCGGTGCCTCGGCAAGTCTCGGATTTACCCGTCGCTGCCCCTAAGGACCGTGGGCTCAGTGTGATATGGTTGAAAAAGGTTATTTTATAAATAGGATAATGTTTATTTATAATAATATAAAACAAAAAATTATTTATAGCAGTTATTTATCGTGCTCACAAAGTACTAAAATACAATGACTTGTATTTCAAATTATTCTATGGAAATGGTTTTACCTATAGAAATATGAGAACTTAATATAAACACGATACCATCAA
Organism: Nematostella vectensis; assembly: GCF_932526225.1. NCBI lineage: Eukaryota > Metazoa > Cnidaria > Anthozoa > Actiniaria > Edwardsiidae > Nematostella > Nematostella vectensis. Next base: position 8,253,753 of record NC_064035.1, on the reverse strand, counting down.
GATCATCTCGTGTATTCTACCCGGATTCTACTCTATCTGACTTGAGTACGTCAATGTTCAGTTATCTCCGGCGTCAATGGATTAGATCTTAATCGTACAATCTCCGCTTGTTCGCACCTACTTATTGCTTTCACCACTCAACTTCAATACAGCTCTCCTCTCTGCGCTAATAGAAAATCACTTAAAACCTGTATGGACTACGACAGCGCCGTAGAAAAGTAGTCAGTCAGCTCTGGGTACCTTTTAGCGTAAGGAATAAAGAGGGTGCAAGTGGCTAGCTACTGCTGTTCTAGCTTGCTGGGTTCCAGGTTGGTTTGCCCTTTCAAAGATTGGATTCACGGGGATGGAATTCCTTACGCGGTTGGAAACCCTAGGATTGTCTCTCCCAGAGGGTTTTCATATGCAAAGCCATAGACTCGCTAATGAGGTCAACAATGACATGTGTTTATTTTATGGACAAAAGAAAGTAGCGCTTATCTACCGAAGTGTTTTTTTATCTAGACAAGTTTCTAGACACAAATTACTGCCGCGAAGTCTCACATCGCTTTCATTACAATAGATATAGTCGGCAATAGACCAATGGAAAACCTTGCAAGTTGTAAAGACTAGTGGCTCATTAAGCCACGTGATTAGAAAGCAATCGACAATAACAGGAATAAACATGACGGTCTATTCTTGGTCAGTTCATTGTTGACAGCTGAAGAGAGCGAGACCCATGCTCAAAGATATTGGTGGTAACAAGCTGGGAAAGCAGCATGAGTATTTTACGCTAGCTCACGCAATCACAAACCGGAAAACCAAACCGGAAAACCGGAAAACCAAAATTTGAGGCCCCACGCACAATCAAGTACAGAAGAAATTTATACGAAAAGAATTAAGGCGAAATTTGTCAGCTGATAAGAGTACTGTTCGGTCTACGTACATACTCTAGAGAGTTCCGAGCGCTTCCTTCCCTCCATTCAGACAGTCGGAAATCAGTGGTTCCCTCAGCGAGCGTATTTATAATCTGAGTGAGTGTTGGCTTCGACATGGTATGCGCGATACGGAATAAATTTTCCCAGGTGACGTCGCGTCATTCTAGCGAGGATCCTGATCGTAGCTGACTGAAGGCTTTGATGGTGTCTTTGAGGCGGTTCACAGTGTCAACACTCTGGACCATACGCAATACCAAATGGCTTTCTGTTGTTGTTGTACTTATCGCCGTCTATACTGTAGTGCTTGTGCTTCAAGCAGGTTTGGGCCTTTTCAAGACACGGTTACGAGAACTGCCCCAGGAGACGTTATCATTGTCGGTTTCCGCTCCACTTAATGTCCAACTACCTCGAGGCATTGATAGAATAAACTACAATCCAGTTGAGTATAGCCATAGTAGGCAAGGGAGTAATCTGGTACCAAAAATCAGAGGACAAAACCTGCAAAGCGATCAACTGACCGGTGCAGATTCCCAAAATGTGGATAATAAGGCGGCGCGAAACACGCACAGGCAAAAATATCTGTTTGTTTTTCGATATTATGAGCAGCTCGGAAGGGCAACAAACAATTTATTGGAGCTGGCTTCATGGGCCAAGCATAGGAATAGCATCGTCGTCGCACCGTTTGTCAATAATTCAAGAATGTCGGGTCTGCCTGGTGGAGTCAGCCATTACTTGCGGACAACCACTTCGTTAGCGCGATTCGGCCCCCTCCGAGAATATTTCGATGTGAAATACCTAAACAATTTACTGAAAAAGAGGGGATACGGGACACTTGGGGGGTTCGGGGATTTTCAAAATGACTGCCAGCAACGCTTAAATATAGTTATACATTTTCTTTATTCGAATCGCGAAGCGCTGTTGGACGCGGCGGAATGGTATCGTAAAACGTACCGGGAAATGAAAGAGATTTACACCAAGACACGCGCTAACGGTGGCTGGCTCCCCTGCCCCTTCGTGCGCTACTCTCGACTACAGAAACAATTGAATTTCAAAGTGAGTAGGTATGTGTGTGTGGACCCGGAGATGATTCAGGATGCATTCGAACTAGAACGAAAGGTCATCCAGGGTCGATTCTGCGTCGGTGTTGTATTATGGAAAGGGAATGGGAAAGGTCGGGTTCACTTTCCCTTGCACCCATCCATCACGAGACCCCTAACACCCCCAGATGTCAGGTTCAACGCCACACTTGTCGAAATCGCAAGGAAATTTGTAGAAGAACGACTGGGTGGTAGTTATATAGCCGTACATGTCCGAGGGGAGCGTCATTTAGTAAGAAAGGGGACAAATATCACGTATCGATGCGTGCGAAAACTGATTGACAGAGTACGCGAAGCGCAGAGGAAATACCACATACAGACAGTGTTTCTCGCTACAGATCTACCAGAGTACGGATCTGACACTTTCGACCAGGAGCGGGGTAGCAGAAAAGCCTTACAGCGGTACCTGCACAAGGAACTCAACCAGCCAGTCTCATACCAACCCGCAGATCTCTACGATAACGGCGCTATCGCCATCATTGAGATGAACATTCTTGCTGCCGGAAATAGGCTCTTCACACTTGGAAGTGGTAATTTCCAGAACTGGATCGTCAGTTTATTTCTACAGAGACGCAAATCAAACTCAAAAAAGCTGCACAGGCTGTGCGAGTTAAGCTAATAATAATTACACGGTATCGATATTTTGATCTCTCGCGCTAAAACAATTAGTCGAAGACTGCAGCTGAGGTTAAGAGATAGCTTGTTTTTCCGCGTCGCAATTTCCATTCTATTTTATCGAGATCTTAGGCTTGATTACTCGCGGTATTTTGGAATTTTGAAGTAATACTCAAAACAAAAGCTATAAGCTCTGAGTTTGCTATGATAACATTCATAGCCGAGTAAAATACATTATTAATAACACATCAGATGTTTCCTATTTTCAAATTCACGCTCCGGGAAAAATATCAAAGACAGACAAGAGACTGTTTTATGAAACGCACTGGCGTCTTTTTCAATGGAATTAATCCCATTTGATCAGGGGCTCTTGTAATTATCTAGAAAAATTCGCGTATAATTAAACAAAAACGCGAAATCTTTTTATAGCAACCAGCCAACATCCAACCTCAAAAAGAGGTACACTCTATACTTGTGATGTTTCTATGGGGGAATTGTAACCATCTACCATCGTGTGAGGTGTATTTGTTTTCAGTAAGTGAATTTCGGCCGCGAGGTTGGATGTCGGTCTTGTGGTTTCAGGATAAAGCATGCAACTTTACATTTTTTCATTTAAGATTACTCAGTAAAAGTGATAACTCCATTAGATGGTAAAAGCCAAATGATTTTCAATAATTAACAGTAAAAAGGGTTTAGAGGTTTGTAAAAAAAACATCAAGTTTTCTGGTAAAAAAAAACCTCGGTCTATTTATTATGTCCATTATTTATCCTTAAATTAAATATTCGAAGTACACTTGTACAACAAAGAATTATTTTAATAAAAATACAGACAAACTGATATTTATTTGCATTTGAATAATTTCGGCTTAGATATCAAAAATAATTAACTCCACCTTTTTATGAAAGTCATTAAAATGAGTTGGCGTATTGTTTTTACTTTATTTGCCAGTGCAGCCATTACTGTTTTTAGAGCCGTCCTTTATATTACATATCCTTGTGTAGGGATAGGGGATTGGGCTCAGGGGATTTGGTTGGTCACGCGTAGAACACTGGATCTCCGAGCACGCAAAGAACACTGGGTCAACGAGCACGCAAAGACCACTGGATCTCCGAGCACGCAAAGAATACTGATCTCCGAGCACGCAAAGAACACTGGATCTCCGAGCACGCAAAGAACACTGGATCTCCAAGCACGCAAAGACCACTGGATCTCCGAGCACGCAAAGAACACTGGATCTCCGAGCACGGAAAGACCACTTGATCTCCAAGCACGCAAAGAACACTAGATCTCCGAGCACGCAAAGAACACTGGATCTCCAAGCACGCAAAGACCACTGATCTCCGAGCACGCAAAGACCACTGGATCTCCAAGCACGCAAAGAACTCTAGATCTCCGAGCACGCAAAGAACACTGGATCTCCGAGCACGCAAAGAACACTGGATCTCCGAGCACGCAAAGAACACTAGATCTCCAAGCACGCAAAGAACACTGGATCTCCGAGCACGCAAAGAACACTGGATCTCCAAGCACGCAAAGACCACTGATCTCCGAGCACGCAAAGACCACTGGATCTCCGAGCACGCAAAGACCACTGGATCTCCGAGCACGCAAAGACCACTGGATCTCCGAGCACGCCAAGAACACTGGATTTCCGAGCACGCAAAGACCACTGGATCTCCGAGCAAGCAAAGACCACTGGATCTTCGAGCACGCAAAGACCACTGATCTCCGAGCTCGCAAAGACCACTGGATCTCCGAGCACGCAAAGACCACTGGATCTCCGAGCACGCAAAGAACACTGGGTCTCCGGAGCAAAAAGAAACTAAGTGTACATCTTAATGTCAAGTAACATACCTATTCCAGATGTATTGAACTGAAAAGTACTTTCCCTAACTGAAGTCCAACTCGAATACCTGACCACTATAAATTAGCTTTGCATTCAAACAAGTATCCAAAACCAGCTCTGCTAATTCATCGCATTGGCTCGGTTCTAATTGACCCTGCGAAGAAAAAAAAGGAGGTTCAATAACATATAACGATATCACACGCTCATACACACGCTTACACTCACACTAACACACGCTCTCACACGTTCCGTTCACACTGACGCCCTCATACACACGCCGACACTCACATTCATACACGCTCACCACTCATGCTCGCACTCACACACGCCCACACTCACGCTCATATTCACACACGCCCACACTCACGCTCACATTCACAAACGCCCCTCACACGCTCACACACGCCAACTCTCACGCTCAAATTCACACACGCCCCTCACACGATCACATTCACACACGCCCCTCACACTCACACACGCCTGTCACACGCTCAATTCACACACGCTCACATTCACACACGCCCACTTTCACGCTCACACTCACACACGCCCACTTTCACGCTCACACTCACACACGCCTGCACAAGCTCACACACACGCCCCTCACAGGCTCACATTCACATACGCTCACCACACACGCTTACACTCACACACGCTCTTATACGCTCTCACAATTTCTGGTTAAAAGGAGACATGACGGGGCCTTAAAAATGCTGCTGGAGATAATTATTGTTTGTAAATTTGACTTTGAATTGTATAAGTCTAGTTATAAACACCGTAGTGGATGTGCCGAATTCATTACGGAACTGTCCGAAGCCTTCGTAACCATACCGAAGACTGAGCAAAGTTATCATATAATTGATTGAAACTGAGGTTTCTTTTGAGTGATAAATATTTTAAAGTGCTTGTCAGTGATTGCGAAAAGAATACTTTTGGGAGTTTCCCGTTTTTTATGCTATTGTTTTGAGTAATGTAAAGGCAATGATGGTTTATCCTAACTTTCACTGGAGGCGCAACGATCACGCGCGCAAAGATCAAATAACCCGCAAGGACAAATATTCGAATACACATGTGATAGAGCCAGACCGCTTACCAAGCCTGGGAGAAGGACAAATATCCCAATGCATATAATACAGGTGCGTGACACTCGACAGTGGAGATCTTGAGTGAGTTTCTAAAATCGAGTAGTAAAGACGATGTGTCAAAATCAGTAGTTTCTAGGGGGGAGGGGCATGTCTGGGACCTTGTGCTAAAATACAAATGGACCAAAAAATATGATGGAAACATATAAGGGAAGAATAGCAGTCCAGAAATATTCAAAAAAAAATTCTCATTAGGTTGCACTTGGAGAATCCATGTGTTGAAACCGCATTGCTTCGTGGTTATTTAAAAAATACACTAAGTTAATAAGAAAATAAGTGAAATAAAAGCAAATCAGGGTTAAGAAAGTTTAAACATCATAGTTAATGTGCCTGTAAATATAAGGTTTAGAAACTAGGGTTTAGCCATGCATGCGTTACTCATAAAACCACTGTGGGTTACATGGATTTTCGAGGGCCTCTACCTTAATTGAAATAGGTATATTTCACTGTATATTCATATGCCCTCGAAGCAAAAACTTGTCGATTACCTTAAGACGTGTAACCTTCTCAGGGTCCTTCGCTAATGATACCGTCAATAAGACTTGCTGGCAAGTAGGATTACTTTTACTCATCTCCCTAAAGGCTTCACACGAGAGGTTGTAACTATCTGCATCGTGAATATCCTGAAGTATTTAATTCATTTGTTATTAGTGTGATTAACCGGGGAGGTGAATGTCTTTTGTTAAAGAGACAACATTTTCTCTGGCTTAGAATGTTCAATACATATAGAATGTGTATAAAAGCTCTAAAGTTCAACACATACATGATTTATGATATTGCACACTGTACTTGAAATAAATGACGCAGTTTCCCTCTGCCACGGACTGCACTGGCTATCAACATAAATGATCTGGAAAAAAATCATACCAATTGTGAATACTGGTTTCTGTGCGCTTCTAGCTCTGTTAAATGAAAACTGCAGACCTTAATGTCACAAAATACCTTCTCAGTTGAAATTAGAAAACACTAAAATGACAAAACCTTCAGTTCCTAGTTATACCCTCACTCTCCCTACCCATGATATACCCTGACTCACCCTACCCATGATATACCCTGACTCACCCTACCCATGATATACCCTGACCCACCCTACCCATGATATACCCTGACTCACCCTACCCATGATATACCCTGACTCACCCTACCCATGATATACCCTGACTCACCCTACCCATGATACACCCTGACCCACCCTACCCATGATACACCCTGACCCACCCTACCCATGATATACCCTGACTCACTTTACCCATGATACGCCCTGACCCACCCTACCCATGATATACCCAGACCCACCGTACCCATAATATACCCTGACTCACCCTACCCATGATATACCCTGACTCTCCCTACCCATGATACACCCTGACGCAACCTACCCATGATATACCCTGACTCACCCTACCCATGATATACCCTAAATCACCCTACCCATGCTACACCCTGACTCACCCTACCCATGATATACCCTGACTCACCCTACCAATGCTACACCCTGACCCACCCTACCCATGATATACCCTGACTTACCCTACCCATGATATACCCCGACTCACCCTACCCATGATATACCCTGACTCACCCTACCCATGATATACCCTGACTCACCCTACCCATAATATACCCTGACTCACCCTACCCATGATATACCCTGACGCACCCTACCCATGATATACCCTGACTCACCCTACGCATGATATACCCTGACTCACCCTACCCATGATATACCCTGACTCACCCTAACCATGATATACCCTGACTCACCCTACCCATGATATACCCTGACTCACCCTACCCATTGTATACCCTGACTCACCCTACCCATGGTATACCCTGACTCACCCTACCCATGATATACCCTGATCCACCCTACCCATGATATAATCTGACCCACCCTACCCATGATATACCCTGATCCACCCTACCCATGATATACCCTGACCCACCCTACCCATGATATACCCTGACCCACCCTACCCATGATATACCCTGACCCACCCTACCCATGATATACCCTGACCCACCCTACCCATGATATACCCTGACCCACCCTACCCATGATATACCCTGACGCAACCTACCCATGATATACCCAGACTCACCCTACCCATGATATACCCTAAATCACCCTACCCATGATATACCCTGACTCACCCTACCCATGATATACCCTGACTCACCCTACCAATGCTACACCCTGACCCACCCTACCCATGATATACCCTGACTTACCCTACCAATGATATACCCCGACTCACCCTACCCATGATATACCCTGACCCACCCTACCCATGATATACCCTGACTCACCCTACCCATGATATACCCTGACCCACCCTACCCATGATATACCCTGACCCACCCTACCAATGATATACCCTGACTCACCCTACCCATGATATACCCTGACTCACCCTACCCATGATATACCCTGACTCACCCTACCCATGATATACCCTGACTCACCCTACCCATGATATAATCTGACGCAACCTACCCATGATATACCCTGATCCACCCTACCCATGATATACCCTGACTCACCCTACCCATGATATACCCTGATCCACCCTACCCATAATATACCCTGATCCACCCTACCCATGATATACCCTAATCCACCCTACCCATGATATACCCTAACTCACCCTACCCATGATATACCCTAACTCACCCTACCCATGATATACCCTGACTCATCCTACCCATGATATAATCTGACGCAACCTACCCATGATATACCCTGACTCACCCTACCCATGATATACCCTGACTCTCCTTACCCATGATACACCCTGACTCACCCTACCCATGATATACCCTGACTCACCCTACCCATGATATACCCTGACTCACCCTACCCATGATACACCCTGACCCACCCTACCCATGATATACCCTGACCCACCCTACCCATGATATACCCTGACCAACTCTACCCATGATATACCCTGACCCACCCTACCCATGATATACCCTGACTCACCCTACCCATGATATACCCTGACTCACCCTACCCATGATATACCCTGACTCACCCTACCCATGATATAATCTGACGCAACCTACCCATGATATACCCTGATCCACCCTACCCATGATATACCCTGACTCACCCTACCCATGATATACCCTGATCCACCCTACCCATAATATACCCTGATCCACCCTACCCATGATATACCCTAATCCACCCTACCCATGATATACCCTAACTCACCCTACCCATGATATACCCTAACTCACCCTACCCATGATATACCCTGACTCATCCTACCCATGATATAATCTGACGCAACCTACCCATGATATACCCTGACTCACCCTACCCATGATATACCCTGACTCTCCTTACCCATGATACACCCTGACTCACCCTACCCATGATATACCCTGACTCACTTTACCCATGATACGCCCTGACCCACCCTACCCATGATATACCCAGACCCACCGTACCCATAATATACCCTGACTCACCCTACCCATGATATACCCTGACTCTCCCTACCCATGATACACCCTGACGCAACCTACCCATGATATACCCTGACTCACCCTACCCATGATATACCCTAAATCACCCTACCCATGCTACACCCTGACTCACCCTACCCATGATATACCCTGACTCACCCTACCAATGCTACACCCTGACCCACCCTACCCATGATATACCCTGACTTACCCTACCCATGATATACCCCGACTCACCCTACCCATGATATACCCTGACTCACCCTACCCATGATATACCCTGACTCACCCTACCCATAATATACCCTGACTCACCCTACCCATGATATACCCTGACGCACCCTACCCATGATATACCCTGACTCACCCTACGCATGATATACCCTGACTCACCCTACCCATGATATACCCTGACTCACCCTAACCATGATATACCCTGACTCACCCTACCCATGATATACCCTGACTCACCCTACCCATTGTATACCCTGACTCACCCTACCCATGGTATACCCTGACTCACCCTACCCATGATATACCCTGATCCACCCTACCCATGATATAATCTGACCCACCCTACCCATGATATACCCTGATCCACCCTACCCATGATATACCCTGACCCACCCTACCCATGATATACCCTGACCCACCCTACCCATGATATACCCTGACCCACCCTACCCATGATATACCCTGACCCACCCTACCCATGATATACCCTGACCCACCCTACCCATGATATACCCTGACGCAACCTACCCATGATATACCCAGACTCACCCTACCCATGATATACCCTAAATCACCCTACCCATGATATACCCTGACTCACCCTACCCATGATATACCCTGACTCACCCTACCAATGCTACACCCTGACCCACCCTACCCATGATATACCCTGACTTACCCTACCAATGATATACCCCGACTCACCCTACCCATGATATACCCTGACCCACCCTACCCATGATATACCCTGACTCACCCTACCCATGATATACCCTGACCCACCCTACCCATGATATACCCTGACCCACCCTACCAATGATATACCCTGACTCACCCTACCCATGATATACCCTGACTCACCCTACCCATGATATACCCTGACTCACCCTACCCATGATATACCCTGACTCACCCTACCCATGATATAATCTGACGCAACCTACCCATGATATACCCTGATCCACCCTACCCATGATATACCCTGACTCACCCTACCCATGATATACCCTGATCCACCCTACCCATAATATACCCTGATCCACCCTACCCATGATATACCCTAATCCACCCTACCCATGATATACCCTAACTCACCCTACCCATGATATACCCTAACTCACCCTACCCATGATATACCCTGACTCATCCTACCCATGATATAATCTGACGCAACCTACCCATGATATACCCTGACTCACCCTACCCATGATATACCCTGACTCTCCTTACCCATGATACACCCTGACTCACCCTACCCATGATATACCCTGACTCACCCTACCCATGATATACCCTGACTCACCCTACCCATGATACACCCTGACCCACCCTACCCATGATATACCCTGACCCACCCTACCCATGATATACCCTGACCAACTCTACCCATGATATACCCTGACCCACCCTACCCATGATATACCCTGACTCACCCTACCCATGATACACCCTGACTCACCCTACCCATGATACACCCTGACCCACCCTACCCATGATACACCCTGACTCACCCTACCCATGATACGCCCTGACTCACCCTACCCATGATACGCCCTGACCCACCCTACCCATGATATACCCTGACTCACCCTACCCATGATATACCCTGACCCACCCTACCCATGATATACCCTGATCCACCGTACCCATGATATACCCTGACTCTCCCTACCCATGATATACCCTGACTCTCCCTACCCATGATACACCCTGACTCACCCTACCCATGATATACCCTGACTCACCCTACCCATAATATACCCTGACTCACCCTACCCATGATATACCCTGACGCACCCTACCCATGATATACCCTGACTCACCCTACGCATGATATACCCTGACTCACCCTACCCATGATATACCCTCACTCACCCTAACCATGATATACCCTGACTCACCCTACCCATGATATACCCTGACTCACCCTACCCATTGTATACCCTGACTCACCCTACCCATGGTATACCCTGACTCACCCTAACCATGATATACCCTGACTCACCCTACCCATGATATACCCTGACTCACCCTACCCATTGTATACCCTGACTCACCCTACCCATGGTATACCCTGACTCACCCTACCCATGATATAATCTGACTCACCCTACCCATGATATACCCTGACTCACCCTACCCATGATATACCCTGACCCACCCTACCCATGAAACACCCTGACTCACCCTACCCATGATACGCCCTGACTCACCCTACCCATGATACGCCCTGACCCACCCTACCCATGATATACCCTGACCCACCTACCCATGATATACCCTGACCCACCCTACCCATGATATACCCTGACCCACCCTACCCATGATATACCCTGATCCACCCTACCCATGATATACCCTGACTCACCCTACCCATGATATACCCTGACTCACCCTACCCATGATATACCCTGACGCACCCTACCCATGATATACCCTGACGCAGCCTACCCATGATATACCCTGACTCACCCTACCCATGATATACCCTGACTAACCCTAACCATGATATACCCTGACTCACCCTACCCATGATACACCCTGACTCACCCTACCCATGATATACCCTGACTCACCCTACCCATGATACACCCTGACTCACCCTACCCATGATATACCCTGACTCACCCTACCCATGATACACCCTGACCCACCCTACCCATGATATACCCTGACCAACCCTACCAATGATATACCCTGACCCACCCTACCCATGATATACCCTGACCCACCCTACCCATGATATACCCTGACCCACCCTACCCATGATATACCCTGACCCACCCTACCCATGATATACCCTGACTCACCCTACCCATGATATACCCTGACCCACCCTACCCATGAAACACCCTGACCCACCCTACCCATGATACACCCTGACTCACCCTACCCATGATACGCCCTGACCCACCCTACCCATGATATACCCTGACCCACCCTACCCATGATACGCCCTGACCCACCCTACCCATGATATACCCTGACCCACCCTACCCATAATATACCCTGACTCACCCTACCCATGATATACCCTGACTCTCCCTACCCATGATACACCCTGACTCACCCTACCCATGATATACCCTGACTCACCCTACCCATGATATACCCTGACTCACCCTACCCATGATATACCCTGACGCACCCTACCCATGATATACCCTGACTCACCCTACACATAATATACCCTGACTCACCCTAACCATGATATACCCTGACTCACCCTACCCATGATATACCCTGACTCACCCTACACATGGTATACCCTGACTCACCCTACCCATAATATACCCTGACCCACCCTACCCATGATACACCCTGACCCACCCTACCCATGATATGCCCTGACTCACCCTACCCATGATATACCCTGACCCACCCTACCCATGATATACCCTGACTCACCCTACCCATGACATACCCTGACCCACCCTACCCATGATATACCCTGACCCACCCTACCCATGATACACCCTGATTCACCCTACCCATGATATACCCTGACTCACCCTACCCATGATATACCCTGACTCACCCTACCCATGATATACCCTGACTCACCCTACCCATGATATACCCTGACTCACCCTACCCATGATATACCCTGACTCACCCTACCCATGATATACCCTGACCCACCCTACCCATGATATAACCTGACCCACCCTACCCATGATATACCCTGACTCACCCTACCCATGATATACCCTGACCCACCCTACACATGATATATCCTGACTCACCCTACCCATGATATGCCCTTACTCACCCTACCCATGATATGCCCTGACCCACCCTACCCATGATATACCCTGACTCACCCTACCCATGATATACCCTGACGCACCCTACCCATGATATACCCTGACCCACCCTACCCATAATATACCCTGACTCACCCTACCCATGATATAACCAGTTGTCATAACACTTTGTAACACGTTCTTCACAGTGAGAAAGTAATAAAACTAGATTATTTAGGACTTTTTGTTATGAAAACATTTATAGGTATTCTCTGGATAGCGATTTGTCCATTTTTCTAGGTAAATGGTAAAATGGTCATAGGAAAGACAACAACATATCTAAAACATCAATAATTAACTATACCTCAATGTTTCTCATACACAGCTTCTTTTCTATTGTATCTTGTATGCTGCTGTTATTTTTACCCAAGAATATAATTTTTCTAGACGTATTATCTAAAAGAAAAAAAAAACACTGTAGACAGATGGAATACATTGAGTGAATGGCTTTCTTGATAGACTGTCCAAGCTGGCCACCTAAACATTAAAATGCAACCCCCAGATAACAATAGAAAAACATAACCTTTGAAAGGAAGTATTGGTCACCTTTTAAAATTGCTTCAAATGCATATAAGTCTTTCTGGTGTGTGACCTGTGAAATGCAAAATAAAAACAACAGTTTTAGCAAGCATTACTGTGATTGAATAATTATGAAGTGGGATGTTATTACAAATGTGCAAGAAAACACATCTAAAATAAAAGTTTTATGCTTGATTATGTAAAATAGAAGGCATTAGTTTCACTGTGGCACCTTGAGATCAGTTTTTTGGACTACCACTCTTAAGTTAGTACAGAACAGGGACCCCATAATTTCAGCCAACATATAGAGAGACAATTGGAAATTGCAGATATAGAATGAGTCTATGTTTATGTACCTTCCATAATGAGCTTGGTCCATTGATTAGTTTAGCTCTGGTTTGTGAATATGTAAGAGCAAGGTGGAGACATTCTGTCCCATGTTCAAAATCATACTCTGTGCACTGCAAAAAGGAAAATTTCAGCCTTTTAAAATGTCCCCACAGGAATCCCATTTCTTAAGACACTTCTATTCAATAGGAAAGCACAGTCTTTGTTTAGAGTGCCACTTTAAAAGAAAGCCTGGACTGCCAAATGCTTGGATAACATTGTAGGGATATAAATTTGTCGATTCAGATTTTAAAATAACTTATGACCACTACCTTATTGTAAGCATTGTCTATAACGGTAAAAAGGAATGCCTGAGGCATCTCACTTGCTCTGTATTTTGATCTAGACAAAGAAGAAAAATGCTATTGATATGTCACATGCAAAGTGCCAGGAAAAACAGCAATGTTCCTTTGCTCCTATCACACCCAATGCACCCCTACCACACCCAACATGGCCCTTCCTCACCTCATGCTTACCTACCACACACAAACTACATCACCCCATGCACCCTACCACACCCAACATGGCCCTTCCTCACCTCATGCTTACCTACCACACACAAACTACATCACCCCATGCACCCTACCACACCCAACATGGCCCTTCCTCACCTCATGCTTACCTACCACACACAAACTACATCACCCCATGCACCCTACCACACCAATTGACACCTAGCACACACACACAACCCTACCACACCCATTGAACACTACCACTTCCAATGCACTCTACCACATACCACATACTCCTATCTTCTCCCATGCACACCTTTCACACCACACCCGCCACTACATCACCCCTTGTACCACTACCACCACACCACTTACTTATCCCTACCACACCAATTTACCCCTAACTCACCCCACATACCCCTAACTCACTCCACACACCACAACCACACCCCTACCCCACACTACTAACTCCCCCCTACCACACCCATTCACCCCTAACTCACCCCACACACCCCTACCCCACACCACTAACTCACCCCTACCCCACACCCCTAACTCACCCCCACACCATAACCACACCCCTACCCCACCCTCTACTAGTGCTCTAGTAATCCTTATGGTGACTAGTTAATTTTGAATAACCTTTCTAAGGAGTGGTCAAGAAAGCCATCTTCTGACGTGGAGACGATGGTAGAGACAAGAGGTCGGACAGCACCTGCTGCCTATGTGAAATAGCATACCAGGTTATCTAATATCTCATGAAAATCAGCTGGTACAAATAGAAGAATAAGATTGAGCATTAAGATGACGATTACCCCATGGTGTTTTGCAGCCATTGCAACATCTCTGAGTAAAGTTTCTTGTACTAAGGGCCTTGCTCCATCATGAATAATGACCTAAATTAAAGGCAGTGATAATAAGATTTCTTTATTCTAATCTTCTAAATCCTTCCAACAATTCCCTACAAAGAGGAAGATGGGACAAAGCTGGGAGAATGCAAGTGTGGGAAACTGTGGGAAAGTCTGATCCAGGCATATAAACCTCTAAAATCTTTTTCTCTAAAGCTTTAGCTTGAGTGCCTTATAAGACCATCGGCCACGCTAATTACCACTAATAAGGCCATCTATCATGATTATACATGCTAATATCCCCTAATAGGCCCAAAATAACAGTAACAGGTGTTACGCACCACTTCAGGGGGGTTTCTGCCATCACAGACCAAACCTTTTATTCCATTGCATATTGATCTGTGCCTATAAATAAAGAGAAGAACAGCACTATAATCCAGCTACTGAATATTTCATTACCTTCACATCTAGTTATGGTACCTTGTTGTGCCGCCTTCAACAATTCTTACTTTGTTGTGTTTGAATTCTTCTATAATCTGATAATCAAATAACATTTTTTGTCCAATGTTTTTATGACAATTGTTAGTTATTTGGCATGCATAATCCAGGAGTCAAGGATACGCATTATTTATGCAATGCAAACCTTTATACACCCTAAATACATCTTTTTATGGTATTTATGGTTTTTATTATAATGTGCTTATAGTCAATATCTAAAATATAAACAAAACGTTTAAATGCTATAAGCCCTCATTCTCTGTCATCAAAATCCTCGCTCATATCTGTCTTTCTCGCTCTCTTTCTTTTCTCTTTTCTCGTGCTGCACTTTTCTTGCAAGGAGAAGATAGAAAAGCCTTTTTGCTTCTTTTATGTCATCTATAGCGACAACTGAGTGCCTTTACTTTTTCTGAGTTAATATTTTTTCATCCAATCCCTTCCCCTCCACTTTCTGTCAAGCTTGCAGTTTATCTCTTGCTCGCGTCATAGCTGTTCCTTCCTTTGCTCCTTCTATCTTTGGTTTTTGGGAGGGGAGGGGGGGGCACCGAAAATATGGGGGAAGCATAAGAGGTGGCATGAACACCTTTGTTACTCCTGAAGGGGGGGTCAACTAATGTTTTCCCTTACTTTTATCAAAATCCTCACCCCTATCCCCTTGTAATAATAAATGAACTTTCCCTAAAGATTGATTGAATCATCATCTCACATACTACGTAAGAACATAACATCAAGTAAAACGCAGGTTCTTAACAAATTTTGAAGCACAAACTTACATCTTCCATATAAACCAGTTTGTCCTTTGAAATTACAACAATGACTTCTTTTATCCAAGAAACTCTGAAATTAAGCAGTAGGATATTATATATATTATATATTTATATATTATTATAAATTTAACAATTACTTGCCGAAGGCAAAGTGAATAGCAGTGGATAGTAGACTATCCACTGCTATTCGCTGAACCTGAGGAAAATATTTGTTTATTATATACTTGGCAGGGACTGAACAAGACACATTTTGCTGTAATTATTTTATCGAATTTCCAACTTTGTTTACCTTAATGATCGCGCGAAACAAGGTATTTTCTTCTGAGAGTTGTTGATGTCTGTATCTTTTTGAAGATTTTGCTCGCTCTGAACATTAAGGGAACCAAATCCATTCTGTTTTTCCACACAATGCTTTCAACTACCACGAAATACAGATACTCCAATGAAGACAATATACGAATTTCGACCAACATTATTGTAGACTAATTTAGTCCTGTTTGACACGTCGTTTTCATGAATTTGATCGTAGAAATTATTTCTTTCGCTTTGAATCCACCACAGACGAGAAGGTACATTTACTAAAATACTTGGAGCAATTGCAGAATACACCCACCCAAAGCTTAATGTTTTCTGAAAAACTCGTCCCCATGTCCACACGTCCCCATGCTTGCATGTCACCAGTACCTCCGTCAACTTGTCCTCTCGTCAACTTGTCAATTCATCCTCTTGCCAACATGTCAACGAGTCCTATTGTCAACTTGTCAACGCTTCCTCTCGTCAACTTGTCAACTCGTCCTCTCGTCAACTTGTCAACGCGTCCTCTCATCCTTGCGTCAACTTGTCAACTCATCATTGGTCAACTTGTCAACACCTCCTCTCTTCAACTTGTCAACGCATCCTCTCGTTAACTTGTGAACGCATCCTCTTGTCAATTTGTCAATGTGTTGATATTCATACACCTACTAGTGGAATAGGTACCGCATGTCTCAACGCAACTTCTGACCACGATGGGTGGTGATTGGACCAAAATTAAGCATTGTAGAGCATTTACAATCTTGTAATAATAAGGGTTTTCTCACAATTGTTGTAGTCCAAATTAGAGGCAAACCTCCCATATGAGAATTGCGATAACACCCCTAATTTAAGCTGAAATGCTAATTTTTTGGGCAAATGGTAAATTAAGAATAGCCATTGATGCATTTGTCTAAAGGGATGTTAGGTGATGAGCCCTAGAACAGGGTATACATTTTATTTGGAGTGGATCTTTGACGTTATATATTAACGAGGAGTTGACACGGTGACACATTGACGCTCTGTTATAAATCGGAGGAGTTGAAACAGTGACGCATTGACACTCTTCACTGAATATTTGAAATGGCGTTGACGCATTGACAGTAAGGG
The DNA here is from genome assembly GCF_932526225.1 of Nematostella vectensis. Taxonomy (NCBI): domain Eukaryota; kingdom Metazoa; phylum Cnidaria; class Anthozoa; order Actiniaria; family Edwardsiidae; genus Nematostella; species Nematostella vectensis. Next base: position 8,235,746 of record NC_064035.1, on the reverse strand, counting down.
GTAATCTTTGAGTGGGGGGTATTCTGCAATCTAGCCAAATACTTCCCTAAGTGTGGATACATTATACAGGTCTAAACTTTGAGTAACTTTTTCGTTTTCCTTTGTATAAAGTGACGATTTGCTGAATTTGTTTATCCCAAATAAAATTTCAGAAAACTTTGAATTTGTCGCACGTGTTGCAAAATCATTTCAGCTGGAAATTGTCAAAACACATGGAGTTTGAAGCCGATTTTCAGTAAAGGACAATGAATCTAAATCATTTTTAGCAAAAATGCCGTTTTAATGCGAAGCTCGACAATTTCGGGTGTTAAAAGCAAGTTGTTTGTACGGCAATTTCACAAATCGGCTCATTATTCTGAGTTTTAGCGGTGATACTGTCCCTTTATTCCGAGATAGCGAACCAATCAGAGCGCGTTTTCTTATGACATTTTTCGGCAAGTAAGTATATACTAAAATGAAATATTCAAAGGGAAAAAATCAGATTTAACGCTTCTGTACTTATATTTATATATAACTTAAGCAAGATATAGTGAAGAGTAAGCTCAAGTAAAAATAATTTCGGTGACTTCGGGAGGGTGAAGTCAAACGCTTTTGTGAAAAGAGGCTTATTTAATCGACGTGTATTATGAATTGTTCTATTATGAAGATCTTGGTGCCAAGATCTTAATAATAGTTTCATAATTAAGCAAGTTGAGCTTTAAACTACATTACCTTTCAAAAGCCTCGATAGTGTAGCTGATCAATGGCTTTCCCAACACTCTGCAAAACTTTAGTATTGGAATGCATACGTTTACACATCACCATACTAAACAAGAGGCAAACATGATGGTCTCTACCTGTTTTGGAGTGTTCAGACCCATCCTTGTTCCACTCCCGGCGGCTGGGAGAACCGCGCTCACAGAAAAATTCACTTGGATGTCAACATCAACACTAGCCGCCATATTGAACTTGAACCTTACCACAGGCAAACCACGCAATAGCAGGCCTCGAAATATTGAAGGGGGGGGGGGGGGGGGGAGGAGTGCAGTGCGGTTCCCATCTGCAGGCGCGTACACAGGGGGGTGCGCCACCCCCCCCCCCCCCCCTCCCCCCCATGACGGCCAAAAATTGGGTCAGTTCTTATTAAGGAATCTTCAAATTCTATGATTTTTCCATATGATTCCTATAACTGCGCACCCCCTCTTCAGCCAATCCCGGGGACGCGCCTGATCTGATTTGATTCGAATTGCCCGAAAATTTTGTAATTAAATAAACAGATACTTTTATGCAAAATCACATGCTATTTAGTTTAATTTTTGGCGATAAAGAATTTTCTCTCTGTGAAATGAAATTCTTAAAAAAATCGGGGCCCTGCCGTGTAATAGATACATTTTTTATTTCCTTAATTCCATTATCAATGTCTTTGGTAGATTTTTGACAGAAACAGGTAGCACAGGGCTATTATTGTCAGTAGTTCTTTAAATTGATAAATGTAGTGTTTATAAAAAATAAAGAAAATAAAACAACAGAAAGAATGCTTATATAGTGAGTTTGAAGCATTCTATGAGTATGAGTTATGTTTCTATCAGTCGTAGAAACTGGCTCACCTTCACCCACTACCTAAGAAATATCCTTTCGTGAATGATTTCGTACTTTCAAAATAAGTAACCAAAAATTTTTCGACCATCAAACGGTCAAAAAGAAGTATGCTCCCACTAATTGATTTTTCACTTTTGGCCTAGAAAAATTTCACACTCGCAAATATTTAGTGTATACGAGTTTCAGATATTTTTGTTTTTTCTCTTCTTTTTCTACATCTTCTATTTTGCGTGCATTTTTACTGCAAATTCTTTGCTGTATTTCCTTCCATTCTTGGGAGCAAGCATGTCAATGGACGACGAAGACGCAGCCTGTCTCAAAAATTCATCTTCAGTTAGGACGGTATGGGCCCCATGTGCCATAACTTAGGCAAACTGCCACAAACCACTCCCCTGTATTCTGATACTTAGACTGTTATTAACTAAGCATTTTCACAGAACAAGCCATCCTCGGGGATCCAGGGTGTCGCGGAGATCAGGGACACAGGGAGCGCAAGAGAAAGAATCAGGAGCCTTTCTCCTGCGCTCCGCTTGAGTTATGGCTAAGTTATGGCCAGCTGAGCTCTCCCGCGCGCCTACAGTCTCAGACAGTAGGAGAAAGTTTCAGTTTCAACTTTTATTGTGTAAACAATACCATAAACAAATTTTTAAACAATCATTTTTCCCCTTATTTTGTATGTCATTCCTTTGTTAACCAGGGACGGCGGACGGAAAGGGAGCAGATGTTTTTTTTTTTTTTTTTTTTTTTTAACATGAACGCGTTTTTCGAGTACCTAAATAGTTTTAAATGTGTAAATCAATTGCCTGATAAAATACGATATGGAACATTTTTTAAACTGTTTCAATCATATTTTATCTGCACTCTATGTACAATCCTGGTACCCCCCTCCCCCTTTTAGATCAAATCATCCAGCCCCCCCCCCCCCCCTCTCTCGTCACTTCCACTCCCGCGTTCCGCCGCCACCCCTGTTAACCGATAAATACATTGCAACCTGTTGATAAAACGACATGAAAAAACCGGGATCTCATCATCGCAATGAAAAATCTCGACAATCGAGATGATATCCTGCGTTGCTGATAACCGGGATGTTAACTATCTCACGCGAGATGGTCATCATTTCAAGAATCATTACATCAAGGTTCTAAGCTCTATTAGTACATATAGTCCTCAATAATAAATATTTATTCCTGCTTTGCAGGGTTAAACTGAAAACTACACTAACGATGTTCCCAACAATTATTCTTTTATAATTAATTGTATCAATAGCAATAGCTCATTCCTAATACTCAATTTTTTTGTTAGGAACCACCAGCATCTTCCATAACCAAACCCCATGACAACGTCCTTTATTTTGAGGAGTAACGGTGTTATATACATTTTTAAATGATCCTGATCCAAAGGATAAAAAATGATCCTTTATCCCTAAATTGAGTGAAATCGTGATCACTGATCCCATAATCATATGTTCCAAAGGTCTCCAGAAAATCATTGTGATCCCAATATTTTCAAAATGATCCAACCTAGTTTTGATATCTGATCTTCAAAATAAAGCCGATCCCTGATCCCACATACATAGCCAGTAATACATCCCAGTGCAATGTCCTATAGATTCGAAGTCATTTGTACAACCTGTTCAACAAGATTAACAGAAATTACAACATATTACCACAACTAATGAAGAGTCTGACAATGATATTGTTCTGCTGGTGAAAGCTCTTCGTCAGTGGTAGTAGCCCCCTAAATATAAAATCTGTTAACCAGGTGGTACGACTATAACAGGCACACTAGCATGGTGCACCACATAGTCACTAACACTGCCTAAAATCGTCCTCCTGAACTTGCTGAGGCCTCTAGAGCCTATGATTATTTCATCAACATTCTCTTGCTTGGCTATTCCTATGATCACTTCCCCTGCCTTCCCTCCTCCAGGTAGGAGACGGTAGGAAATTAACTCCTACAGAATGTACAGATAAGACAAGCTTATTTATGGAGTGGAACAAAAGTGTGCTGAATATACCAATCACAGCAGTAGTTGAGCTAGCAGGGGAAGATATGGGAGAAAATGGTAAAGCTAGAAGGGGGATATATGGGACAAAATGGTGTACAAGCCAAGTTATAGCTAGCAGGGGGATAGATATGCCATAAAATGGTGTCTGAGAACACCTTGCATGAGACCTGGTCCCATTCGTGCTGATGCCTTTGGGCAGGGTCCTAGCTAGTAGGGGGAGATACCTGAGCAAAAGCTAAGGACTGAACAAGTAGTTTTGGAGCCCCTCAGATATCAAATGGAAGGTCCCTTCATAAATGATGTTAGCATGTCTTTTAGTTTAAAATCATGCAAACTACTTTATGGAAGAACATTTCTGAATACCTTGAAAGGCAAACAACGCTGCTCGAATACTTTTAGAATGCTGCGTGCTTTGTCTTCAGCTTTCTGCCGTAGAATTTGCCACTCCAGCAACTGGTTTTTAAAATCTACACTTGCTAAAAATGAAAGGAATATTATAATGAAAATCTTAAAAACATGGCTAGAGTACTCTTGAATTTCTAAATTGCTGGCAAAATTTCAGGCCCCTGTACCAGAAATTTTCTTGGGGGTTCAAAATCCAAAAACGTGGACCTGATTTTTCCAGAAAGGGGGGGGGAGAGGGATTATGCCATTGCAGTATCTCAACAGGTTGTTTAATATCGGATTTGGCTACAAAAAAGTTGTACTAACTTATAGATTTTTTTTCTGGAATGCTATTTTTTAAAATCTTATTCGCTTTATGCTTTATAGTTTCGTCTACAAATAGCATGTCTATTGCAAACCAGAAGTGGCATTTCCATGTGCCGTTGCTAAGGGTGAAACACCTGGGTACAGGCCTGCATAGCACTATAGAAGTACACCCTCAACCAATCAGTGTTATATATTTTTGGAGTTCTTACCATGTTTTGCAGCTTGCATAGGGGGTATTTCATATGCACTAACAATGAGAACTTTGTCATTCTCTTGGTGATAATGATCTTTGTACCCTGTAAGGATAAAGCAACACTTTTCTAATAAACCAGTATTAATGGTAAATAGATAAGGTCTGTCCAAATTACAATACAAATAAAAAGGAATCCAGAAGACTCAATATTTTGGATCAAAAGGAATCAGAAATCTCCTTTATGGAGTCACTCTTTTATAAACTCTGTTCCAAGGATAGACGACAGACTGCTATTGATACTAGACTGTGAATACATTTGCAGTTTGTGTTTACATGAGACCTGATTGGTACAGTCAACTTATTGTGCATGGTTCTTGGGACTGCAGGAAGGGAAGAGCTGGGACTATTAGCCATTTTAGTACCCTATTATTGTGATCTTATTTCATTACACCAGACAGCAGATCAAGATAAAGTTAATTATTTAAAATAGCCCAGAAAATCAAATGAGTGATATGCATTACACTCATTTTCAGTCTCACATGCACCCTGTGCCTTTCATTTACGAGTTGCAACTGTGTTTTGGTGGACGTCAATCATGACTTTTGAATTTTTCCAATTCTGCTCCTGTCACAGCTTTAGATCGATCACAACCAAAACAACATCAGAGTGGATTGCCTTCTTAGCTACTTTTAACTGAGAAAATACTGATAAACGCAAAGCCAGCAATTGAATAAAGTTCAAATTGTTTCTTAGCTTTAAGTGGTTGTTGATTAAGAGCGTTTGTTCGTATGTATCCCTTGTCTGCTTGCCTAACACCTGGTGCTTTTCCGCACTATCATCAGCAGCAGTTTAACTGCTGCTGTAACTGCGAAATGGCTTCGGCCACCAAAACTAATCTCAACTCGGAAATGAAAAAAACATAAGGTGCACAATAAGTGCCTGTCAAACTTGTGTGCTTAAAGGCTTTTAGTGGCAAAATACCAACAACAAAAAGAACTTATTCAGCACTTACGAAAAAGCTAGAAAAATTCTTAGTCAGAAAAGGCTTATTTTCATTTGGAGGTTTTATTATTTTTTTTTTGTTCTCTTGAGTGACAGGTGCAGTAATTTCTGGGTTTAAATTTTGGCTTGAATTTGCCACTCAAAAGGTCAAAGGATCAGAAAGTGCAAATCGCCTTTTTGAATTGAGGCAAAAAGCTGCTTCTCACACAAGTGTATGAAGCATTACCCAATATTTGTGACAGCAAAGATTTTACTCCTTGTCCACATGCTATTTAAAGACAAAATCAATTAATTTGTGAACTGATTAAATAACACTTCAAAAATTTACCCAGACAATTTAACAGCATTAGTTTATGTTGCACACATTACATTGTTGTTGTCATCTCAATGATAACAGAAGTCCGAGTAAAAATATCCTTATTTTTTTAGGCTATTACGTACAGTCTTTTATGCAATTTAGTAAACTTGATTGTGATAAAACACAAAGACCCCACAGCAGTGTTTTAGCTTGAGGGGTTTCTTAAAACATTATAATTTAATCACAAAACTCAAAATCTGATACTTAAAAGACGCACTGTAATTATTATTATTTTATCGTACTTAAATATTAGTCTCAACTATTAGTATACTTTTCAAAATAAATGACTAAGAGATACATGAGAGATGAGAGACTGTTATGAATTACACAAATTATACACTGTAAACTTGCATCAGAGTTAAACCAAAAGCTTTGATAACAGGAATCAAAATATCGGATACGTACGATAAAAAATGGATGAGATATATCGTCAATAACATTAGTAACAGAAGGATTTCGGACTTCTACTCACAATCGAATGCTCGTATACTGTTTTTGCTACCATCAACAGGAATCAAAACAACATTTCTCTCTTTAGGACTTGTTGCCATTATCACATGAACAAGAACATCAAGAAGTTGGCTTTAAGTTCCAATAAAACTAGGTTAATATTGCAGAAATAAACTGTTTTCTACTTTCAAACTTGTTAAAGAAGCATCGTCATGTTGATGACTCAGTCAAGGGTTGGCTGAACTCTCGTGCCAGGCGACATGCGTAAATTTAGGGGAGGGGTGGGGGTAAAGATGGGGGTGGGGTAGGTAGGGAGAGAAAACAGAGAGCTCATATAAAAATCACTTGATAAATAAAAAAAGGAAAAATCTAGTAAACTGCTCAAATCTGAAAAAAAAAAAGAAATCCACTGACTCGTTCCTTGATAGTTTGGGATTTTTACGTTTCCGAGTTTTACAGGTTGGGATGTGTCATTCAATTTTTCTATCGAAACTTTTGAATGGTTTATACTAACAAAGAAAGTTGGATGACGAGTTTCATCCAATCAGAAGGCTGCTCATATAACCTGTTTATCCACACGTATTTGGCGTGCTGTGAACGCTTACTCCATACTTACTCGAAAACTACTCTGTATTTCCTACGAGAAAATGTCAAGAAAAGTTCTGGTAGCAGTAGACGGGAGTGAGCACAGTCATGCGGCTCTTGATTGTAAGTTACTGTTTATGTAGCACAAGTTCTACACTTTATTTCAAAGTTGGACTAGTGCCTTTTGGGGTCGCTTTCCAAAGGAGGTCAACATTATTGGATAGCAGATAATTTCAAACTCCCTTATGCGTCAAAATATTCACAATTGAGATATTTCGACTCCCCACTTTCCTGTCTTTTTTACGGTAAATTTCTAAGATTCAGTTAAGAAGGTTTCTCATATAATTTTCGAATCAAAGCGTTCGTTTCGTTGGTATGTTCTAAAAGAACCTTCTGCAAATCACATGGTCCATGTTTGGAGTGATAATATAGATTCCTTATCCCAGATCATCTTTCGATTTCCCACTCATGTACTTTTTATTGTACAACTTTTGTACAGAGCCTATTATTTTCTATATTTGTACTGGAACATCTTTATTTTCTGGGTTTGTCATTATAAATGCATGACTGTGCTTAATATCCCGCCATAATATGCAAATTCTTTGATCTCCTTTATATAAGTACCCTAGATGGTATTTTTGGATATTTCTTAGTTTGGGAATATTACTGCTTTTGTTGTTAGTGTGTTGTCTGTTGTTTTGTTTGTAGTGGGAAGCATAAAAAATGGTTGCCACTGCTACCTGTCAACCAAAAAGCCATACATATATATCTCGATTTCGTATTGTGATTCTTTACACTGCCTGTCAAATGATTTATAATGTGCTTTAGAGATACAAGTGTATGCTTGTTAAAATCTGATGTTGCTTGTAACTCAGAGGGCTTCTGCAACCTCTTTTTCTGTTTCTTTAATGTCTCTGCTTATTTCTCAGTATTTACCAATGTACAGGCCAATCTTTAGTAAATGCTAAAATATTAACTCATACATGATCCATGTATTATCATTAAACATAGAATGAAACCGTGCAAATCTCATCTTCTTATCTGCATCTTTTTGACCTGGTCAAACCTCATATCTAAGAACCTGGCTCAAAGTCCCTTAAATAATTTTCAATAGGGGTATATACTCCTTGATTTTCATCATTTCAGAATCTTAATGTTGTGGAATTTCTGCCATAAATTTCAATAATGAAATGACGATTATAATAATTATCTAAGACTACATATCAACTACTTTAGTAAACTAAAGGGAATGTCAAATAAAAGTTTTTCAACAGCAGGTTTAAGCCAGGGGAATTATGTGAAAAATGGAGTTTGCACTCATTACTCATCTAAGCTTATTTTTAGGGTACTTGAAAAAATGCAAACGTGATGATGATATGTTATATGGATGTATTGTCAAACAGCAGCCAAGCCTGCCAACGTTTTCATTCAAAGGTATGTATTTGAAGAAAATATCAAACTTTTCTGCTGTTAAACTTTGTTAAAAATCTCAGGTTAAACAGACACTTTCTCTTGCCCGAAACCATTTGTGTACTTGTATACTATTCTTGCTGCAACGGACAGTTGTTCATAGGTAACATATAAATGGCTAAATCCTGGTCCCTGGAAACCAAGTAAATGTTTACAGGCACATAAGCATAGAAAGAATGTCATGTGAGTCACCAAGCTTAAATGTTGTTTAGTTGTACTTAGAACTAACATCACAAGTCCTCCAAGTTTGGTCTGACCATCTAGACATGGGAGAAAGACCCCATAGTCTGATAATCTTGTAATTTCAACAGCTGGAATCACAGTTCCCCATGAAGAATGGGAAGAAATCCTCAAGAAGACTAATGAGCGAGCCAATAAGGAAGAGGAATACTTCGAGATGACAGTTGTCCCAACCAAGGTGGATAGCTGTTAGATTTAACATCCCTTTTTTTCATTTCTTTTAAATACTAAAACCCCAAGGATTTTAAGTATGTCTATATTGTGCCACCCAATTCCCCCACCTCACTGACACCCTCAAACCTAAGTGATGCACAATTAAAATTTACCCAGACAATTTAACAGCATTAGTTTATGTTGCACACATTACATTGTTGTTGTCATCTCAATGATAACAGAAGTCCGAGTAAAAATATCCTTATTTTTAATGGGAAGAAATCCTCAAGAAGACTAATGAGCGAGCCAATAAGGAAGAGGAATACTTCGAGATGACAGTTGTCCCAACCAAGGTGGATAGCTGTTAGATTTAACATCCCTTTTTTTCATTTCTTTTAAATACTAAAACCCCAAGGATTTTAAGTATGTCTATATTGTGCCACCCAATTCCCCCACCTCACTGACACCCTCAAACCTAAGTGATGCACAATTAAATGATAAGTCTATGATATTTAAGATCAACAGTTGATTTTTTGCCATAGTTACATACAAACGTTGTAAATGCAAAGTTGATATTGCAATGGTTTAGTTAGCCATGTCAAGATGTCATCTTTGTAATCATTGCATATTATTCTGCTGTCCTTTCATAGATGAAACATGAATTTGAACCACTACTAGATCCAGACAACAAACCAGGCGAGAGGATTTGTGAACATGCGAGAAACAAGAAGGTTGATCTGATCATCATGGGCACACGTGGTCTGAACACATTACGTCGCACCCTGCTGGGTAGTGTTAGTGACTATGTGCTTCACCACGCCCATGTGCCAATTGCAATTGTACCCATGCCTGAGGAGGCTAAGTGATCGATTAGTAACAAGCATTATTGCTTGAATTTCAATGCATTTGTATCGGTTTTATACTTGAATAAAAGCTGTTCATTCAAAGTCAAAGATTTTGATGTAAAACAGTTGTAATGTAATCTTGAATTATTTTACTTCCTGGATTCTGCTGTTATAATAAGTGTATTGTCTGATTCACTTGTTAAAATCATGAATGAATTCATTTTTATAATTATTGCATTCAGTGCTTATACATCATACATGGGAGGGATGGCTTAGTGGCTTAGTTTTTATTCGTTTTTGAGCTTAAAAAAGAATAAATGATTATGGCATCTTGGTCTTTGCAAGTAGTTCTTTAAAGGGGATGCATCAGGAGTAGTATACCTGGCTGTGTTAATCAGACATTATAAATAGCACTTGTAAAATATGAGTTCTGTTAGGTCAACATTGTTTGATTTTGAGGTGTGCTCTGTGTACAAAGATAGTTTTATTTGGATAAAAAAGATAATTTTTTTGTTTCTCTGAATTGATCACAAGACATCACAGCATGTCATGAACTAGTCACGTCTTTAGATTGCATTACATCTGTTCAATTGTTGAGGTTGACCCACCCAAGAATGACAACATCATTAAGTTATGCTTGTATAGATTTTCATCTCCTAACCTGAAACCCTATCTACTGTATGTTATGTACTCTGTATTCATGTCCAAGTTTGCCAGTTTGCCCTTAACCTTTAGTTATTGGTGCCTTATAAGTGGGTTGTTTGTTATTGAAGGATCATCAGATACTACCTCTTCTCCATATGATACCTAAGACTCTAGATTTTTTTTTTTTGAATAACAAAAACAAGTAGAGTGTTTTTCAAAATCCTGTGGAACAAAATGTAACCGTTAAAGTGTAACAGTCAAGCCGGAACAAAAGAGAACAAAGACATTACAGTGTATTGGTACTAAATAAACTAAATAGTATTTCACGGGTCTTTGAAAACCACTCTACTAGCTTAGTTCCAGTAGTTTGGGTTTCCTGTTGTTGGCCTTGTGGGGGGTGAGACTATCCAAGAAGTCCATAAACCACGGGATGTCCAAAGAAACTTCCTAACTAAGCTGTTCGCCGCCCCTAAAAAAATTTAAAGATGAGCTCCACCTGAAAGGTGTGTATTTGCCATTGTGCAGGGCTCCTGGAATTACGCGGAAAAAAACTCAAAATTACGCGCTAAATTATGCGGAAAATCAATCATTACGCGCTAAATTACGCGGGATCTTGCAATACATTTTTCTTTAAAAATCGAAATTTTGCGGGATTCTTTACTGAATTACGCGCTAAATTACACGGAATATCAACTGTCACGCCCAAACTACATTTTGTACCGAAGGAAAGCACGAAAAACTTGAAAATGTGTTGTTTTTTTTTTTTGCGTGAAAAGGCAAGTTTTCATTGGCTCCTAGCAACAGCCAATTAAAAAAGGTATTTTATTATTAGTCCTAGGCCTTCGCGGTTTAGCAAAGAACGCATAGTCATTTTATTTGTTTTTGAAATTCAGTTCGAAACATCGCACTCTGACGAAGAATATCTCTCTTTTTTTACGAGAAATAGAGGTAAGAACCCTAAAAGAACACATCATCTGTGCAATTAAATGTTTTGTCTTTCAAAATTTAGCCAAATTACGCGCAAATTTGTGGATTACGCGGAAAAAGCTAATTTACGCGCTTCCACACAAGCGCGTAATTCCAGAAGCCCTGATTGTGGGGATTGGGTCGAGTTGATAAACAAACAAAATAATTAAGATTTAGGAGACGCAAGCTAACATGGGCGTTTGCCAATGAGCGGGGGCTCAGCGTAAAAATGGCGAATATTTTGATGTTCGATCATCAACTCGACCCAATTAAAACGATTTATTCTGTTTTTATTTTACTATGGTCTCCTTTATTTATGTTTCTACGCTATATTTTATAAATTTATTTCGTCCGATGAATATTGATTTTAATTTTCCTGTAATCTTTCTTGGTAATCAACAACGCAATCTTTAGATGCGTTGCATGATGGGCGCGTACCCCTGAGGGGGGGCACCCTTGGCCGCGAAAAAGTGGGTCATTCCTGTTTAAATGCTCGTCAAATACTATCCTTTTTCCATATACCCTCCCCCACCCCCCTTAGCCGATCTTGGGTATGCGGTGGCATGATTCATTTTTCCCATTCTTGCAGCTCGTCCTTTCAATGCATGACACATCGTTTTATTTTTTTTGGGTGACGCGCGCGTCGCACGTCTCCCCCTTCTTTGTAGCTCGTCCTTTTATATACTCGATCTTTTTATTTGCCTTGTAACACATCGTTAATTTGCGTAACGCATGATCTATTTCTTCCTCTTCTTTGTAGCTCGTTCTTTCAAAGCCTCCATTTCTTGATTCGTTGCGTGACACCGTTACGCATGATTTATTTCTTCCTCTTCATTGTAGCTCGTCCTTTTATATACCCGATCTTTTTATTTGCTTTGTGACACCGCGTTTTTTGCGTGACGCATGATCTATTTCTTCCCCTTTTTTGTAGCTCGTCCCTTCAAGGCCTCGATTCTTGATTTGTTGCGTGACACCGTTATTTTGGGTGACGCACAAATTATTTCTTCCCCTTCTTTGTAGCTCGTCCCTTCAAGGCCTCGATTTCATCCTGCTGGGTGGTGAGCTTCTCGTTCATTCCGCACAAATGTTCACTCATCATGGACAACTGTGTCTCGTAGTTACGTTTAGTGACCTCTAGCTCGTCCTATGGAAACATAAGCCCAAGTAAATACATATAGAAATATGGGATCGACATGGCGGAAAAACCTGGAAAATGCGCAATTCTAGATAGGGAAAGAAGACACGTTTTTTTACGATGGCCATCGGTTCCTTGTATTACCGGCGACTGATTTTCAAAACACAAATATCTCGAGACCGAAATGCACTTACCGAGTTTTTTGGCTTTTTAGATTTTTTTTCCTTGATCATCTTTGCGCTATGCACGGATTCAAGGATGAAAAGCTCAAATTTTAATGACACTTTACCAAAAGTCGCATCAATTTGAAAAAAGTCGCATTTGATATTTTGTTTGCTATTGCGAACTGAGTAATTAGAAAAATTTCCGCCTTATCAGATGTGAAATGGGCTTATTTGAAGTGTGATGTCATGTTTTTCCGTCTATGGGATCAGCTTACGTGATAGGTCACCAATGTCAATCACCGACTCCTTTGTTATTGTTTATTATTGAAAATACAGCGGTTTATTCGCAAGGAAACTTCAAAATAACAATCTACGAATGATGACTGATGTGTTTTTGACGATATTTTATTGAAAATATCTTGTTTACTTGCTTGAATTAGCCAATGGAAATTGATGCTTTTTTTGACTCGCAAATGAGTGATAAAATGGCGGCGTGATTGGCCTTCTTTAAAGCTGTGATCTTTTTTAACTACGGACGATAGTCAGCGTGGTTGTTGTTGTTTTTGCAACAGGGCGTGCAAACTTATTGCGAAGATCATTTCATCTGTCCGTCGAGGATCTGAGACCTAGGGCTAACCTCTAAAAGTCAGCCACCATCTTACATAAAAAAGTTGTGTAAAAAAGCATCCATTTCCATCGAGTGATTTTGGAAAGCTATTGCAATGATTTCGATTAAACGTAGTAAATGAATTATAAATCTTTAGTTTAGATTATCATTTCGTGAATTTCTCAAATGATTTCTCTTTCAATTATGAAAATATAACAATGGTGTGGCTGACAAGGGCTCTATATTGTCAGTCCGGCTCGAAGGACCAAGTTAAAAACCGATTTATCGTAACGCCTACAACGTTTTTCTATTGTATTGTTTATTTGAGTCTTAGAGTGGTGAAATACAAATTTTTTTCTGGACTCATATCCTCTGGCATGCACACTATATTTTTAAAAATATTTTAAAAATAGGATATTTATTTGCATATTTGGCTAAACATAAGGGGAATTTCGACCCATTCTCGTTCTAATAGTCCAGTCATTGTTGCTACATACATTTTTGCAGGTTTGTGGAAAAACTTCTTCGCAAGCAACGGGCAAGAAAAGCATTGAAGGAAATAACAAACATGGCAGTATTGTCTCATACCTGGATCTCTTTAACTCGACCTTTGGCAACCTGCAGCTCCATGCTGAGGTCCGACTTGTTCTTGTCTGCTTGCTTTATCCTTTTGTACAGCGAACGACACTAACAACAACAGCAACAACAAGATTTCATAAACAACAACAACAAGATATAAAGAACAACAACAGCAAAAAGATTTCAATAACAACAGCAACAAGATTTCAATAACAACAACAGCAACAAGATTTCAATAACAACAACAGCACCAAGACTTCAATAACAGCAACAGCAAGACCTTAACTAAAAAACTGCAAGTCTTCGATTAGAAATGATTTGCCCTTTTGTACAGTGCACGACACTAAATAAAATCAACAACAGCAAGACTTTAACAACAACGACAGCTTCGCCCGTCCTTCCATTGTAAAGCCATCTATTTCGGTGCTTCGCCTGTCCTCCTCTTGTCAAACCACCCTTTTAGTGCTTCGACAATCCACCTCCCTTGAGCCATCTTTTTAGTATTCGCCAATCCTCCACCCTTTGAAACATCTTTTCTTCAAACCCCCTACTCCCTTCAAACCATATTTTTAGTGCCTCGCCAGTCCTCCCCCGTCAAACCGTCTTTTTAGTGCTTCGCCAGCCACATTGTGCTTTGTGAAACTTACCTCAGTACCAAACGAGGCAGCCTTGCCATCTACTAACTGCAACTAAACAGCAAAAAAAAAAACACTAAAAAACGGATCTTAGCGTCGTGACAAGACTTTTGGCATAAGCATACCTGTGAGCTCAATTCTGTGATTCGAGAAGTAAAGTGACTCTTGATCAGGTTTTCACGGGTCTGTTCTTCCGAGGTCTGTCAATATACACCGGAACGTTAGTGGGGATACCTTTACACTTTACAGTGAGGACACAGAAAGTGCGTCATGCTGAACATCTTTGTGACCAATCAGATTTGGCTTGAACACCGTAAACATTTTGAAAAACAAGAAGTTCAGCCAATGAGAAACGCCGGACGTTGTTTATTTGACCTCGTACGTGTGGTCGACCGTGGGAAACACGGGTCCGTGCGGGCCTTACCGGATAGCTCTTTTGTGCAAGATTGCTTTAGAGTTTTGTCTATTTTTTATTCACATTACACAGAAATATACCTGTTCACTTTTCAATTTTTTAAATCTGAAATCGCAGAAGTCTAGTTTTAGAAATCACATCTAATTCACATCTGAAATCGCAGAAGTCTAGTTTTAAAATTCACATCGAATTCACATTTGAAAGCGCAGAAGTCTAGTTTCTGAGATAGCTCAGGATCATGGTAAACTTGAGAATGCTACAAACCTCATCCGTAACTGTCAAAACTTCTCCCAACTATAAATGGACGAAAGAAAAATGTTAGAGGAAATATGAGTAGGCTGCAACGGTCACTTCAGTATAGTTTTTTTATTACTTGAATTGGTTCCGCTTTGATAAAGAGACAAATGACGGTTTTCAAGCGGCAAATTGCGGGTGACTAATGGCATTTGGTGGGTGACAAACAGCACTTTGTTGGTGACTAAAAGTAATTGGGAGGTGACTAACAGTACGGGGTGGGTGACTAACAGTAAGGGATGGGTAACTTACAGTAAGGGGTGGGTAACTTACAGTAAGGGGTGGGTGACTAACAGTAAAGGGTGGGTGACTAATAGTAAGGGGTGGGTGACTAACAGTAAGGGGTGGGTAACTTACAGTAAGGGGTGGGTGACTAACAGTGCGGGGTGGGTGACTAACAGTAAGGGGTGGGTAACTTACAGTTAGGGGTGGGTAACTAACAGTAAGGGGTGGGTGACTAACAGTAAGGGGTGGGTGACTAATAGTAAGGGGTGGGTAACTAACAGTACGGGGTGGGTGACTAACAGTAAGGGGTGGGTAACTAACAGTAAGGGGTGGGTAACTAACAGTAAGGGGTGGGTAACTAATAGTAAGGGGTGGGTAACTAACAGTATGGGGTGGGTGACTAACGGTAAGGGGTGGGTGACTAATAGTAAGGGGTGGGTGACTAACAGTAAGGGGTGGGTGACTAACAGTAAGGGGTGGGTAACTTACAGTAAGGGGTGGGTGATTAACAGTAAGGGGTGGGTAACTTACAGTAAGGGGTGGGTGACTAACAGTAAGGGGTGGGTGACTAATAGTAAGGGGTGGGTAACTTACAGTAAGGGGTGGGTAACTTACAGTAAGGGGTGGGTGACTAACAGTAAGGGGTGGGTGACTAACAGTAAGGGGTGGGTAACTTACAGTAAGGGGTGGGTGACTAACAGTAAGGGGTGGGTGACTAACAGTAAGGGGTGGGTGACTAACAGTAAGGGGTGGGTAACTTACAGTTAGGGGTGGGTAACTAACAGTAAGGGGTGGGTGACTAATAGTAAGGGGTGGGTGACTAACAGTAAGGGGTGGGTAACTAACAGTAAGGGGTGGGTGACTAACAGTTAGTGGTGGGTGACTAACAGTACTTACTTAAGGGGTGGTCGACTAAAAGTAAGTAGAGGGTGATTAACAGTAAGTGGTGGGCGACAAATGGCTACTTACATCAGTCGGTGGTGTTGGAGGCCGTTCAGATATTGATGAAAATGATGATGGTTGTTTGATGTCTTCACTCTGTAAAAACATACATGAACATCAGTAGTTTCTTATCGATCATATGGATGAGCAAAGGCTGAAAAAAATCAAATAAACCTTCAAACCTATTTTTGTAGCGATTCTACTTAATTACTCACTTCGTGTAATTTAGGCATCAGCTTTAATTTGTGAACTTCTTTTTCTAAAAGCTCAGCCCTCTGGAAGAGAAAAACAATAGATAAATAAATATGTCCTGATCACCACAAACTACCAATATATACCTTACTGGTACTTTATATAATATGCTACATATATCATACAATATATACCATACTCATACTTTGTATAACATGCTATATATACCATTAGTATATAAAACTCGGGAACCTCGCAAGAACAAGCGATTTGATTGGTTGAGAAACTCTGGATAAAATGCAAAATACACCTCGTAGGAGGTGGATATTTTCCTGCGCCCCAAAATCAAGCAAAATGGCGGGTGTAACAGCTGATTTGCAATTGTTTCCGAAAAGAAAATTGCTCTAAAGCTCGTTTTATACACTAAAACAATTATAACATTTCGATTTCGGCAGATATTGGCTTAAAAAATATCTACCTCGAGCCTTTGGCTCGATATTTCGCCAATATTCACCTCAATGGAAATGGTATATTTGTTAATTATAATATATTCCATACTCATACTTTGTATAATATGCTATATATACCATACAATATATTCCATACTCATACTTTGTATAATATGCTATATATACCATACAACATATTCCATACTTATACTTTGTATAATACGCTATATATACCATACAATATATACCGTACTAATACATTGTATAATATGCTATATATACCATACAATATATTCCATACTCATACTTTGTATAATATGCTATATATACCATACAATATATTCCATACTCATACTTTGTATAATATGCTATATATACCATACAATATATACCTTACTCATACTTTGTATAATATGCTATATATACCATACAATATATACCGTACCCACACTTTGTGTAATATGCTATATATATACCATACAATATATTCCATACTCATACTTTGTATAATATGCTATATATACCATACAATATATTCCATACTCATACTTTGTATAATATGCTATATATACCATACAATAAATTCCATACTCATACTTTGTATAATATGCTATATATACCATACGATAAATTCCATACTTATACTTTGTATAATATGCTATATATACCATACTTACCATACTTATACTTTGTATAATATGCATATATACCGTACCCATACTTTGTATAATATGCTATATATACTATACAATATATACTATACTCATACTTTAAATAATACGCTATATATACCATACAATATATTCCATACTTATACTTTGTACAATATGCTATATATACCATACAATATATACCATACTCATACTTTATATAATACGCTATATATACCATACAATATATTCCATACTCATACTTTGTTTACCATGCTATATATACCACACTATATTTACCTTGGATTCTTTCTCATACTTCACTTGCAACAGCTGTGCTTCAAGCATCCAGTGTTCTTTAGCCTAGATCACAGAAGACAACATTAATTAATCACCAAAAAGAACATTATTTCATATTATTAATATCATGTTACCCTACCTGCTCCAGCTTAGACATTCTCTCTTGATTCTGTGTGATCTGAAAAGTAAACAATGTATTAAATGAATAAAGAATGCAAAGTAAACAATTAAAGGAATAAAGACTTTTTTGAAGGCATGGCAGAAGTATACTACAAGTTCTAAACGTTTGTCAGCATCTTCCAGCCCTACGCTAATACATTCATTCTATTGGTCATTTCTGCCATTTGGTGAACAAAAATACATAAATTATGTGAAGAAACAGGAAACTCTTTATTCTTGAACTACATCAGCTGTAAGACAACAAAAACTACTGTACATTTACATTTTACGCAAAATATGCAGTCCCAAGAATGTTGTTTGTGTTACCTGTTCTGAAAGGGTGTCCTTGCTTTGTGATGAATGTGCCAACACTTTGTTATTATGTACAGCAAGAGAGTATGGAACAGACTCTGGGCAAGGCTGAAATTACCAAGAAATTAAAAACATTACCACCAAAAAAGCTTGGTAACCACTGTAAGGGGTAATGGGATCAGTAGGAAAACATAAAAAGCCCTAAACATAAAGCTTTGTTCCCACTGTAAGGGCTATTGGGATCAGTAGCAAAAACATAAAAGGCCTTAAATGTAAAGCTTGGTTCACACTGTAAGGGGCTAAAAAAGTAATGAGATATGAAGGTTTGCTCTGGTTCTTGTAAAATTAGGAACAACCTTAATCAGCCTACCATGCAGTACTCAGTCTTACATAGCTTTTACACTTGCGTACCTTCCTTACTTTGTGCACTTACTAACCGCTTTTATCTTGCTGAGGTAATCTACTGCCTGGTGTCGGAATGAGATCACAATAGGAGAAGTTGTCAACTGTATAAGAAAAACAGGAAAATCTGTCACAAGATGATAACACAATCCAGATATCAACACTCGTAAATCTCCCTCCTTGATTGGTCAAGGGTAAATGTGTTATTAGAGGACACATGCACGCTTTGCGTAAGCATACGCACATGTTACCCCAAAAGTAGACTGTAACATAAGAAAACCTTTAATTGTTGTAAAAAACAAACAGATCTCATTATTTTAGCCCCTCTGCTCTGCACAGATGCCATCACAGCTATCTTAAAGAACAGTCTGGGGACTCAATAGCGTCTCGTTGTGTATTTTTTGCCCCATGTTGTAATGTCATCTGTGCATCTGTTAGAGGACAGACACACGAAAAAAGATCTATTTGTTAAATAACACATATTTTACTGTATTTAGGAGAGCATACTTACATCTGCTTCAGTTGCAGTAGTTGCTCCCCTTGTTCGCAGCACTGATTTACTTGTCAAAAAGTCCAGATTGTTATTCATGAATTTGACAATCTAAAAGATAACAGGACAAAAAAAATAGTAACTACATATTGTTTTATCTAATTTAACAAATATTGCAAAGAATACCTTTCCTGTTGTGGTAATAAGGTATACAAATGTAGACATGATGCATTCGTCAGTGGTTTTCAGAGTCTAAAAAAAAGACATACAAATTGATTAAGATGGTCTTTGTTTAGTGACCAAACTTGAGAGGCACCAATTCTACATTGTAAATGATGTGCAAAATAATTTGAATTGGGTTCAAAGGAGTGGCCAGCAAAAGTCATATTCCTACTTTCCACTTCCATTATTTCATTTTCTTTTCTCCTTTGAGAAATATTCCATCAACCATCTAACCTGAGAGGTTGTTGGGAGTTGATGCTCTATGCTGATCTTGGAGTGATAATGTTTAGACAGTTCTTTGACGGCATCATTCAACTCTTCCAGAAAACAAGTCAGCTGCATAAAGGAGACACTATAGTTCACAGGAAGAAGGCCAGGAAGACTGGAACCTTGAAAGAAATGGTACTATTTCATGATAGTCCCAAGGTGATGGTACATTAAAGATGATGATTGTAATAATATTATGGTGGTGATTCTTAGGATAATGATGATAATGACAGTGTTTTTAAAAATTTATTTCAAATCTCAGGCTAGATATGTAAGGTAGTAGTTTTTAACTCACCACAGAACTCTATCCCTGGTATGTACTTACTTGCGGAAGCCAGAGCACTAACATAGCTGTCAATCTTGTTGAACACTTGGAAAAAGTGCACCAGTGAGTTGAACACTTGATGGTTGTGACCTTGAAGTGTGGTAGAACATGTAGAGCTGTTGCAATCCTCTTCCATGCTATTGGCAAATATAATAGTCTCAATAACATACTATGACAAGTCTGTTATTACCTTTTTTATTACCTTTATTACCTTTTCCACATAATGCTGCACTGCAAGAATCCATGTGACTAGACCCACATGGCCTCATTTGGAAATATGAATGTTACCAATCAAGTCCAGCTTAAAATTTTTTATCATGTTTTATGATTTCTAACGATTGCAGGGTTTTCAGACATCAGTAATTGCTATCTGGCATTTCCAAGAATCAATATGGCTTATGACACGTGAATTTGAAGTTAATTTCAAATTTATGTATACTTTGATGGTGAATCCAAAGAACAGCAAATGAGAAAACTACATGACTTTTTATGTAAAAAGAGACGTAACTCATTCTTGCATCATACTTTACCTAAGTTTATGGTAGGGCAGAATCTTCTTTAGATAATTCACGTAATCATGAAATGCATCAGCAAAATGTTTCAAGCCAACAACAGTTTCCTGCAAATAAAAAGCAGATATTCTTCATATTTAAACACGAAGGCGCAGTATAAAAGGCCACTTCCCAGGGAAGCATCAGCTCATTTGTTAATCAACCACCGTGGAGTGAGGATCATATTTCAAGATGGCGGCCCGAGTCAAGTACAAAATGCAGAGGGGAAGGGTTTCAAAGCGCTTCCTGATTATAAAAATGCCAATTTTACCTTCTATTCCGATAGAATATGTAAAAAGGAAACTCAGTAGAAATAAAGCTACGAAACCATCGTGATTTACGCAAAAAAAAAAAACGCAAACGCATGATCAGAAAACAACGATTTCAAACATCTAAAAAGGTGAGTTTTTTATGCCTAGTATTACACCAGTATTACATTTTCCCTGTGATTTTAAATCATAAACTTTCTTTATAAAGGAAACATGTTTTGTTGCTATCAAATTGATTTATGTCTTACTAGAGTGTATAGCAACCATTCATAATTTTTAAACTGCATTATTGGTTATACTTTTGAATAAATCAAAATGCTTTCTCTTTTATCCATTCAGTTCAAGACTTCTCATTCTTACAGTAAAAGCAAGTTTAGATACAGGGAGGATATCCGTTGAATGAAAACAGTAAAAGTCACGTCTCTATTTTGTATAATTTAACTTATAAATTATAAAACATATGTTTGGGCAACCCCTTTATAAAACTAAAGGATCCAGACCCTTTTTGGACAAATAGAAACACAAAGCTAATTCAATTGTTATTATTTGTAGTCATCATAGATTACAAGATAAAAACAAAATACTATACAGGTGCATTCTGATCCAAAAAGTATAAAGATAAACTCAATTATATCAAGCATTTCTTTAGTAGCCCTTCAGTGGTTTGGTGTACATATATGTGTAAGTATACAAGCTGAGACATTGTACAAAGAGTTTTCTGCTATTTCTGTGAGCCAGTTATGCACTATAAAAAAATATTGAAACAAAAGTTTTCTTTAACTGTATACCACTCCCTTGTTTTGTACAGAAAAATAGTAAGTTTTGCATTTTATTGGGATGATACTGAGCCCTACTTCTAACCCTGCATCTGATAAATTAGCACAAGGGCACAATGGTCTAATGACTAAGTGCTCTACTAGAAATCTAGTGACTGCACTATACGACCTATTCAAACAGACCTATTCAAACATTTGAAAAAATAGGGGCGGGGCTTGAGACCTTTTATACCGCGCCTTCGTGTTTAACACAGGATGTGGTTGGTTTTTCACTTCATAAAATATTTTCACGTCTCCCATCTTTTTTTTAGGATTTTAGTGTTAGCTTTTTATCTTATTATGTCTTCTTATGTCATTATTGTGCATATGTGCAAACATAAGAAAGTACCTTATTTGTTGTAAATTATTATCTATACTTTTAAGTATATTAAAATATATGGTACTCACCAAAGTAATAAGAGAATCTGTCTTCAAATTTTTGTGGAAGGAAGAAAATGACTGTTCAACTGCTCTTAAGACAGCGGCATTCTCATGTAGGTACCCACAGAACTTGGGAAAAACATACATTAGAAATTACAAGATTCAAGCTAAGACTCCCCTCTAGCTATGTTTTGATTATCTCAATTTCCTCCAGTTCCAACAAAAAATGTCACATTAGCTACAAATTTGAGCTTAGCTGAGCTGTGTATCATTGCTTAGGCGTAATTTTGCACTTCAAATCTCTAATAAATGTTACTTACTCTTAATTGTTTGATATGGCCTTGAATGTGATTTACGAAACATGTCTCATAGAAAAGTGATAGAAATACTAAATTGGACCCTTGGACCACACAAACTGCACATCCCCTTATGTTACAGGCCTGGATCACCTGCACACACACCCGCTAGTTACAAGCCTGAATCACCTGCACACACCCCTAGTTACAGGCCTGAATCCCCTGCACACACACCCCCTAGTTACAGGCCTGGATCACCTGCACACCTCCCCTAGTTACAGGCCTGAATCACCTGCACACACACCCCCTAGTTACAGGCCTGAATCACCTGCACACACACACCCTAATTAAAGGCCTGGATCACCTGCACACACACCCTAGTTACAGGCCTGGATCACCTGCACACACACCCCCTAGTTACAGGCCTGAATCACCTGCACACACACCCCCTAGTTACAGGCCTGAATCACCTGCACACACACCCCCTAGTTACAGGCCTGAATCACCTGCACACACACACCCTAATTAAAGGCCTGGATCACCTGCACACACACCCTAGTTACAGGCCTGGATCACCTGCACACACACCCACTAGTTACAGGCCTGGATCCCCTGCACACACCCCCTAGTTACAGGCCTGAATCCCCTGCACACACACCCCCTAGTTACAGGCCTAAATCACCTGCACACACACACCCTAGTTACAGGCCTGAATCCCCTGCACACACACCCCCTAGTTACAGGCCTGAATCCCCTGCACACACACCCCCTAGTTACAGGCCTGAATCACCTGCACACACACCCCCTAGTTACAGGCCTGAATCACCTGCACACACACCCCCTAGTTACAGGCCTGGATCCCCTGCACACACCCCCTAGTTACAGGCCTGAATCCCCTGCACACACACCCCCTAGTTACAGGCCTGGATCCCCTGCACACACACCCCCTAGTTACAGGCCTGAATCCCCTGCACACACACCCCCTAGTTACAGGCCTGGATCCCCTGCACACCTCCCTTAGTTACAGGCCTGAATCACCTGCACACACACACCCTAATTAAAGGCCTGGATCACCTGCACACACACCCTAGTTACAGGCCTGGATCACCTGCACACACACCCACTAGTTTCAGGCCTGGATCCCCTGCACACACACCCCCTAGTTACAGGCCTGAATCACCTGCACACACACCCCCTAGTTACAGGCCTGGATCCCCTGCACACACACCCCCTAGTTACTGGCCTGGATCCCCTGCACACACACCCCCTAGTTACAGGCCTGGATCCCCTGCACACACCCCCTAGTTACAGGCCTGGATCACCTGCACACCTCCCCTAGTTACAGGCCTGAATCACCTGCACACACACCCTAGTTACAGGCCTGGATCACCTGCACACACACCCCCTAGTTACAGGCCTGGATCACCTGCACACACACCCCCTAGTTACAGGACTGAATCACCTGCACACACACCCCCTAGTTACAGGCCTAAATCACCTGCACACACACCCCCTAGTTACTGGCCTGGATCCCCTGCACACACACCCCCTAGTTACAGGCCTGGATCCCCTGCACACACACCCACTAGTTACAGGCCTGAATCACCTGCACACACCCCCTAGTTACAGGCCTGGATCCCCTGCACACACACACCCCCTAGTTACAGGCCTGAATCACCTGCACACACCCCCTAGTTACAGGCCTGGATCCCCTGCACACACACACCCCCTAGTTACAGGCCTGAATCACCTGCACACACCCCCTAGTTACAGGTCTGGATCCCCTGCACACACACACCCTAGTTACAGGCCTGAATCACCTGCACACACACACCCCTAGTTACAGGCCTGGATCCCCTGCACACCTCCCCTAGTTACAGGCCTGGATCCCCTGCACACCTCCCCTAGTTACAGGCATGAATCACCTGCACACACCCCCTAGTTACAGGCCTGAATCACCTGCACACCTCCCCTAGTTACAGGCCTGGATCCCCTGCACACACACACCCTAGTTACAGGCCTGAATCACCTGCACACACACACCCCTAGTTACAGGCCTGGATCCCCTGCACACCTCCCCTAGTTACAGGCCTGGATCCCCTGCACACACACACCCTAGTTACAGGCATGAATCACCTGCACACCTCCCCTAGTTACAGGCCTGGATCCCCTGCACACACACCCCCTAGTTACAGGCCTGAATCACCTGCACACCTCCCCTAGTTACAGGCCTGGATCCCCTGCACACACACCCCCTAGTTACAGGCCTGAATCACCTGCACACCTCCCCTAGTTACAGGCCTGGATCCCCTGCACACACACCCCCTAGTTACAGGCCTAAATCACCTGCACACACACCCCCTAGTTACAGGCCTGAATCACCTGCACACACACACCCTAGTTACAGGCCTGAATCCCCTTCACACCTCCCCTAGTTACAGGCCTGGATCCCCTGCACACACCCCCTAGTTACTGGCCTGAATCACCTGCACACACACCCCCTAGTTACAGGCCTGGATCCCCTGCACACACACCCCCTAGTTACAGGCCTGGATCACCTGCACACACACCCCCTAGTTACAGGCCTGGATCCCCTGCACACACACCCTAGTTACAGGCCTGGATCCCCTGCACACACCCCCTAGTTACAGGCCTGAATCCCCTGCACACATCCCTAGTTACAGGCCTGAATCCCCTGCACACACACCCCCTAGTTACAGGCCTGAATCCCCTGCACACACACCCCCCTAATTATGGGCCTGAATACCCTGCACATACCCCCTAGTTACAGGCCTGAATCCCCTGCACACACCCCCTAGTTACGGGCCTGGATCCCCTGCACACACTTACCCTAGTTACAGGCCTGGATCCCCTGCACACATCCCTAGTTACAGGCCTAAATCACCTGCACACACACACCCCTAGTTACAGGCCTGGATCCCCTGCACACCTCCCCTAGTTACAGGCCTGGATCACCTGCACACACACACCCTAGTTACAGGCCTGAATCACCTGCACACACACCCCCTAGTTACAGGCCTGAATCACCTGCACACACACCCCCTAGTTACAGGCCTGAATCCCCTGCACACCTCCCCTAGTTACAGGCCTGGATCACCTGCACACACCCCCTAGTTACAGGCCTGAATCCCCTGCACACACACCTCCCCTAGTTACAGGCCTGAATCACCTGCACACACACCCCCTAGTTACAGGCCTGAATCACCTGCACACACACCCCCTAGTTACAGGCCTGAATCCCCTGCACACACACCCCCCTAATTATGGGCCTGAATACCCTGCACATACCCCCTAGTTACAGGCCTGAATCCCCTGCACACACCCCCTAGTTACGGGCCTGGATCCCCTGCACACACTTACCCTAGTTACAGGCCTGGATCCCCTGCACACACACCCCCTAGTTACAGGCCTGAATCCCCTGCACACACCCCTAGTTACAGGCCTGAATCCCCTGCACACACCCCTAGTTACAGGCCTGGATCCCCTGCACACCTCCCCTAGTTACAGGCCTGGATCACCTGCACACACACCCCCTAGTTACAGGCCTGAATCACCTGCACACACATCCCCTAGTTACAGGCCTGAATCACCTGCACACACACCCCTAGTTACAGGCCTGGATCCCCTTCACACCTCCCCTAGTTACAGGCCTGGATCCCCTGCACACACACCCTAGTTACAGGCCTGGATCACCTGCACACACAACCCCTAGTTACAGGCCTGGATCCCCTGCACACACACCCCCTAGTTACAGGCCTGGATCCCCTGCACACACACCCCCTAGTTACAGGCCTGAATCCCCTGCACACACACCCCCTAGTTACAGGCCTGGATCCCCTGCACACCTCCCTTAGTTACAGGCATGAATCCCCTGCACACACACCCCCTAGTTACAGGCCTAAATCCCCTGCACACACACCCCCTAGTTACAGGCCTGAATCCCCTGCACACACCCCCTAGTTACAGGCCTGAATCCCCTGCACACACCCCCTAGTTACAGGCCTGAATCCCCTGCACACACACCCCCTAGTTACAGGCCTAAATCACCTGCACACCTCCCCTAGTTACAGGCCTGGATCCCCTGCACACACACCCCCTAGTTACAGGCCTGAATCACCTGCACACACACCCCCTAGTTGCAGGCCTGAATCCCCTGCACACACACCCCCTAGTTACAGGCCTAAATCACCTGCACACACACACCCTAGTTACAGGCCTGAATCCCCTGCACACACACCCCCTAGTTACAGGCCTAAATCACCTGCACACACACCCCCTAGTTACTGGCCTGGATCCCCTGCACACACACACCCCCTAGTTACAGGCCTGGATCCCCTGCACACACACCCTAGTTACAGGCCTGGATCCCCTGCACACACCCCCTAGTTACAGGCCTGGATCCCCTGCACACACACCCTAGTTACAGGCCTGGATCCCCTGCACACACACCCTAGTTACAGGCCTGGATCCCCTGCACACCTCCCCTAGTTACAGGCCTGGATCCCCTGCACACCTCCCCTAGTTACAGGCCTGGATCCCCTGCACACACACCCCCTAGTTACAGGCCTGAATCCCCTGCACACACACCCTAGTTACAGGCCTGAATCCCCTGCACACACACCCCTAGTTACAGGCCTGAATCCCCTGCACACACACCCCCTAGTTACAGGCCTGAATCACCTGCACACACCCCCTAGTTACAGGTCTGGATCCCCTGCACACACACACCCTAGTTACAGGCCTGAATCACCTGCACACACACCCCCTAGTTACAGGCCTGAATCACCTGCACACACACCCCCTAGTTACAGGCCTGACACACCTGCACACACACCCCCTAGTTACAGGCCTGAATCACCTGCACACACACCCCCTAGTTAAAGGCCTGGATCACCTGCACACACCCCCTAGTTACAGGCCTGGATCCCCTGCACACACACCCTAGTTACAGGCCTGGATCCCCTGCACACCTCCCCTAGTTACAGGCCTGGATCCCCTGCACACCTCCCCTAGTTACAGGCCTGGATCCCCTGCACACACACCCCCTAGTTACAGGCCTGAATCCCCTGCACACCTCCCCTAGTTACAGGCCTGAATCACCTGCACACACCCCCTAGTTACAGGCCTGAATCACCTGCACACACCCCCTAGTTACAGGCCTGGATCCCCTGCACACACACCCCCTAGTTACAGGCCTGAATCACCTGCACACACCCCCTAGTTACAGGCCTGGATCCCCTGCACACACACCCCCTAGTTACAGGCCTGAATCACCTGCACACCTCCCCTAGTTACAGGCCTGGATCCCCTGCACACACACCCCCTAGTTACAGGCCTGGATCCCCTGCACACACACCCCCTAGTTACAGGCCTGGATCCCCTGCACACACACCCCCTAGTTACAGGCCTGAATCACCTGCACACCTCCCCTAGTTACAGGCCTGAATCCCCTGCACACCTCCCCTAGTTACAGGCCTGAATCCCCTGCACACACACCCTAGTTACAGGCCTGGATCACCTGCACACACCCCCTAGTTACAGGCCTGGATCCCCTGCACACACACCCCCTAGTTACAGGCCTGAATCACCTGCACACACCCCCTAGTTACAGGCCTGGATCCCCTGCACACACACCCCCTAGTTACAGGCCTGAATCCCCTGCACACACACCCCCTAGTTACAGGCCTGAATCCCCTGCACACCTCCCCTAGTTACAGGCCTGGATCCCCTGCACACCTCCCCTAGTTACAGGCCTGAATCCCCTGCACACCTCCCCTAGTTACAGGCCTGAATCCCCTGCACACCTCCCCTAGTTACAGGCCTGAATCACCTGCATACACCCCCTAGTAACAGGCCTGAATCCCCTGCACACACCCCTAGTTACAGGCCTGAATCCCCTGCACACACCCCTAGTTACAGGCCTGAATCCCCTGCACACCTCCCCTAGTTACAGGCCTGAATCCCCTGCACACCTCCCCTAGTTACAGGCCTGAATCACCTGCATACACCCCCTAGTAACAGGCCTGAATCCCCTGCACACACCCCTAGTTACAGGCCTGGATCCCCTGCACACACCCCCTAGTTACAGGCCTGAATCCCCTGCACACACACCCCCTAGTAACAGGCCTGGATCACCTGCACACACACCCCCTAGTTACAGGCCTGAATCACCTGCACACACACCCCCTAGTTACAGGCCTGAATCACCTGCACACACACCCCCTAGTTACAGGCCTGAATCCCCTGCACACACACCCCCTAGTTACAGGCCTGGATCCCCTGCACACACACCCCCTAGTTACAGGCCTGGATCCCCTGCACACACACCCCCTAGTTACAGGCCTGAATCACCTGCACACCTCCCCTAGTTACAGGCCTGAATCCCCTGCACACCTCCCCTAGTTACAGGCCTGAATCCCCTGCACACACACCCCCTAGTTACAGGCCTGAATCACCTGCACACACCCCCTAGTTACAGGCCTGAATCACCTGCACACACACCCTAGTTACAGGCCTGAATCCCCTTCACACCTCCCCTAGTTACAGGCCTGGATCCCCTGCACACACACCCCCTAGTTACAGGCCTGGATCCCCTGCACACACACCCCCTAGTTACAGGCCTGGATCCCCTGCACACACACCCTAGTTACAGGCCTGGATCCCCTGCACACACCCCCTAGTTACAGGCCTGGATCCCCTGCACACACCCCCTAGTTACAGGCCTGGATCCCCTGCACACACCCCCTAGTTACAGGCCTGGATCCCCTGCACACACACCCTAGTTACAGGCCTGGATCCCCTGCACACCTCCCCTAGTTACAGGCCTGAATCCCCTGCACACCTCCCCTAGTTACAGGCCTGAATCACCTGCACACACACCCCCTAGTTACTGGCCTGAATCCCCTGCACACACCCCTAGTTACAGGCCTGGATCCCCTGCACACACACCCCCTAGTTACAGGCCTGGATCCCCTGCACACACACCCCCTAGTTACAGGCCTGAATCCCATGCACACACACCCCCTAGTTACAGGCCTGGATCCCCTGCACACACACACCCTAGTTACAGGCCTGAATCCCATGCACACACACCCCCTAGTTACAGGCCTGGATCCCCTGCACACACACCCCCTAGTAACAGGCCTGGATCACCTGCACACACACCCTAGTTACGGGCCTGAATCCCCTGCACACTCACCCCCTAGTTACAGGCCTGGATCCCCTGCACACACCCCCTAGTTACAGGCCTGGATCCCCTGCACACACCCCCTAGTTACAGGCCTGAATCCCCTGCACACACACCCCCTAATTATAGGCCTGGATCCCCTGCACACACACCGTAGTTACGGGCCTGAATCATCCGGCACCACTAAACAATACCTTTTGTGTGGAAGCAGTAAGCTGCATTTGTTCAGACTCCACATAAAATGTCTTTATTCTCTATAAAATGAAAAGCAGAACAAGCAATGTAATCAATCATTATAAGAAAAATATTTTGACCTGTGTGCTTGGATACTATACAGATAGAGGATGATAAGCCATAATACACCAGTTACAGGGTAACATAGTCATGTGAAACATGTGAATGTGCAAATAAAATGACCACTCTGACCCACCTTCTAAGCACAACATTCTCAGTGTAGGTGTGTAGGTTTGATATTTATAAGTTCCTTGCTTAGTACAAACATGCTCTGTGTAGGTTTGATATAAGACTGATGTGAGTTCCTTGGTAAGAACAAACCTGCTCTGTATAGGTGTGTAGGTTTGATAAGGCTGACATCAGTTCCTTGATAAGATCATTAGCAAGAGCAGTCAATTCTCTAGACTTTGCCTATAGCAATGGAAACCAAAAAGTAGATAAGTAATACAAAAACACCAAGCTCATAAAATTAACCTCAAAATTTAATAGGCATACCTGATGCCTCCTGTCATGGGGAGGAATGTTGAAGATGTTCAATTCTTTGTGTTCTGAAATTAATACCTTCATTTCAATTTCATAGATAGCCTTTACTTAACAATAGTAGGGCCTTAATGATACAAGGCATTTAATATGGAATGGTAGGGCCTTACAATACAAGGCATTTAATATGGCATAGTAGGGCCTTACAATACAAGGCATTTAATATGGCATGGTAGGGCCTTACGATACAAGGCATTTAATATGGCATGGAAGGGCCATAATGATACAAGGCATTTAATATGGCATGGTAGGGCCTTAATGATACAAGTCATTTAATATGGCATGGTAGGGCCTTAACAATACAAGGCATTTAATATAGCATGGTAGGGCCTTAACGATACAAGGCATTTAATATGGCATGGTAGGGCCTTAATGAAACAAGTTATTTAATATGGCATGGTAGGGCCATAACAATACAAGGCATTTAATATAGCATGGTAGGGCCTTAACGATACAAGGCATTTAATATGGCATGGTAGGGCCTTAATGAAACAAGGCATTTAATATGGCATGGTAGGGCCTTAATGAAACAAGTTATTTAATATGGCATGGTAGGGCCATAACAATACAAGGCATTTAATATAGCATGGTAGGGCCTTAACGATACAAGGCATTTAATATGGCATGGTAGGGCCTTACAATACAAGGCATTTAATATGGCATAGTAGGGCCTTAATGATACAAGGCATTTTTAAATGCCTTGTATCTAATGCCTTGTAGCTATATTAAAATATAGCATGGTAAGGCCATAACAATAATACTTACCTGTGTCATTAAATGGGACTTTTTCTCCTAGAACCTTGCAAACATTATCTATAAAATGATCAAAAAAAAACAAGACACTTAAATGTGGGAGTTTATATCATAAGATATAAATACCTTCTCCCTCTCCTTTTGGGCCACACAAATCCGACTGTCTAATAATAATATCTAATAACATGAAGAAGGTGGAGTAAGACACTTCTCAAGAAAGTGGTGCTGTCGTCTTAATAAGAGTACTATTCAGTATTCAACACTTTTCAAAAAATGTACCATATCTGGAAGACATTTCTTACCATATTCTTTAAGACATTTCTTATTATATCTGGAAGACATTTCTTACCATATTCTTTAAGACATTTCTTATCATATCTGGAAGACATTTCTTACCATATTCTTTAAGACATTTCTTATCATATCTGGAAGACATTTCTTACCATATTCTTTAAGACATTTCTTATCATATCTGGAAGACATTTCTTAACATATTTGGAAGACATTTCTTACCATATTCTTTAAGACATTTCTTATCATATTTGGAAGACATTTCTTACTATTTTTGGAAGACATTTCTTATCATATTTGGAAGAAATTTCTTAACATTTTTGGAAGACACTTCTTACCATATTTGGAAGATATTTTACCATATTTGGAGAGAATTCTTACCATATTTGGAAGACATTTCTTGCTGGACCATCTTGAGCTGTTGCTGGCTGAAAAGGTAGTAAACAAAGAGCTATTTAGAATGTATATGGTAGTACTTTCTATGCCATTTTTTGCACCCCTTTTCACTTTATCCTTATCCAAAATCAAAATCTCCAAGAACGACCCCCTCCCCCAGGTTCCCTTTGCCATCCACCCATGCTAACACACCCAACATGGCAGGGCATGGAGCTAATGACCTATTATCAGAGCTAAGGATGCCAATTTGAGGTAACTGATCTGTGGTCATTGAATGACTTGCCCCTGCATGGGAGATCCATGTGAACATCTGAGATGTCATTGGTGATAGATAAATTATTTAGTACTGTATTCCCTTTTCCCTTCATGTCTATTGTTTTTAAATCATTTATATTTCAAGCTTTGCGTTTTCTTTTCTCTGCTTTAAATCCATGTCAAGTTTTATCTTCCTTCTTACCTTTTCTCTGCTTTCAAACTAGATGCCCTCAGTTCTTCTTCTGTTTTACGAAGTTTAGCCTAATAAGAGTAAAAGTCTCTTGAGCACATCTGTAAATTTCTATAAGGTGGGAGAATGTACGAGCCCCGTGGGGTAGACATTTCTATAAGGTGGGAGAATGTATGAGCCCCGTGAGGTAGACATTTCTATAAGGTGGGAGAATGTATGAGCCCTGTGGGGTAGACATTTCTATAAGGTGGGAGAATGTATGAGCCCCGTGGGGTAGACATTTCTATAAGGTGGGAGAATGTATGAGCCCCGTGGGGTAGACATTTCTATAAGGTGGGGGAATGTATGAGCCCCGTGAAGTAGACATTTCTATAAAGTGGGAGAATGTATGAGCCCCGTGAGGTAGACATTTCTATAAGGTGGGAGAATGTATGAGCCCCGTGGGGTAAACATTTCTATAAGGTGGGAGAATGTATGAGCACCGTGAAGTAGACATTTCTATAAGGTGGGAGAATGTATGAGCCCCGTGAAGTAGACATTTCTATAAGGTGGGAGAATGTATGAGCCCCGTGAAGTAGACATTTCTATAAGGTGGGAGAATGTATGAGCCCCGTGGGGTAGACATTTCTATAAGGTAGGAGAATGTATGAGCCCCGTGAAGTAGACATTTCTATAAGGTGGGAGAATGTATGAGCCCCGTGAAGTAGACATTTCTATTAGGTGGGAGAATGTATGAGCCCCGTGAAGTAGACATTTCTATAAGGTGGGAGAATGTATGAGCCCCGTGAAGTAGACATTTCTATAAGGTGGGAGAATGTATGAGCCCCGTGGGATAGACATTTCTATAAGGTAGGAGAATGTATGAGCCCCGTGGGGTAGACATTTCTATAAGGTGGGAGAATGTATGAGCCCCGTGAAGTAGACATTTCTATAAGATGGGAGAATGTATGAGCCCCATGGGGTAGACATTTCTTTAGGTAGGAGAATGTATGAGCCCCGTGGGGTAGACATTTCTATAAGGTGGGAGAATGTACGAGCCCCGTGGGGTAGACATTTCTATAAGGTAGGAGAATGTATGAGCCCCGTGGTGTAGACATTTCTATAAGGTGGGAGAATGTACAAGCCCCGTGGGGTAGACATTTCTATAAGGTAGGAGAATGTATGAGCCCCGTGGGGTAGACATTTCTATAAGGTGGGAGAATGTACAAGCCCCGTGGGGTAGACATTTCTATAAGGTAGGAGAATGTATGAGCCCCGTGGGGTAGACATTTCTATAAGGTGGGAGAATGTAAGAGCCCCATGGGGTAGACATTTCTATAAGGTGGGAGAATGTATGAGCCCCGTGAAGTAGACATTTCTATAAGGTAGGAGAATGTATGAGCCCCGTGGGGTAGACATTTCTATAAGGTGGGAGAATGTATGAGCCCCGTGGGGTAGACATTTCTATAAGGTGGGAGAATGTGCGAGCCCCGTGGGGTAGACATTTCTATAAGGTAGGAGAATGTATGAGCCCCGTGGGGTAGACATTTCTATAAGGTGGGAGAATGTATGAGCCCCGTGGGGTAGACATTTCTATAAGGTGGGAGAATGTATGAGCCCCGTGAAGTAGACATTTCTATAAGGTGGGAGAATGTATGAGCCCCGTGGGGTAGACATTTCTATAAGGTGGGAGAATGTATGAGCCCCGTGGGGTAGACATTTCTATAAGGTAGGAGAATGTATGAGCCCCGTGAAGTAGACATTTCTATAAGGTGGGAGAATGTATGAGCCCCGTGAAGTAGACATTTCTATAAGGTGGAAGAATGTATGAGCCCCGTGAAGTAGACATTTCTATAAGGTGGGAGAATGTATGAGCCCCGTGAAGTAGACATTTCTATAAGGTGGGAGAATGTATGAGCCCTGTGAAGTAGACATTTCTATAAGGTGGGAGAATGTATGAGCCCCGTGGGGTAGACATTTCTATAAGGTAGGAGAATGTATGAGCCCCGTGGGGTAGACATTTCTATAAGGTAGGAGAATGTATGAGCCCCGTGAAGTAGACATTTCTATAAGGTGGGAGAATGTATGAGCCCCGTGAAGTAGACATTTCTATAAGGTGGAAGAATGTATGAGCCCCGTGAAGTAGACATTTCTATAAGGTGGGAGAATGTATGAGCCCCGTGAAGTAGACATTTCTATAAGGTGGGAGAATGTATGAGCCCCGTGAAGTAGACATTTCTATAAGGTGGGAGAATGTATGAGCCCCGTGGGGTAGACATTTCTATAAGGTAGGAGAATGTATGAGCCCCGTGGGGTAGACATTTCTATAAGGTAGGAGAATGTATGAGCCCCGTGAAGTAGACATTTCTATAAGGTGGGAGAATGTATGAGCCCCGTGGGGTAGACATTTCTATAAGGTAGGAGAATGTATGAGCCCCGTGAAGTAGACATTTCTATAAGGTGGGAGAATGTATGAGCCCCGTGGGGTAGACATTTCTATAAGGTAGGAGAATGTATGAGCCCCGTGGGGTAGACATTTCTATAAGGTAGGAGAATGTATGAGCCCCGTGGGGTAGACATTTCTATAAGGTGGGAGAATGTATGAGCCCCGTGGGGTAGACATTTCTATAAGGTGGGAGAATGTATGAGCCCCGTGAAGTAGACATTTCTATAAGGTGGGAGAATGTATGAGCACCATGAAGTAGACATTTCTATAAGGTGGGAGAATGTATGAGCCCCGTGGGGTAGACATTTCTATAAGGTAGGAGAATGTATGAGCCCCGTGGGGTAGACATTTCTATAAGGTGGGAGAATGTATGAGCCCCGTGAAGTAGACATTTCTATAAGATGGGAGAATGTATGAGCCCCATGGGGTAGACATTTCTATAAGGTAGGAGAATGTATGAGCCCCGTGGGGTAGACATTTCTATAAGGTGGGAGAATGTACGAGCCCCGTGGGGTAGACATTTCTATAAGGTAGGAGAATGTATGAGCCCCGTGGGGTAGACATTTCTATAAGGTGGGAGAATGTATGAGCCCCGTGAAGTAGACATGTCTATAAGGTGGGAGAATGTATGAGCCCCGTGGGGTAGACATTTCTATAAGGTAGGAGAATGTATGAGCCCCGTGGGGTAGACATTTCTATAAGGTAGGAGAATGTATGAGCCCCGTGAAGTAGACATTTCTATAAGGTGGGAGAATGTATGAGCCCCGTGGGGTAGACATTTCTATAAGGTAGGAGAATGTATGAGCCCCGTGGGGTAGACATTTCTATAAGGTAGGAGAATGTATGAGCCCCGTGGGGTAGACATTTCTATAAGGTGGGAGAATGTATGAGCCCCGTGGGGTAGACATTTCTATAAGGTGGGAGAATGTATGAGCCCCGTGAAGTAGACATTTCTATAAGGTGGGAGAATGTATGAGCACCGTGAAGTAGACATTTCTATAAGGTGGGAGAATGTATGAGCCCCGTGAAGTAGACATTTCTATAAGGTGGGAGAATGTATGAGTCCCGTGGGGTAGACATTTCTATAAGGTAGGAGAATGTATGAGCCCCGTGAAGTAGACATTTCTATAAGGTGGGAGAATGTATGAGCCCCGTGAAGTAGACATTTCTATAAGGTGGGAGAATGTATGAGCCCCGTGGGGTAGACATTTCTATAAGGTGGGAGAATGTATGAGCCCCGTGAAGTAGACATTTCTATAAGGTGGGAGAATGTATGAGCCCCGTGATGTAGACATTTCTATAAGGTGGGAGAATGTACGAGCCCCGTGGGGTAGACATTTCTATAAGGTGGGAGAATGTATGAGCCCCGTGGGGTAGACATTTCTATAAGGTAGGAGAATGTATGAGCCCCGTGAAGTAGACATTTCTATAAGGTGGGAGAATGTATGAGCCCCGTGAAGTAGACATTTCTATTAGGTGGGAGAATGTATGAGCCCCGTGAAGTAGACATTTCTATAAGGTGGGAGAATGTATGAGCCCCGTGAAGTAGACATTTCTATAAGGTGGGAGAATGTATGAGCCCCGTGGGATAGACATTTCTATAAGGTAGGAGAATGTATGAGCCCCGTGGGGTAGACATTTCTATAAGGTGGGAGAATGTATGAGCCCCGTGAAGTAGACATTTCTATAAGATGGGAGAATGTATGAGCCCCATGGGGTAGACATTTCTATAAGGTAGGAGAATGTATGAGCCCCGTGGGGTAGACATTTCTATAAGGTGGGAGAATGTACGAGCCCCGTGGGGTAGACATTTCTATAAGGTAGGAGAATGTATGAGCCCCTTGGTGTAGACATTTCTATAAGGTGGGAGAATGTACAAGCCCCGTGGGGTAGACATTTCTATAAGGTAGGAGAATGTATGAGCCCCGTGGGGTAGACATTTCTATAAGGTGGGAGAATGTAAGAGCCCCATGGGGTAGACATTTCTATAAGGTGGGAGAATGTATGAGCCCCGTGAAGTAGACATTTCTATAAGGTAGGAGAATGTATGAGCCCCGTGGGGTAGACATTTCTATAAGGTGGGAGAATGTATGAGCCCCGTGAAGTAGACATTTCTATAAGGTGGGAGAATGTATGAGCCCCGTGAAGTAGACATTTCTATAAGGTGGGAGAATGTATGAGCCCCGTGAAGTAGACATTTCTATAAGGTGGGAGAATGTATGAGCCCCGTGGGGTAGACATTTCTATAAGGTAGGAGAATGTATGAGCCCCGTGAAGAAGACATTTCTATAAGGTGGGAGAATGTATCAGCCCCGTGGGGTAGACATTTCTATAAGGTAGGAGAATGTATGAGCCCCGTGAAGTAGACATTTCTATAAGGTGGGAGAATGTATGAGCCCCGTGGGGTAGACATTTCTATAAGGTAGGAGAATGTATGAGCCCCGTGGGGTAGACATTTCTATAAGGTGGGAGAATGTATGAGCCCCGTGGGGTAGACATTTCTATAAGGTAGGAGAATGTATGAGCCCCGTGGGGTAGACATTTCTATAAGGTAGGAGAATGTATGAGCCCCGTGGGGTAGACATTTCTATAAGGTGGGAGAATGTATGAGCCCCGTGGGGTAGACATTTCTATAAGGTGGGAGAATGTATGAGCCCCGTGAAGTAGACATTTCTATAAGGTGGGAGAATGTATGAGCACCGTGAAGTAGACATTTCTATAAGGTGGGAGAATGTATAAGCCCCGTGAAATAGACATTTCTATAAGGTGGGAGAATGTATGAGTCCCGTGGGGTAGACATTTCTATAAGGTAGGAGAATGTATGAGCCCCGTGAAGTAGACATTTCTATAAGGTGGGAGAATGTATGAGCCCCGTGAAGTAGACATTTCTATAAGGTGGGAGAATGTATGAGCCCCGTGGGGTAGACATTTCTATAAGGTGGGAGAATGTGCGAGCACCGTGGGGTAGACATTTCTATAAGGTAGGAGAATGTATGAGCCCCGTGGGGTAGACATTTCTATAAGGTGGGAGAATGTATGAGCCCCGTGGGGTAGACATTTCTATAAGGTGGGAGAATGTATGAGCCCCGTGGGGTAGACATTTCTATAAGGTGGGAGAATGTATGAGCCCCATAAAAAAATCCCCCAAAAATGAAAACATGAGAGGAAGACAGAAAACGGATGGGCAAAACCTAAAAAGCTTGGACAGGAGACCTCTACATCCCCCCTTCTTATCATTAACGCTCATCGGCTGCCTAACCTCCATAAGTGCCCTATCTTCTTGTAGCTTGTCAATCACCATACGATGGGTGTCACTTGCTTCATCAATGATTTTTTGCTGGCTTGAAGAGTCCCTAAGAATCATCACAGGAAATATATTTATTATACTTGCCACAATACTTGACCAATCAGAGTAAAGTTCGCATTACCAGCTAATAAAGAACTGATTTCAATGTAACTCTAACCTAAGCTGTTATAACTCTCAAAATAAAAATTTAAACAAGTTGAATCTAGCACAAAGAAAGAGCAATGTGACTGCAACAAGTGAACCATCTCATGGCCAAAGTCAGTCTCGTCTTGCGCCAACACAAGGGTTATATGATTACTTCAAAATGATGTAGCATTCATAACACTTTCCCATTTAAAAATGTACTTTCCCATTTAAATGTGTACTTTTGCGAGAGCGTTGTTTTCACGTCCTCGAACCGCGGGTCAACCAATCAGAGACCGTCACTTCAATAGCCTTAATTCAACGCGTCTGGAAAACGCCAGTCAGCCAATGAAATGATCTTGAAATTTGAGCCTTCGTGATTCCGCGTTCTTCCACGCGACCTGACCAATCACACTGAATCATTCTTATCCCGCAAAAAGGGCAATACAAATAGCCTTCTGTCAACAGATGCAGATTGCCGGTGATAACGATAATTAACGCGGACTAGGGGTCAGAAGAGATCAAATGGAGAAGATGACTTTAGAAAATAAAAGGAGTAGCCTTCAAAACTACGTATAGTACCCGAACTTTAACAAGTCATTAAACAAGCTTTTTCTAAAACCAACACCAAGGACACTCGAATTGGCTTACCCTAGTAATGACCTTTTTCTTCTTTGCACAGCTCTCCCAGAATCTCTTTTCGCTATACCAAATATGTCATGTCTTTCTGTGAACAATTCACCAAGTGGGTATTTTTAGTGTTCCCAGGTCGGACTAATCATACTTGATCTCAATGAACCAAAGACTTGTGATGGCGCGAAACGAAATTGGCGCCCTTTTAGTCCCGTTGGCTCGAACACGGCTGTATCCAGCCCAAATTTGTCTGCCATCCAAATCAAATATTGTTCTTTTTGCCATCGGTTTCATCCAAGAATGACCCATTCGTATTGTTCTCATTATAAAAAGATGCAGGAGAGAAATCTTCTAGCTCACGCTGCACATGATGCCGTGTAACACGAGATCTCAGGGTATGGAATGAATTGATAAACAATTTACTGTTTCAACAGATTCGGATTATACAGCAAATCAAAGTGCGTTTTCGAACGCAGAACGTGCAATCTGTAATATAGGTGAACTCGAAAAATACCACCGTGTTTCGAAGCAATCACATACGAAAAACCCCTTTAATAAAGCAAACCTCTAACTACTGAAACATCTCACCGAAACGTGAAAGAGGAAGATAGTATACAACATCATCATTTATTACAAGGAGAACGAATAAAAGCCAATCACATTCCCAATCAGTGCGTTTGCAGACGCAACGAGTGTCTAGGATCGATTTACAAAGATACATAGGCATGGAAAGCCGGTAAAAATTTTAGTGTACTATGTATCTAAAGTGACTAGCCTTTAAACAATATATCGGCGTTTTCTTACTTTGTAAGTCAAGCAAGCAAAATGTTTTCTTCATTTCACAGAGATTGGACATAGCCATGCGTTATATTTTCTTCTCAATAGACACTCAAGAGTAGGCTTTGAAAACAAACCGGAAACTGTGCGTTTTAAAGACGCAGGCTAGTCAATAGTGTGAAAGAATCTAATTTTCGGTACGAGAAACACATTATGGCGTTTGTAATTGGTTGTTAGAAGACGAGGTTGATAAAACTTTCTTATTCAAACATCAAAAGCAAGCTGTTATAAGTTGATTTACGTCTAGTTATGTGCTTTGGGAAAGCACCCGACTCCGGGACAGATGGAGCACCAAAGCTTGAGCTCTCTGTTGGTGGTCATATGATATGATTAACAAACTGCTATCTTGTAAGCTAGGAGATAAGGCCCGAGCTAGGGAGCTTTGCTCTTTGCACACAAGCATTCCAAGCACCAGTCGAGCAAAAGAGCGCATCAATATAATTCTAGAGAAAAATCAAAAGATTTGAACAGATAATCTGTTTAAAAGAATTTAGCCTATTATCATCCTACAGTATCGTAGATTCATGCATAGGGACAGTCGGATATTACAGCTTGGTGTTACATTTTTTCAACTTGACAAAGTTAGCACGTGGGAGCCCCAGCACATATACCCGCGGCTATTTACTCAAGTTGTGGTTGCTTCGAAACATGATGGTATTTTTCGAGTTCACCTATATTACAGATTGTACGTTTCTGCGTTCGAAAACGCACTTGCTACGTTTTGATTTGCTGTATAATCAGAATCTGTCAATATTTAATTGCAACAACAGCAAATTGTTTATCAATTCATTCCATACCCTGAGATCTTGTGTTACACGGCATCATGTGCAGCGTGAGCTAGAAGATCTTTTTATAATGAGAACAATACGAATGGGTCATTCTTGGAGGGAACCAATTGCAAAAAGAACGTGCAATCTGTAATATACGTAAGGGGTAACGATGGGTACCTTAAAATTTCGAAAATCTCGCAAAAATTTCGCAAAGTCTCGGAATCTCGGCGTTTTTACGGAAGTCTCGAAGTCTCGTTTTTCCCCACGACATTTTAGGATCTTGGAGCCTCTTTTTGTACCACGTTCTCGGAGTCTCTGTTAAACGCGATCTGTTTTATGTTGTTACTGCTAAGGGTTTCCCTCTTTTTCGAGTCTCGAGTCTTAAGCCTTTCCGCTCTAGCTATTCTTTTTCAACTAATGTTTATGACATACCTCGAGCAAGTTATCTGATGTCCGAACACAAGCTAGTAAAAGCTCGGACACGGATTCCGAAATTTGACTTAAAGTCTCGGGCTCGGATTCTAAAACGCGGTCTCGGCGCCTCGGCAAATCTCGAACTTACTCATCGCTACCCCTAAAAGGGGTCTCTAGAACGCGCCAACATCCCAGAACATCGGCTTTATTCTCAGAGCGTATTGTTCACTGTTTATTGGCAACAAAATGTCTAGTTCTCGGATAAACAACTACTTTTGGAAAATAGTAATCTGGCGGTGTTTAAAGTTTGCGAGGATATAATATTTTCACTGGCTTTCCATGCCTATATCTGTCTCTTGATCTCGTGCTTGCATGAATATCTAGACCGTTGCATTTTCGAACGCACTAATAGACATGCGATTGGTTTTATCCTAAGGGATAAATTACTTGTTATTTATACCCTGCTTATACTCAAGCTCACCAAACTATAGACAAAAATGCTCAATGAAATAAATTGTAGTCCACTACTTTGAATGTAAACCCAGGAAGGTGACATGAATGTAGGAAATATTATGAACTTATACCAAAAAAATTAAGCAAACCAAAAGCACATAACTAGCTTTAAAGACGTAAATCAACTATAAATCAACTAATAACAGCTACGTAAATCAACTATAAATCAACTAATAACAGCTTGCTTTGATGTTTGAACAAGAAAAATTATATCATGTTCTTACAAGCAATTACAAGCGCCATGTGTTTCTTGTACCGAAAATTAGATTCTTCTACACTATTGACTAGCCTGCGTCTTTAAAACGCACACTTTCCGGTTTGTTCGGGCCTTATCTCCTAGCTTACAAGATGGCAGTTTTTTAATCATATCATATGACCACCAACAGAGAGCTCAACCTTTGGTGCTCCATCTGTCCCGGAGTCGGGTGCTTTCCTAAAGCACATAACTAGACGTAAATCAACTTATAACAGCTTGCTTTTGATGTTTGAATAAGAAAGTTGTATCAACCTCGTCTTCTAACAACCAATTACAAACGTCATAATGTGTTTCTCGTACCGAAAATTAGATTCTTTCACACTATTGACTAGCCTGCGTCTTTAAAACGCACAGTTTCCGGTTTGTTTTCAAAGCCTACTCTTGAGTGTCTATCGAGAAGTATAACGCATGGCTATGTCCGATCTCTGTGAAATGAACAAAACATTTTGCGTGCTTGACTTACAAAGTAAGAAAACGCCGGTATATTGTTTAAAGGCTAGTCACTTTAGATACATAGTACACTAAAATTTTTACCGGCTTTCCATGCCTATATAGCTTTGTAAATCGATCCTAGACACTCGTTGCGTCTGCAAACGCACTGATTGTGTGACAAGTTGCGTGACAGAGCACGTGCTCAGAACGTGACCCAGGACCCATATAGATTGTGCAAGACTCATGGCTCGTTTCACCGTTGAATAAACGTCTACAAAACTTCTTATTATCCTCTTCTTACAGATTGGGAATGTGATTGGCTTTTATTCGTTCTCCTTGCAATAAATGATGATGTTGTATACTATCTTCCTCTTTCACGTTTCGGTGAGATGTTTCAGTAGTTAGAGGTTTGCTTTATTAAAGGGGTTTTCCGTATGTGATTGCTTCGAAACACGATGGTATTTTTCGAGTTCACCTATATTACAGATTGCACGTTCTGCGTTCGAAAACGCACTTTGATTTGCTGTATAATCCGAATCTGTTGAAACAGTAAATTGTTTATCAATTCATTCCATACCCTGACATCTCGTGTTACACGGCATCATGTGCAGCGTGAGCTAGAAGATTTCTCTCCTGCATCTTTTTATAATGAGAACAATACGAATGGGTCATTCTTGGATGAAACCGACGGCAAAAAGAACAATATTTGATTTGGATGCAGACAAATTTGGGCTGGATACAGCCGTGATCGAGCCAAGCCACGGGACTAAAAGGGCGCCAATTTCGTTTCGCGCCATCACAAGTCTTTGGTTCATTGAGATCAAGTATGATTAGTCCGACCTGGGAACACTAAAAATATCCACTTGGTGAATTGTTCACAGAAAGACATGACATATTTGGTATAGCGAAAAGAGATTCTGGGAGAGCTGTGCAAAGAAGAAAAAGGTCATTACTAGGGTAAGCCAATTCGAGTGTCCTTGGTGTTGGTTTTAGAAATAGCTTGTTTAATGACTTGTTAAAGTTCGAGTACTATACGTAGTTTTGAAGATGTAAGGCTACTCCTTTCATTTTCTAAAGTCATCTTCTCCATTTGATCTCTTCTGACCCCTAGTCCGCGTTAATTATCGTTATCACCGGCAATCTGCATCTGTTGACAGAAGGCTATTTGTATTGACCTTTTTGCGGGATAAGAATGATTCCGTGTGATTGGTCAAGTCGCGTCGAAGAACGCGGAATCACGAAGGCTCAAATTTCAAGATCATTTCATTGGCTGACTGGCGTTCTCCAGACGCGTTGAATTAAGGCTATTGAAGTGACGGTCTCTGATTGGTTGACCCGCGTTTTGAGGACGTGAAAACAACGCTCTCGCAAAAGTACACATTTAAATGGGAAAGTACATTTTTAAATGGGAAAGTGTTTCATATGAATAATTTACAGATGGGATATGCCATCCTTTAAATGGCTGATTAATGATCAGCATCTGAGTAAAGAAGAATCATAATTTGAACCATTTCTTGTTTTGGAGAGCATGCCTTTATTAAATGAACACTGCAGATCTCTTGTACCTGTTAGTCAAATTAAGAAAACCCAAATCACAAAATTATTGTTCTTGTGCAGATCATGT
Source organism: Nematostella vectensis (assembly GCF_932526225.1). Taxonomy (NCBI): domain Eukaryota; kingdom Metazoa; phylum Cnidaria; class Anthozoa; order Actiniaria; family Edwardsiidae; genus Nematostella; species Nematostella vectensis. Next base: position 8,192,266 of record NC_064035.1, on the reverse strand, counting down.
TTTCCAATTAATTTGCATAGGGCCTCATCAAATCATTACATGTTCAGTTCTTACTCTCCCTCTAAATGGTCAGAATCTTAGAGAATTGTCTAACGCATTTTCTCTGAACAGTTTACAGACTTCTATGGAGCTATAGCCACAAGAAGAGAAAAGTTTTGAGTAAGTCGGGATTTGGGAAAAACCCTTCATAGCTCTCAGCTTATAAATAGATATTCATATCTATATTTTAGAATAAATATTCAATATTTTTTATCAACATATAAAAAATACCACTACTTAATGTCTTTCTGTTTCAATGGTCAAAGGAGCTAACAATGTCTACATACCTTTCAGCCTTTGCAAGTCTTTCTTGTAGTTCTACCAATTGCTGTCTATACTGTTGGGTTGACTCAGAAAGCTGAAAGGTTACAAAAAGTATCAGCAACAGCGACTGGCCAAAACATAGAGGGACAAAGTGTAGGAGGATAACATATACTCTTTTATTGTGTATGATTTAGATATACTGTTTTCTGTACGGTATATATGCAGTTCACACCTCTCTTTGAAGCCTTTCATTCTCCTGTATTTTAAATTGGAGTTCTTCATCTTTGACATCATTCACTACAGGGGGTTTTGAAGGTGAAGATGCCTGGATAAAGCAGACTGTCATTACTGTACATGAGGTACTCAAATCAGGAAATCAGTGTAATTTGTTACCCAAGACTTCCAATTTTTCCCAGAGGATTCATCAAGCTCTTCCTGGAGTACTGCAACTCTTTTTGAAAGCTGAAAAAAGGTAATACAAATGTTTTTGTTGCATTCAAATTATCAATTTTGGCTACTTTACAGACAAACAAATAATGCATTCTAAAACAAAATTATGAGAAGTATACTGATTCTACAAGAATTGAGACACCAAAAGTAGAATCAAGAAAGGATTCCTACAAAAACTCACTACATACCTGGTCATTTCTAAACTGCACACTATCTAGCTCTTGTTCATACTTTCTGATGGATTGGTCTTTTTGCTTTATTGTTTCCTGAAATAATTGAAATAAATTAGTGGATTATATTGAAAGTTGTTAACATACTTTCCCTTTTGTTCACTTCACTTTACTGTATCCTTCATCAAAACCTGGCCCATACTGGTTAGTTGGAAGGTATGAAATCCAAATAACAATTCATGTACTAAAACTTGTTTAGACTTGATTGCATTCTTGGTATGTAACATAAAATTGGTCCCAGTAACACATTTCTAGACATCGATGTTGAAAAACAAGAAGACATTTGAACAGAATGATTGCTAACAGTATCAAGTATTATTAATTTTTATCCGGCAATCCACATCTTCTGGCATCTTATCAAAAGTATCAACGATAATAATGTAAAACACCAAAAACTGTAATTCGACTCTGCCATGCTATGTAATAGTATATGCTATATAATATGTATGCTATAATAATATGTAAATAATATAATAATATGTATGCTATATAATATATCCTTGAAGTAAACCAGGATCGAGTAGCTTTTTAATACCTGCAAGGACTTGGTTTTTTCCTGCTCTTCGATGACAGCTTTTTTCAATACCGTATTCTGAGCTCTCAGCTGTATGAGATATAAAAGTATCAATATATATAATAGTATCAATATATAAAAGTACAATAAGAATGTGCTTTTGCACAATACTGTTAGCTCCCTATCGACGAAACCCTATCAACAAAGCTGTCCCTTTGAATAAGATAGATTCCATAACGTTCTATTGTATCTTATATCGCGATATTATTACTTTCAACATTTTTTATCAAATAAATGCATGTTTTACTTGAAGCAGAGAGGTGATAAATGCAAGACCCAATATGAAAACCCAACTGTTAATATTTTCGTGTGGTTTCGAGCTCATGTCCCCGTCTCGTCAACAAAATATTGTTTCATTCAAATAATGCAGGCGATCGTACCTTTGCGTATTCTGCAGCAAGTTTTTGGTACTTTGCTTGCAGAGCTTGGCCCTCGGCACTCATTGCTCGTAGAGAGCAATCAACTGATCTCAGAATCAGTAATCGAGGTAGAACTGTGGTTATTATACCGTGCTAGGGGAGGGCAGTCCGGCCGCCATCTTGGATATGATTACTTGTCATGCGCGGGCGTTCTTCGAATGGTTTTATTTTTCCACCAATCACAGCTCATGACTGCGATTGTTTGGTGACGAAAATGCAAGATGGCGGCCGGACAGGGAGTGCTTTGTAGGTCATAACAAGTGCGTTTTAAACACTGTCCAAGGTTTCTTTTCACGCTATTCGGCTGTATTCTGTTACACCAATAACTGGTATTTTAAATCTTTGGTAACTTTTTGTTATTGTGTGCAAAAATCCCTCCGTTGAAGGCAAAACAAACTTACCTCGTTACCCAAAACAAAAAGACCGAATAAAAAAAGTGCAAATAGCTACTGTATCGAGGGGAAAAACAGGTGGAATGGCTTCGTGCAAGACAGACCAAGATATCGGAGAGCAAGATGGTGCCTTGGCACCTGGAGATGCAATGGCGGAAGAGCACTCGAGAGGCGAGGAGGAACACCGTGACACTCCAAACGCACAGAAAAGAAAGAGAAAACGCAAGAAAAACAAAGGCAAAGGAGCAACTAACGAAGATGACGTGGTACTCTCAACAGACGAAAGTATCAAAGATCTAAGCAAGGGAGTTGCAGACATGAAGCTTGGTGGAAAAGAATCAGATGTGAATGAAAAGTCTAAAACAGCTGGACAAGAGGGTGGTATCAAGGACAGGCATGAAGTGGGGATCACACAACCATCAACCCCTAACAGGGATCAACACGACAGGGGAGCGAACACAGAGCAGTCAGGTGGCAAGCATAGGCGCCATCGTAACAGAAGAAAGAAGAAACATACAGGGTCAGAAGATGATGAGAGGCAACAAGTAGATGGCGCTTTGCTTACCACTCCACAGAAAAAGAACGACTCCTTCGGCCAGACACGAAACAAAGGTGGGACTCCTGGGAAGAACTCATCACCACGTAAATATAAGTGTTATGAAAAGTATTGGTCATTAGAGAGTGTCTCTGATGGCTTGAAGCGAGGAGAACTGTTAAAGGGGGCTCTTCGTATCAGCAAGCGCAATTTTGAGATGGCCTGGGTGTCTGTGGCTGGACAGAAAAGGGATGTTTATCTTGAAGGGGTGCTTGCAAGAAATAGAGCTCTCGATGGTGATATCGTAGCTCTGAATATTTTGCCTAGAAACAAGTGGAAGCTAATGAAGCATGAATATGATGCCCATGGAGCCAGTCATGAAGGAAACAAGACCCCATGTAAAGGAGGTACTACTCCTCACACCCCAGAATCCTCAAAAAACAAGCAAAGGAAAAATGAGGAAATCCCTGATGCTTATTTACAACAGACTGCACATGTTGTATATATCATAGAAAAGAAACACACTCGTGCAGCCAGTGGAAACTTGAAGCCTTTTCAGTACAACCAAGGAGATGTCCCTGATGGGTTATTCTCTCCATCAGATAGTCGTCTTCCAAGAATGAGGATCCCTCATGCTAAATGTCCTCTTGGGTTTTTTGACAGGCCTCAGGATTTTGCTAGCACTTTATTTGTTGGTAGAATAACTGAGTGGCCAGAGAATGCCCCTATAGATAATTTCTTTGCAACTGGTGAAATATCTCGCAGCCTTGGTGAGGCTGGGGAAATTGAACCTGAAACCCAAGGAATATTCTTTGAGTATGGCATTGATCCTGGACCATTTCCAGATGAAGCATTAGACTGCCTACCCAAAGAAACCCCATGGAGCATCCCCGAGACAGAGTTTGCATACAGGAGGGATTTCAGAGATGAGTGCGTCTTCACTATTGACCCTTTGACTGCAAGGGACTTAGATGATGCGCTGCATTGCAAGAGACTTTCTGATGGCCTTATTGAAGTTGGAGTTCATATTGCAGATGTTAGCTTTTTTGTCAAAACAGGGACACCGCTGGATGATATTGCCCAGGAGAGAGCAACCTCCACTTATATGGTTCAGACAGTTGTACCTATGCTGCCACGACGGCTGTGTGAAGAGCTCTGCAGTCTGAATCCTGATGAAGACCGGCTGACATTTTCAGTCGTGTGGATCATGACGGATCAGGGTGAGATAAAAAGTGACTGGAAAGGCAGAGGTATCATTAGGTCTCGGGTCAAGATGGCATATGAGCATGCACAAGAAATGATTGACAAACCTAACAAGAAGTGGAGTGATAGCGAGCTCCCACCGATTGCTGAAGGAACAGATGTGAGTGAGATTGTGAAGCGTGTCAATTTGTTGGCAAAAATAGCTCGGCAATTAAGAAGGAACAGATTTGAGAATGGTGCCCTTCGACTCGATCAAGTAAGTTGGAGATTGTACTAATTATGAATTTATAGGTATCTGTAGCTTTCATATTCCTTGCCCTATGAAAGTGGGAGATCCTGTGGTATCAGCATAGTAGGGGTGTCTGTCTTTTAATCCTCACACAAAAACTCCAATAATAACTCACATAAAACTAGACTAAGGGATACTGTGAATACAAACTTGTCTCCCGACATTTTAGACTGTTTACTCCTCCATGCCCAAAATCGGACTTCACAAACCTTCGAAAGGTTGAAGTCCGGTTTTACTATTCCTCATGAAATCTACCTCCTCATTAAAATTGCTTTACAAAGCTTGGTAGTAAATTGTTCTTTTTAGATATCTTTGTGCTTGAGACAGGTGCTCTAAAGAAAGACGTTTATTTCCTGGAAATCACTTTTTCACATTCTTGTCTTGTTGGTTATTTCCTTATAGTTCTCATGAAAAAGTCCTGAGCCATAGGATACTCGCCAATCGAAACTCTTTTTCAATATCTCTAAATTTGTTAACTTTAAACGTCCGCCATCTTGCAGGTAAAGCTCCAGTTCGACCTCGACAAGGAGACGGGGATGCCCATCGGCTACCACGTGTACCAACAGCGAGAGAGTAACAAGCTCATCGAAGAGTTCATGCTGCTTGCCAACATGACTGTCGCTCATCACATCTACAAAGCGTTCCCTGACATGGCGCTACTCCGCCGTCATCCCAAGCCGCACGAGAAACAAATGGAAGACCTGCTGGAGCTCTGCCGTAACCTGGGCATCAAGTACAACGCAAACTCGTCGAAGTCAATCCAAGTATCCCTCGCTCAGTTCCCCTCAGGCTCCGCACAGCACGAGATCTTGGTGCAGCTCACGATGAAACCCATGAAGAACGCGTTGTATTTCTGCGCTGGTACCGTGGAGGAGGAAGAGTATGGCCACTACGCGCTGAGCGTGCCGCTCTACACGCACTTCACCTCGCCCATCCGCCGATACGCGGACGTGATCGTGCACAGGCTTCTAGCGGCAAGCCTGGAGCTGGCTGAACCTCTAGATAAGGATGCAGTTGATGTAGACTCCACAGCCGGCCACTGCAACGACTGTAAGCTCGCGGCCAAAACAGCGGGAGAACTCAGTAGTGAACTGTTCTTCGCGATCTTTGTGCGCGAGTGCGGCCCCCTAGAGGAGGACGGTTATGTGCTGGGGATCATGGATATGTCGTTTGATGTCTTTGTGCCCGCCCTCGGCGTGACCAAGCGCATCTATTGCAAGTTCTGTCCCGGCGTAAAGAGGTATGTGCCTTATGACAGAAAGGAGCAAGTCCAGCCGGAGATCACGCTCGTCTGGGCCACAGGCACGGAGAAGAAACCAGGAAAGGATGTGAAACAGGTGCTGCACATCTTCTCCAAAGTTCACGTGATTCTCACCACCGAGAGTACGAATGGGGAGAAGAGCAAACACGTCAAAGTGTACGCCCGATTACGGCCTCCTCAGGGCGCGGCGGACGACGAAGAGGAGGATCTACCGGCGGATGAGGAACATGTAAATGGGGACGAGGAACCCCTAGCGGAGACCACGCCCAATGCAACTGGCGATGAGGACGACGTGATCGTGGAGTCTGAGGAGGAGCCTGGTATCGAGGAGATGATACCCGAGGGGGACCGGGCAGGAGTTGATGACGTCATCGTAGAGACCGAGTCGGACGAGGATCTTAAAGCTCAAGAAAACGCCGCCTGAATTTATTTTATTAGTATTTTTATTTTAAACCCGATTTTCATTTTAGGTGTCTTTGAACTTGTATTCTTAATGTTTCAATTTTAACTTTGCAACCAAGTATTCGAATAGAAGCGTAAAATACGCATTGATTATTTTACAAACACGTGAAACACACTTGTAAGTAGATTTTTCTCATTATATATGGAATTTCTTTCTGAACCACATCATTTTTAGTTATATTCGATATTGTATTCTAAATCGATATTGTATCTAGAAATAATAATAAAGAATAAAAAACAACGACCTAATATTTTGCATTCTGTGATGGCTTGAAATTCCACTTTCTCGCCATTTTCTCGCGGCTTTGAAGTGTGCAAATAGCAAAACTTTTGGCATTTTTCTTAAAATTATGGGAGCGTAGTTATTTTTATGCAATCCAAATTTAGCTAAGCAAATAATACAGCGCAAAATACCTATGATTTCAGTACGATGTAAGCGACATAACTTGTATGCACCATCGTCTCATATTTTCTTTGTGGTGTGGTCATCTTACGGCTAGGTAATTACCGGGACTATTAACACCTTTGCTTTGTAAAAAAAAACACCTCTTGCACCAGCTTTAGTCACGGCGCCGTTACGGCAGAGCGCGCCTTCTTGGAGTGGGTCACTCTAAGAAGTGGGTCGGGCAGGATGAGTGTTAAAAGGGGTCCCCTACAAAGACGCTTTTGCCGTCTGTCACGTAAGTGCTCTTTGCGTGAAACTGGTCAGAGCGACAGGGTTGGCTAAGCTATTATATATGAGAAACGTTTTGAAAAGCTTAGGTTTTGGTAACGTTTAGAAAATGCCTTGCAAGTCAGCTTCTACTAGAAAGGAAGCAATTTCTAGGGTAAAAGCGTTGCCTCCTCAGTTCCGCCTCTTCTTCGCCGATATTCAGATTTTTTTGCTTTATCCAACATTACAATGGGTTTTTTTGATAATCTGATAATTCCGCTCCCCCAAAAACAAAGTCAATTAAACCTGTGTGGTCTCATGTAGATATTAGCTTTTTATTTCTGACTCACTCTCCTTCTAGCATATCTGTGTAACTGAACCTTCTCTTTTCATGGTTAAAGAATCCATGTCTACACCTATGAGACAATTATGCGCCGGTCCAGTAGCAAGCAGTAAATCCTGCTGCAATTTTCATTGTCTGTATCACACCTAGTCATTTATTAATTAGAATAAAACATTGCGCATATCCGTATTCGGGCCGCAAAACAATATTAGTAGGAGCATAAAACCCGGTCTACTACAAAAACCACTCTAAAAATACCTCTAGCACGCGACTATATAAACCCTAAGCTGCAGTTATGCATCCAGAACCGAGACAAGACCCACCTAGGGATCATTTATTCGAGCAAGAATTCTTCATCGACTGATTTTTTGTTCCGCACATGTTACCGGCCAAGCAGCGAGAGACAGAGGCGAGTGGTGTCGTGTTGACGGGAAAAGCCGCGCTTGTAGAGTGGTGTCGACAGCAAACTAGCGGCTACCGTGACGTGAACGTGCGTGATCTCACTCATTCGTGGCGGGACGGGATGGCCTTGTGCGCGATTATTCACAGATTCCGACCTGATCTCATGTACGTATACTACACAATGACACAATTATCCATCGAATACCTAACGAGAATTAATTCAGAAACAGATGAACAAGAGTGTTTTTTCTCAAATGAGCGAGCGCCAGCAAAGTATGCTATACAGTGAGAGAAAGGTTTTTCAAAAGTGATTAACGCTTCTTTAAAATTAATAAGAATTATTTTTACCTTCAAATCCATATTAAAATAGTTTTTGCGCACTCGCCAGGTGCCGTGAAAGCTAAACACGTTTGCTCATCTCACATTCCATTGAGTTGCCTCGTTCGGGTGCTAATAGAATAAGTTCAATCTGTGTTTTCTATAGTCTAGGAGAAGTTATATGATCTCTATAGTATAGGAGAATTTGTGTGTTTTCTATAGTCTAGTTGTTTTTCAGTCTTTCTGTGAGGTTTAGGCGAATATATTTTTAACTTCTAGGTGAAACAGTGTTTCGTCATCTATACAAAATTTACGTCGCTCTGAACAGATAGTCCCAGATAGTACTAAGATACTAGTACCAGTCTTCTGTAAAATTCCTTTTCTTCTAAGGGGGCACCTTATCCACCCCCCCCCCCCCCCCCCCTGACCCATGCTAGCTACAGCCCTGCTAAGGAATCGCCCATTAGCGTACCCATATCTTATACAAAATAAGCAACTATTTGCTATTACTGGCTGTCAGGACGACAAACCCAAGAGGGAGGAGAAGGATATTCATTCTTTTCAGTAAAGCCCTCTTTCCAATATCCTCCACAGAAACTTTGAACAGCTTTGCAAAGACGATCACGCGAAGAACAACGGATTGGTAAGTCAAGCTTGGTTTCCTTTATCTATTTCCGTGTTTTAGAAAATTATGACATCACTTCCGATAAAAGCGAGCTATAGGCTTCCTTGAGCCATTCATTGCCATTCACATTCACATTCGAGCTGTATCATTTCATACATTTCCGATATCATATTTCAATTATTCAATATAACACATTTCCCATTATTCCTTTTAGGCATTTAGCATTGCCGAGCGAGAACTGGGCATTCCGGCCTTATTAGATGTGTGTGACGTTACGGATTTGAAGGTCCCGGATGAGAAATCCATGGCAACATACATATCATTATTTTACCAGCGTTTTAAAGATCACCAGCCTAGTTGAGTATGGTTGATTAAGTGGAATATACAGTTGAACCTCTATTAAGCGGTCACTCTCGGGTGATTAGAGCTCATTAGAGGTTTTCTTATTTAGCCCAAAATGACAAAAATGTGTCAAAGACGCGAGCTCTAGATGAAGACCTATTCTTAGCGAGATCCCTACTCTCTGGCTTGCTAGGAAAGGAACATAAGAAGGAGTAAGGGGTAGATTGCTTGTTCAATAATTGATACCACTAAAAGAAAGTTTATTCTCGTAGTTTGTGGGGAGGGGAGGGACGCCTACAACACAGGATCCTGACGACATCCATATTTTTGCATTCACATAGATAATGAAGTGGAACCCAGAAAGAAGAAACGCTACATGTTGGACATCTTCTGTGACGATGCCACGAGAAAACGACTCTTTAAGAACAGCCCTCGCTTCTGTGACGTAGCTGAGTAAAAGCTGCAGCCTGGCTATTTTTTAGCTGAATTTACAAAAACAACAGTTTGAAAACAGATACCTCCCCCTCTATTCCGAGTTTTATACAGCCCGTCAAAGTCAAACACAGCTTCACCTAGTCAGCGGTATCCTAGTTTTCCAACAGTGCTACGGTCCCCACTTTTAGTCCATCGTCGTTGTACTGAAGCGAGCACAAGTTGATGGTTGCTTGTATTTTTCATCAAAAATACAGCTATGAGCATATTAGGAGAGTGTCTCAGGACATCATAAAGTCTATTGGGGCATAATTGAGTGCTTTGCTTATGGATATTTGCAAGCAAATGTGGATTCATGATGATTTTTTTCTTGTTTGGCTTTGCCTGGATGAGAAAATAATTTTCTAATGAATCACCACAGCTCTCCTAAATGCTGTCTTTTCTGGAACCAAACTGATTCCAAAATTGTGTACACTGCTATTCTGAGTCTGTATGACCTGGGATTGATTTAAAACCATCTGACTTTGGGGAGAGGAGTGTTGACTGGCCCTCCCCTCGTGATTTTTTCCCTGGATCTTCCAAAATGCTTTGCAATCCGTAAAGACATCCAAGTGGTTTTACAAGCCTTCAAGGAGTGGACATTGTGTTTTGAGGCCATGGAAATGAACCTGGAGGATCAGAATACAGATATTTATTTGTGTCTTGAGCTGTGTTTGCTGATCTCTCTCACTTGTGTGGTATTTTGAGCGTTTAATTGAGAGGGGGGAATCTGCTTTTCTTTCCTTGTTCGATTTGAAATTTGTCAAGGAACCTGTGCTATTATTTGGCTTAAGAGTAGTTGCCAACACATTGGTTGGATGCATATTTTCAAGACCATTTATCCCTTAGACTGATGCCTGAGTATCTTTATCTTGTTGTGTTTATTTTGCATTTATGAATTTTTTGGGTTGTGGGTACTTCTCAAAGCCAGTACAGGCCGGTTGAGGGGTCAATGTGTTAAAATCTATGCAATGACATTTTAGAGCAAATCCATAAAATCAATGCGAATATATAAAGTCATAATGTAGTCAAACCATTTTGCGGCTCTATCAAGAACCCATGACGTTAGTTTAATTCTTGCGCGACTCTATGAAGAGTTGTCGTCATAATGTAGTTCAATCATTGCTTGACTATATGAAGACTCTCTGACGTTAGTACGATCATTGCGCGGGCACTATGAAGAATCTATGACGTCATCTGCGAGGGACTGGTTCTTATAGAGGAATATCTGAGAGGGACTGGATCTTATAGAGGAATATCTGAGAGGGACTGGATCTTAAAGAGGAATATCTGAGAGGGACTGGATCTTATAGAGGAATATCTGAGAGGGACTGGGACTTATAAAGGAATATCTGAGAGGGACAGGATCTTATAGAGGAATATCTGAGGATTTTTAGAGGATTATTACATGATTGACCATTGACCCGGTTTCCAATGTTTTCTGTTGGACTTTATTTTCGTACAAACCTTAAGGCCATGTAACACGGGGCAATTTTCGTCTGCAACTGGTAACGCAATGATCGTTGCACGCGTAATTGCCTCGTGTAACATCCCCTTTTTGCAACTGGAAATGCAGCAAATTATTGCGAAAAGTAGAGATCGTCTCTACTTTTCGCAACAAACCTACTTTTCGCAACAAACCGAGACAAGTTGCTGCGTGTGACATGTTATGGCAACTGACATCGCAATGGATGTCAGAGTTACTGTTTTCTGGCCGTATTTCGTCGAAGAGCTGCTGACATTTAGAATTTACAGCAGATGTGTTGCATTGCGAAAAAATATTGCGAGCGTGTGACATCCCTCTGCAACTTGCAATAATTTTTATTAGTCATTATTGCGTTGCCAGTTGCAGACGAAAATTGCCTCGTGTATCTTGGCCTTTATCTTATATCGCAAACGCGACATTTTGGAGCTCTCCATCAGAGACCCAAAAAGTATTTCTAAATCACAGCCAAAAGCACCATTGACGTCCAGAACGTCGTGGTTTTCAAACAAATCACACTTGTTCGGGGGGGGGGGGGAATAATAAAGCACAATGTTGACAGGATCACTTTTTGAAGACTTTTGTTTGCGTCTGGCACGACACCAAGCGCACGCATTTTGTAAACAATAATTTCAAAGAGGTTTTAAAACAGCCACAATAATATCGATTAAATACTTAAATATAAGATTAAACTATAGAATAAAAACTTATTCTAAACCACTTTCAAATTCCATTTATTGTTAGATTCAGTTCTGATGTCCTGTCGGTCCATGTTTTCTTCGTAAAAATATACGACTGACAAAACAAATCTCAAGCTTAGCCGATCATACATAAATCCACAAGCAAGGATTCGTGCTTTTTAATGCCCATACAAACGTTTTGGAAAAACTTTGATTGCATTTGCTATTGACTTGAATGTAGACATGCGAACTCGCATGAATTTCCCGCCAAACACAGGTCCCCCAATAAGGCAGAGAAAAGTAAAGAAAATATATTTTGGGCGTAGTTTGAGCGTAGCATACAAAATATAGTTTTAGAAAAAAATAAAGATTATTTATAATGAAACTTGGTATATTGAAAATACAGAGGTATAAATTAATTATATGACTATGATGTAACCGCGTTTTTTGTTTCAGACTAATGTCTTTTATTAATTATAATTATAAACGTGAATGTTTCACTGGTACCCACTAGCTTATAGATAAGAAGCTAAGGGCGCGTTTTTTTTACTCGTGATTCTGGAATGAGAAGGATTAGAATAGAAATAGCGCGCGTTCGTTTATCCCGCGTTCCCCTTCCGGAATGGAATGAAGGCCATTCCACCCATTCTGCTACCTGTAGCAGAATGACTCGAATGTCATTCTGAACATTCTCTACCAACCATTCCCATTCCAGTATGATAAGAAGAAAACGCGCCCTAAGAGCGAGGGAACGGCTTTGATTTTCACTTTCTCCATTTACGAAAACTACAAGCGTTATGCAAACTAAAGCACCTTTTGTAAAGGAAATTGCGACAAAACGTGTATGCTCCATCGTTTTTCTCTTCATGATATGGTCATCTTGGACTAGACGATTACCGGGACTATTAGCACCTTAGCTTTGTAAGAAATGTACAAATGAACAATAATGGCTATAGACTGCCCATATTGTAGATAATGTTGATATGTATTCTTTGCATATGTCAAGGTCTTTGTTTTCGAGGATGAAATAGTTTTTGACTATTTACCACTTATCGATGCGATAATTGTTAATAGCTTTTCTTTTTTATTTCTGTAGAAATAACTTTTTCTACATATATGCTAAGGAAGTTTGAATCCTCCACGCCTCTCTTTGTTCTTTCAGGGTTCAATTTAAAAATTAAGTGATCTGTTTTTTACGAAAATAAGAAAATCGCGTAAATAAAGTGTCGCGAAATATCGCCATCTCATAATCGCGAAATTTTGACGTCGCGAAAATAAAGTGTAATAAGGTAGATCTTTTAGGGGAAGAATCTAAGAGGGACTGGGAGGGACCGGTCATCTTGATATGGTGCACGTATATTTCATTTCGACGACTGTTAAATCCATGTGTCTTTGATTTCATAACTACTTAGAATTTTGATTGAGAAAAAATAAGGAAGGACGAGACAAAAGTTTCCGTAACGACTCGTCGGAACTTTTTTTAAAATCTAGAAATTGTCGACTCGCGAAGAGGTACGAAACATCTTTTGACTTTGGGGATAAATGCCGATTCATGCCGACTACACCAGAAACCTGATGATTGTATCAAACTGTTCCATGCATTAAAATATTCTCAGGATATCAATTAAGGGCTCATTACCTTTTGACATAACAAGAATTGGTGATCGATTGAAGTTACTCCTACCCCAGGCAATATCTCTATTAGTACTCTACAATTGATATGCGCAACAGAAGGCAAACAGCCATGAAAAGACATATATCCCGGCTTTAATTGTCTTGGATCTTAAGAGTGTGTTTTAGCGCGGAAGGATCGTCTGTCGCCGCTATCACGAAACACCATGATCATACATTCTCCGTTAATGTGCCGCATTGGCGATTATTGAAATTCTAAATATTTTAGGGTTTCTTGACTTCCTCCGCTGAATGAAATGCACCAAAAGCGCCCGGAATAGCGTGCTAAAAGCCAGTCAGTCAGGCGAGGTCGCAGTTTATTAAGGTTCTGTATTTAATTGTATACCTGGAGGAAACCGAGTCAACAAAGGTGCTCATATTGGGATCGGAGGCAAGATGTCGGTAAATACAAACATGACGGCGCCTATAGAACCAAAGAGTGCAGCCAAGAGTATGGAATCGCTCAAATGATTGCATAAAAGTGTGTATTCAATTGCGCGGAATCGCGTGATACGGTGCTTGGCGATGCGGGATACAATAAATTCGTGTCATCAGACTCTATCACGTGAATATTGGCCCTCTATTTCTAATAGTTATAATACATTGAAACATGGAATAAACATTACAATTTAGATTCTACCATTTTTTCTTCTCCATCGTTACGTTTCTTCCACTTGCACATGAGGCTTGCGATGAAAGCTCTCGTAATAATCGAATAAATGATAGGGTCGGCCGCGGAGCTTACCACTACTCCTAGCACAGACACGTTATAAAACACAAGGAAGAGCCTGTGTTTGCTGAAGTCTTTCCAGCAGATGAACACGAGCCTGAACAAGTTGAGCGGTAGCATCGTTATGGTGAAGACCCACACTAGCGCCGTCAGAAGCTGCTTCGTGCGCGCGTTTTGTCTTACTCTCTCCAGTTCCTCGTCTTTGCGTGCCTCGAGTACGGACGCCAGATGTCGGTGTAGCGTGGTGCTCTTGTTCAGCTCTCGAGTGATGCGAGCGTAAGTGAACAAAATCGCCATAAGCGGTAGCAGGTATAACAGGCAAATATCGAGCACGATGTAACTATTGTGCATCATGTTGGGCCATTTGAACAGACAAAGCGTACCGCACGGGTGCACCTCATAACACACGATAAAAAGTAGTGGAACAACAAACAAGGCGAACGCACCAAGCCATATGGATAGAATAGTCAACTTGGTAGCCGTAAGACTTGGGTGGGTGTTGTGGACGATAATACGATACCTCTCGATCGCGATCGCCACGATCGACCAGATGCAAGCTCCATGGAACATCTCCGAGACCGGGTACAGCACATAGCACATAACTCTACCAATCGGCCAGTTTAGAGGGGACTGTTCCTTGATGACAGCAATTGGAAAATTTACCAGGAGGATGCCTAGGTCTGAGATGGCCAAGCTACGGATGTAGAGGCCATCAGACGGGCCTAGAATGCGCATCCTTGTTGCAAGCACGCACACGAGAATGTTGCCAAGAACGCCAACAATCGCGGCGCCAGCCTCTACTGACAGCCTTGTAGCAGCTAAAGCCGGGTGTTCAACAAGATACGGGGAGGGGAGCAGCGAGCACGAGGCGTTAGACGTAGAATTCGCCGTGCTTTCATCCATTTGAGACAAGTCTTCGCGCACCTTGTTGTAAAAGGGCTTTTTCCAAGGCGAAGCCACTAACCAATTTATCACCGGAACTATCTCACAGAACAACGCACGAATAACGCTTAGTTTAAAAATAGACATCAAGCTGTTGTAAATTGACGGACGCAGCGAGTTCGCTGCGATTTGAAGTTGTAGGCGCAAATGAGCGGTCGTTGCGTTAGGCCCCGCGGCTGCCCGGTTATGATAGGCAAAGCGCTGCACATCAATCGCACGGTGAGGCAATTAGTTTAGTCTACCCGTGATTTTGACGAAAGAGCCGTGCAAACTGTACTTCATACTTTACGATTGAGTGAAGCCTACGGCATGGCGGTCAAGCTTCCGATCCCTACGAAGCTTCTACAGCGTTCCCTAGAAGTGTGATGCCTTAGCACTTAGGCGAACATTAGAAGGCCTCGAATAAAAATACTATTAACGCAATGAAAACTAATACAAGTGGTGGAACAATTTGATGGCGTAGTGAGAGTAAAACAAGTTTTTTATGTTTTGACTTGTAATATCTTCACCTGCTGTTTCAGGCATTCTAACCATTCATCGCTGATCCAATCTTTCGTTATTCTGAGAATATCAGCAAATATGAACAGTGTCTTAACATAAACCACTCACTCAACCGAAAAACATCATTTTATTGTTCACTTAAGTACAATCACGGATACAGGTTAAATTGCATGTCTAGAGCTTTCTTGAGAGGTGCTTTTACAACCCTCGTCTACTCCCCTTCGCTAGGCCATTATATAATAACCAAGCTTCTTTGAAATATCACGGACAGAAATGAAATCCGCGCCAATACTAATTTAAGTCTTTTTGTGGTTGTCTAATTTCGAGTCTATCAATTCTATACTTTGCTAAACCGAGACTGAACAGGCGAGTTTGTAGAGTAAAATACAAGGGCAAACCGAGGTTGAACAGGCGAGTTTGTAAAAATACAAGGGCGAAACGAGGTTGAACAGGCGAGTTTGTAGAGTAAAATACAAGGGCGAACCGAGGTTGAACAGGCGAGTTTGTAGAGTAAAATATAAGGGCGAACCGAGGTTGAACAGGCGAGTTTGTAGAGTAAAATATAAGGGCGAACCGAGGTTGAACAGGCGAGTTTGTAGAGTAAAATATAAGGGCGAACCGAGGTTGAACAGGCGAGTTTGTAGAGTAAAATACAATGGCGAAACGAGGTTGAACAGGCGAGTTTGTAGAGTAAAATACACGCCATTAAAGTTTCTCAATTGTTCCTGTGTGGGAGTTGGCCACCTTAATCGTCGATTTCACCCGACAGAATGAGCTCAAAGGAGAATGGCATGAACTTGTAGCCAGTTCCCTGGTAGAACTTGCTATTGAATTCCACCCTAGAGAAAATACACATTTTAGCATCACGTGACATCACGTGACATCGGGTGCAGGCACAACCCAGGTTTGTTGCCCGGAGGGGGGGGGGGGGGGGGGGGGATTGGCAGTCAAATGTATCGTAATTTTACGATCCTTCAGTATTTAAGGGAATGCTCAGAGCACCGGAAGTACGCACCTGGGGTGCTTGGCTCCGTAGATACCAAGGCTGTAGCTAGAGAACTTTGTTCAGGGGAGAAGCCTCAGATATTTTTTTTACTTGCTTCGGGGGCAGACGCTATTTTTTTTTACAAGCCTGGCAGAATTCCTGATCTTTTTAGGATGCACCTGCCCCCCCCCCCCTTGGCCCGGCTTCGAGGTGTTGGCAGAATAGTTTGAAATTAGCAATTTTTGTGTTCTGCCAAACTGATGGACGGCGGATCAGGGAGGAGGAGGAGGAAGAAGGGGGGATGCTACTATGCGCGCACTTTTATGTTCACTAGCTTTGCAGTTTTTATTGTTTAGCGCAAGTTGTAGCTTGCCGCTCAACCTTAGAAGCGCTCTCTGGTCGCTTACCAGTGAAGACGAAGCGCGTGCAGGAACGCAGACAAGCCCTCCATGATCAGCAGAATAGCGATCGTCAGGACTGAAATGGAAAAATAGTGAATAAGTACCTCACAAGTACCTACTTAGTACCACACTTAATGACACAGGCAACTTGATGCTCGCAGATGCTCGACACATTGAATTTGCCCCTCGGGTCTAGCTAAACTGTTTCCTAAATCAGCTTTACTTCAAAACAGCCGCTTTAACATCTAAGTTGTAGCCAAATTCGTTGTTGCACGACCTCGACCTTTGTCTCGTTTGGGAATGGTGCGTAGTCAATCAACCGTCTAAACAATCGATGGCTTGTTTTCACTGTAGGGTCATAAACAATTTGACTGCATACAGCAAGGGAATTGATTGGTCACGGTGGGATGATGGACTATGCGCTATTCCCAGACGAAAAATGGTTTTGAATTTTCGGCGGTCGCACAACATGAATTTAGCAAGATTTTTTTTAGGATATTATCCCTGCGACTGTGTTAAAAAAAATCATTAAAAAAAGAAAGAGAAAAATATATGTTGCTAAACTTGTGCAACAACCGTTATCTGTTGGTATAGGAGCATTGATAAATCATTTTAAAAACTTGACCATACTTGCTCCTGAACTTATGCAACAGGCTTTATCAGGCTGCCTACCTGCCCAGAGGCCAAAGCCCAAGAACGTGACGATGATCCCCATGGCTCCTTCCTTATTGAGCCCGAGATGAAGCACCATGCTCCACAGAACCTCGGACAACTCTGCAAACATAACACATGTGTACGTTTACACTCATTTCATAAGAACGTCCAGCCTCAGATTTAACCAAATGCTTACAACATTCTGAGAAAATTCCGAGGCTCGGAAGGCAGCAAAATATTGTTTTGCTAGTGGGATGCTTCTTAATTGCAGAATCTTATACTGTATATTGCGTTTATAATAACCATAGATATCTTTGTTAATGATCATGTGTGTAAAATTTCACAACACCCTAAGAACATTTTCAGCCTTTAAATGCTTAAAAAATATGGCCCAGCCTTAACTGAAATCTTAAATAAAAGAGTGGAGTCTGTTTGTATAACGTGTAACGCCATGTAAGTAAAGGCACTGACCTGCATGGGCGAGACTGAGTGCCCACAAACGAAGGTACGAGGCTGTGTTGGAAATACACCCAAGACAGTACTCGATAGTGTGGATAGCCTGGTGCACGAACGCTTCACCAAAGTCAAACTGAAAAAGCAACAACAAGTAGTTAGTATAGGTCTGCTCCTCTATTTGACATGTGGAGGAGTAAGGGTCTATGCATTTATTAATCTATTTGTTATCATCATATAACAGTTGTTGAATCCTCCCGAAGGCTCTTAGTGTATGCATGTACGGGCAGAATAAAAAAACGCTGGTCCTAATTTGTGTGGTTCCTACCTCTTCTTCCTCATGGTCATTCTCCTGGGGCTTGGCAAACTCCTCGCTGTGCGACACCTCTTGTGGTTGATGCTCCTCCTGGATGTGGGAAGGAGAGCTGAGGCGCTGGAATCCCTGACATGACAGATAAACATTCATGACACTGTGGCATGAGTGGGAAGGGTGAGAATGAATTGCCGCGTTTTCAGTCAGCAAAGGCATACGATGGCTTTCTGGAAAAGTCTTTCCCTTCCCTGGACGTTTACATACACTTAAAGAAAAACATTTTAAACCCTTCAAAAGGTTTCTTTCAAATAGGGTGTCCGTGAAATATCCAGCACATCCATGGGTACAACTCTAGCCCAGTTCATTCACACGTATGCCTCTAGCTTACTAGGCAATTCAGGGTTGGTAAGGGTTGTTTTGTAAGTCTCGTTTACTTGCCCAAGTGGATGGTTTCTAGACTCACCTCCAGCTTATGCTTCTTGTGCTGGTGTCGAAGGTAGAACGGCTTGACTAGCAACATCCATGGAACACAAAGGACAGCAATGACGACCAGAAGAGGTTGGATGACAGCCTATAACAACATGGACAACTCTCATGCAATGACAATAACATCAACGATAGGACGGGGCATAACTAGAAGTAGGGATTTTATAGTACGCAGTATAGTTTACATACCTGTCCTGAGAAGACTTGATCTTTGGGCTCTATATCCTTGGCAAATTGTAAGAACATGTTGATGGTTGCGATGAGCAGACTGGGTGGCTGCAAAAAATATATATCTTAATCCATTTGCAAGTAAAAGATAGTAGGCGTTTAAGGACCCAATACTGCATGGCTTTCCTAAACATCTAGTAAATCCTGTCTAGGGGGGGGAGGGTGAGGAACTTCAGTATAAACACTGAGGGGTTCAGAGCTCAAAATTTCATAAAACAAGAATAGAATCTTACGATTAAAAAATCCTTTATATACACTTGCACCCAATGAAAATACAAACTTTAAATAACACTGGACATTATCTGTACCCTTATTGTTTTAATGCAGGGTTCAATATAGTGGCCAGCTACCAGCGATAGCCGGCTGTTTTCTGGTGTTTGCCGGCACTTTTTTTCTGTATTCCCCTTTCATAATTTGGGGATGCAGGCTTTTTTTCGCCACCAAAATTAAAATCTTGCAGATTTAATTTAAAAAGTTATTTTGAACCCTGTAATGTTAGAGAAACCTGCAATCTATGGAAAATCCTGGCTGAAAACTGCATGTTAATTGGTAGAACAACACAGACAAACACCTTAATATACAATGACCACAACATAACATACCATAATGTTCTAAATAGAAGATTAAGTGGTCAGGGCAGTGGTTTTGAATGACAAGAACAATAGAGTGCATGCTCTAACTCACATTTGGTCTCTCAATGCTGATGAAGATCCACTTGTAGAAGATTAGAATGACGAGATATCCAAAGATGCATCCAAGAAACAGTACCTGGATCACAACAGTAAGCAATACGATGGAAATAGTTAGTCATTGGAACTACTGCTAATGTCCTTAACGAGTTTCTGACAAACTATGGCCATACTCATGAAAGTTACACACATTTCTGTAACATAAGATTTACATAAAAAAAAAATTATGGGTAACACCAACACAGTTCAACTCTTTCTAATACTGTAACACATGAGTAACACCAACACAGTTCAACTCTTTCTAATACTGTAACACATTAGTAACACCAACACAGTTTAACTCTTTGTAATACTATACACACATGGGTAACACCAACACAGTTCAACTCTTTGTAATACTAGATACACATGGATAACACCAACACAGTTCAACTTTTTTCTATACTAGGAACACATGGGTAACACCAAAACAGTTCAACTTTTTGCTATGCTAGACACATGGGTGACCCTAACGCCGATACTATAAGCAGTACCTGTGGTATAAACTCGCAGAATATATTTATTGGTTTCTTGAAATGCCTGGAAGTTTAAAGAAAAGAATTCGCCTTTTGTCAACATAAAGACATTAAAGATGAATAAAACTTACAAAAAGTGCTCATGCTCTGGTGTATAGCCAGTAGGGAGAGATGATATGAGGAGGAGGGAAGGGGGGAAATAACCGTCATGATTGTTTATTTTGATCATTTTTCTTTTTTTATTTTGCTATGACGTGACCCTACTGGTACATGTCTTGCCACGCCCTAATGCCACACCCCTTTTGCCCCTGTTGCTTCATCCTCTTGTCATACCCTTGCAATGCCTCTGTTGCCAATCATCCTTAACACAACCCTATTGCCATGCCCCCACTGCTTAGTGTCATAGCTGGACTGGGTTTTGATATACCTGTGGTTGAAAAAGCTGAGGCAGACGCCAAACATCATGTGGATGACACCCAACACGATGGACAGCTTCATCTTCAATGAGTTGGTGAAATTGAGTTTGTTCTTGGCTACTTGCCATATCTATAGAGAATAGTCATTATAACTTCAATTACAGTCATGGCAATTGTGGTAATAACAATTCAAGACAGCACTGTCATTGCCCTACTAAGTGCCATTATAAATTTCTCACTTCCCAAACAAGGCACTTATTCAGGAAGATGCATGGGTTCTTAAATGGAGAGGTACCTTTTTTAAAAACGTTTGTATCTCTCTAAATGAAAATAGCTTTTTGACAACCTGTAGGGATTACAAACCCTCCCAGAATCATAACAATACAGGCCTTCAATGATAACATGTTGTTCAGGTAGTACTGTTTATTTCAGTCATTGTTGCCTCTTTTCAAACGAACAGTCCCCTTCGGATCCCCTTCATCAGTGCTACAAGTTTATGGGAGGTGCCCATTTAGGAAAAGTGCTTATTCAAAGGGGGCGCTTATTCATTCCTATCTTATAAAGGAGCGTATATTCAAAGGGGGCACATTGGAGATGGGAGATGGTTATTTGGGCAATTATGGTGTACAAAGTTGATACACATGCTAGCTATCTACTTACTGGGTCCAGCCCAAAGTAGTAAGGGATTCCAGAGTAGCCGACTTTGGGGTCCAACATCAAAATTTTGTCCTTTGGATAAGATTTCATTGCTGCCGAACTAACAAATCAACCAGATACATATCCATAAGTATTTAACAATGAAAAAATACAATATGCATGCACATATGATTACATTAATTCCTTGAGTTTTGCTTACCTGTATTCACCAGTATTGTTTGGGAAGGCCCATCCAGTACCAAAAATATTCAATGATCGTGAGAAGATGTCATTGTATATCAGGCCAGTGTAGACAGCAAACAGACCCATGAGCAGAACAATGTAACGGCCATGAAAGATGGTCTCAAACATCTGAAACAGTTACACATGAAAATAAGTAAACAAAAGTTAAACAATAACATGAGCAATCAACAATTACACAATTTATTACAGCGTGAGTAGACAACAATTACAAAAGCATATAGTAAGTCATCAACAACTACGCAATAACACGAGCATGTGACAACAACTATTACAGATTTTATTACATAAGCATGAGTAAACAATAGTCAACTACAAATACTGTACCCCCCCACGATGGTACAAATTCTCTTGTTTTACAGTGAGAAACGCTGTTTTACAATTGTAAACACTGTTTTACATTGTTTTACAATGTGAAAAGCTGTACGTTTCTTGTATGTGTAGTCGACCGTGGGCAAGAAGCTCGATCACTCGTAAAAATATGAGTGATAAACAAGGTCTGGCGTTTCTCATTGGCTGAACTTTTCTTTTCAAAATGTTCATGGTGTTCAAGCCATATCTGATTGGTCAAAGTTGTTCAGAATGGCCCGTTTTCTGTCCTCACTGTAAATGACAGGATGTAGTCATACTGTACCTCCCCTCCACCCTTGAAGTTCTTCAACTTGTCTTCTTTAAGTACAAGGTAAAGAGCAAACATCGCCATGATAAAGCCATGGCCACAGTCTCCAAACATCACAGCAAAAAGGAAGGGAAAAGTGATGATGGTATACAGTGCTGAAACCAAAAAAACCATCGTAATTTTAGATAAATAATCATAAAGTATAAAATAGGGAGTTTAAGCAAGGTTGGCGTTGACAGAAAACAGGGAAATATCAAAACCAGTCACATTATAAAGATGTGTGTGCTGTCTTTTTTTGTACCAAACCATGACATGAGAATCCAAAGTTTATAAGCATTTGGAGGGCTGGAATATTTGCCCTGTCGGCCCATCTTTAAAAATAAGTTTCTAGCTTTTTCTCTTACTTTGGAAGTATAAACTTTCCTTTTATAGCAACTATGTATCTTAGCAATAAAAGCTATTAATCGGTCATGTCCCTAGCCATTGCAATTAAAGGTACTCTAAATCTCTGCAATATTGGCCATGGGTGGTACAGTAGTTGACACCATCTTAAGAAGTTCCAGTAGTTATTTCACCTTCCTGTCATTCAAGAACACTGAAAAAGTGGAAAAAGGTACTTTTTCAACATGTAGTGAGTATATGAACAGACCTGGATTAACCTCTTGGTAGTTCGCCACACCGTAGGCATCTACAATCGCTTGAAAGCCCTGCGTGAATTTATTGGTTCTATTGAAAGTGGGTGGTGCCTGCCTTGTCACCATGCGGTTGAGGATTGAAGGCACGCTGGCTCCTGAATGCTCCTAGTGACAACAAGGTGAAGGGTTAATTTAAAGTCAATTAAACGTGCATGAATAACAAGACAGTCTAATACTGTGTAAGGCTAGTATACAACCACATTGACTCATATTAGTGCACACATCAACATAACATTTTTTAAATGATTACAGCTGGATTTTTGTCGGCGTTCTCTCCTTCATTCCTCCACCACTATGCTCTGGTTCTCGTAAGATGTTTATTGATTGGTGATTGGCTACAAAACGTCTGGAAGAATAAATCACTGTACCGTTCCTCTGCGCAATGCTGCTTGGATCCTGTCCAGGTCAGCCACTGGACACCAGCACTCAGCAATCAGACACTTCTGTGTGACGTCAAGGTTAAACATGTTCATGGTGTGGTAGATGGCCTTGATCTTCTTCACCTGGGAAAATAATAATAGTGTTTAGATTATGTCCCAATATAAGAAACACACTCTTCAGGTTAGCACAGTCTCTTGTTGTGGCTTATACAAGAAACACACTTAACATAACCTGCCAAAAAAATACTTTTAAGCAATTTAAATTATTGCTGATTGCTATGGTGCAATGCTATATACCTTGATAAACCATTGGCTGATATTATTAGCAACTGTCCCCAAGAGCCTGTAGCGGTGATCCTTAGTCTGGCTAAGAACCTGAAATAAGTAAACAGCAGGAAAGATCAGAAAAAGGTCATGATAGTAATCAAACTGTTTTAGTAACTGATACACTATTTGCAATCTAACAGAGATTTCCATGAATAATGATAATCATTTTAACTAACGTTTTGCAAATCTTCAATTCTTGTCTCCACACCAATAGCTACTTCTCTTCTTTCTGCAGCCGTCTCAGGGCAAGGATACAAGCTGGCACGAAACCTAAATAACAAATAACAACAATAAGGAAACAAATAGGGACAAAACCTCAACAACAAACAACAACAATAAGGATACAAGCTGGCATGGAAGCTGAATAACAAATAACAACAATAAGGAAACAAGATGGGACAAAACCTGAACAACAAACAACAACAACAAGGATACAAGCTGGCACGGAACCTGTATAACAAATAGCAATAATAAGGTAACAAGACGGCACAAAACCTCAACAACAGACAACAACAAGACGGCAGTACCTGAACAACAAACAACAACAATAAGGATACAAGCTGGTATGGAACCTGAATAACAAATAACAACAATAAGAAAACAAGGGACAAAACCTCAACAACAAACAACAACAACAAGCTGGGACATTACCTAAACAAATAACATAAACAAGATGGCACATTACCTAAACAAATAACATAAACAAGATGGCACATTACCTAAACAAATAACATAAACAAGATAGCAAGAAACTGAACAACAACAAAATGCTGGTGGGGAACCTGAACAAATAACATGACAACAACAACATCATCATCATGGCAAGGAACATAAACAAATAACAACAACAACAAAAGATACATTCTTGCACAAAACCTGCAAAGCAAACAAGAATTTGTTTTGCAACAATACCAAATCAATCTCGATATATTTCTTACCCTTCACAGATTTTCTTCACCCTTGACTTGAGCTGGTCGCCTTGAAAGAAGATAATGAACACACACTTGTGGACCTGGTCACCAGTGCTGGGGTCCTCCAGAGCCTCCTCTATCTCTGCCTGCTTGAAGAACACATTACCACGACATGCACGCCACAGGAGGCGCTCAAAAGATGGCACCTTCTCACGGGAAATAACCCCAGACACAAAGCTAGAACAAATGAAGAGTTCATTTACTTATAGAATTTTCATACTGTATATTTTAATGAGTACTGAACCCCATGCACCGTTACACCTGCCAATGGACTAGTTAAATGGATAGTTAGTGAGTGAGTGGTTGGGTGAGTGAGTGGGTGGGTGAGTGGGTGAGTGAGTGATTGAGTGAGTGATTGAGTGGGTGGGTGGGTAAGTGAGTGAGTGAGCGAGCCAGTGGGTGGATGGGTGAGCGAGTGGGTGGGTGGGTGAGTGAGTGGGTGGGCGAGTAAGTGAGTGGGTGAGTGAGTGAGTGGGTGGGTGAGTGGGTGGGCAAGTGAGTGAGTGGGTGGGGGAGCTAGTGAGTGGGCAAGTGAGTGAGTGAGTGGGTGAGTGAGTGGGTGGGCGAGTGAGTGAGTGGGTGGGTGAGTGGGTGGGCGAGTGGGTGGGCGAGTGGGTGGGCGAGTGGGTGGGCGAGTGAGTGAGTGAGTGAGTGAGTGAGTGGGTGAGTGGGTGAGTGGGTGAGTGGGTGAGTGGGTGAGTGGGTGAGTGAGTGAGTGAGTGAGTGAGTGAGTGAGTGAGTGAGTGAGTGAGTGAGTGAGTGAGTGAGTGAGTGAGTGAGTGAGCGAGCGAGCGAGTGGGTGAGTGAACATTTATAATGTACTGTAACTATAGTCACTCATATGATATTTTTTTAACAGGGGAATAATTGCCCTTGTTCTCAACAGGGACAGGGACTGGGGAAGGAGGCCTGGAGGCAGAGAGTTTTTTTACCACTTTTGATACAAAAAAATTGCCAAAGAATACATACAAGGAAGCTCCATTTTATTCTATTTTTATTCTGACACTTTTAGCCTTTTAAACCATAAAGCTACAAAAATTATATAGGCAAGTATGATATGAAAATAAAATTCAACAGCAGCGGACATAAGCATGATTGGTTTTGTTTTGTAGCAATATTACAACTTTGAATAACACTTCTGCTAGATCCTTTCAACTGGCTTTCAGAATCATTTGTGTCCTTACCCTAGTTGGGTAGCAGCAGATGCTGCTGATGGCTCCTCCCCCAGAAGCTGAACTGTGTCATCGGTACGGCCAGGTTCTTGGATCTGTTGTTGGTGTACATGTTGTTCGGCCTGGTTAAAGATTGTTCACGAATGCATACATGTTTATCAACATTTTACAGGATTAACAGAGGGTTATGGAAAAGTATCACTCTTTTAACAAGATTCGAACAAGAATTACAATACAAACATTCAAGTCAATGAGGGATTATCTCTTCAGGGATTAAAAATTACGTTATACATTTTAAATGATAAAAGTGAATTACTGCAAAGACTAGAATTGCTGTTTACAGTGCGAATGGTTACAAGGGTGTAATGCACATAAACAAAAAACATCTGAATAATACTAACAGTCTTCTTTTTCCACTTTTTGGCTAATTTCCTTATACTACTATAAGTTTACTTAAGGCAAGCAAAACAAGACACTACAGAGAAAAACAAAGCAAAATGACCAAACAGTTGTTACAGTAGATATTGATTGTGCAGACCTCTTCAAAGAATGTTTGAGTTTTCTTGAGGATGTGCTTGAGTTCCGTCAGCTCCAGATAGCTCCTCATCAGTGCCTCATAGTTGCTGTTACTATCCTTCATCTCATTTTCAAGTTGCTCAAACTGAGCCTACAAATCAGGAGCAATACAGATGTAAGTAAATGCAACTTACAGAGCATGAGGTAAATTCCAAATTCTCAAATAGTGATTGTCTTCATCTCAATCTCAAGTTGCTCAAAGTGCGCAAAAAATCAATACAAAGGAACACTGTACAAGTAAAATGTTGCAATTTAAATAGCATGAGGTAAAGCAATTAACCCATTGACCCCTGAACCGGCCTGTACCGGCCGTCGGAAGAACCTGCTTTTTTCCCTGAACAGGCCGTTTTTAGCATGCGCGAGATAAACCTCTCTAGCTCCCCTCCCCTCCGAGTAAAGCTTTTGCAAATTCAGCTGTAGCATGACAAAGAATTGACCAATCAAATGAGCTCTTTTGCGCATCTCCTAGCACGGAACAATAGAAAAATGCCTTGTAGTGAAATCACTTGTCTCGCGCGACCGCCATGTTGAATTCTTAGAGACCCAGTAGCGCTTGAAAATTGCAATATTTTCATTATTTTCTAGCTTTCAAGGCTTGGTAAAGAAATATAATTAGAAAACTTGACACGATAGTTCCAGAGAGGATAATTACAGCCTATGAGAGGATCGTTTTAATGAAAAATGATGGGAAATAGTGCATTTTTGTGATAAGACCTGTATCATGATATTTATTTTGGCTAAATCAGGCCGGGGTGAATTCAATAATTAGACCACGTGTGGTTGCTCTCATTTCAAAATATTCATTTCATGAGGTCAAAATGGTACAAAAATAACCTTTACTGGATCACACAACATCTGCAAGGCAACAAGGCTGTCACAAAGGGTTTTTTTAGATGGATTAACCCGAATATTTTGCATGTTCTATTTTTGCTCTGTTTGAGAACGATAGATTTGACTAACAAAAATTTGAATCAATTCTATATTCCTCCGTTCTTGGTAAATAAAATTAAGGAAAATCAATAAGTAATCAATACTTTCAATTGAAAATGTTGTGAACTAATTGTGAGTTTAGGAAATCCACAGAGAGCACTAAGATTGTGTTCTCTAAACATGAAACATCAATAGAAAGTTCAACAGTCGCTGTGTCCAGAACACGCACTTTGAAATCGTAAAACTGGTTCAGGAATACTGTGAGTACATTTATTTAAAATATTGTATTGATTTATGTATTTATTAAAAAATATAATTTTGTCATAAGTTGTGTTTTGTTTCTTCGCGTTCACTAAATTGATAAAATTTCAATAAACTTGTTAAATAATCGTCTAGTTTTTATATTTTCCTAGT
The DNA here is from genome assembly GCF_932526225.1 of Nematostella vectensis. Lineage (NCBI taxonomy): Eukaryota > Metazoa > Cnidaria > Anthozoa > Actiniaria > Edwardsiidae > Nematostella > Nematostella vectensis. The sequence continues at coordinate 8,164,867 of NC_064035.1, read as the reverse complement.
TCTTTACAGATTAATTTTTACACCAACGGATTCCTCATCTTTTTCTGAATAAGATGCACTATTTGCTTTTATGTAATATTGTCTCGCAATTTACTGCGCATATGTGTTTGTTTTCTTCTCGAGCGAATTTGCAAAACTCATGAAAACTCCCAGGGAGAGGGCGAATCGCGCGCTATTATACCAGGAGCGAATGGGTTAAATAAATCTTGAATTGTAATTGTTTGAAAAAATGTCAAACAACACTTCCCACATCCACAGGGAATTCTGAAGGGATAAAACTAGAACTTTGATTAATCTTTCTGGATACCAAACTTGAAACTGGATTTTAGATACCAAGATGGTAATATGATTTAAGGTTGGGAAATTTTAAGGCATGAGGTTGAAGGATCTACTTATGAGTGAATGATGAAAATATTTAAAGGGACTCTGAAACTCTTGCTGTTTTCATGAGTCTAGGCTTGTGGAGATCACTTTAAAAATTTCAGTTTCAACAATAGAAATATGTATTGTATGTGTAGCGCCACCCCCCCCCCCCTCCCTAGACTTGCCCCTAGTCACCCTCTTTGATTTTCCTTAATAGAAAAGAGCGATGTAATGGGTATTTTCCTCAGTAATCAGTAAAAAAATCAGGCATATGGAAAGGACACCTTTGCATGATTTGGATTTTAATTTGCATATTTTTGCTGCGAAAAATAATAAACAATATATGTGCAAGCTTGTTAAAATGATGCTACTTTTAGCAAGCGCATGAAAATAACGAAACCTAAACGCTTTTGTTTAAAAATCTGCATATTTTTGCCACGAAAAATAATAAACAATATATGAGCAGGCTTATTTAAAATGATGCTATTCTTTAGTGCGCACATGAAAATAACAAAACCTTAAAATGATTTTGGTTCAAAATCTTTCCAATCCCTATTTCTTTCCTTTCCAGTCAAGATGGAAAATGTAGTTTTCTTTGCACTAGTGATATGTTAATCCAAATTTGATAGCTTGTTAAATAGAATTCATGTGAGAAGAGAATGAAAGGGCTGCAGGAAACAAGATTTCCGAAAGAACCAAAACAGCGACCATGACATTCACTATGACGTTGATCTCTACGATGCCCCAAATGGATGTTTATGAGACAAACCACAGACCTAAATTTAGGTTAGTAAAATTGGGGAGAGTGATCTTGTAAGTCAGTTGTACAGCAAAAGTCAATTTCTAAAAAGCTGACCACCCCTCCCCCCTACCCCACCACCAGCATTCAACCCATTTAGCTCTATCAATTGAACTATTGTTGTGAGTTTTACCTCCAAGTCGATCATTTCCCGAGGGTGAGGGGCTTCAGAGCTCTCTCCTGTATCCACCATAGCGATTTCTGCTTTCTCGATTTCCTTTTGCAGAAAACCTATAAATGAATAAAACACGGAAGGTTGGTGAGAATTGAATGATCTAATCCAAAGAGACACTGAAATTTTTACTTACGAAGTTTTCTTTCCATCTCTTCGCATCTTCGCACTTCGTTAACAAACTTTCGTTGGAAAGCATTTACATCAGGGTTCAACTATAAAAAAACACGGGTGATATGTCTTTGATAAAGTATATAAGTTATACGTCAATTCGAAAGAACGACAAATTCCCACTTTGTCACATAATTCACCACAGCAAAAAGGAAAAAAACACAGAAATGAAAGTAAAAATTAGGTAAACATAAATACTTACATCTCTGAACTGGACCAATCCCTAAAATTAATCGAGAAGACATTAGTGATAGGGGAACAGGCAAAGGAATTAGAAAAGCAAAAAATGGCGGCCATGATAAGTAAACTTACCAACTCCCCTAGCTCGCTTACACAAGCGTACGCTGCCTCAGATTGTAGAAAAATCTGGGCTAAGGTCATCTCTTCCGATCTGAACAGGCTACTCATTATGGAGCCGGTTTAGAAGCAATGAATCTCTAAAAAAAGCTATATATTTGGTTCAGAGGTTTCGCACTCTCGATCGCCACCACCACCTCTTGTCACGTGACAAGTCTGATGCTGATATTACGTCACGTCATTCGATTTTTGCCACAGGTAGTCCACATAAGATCTGACGCTTGAGTTGGGGGGGGGGGGGGGGGGGGAGCTTATCCGGAGATCAGAGCCTGTTACATGTCTACTCACTGAAAGAAAAGGGATGCGTGTGTAAGAAGAAAATTCTTTTTTTTTTTGAGAAACAATGCAAATAGGGGGAGGGGACAGGGTCTGCCGGTCAGGTTAAATAATGTGAGCTGTAACCCAACGTTAGGCAGGATCGCGAAGTCGTTTGGACGATTCCCAAAATAGAGGCACTGAGTTGTTATCTTGACGAACACTTATTTTGCGAGCATTGCACCAGCATAATAATACTGACAGCAAAAGGTGTCATGTTAATAAAAACATCCGCAGACAAATATTTACATCACATATTTTATTGATTATGATGACTTTGGTCAGCACCAGAGTTGCAGCAACCATGCTTTAAACGGAGCAGGAAATTACGCCCCTGTACAATAACATTATATAGGGGAAATATAAGATACAGAAAAGAGCGGCGGCCAAGGAACTTAAACGCGGGTCCAGTATCCCTGTGGTCTTCCTGTTTACACCAGTCTGTCTTGAGGGCTACGGTCTCTTCCCACGAACGTCTATCTGCAAACCAAGAGCATGGTTAATAGATAGCGCGAGGAGTATAAAAGTGAGCGAGAGTTGTGTGATCAGTGGTGACTGGTGCGTGATGGTGATCGCAAGGAGGGTGAACAAGGCAATGGAAGGTAGTAGGGTGGGGGGGGGGAGGGGGGCGATTATGTGTCATAAAATTACCGAGGGGTGGGGTGGATGTAGATAGTCGCGAGCATGACTTTCTATCACGAGAAATAAGTCCTGGTAAAAATCACAGCCGAACGCGGGGAGACGTTTATCACCTGAAATTCAACCCGGAGCTCCGCACAGCACCTTGGAGCAAGTTGTGCGTTTAACCTCACTGCAGTCCACTGAAATATAATAGAAGCGAGATAGCGGAGAGCGAGGGAAAGCACTTAATTCATTCACTGACGCATTCGATTGCTCCAATCGAAATTTTCTTAGCTGAATGATGAAAGAATGATAAATCGTGATCAGTTTTTAATGCGTATTTTTCGTCACGAAAACACAATAGATAATACAAATAGCTAGTAAATAATCACCAGTAATAGACGACTTTCACCCGGTTCTCACACAATTGCCAGCATTGAAATTGTCTGCTTTGTATAGCTTTGACGAGGCAACGCTAAAGATTGGAATATTCATTCAGTTTTCCCGATCAAGGTGTGTTTACCTTCCGAAGCTCATGTCTCGGGTGTTCTGATTGGCTGGCTAGCTATAAACACCCTTCCCTGCATTCAATTCTCCGTCGTATTGGATATCTGAGTCGTGCCCAGTTTTGGGCGTCTCACCGATTGTCTGATAACATAGCTGCCTTCGAACTCGCCGTAAAACTCGGCGCTAAAATACACCGAATCTCGTAAGAACTAGGACAGCGGGCGAGAAGAATGGCAGTGGAGGTAAAACACCCGCTCGATAGCCCCGCCACGGATCTGCTGGAAGTGAGTCGCCATCGTTTGGAAGGTTTGCCTACCCATATGGAAGAGCGTGATGCGGACGTTATGAGGGTGAGTGTAGACCGAGTTTAGCCATCAAACGCAATGGCGATCGTCAAGCCTGACCCACGATGGTTTCAATGAGCATTTACCTCACTAGCTAGGTCAATAGCGCGAGCTTATTCGCTGCTTTGAAGCGCTTATGTCTTGTATGAGTTCGATGGCGAACCATTAGCGCACAACGGCGAGTTCGCCTCTCGAGAAATAGGTGCACGAATTGCGTTCGATTCCTATACGCCCTCGAATAACACCAGTTCATATACTATAACAGCTTTCTAAAGACTCGTAGAACCCACTAGAGACGGAGTTGTCTTTAGAAATCGAGATATGAACACAAAACGATCTCAGATCAATTGAAAACAGCTCTTAGACCTGACTAGTCACTGGTCGTCGATTACCCATACAAATTAGTCGTACAGTGAAACTTGAAAGGTTTTGCAATCGAACACGACGAGCTGCTATATAAGCGGTGGCTAGCCTTATGAGAGTTTCGTGCGGTTGTCTGTTATATGGTTTAGATAGATTTTTTTTCGCTCAGCCCCATGCGTCCACGTTAATACGAGGCCCTCCCGGTGATGTTCCCATGGCCGATTGTTATGCACGATTCTTTATCTCGTTATACTACGTTGCGATCCAAGACTCGATGCGTGCGCGGTTTGCTGTAAATCTACGGCAATAGACCATAGCAATGATATACCATACACCCGATAAGAAGCTCCTTTGCTGCTTGTTCAAGACGCGTGATGCTAACGCACATTGTGACAATGGAGGCGACGAATCCCACCAGTCGAAGCCACTTCGCTTGCAAATTTTCAAAGATTGCGAACGTGCTGTTCTTCCCAATCAAAGAATATTGACTCGTACAGTATCGGGTTTGGGTTGTTTTGTTGCGTGTTAGGACATTCTGAGCCGATTCGTTACCTATCGTGTGTCACTGTCATCCTTGAAAACGTGAACCTTCCAGAAAACCATTGACTTGCGAAATGTTAAATCAAACAATACTCGTCGGAACATGCTCGATTCTGCATCTCCACGCTACCAGATAGCTCTTCTAGTGCTAAACAAGATCTTTTTTACACCAGGATATTTCTACTTGTGTACTCGAAAGAAACTTAGTGTACTGCAGTCAAATGGCTTCCATGTGGCACTTTAATGGTTTATCCATAACGATGGTTTATTAAGCAGTTAAATGGCTTTTGGTAAATACCACGCCAATGTAGAGGTTGCAGCTTCCCACAAGGGTTAACTTCGATTCATATGAATTCCTTTACATTCATACATTTACGAAAAAGCATATTCACACATTTTGTTTGCGTGAGTCACGCATGTTTGTGCAAGATGAAGACAAGTTAGACTCACAAATAACTGCCGTTCAAGTTTTTGAACTTATATGAAAGCCGAAAGGCTCGATTAGAGATTTTATCGACTGATTCTGTAAGCCAGTCTGCAGGTTGAATAATCAGTTAACTTATTAAACTTTGATGCAAAGACATCTGAAGCAATCTTTGCAAAAATGGCATATCATATACGTACTTTTACACAAAGACAAACTCTACTATACTCAGATAATGCATTTGGGTTATTTGATTCTTTAACGTGACATAATGGTTGCATCCCAAGAAAATTACTATCATGCTGATAATAAAAATAATTGGCAAGCATAATATTTAATGTTAAAATTATTGAGGTAAAAAAATTCTCTAAAGTTACTGTTGAAATTGTATTTCTATCAGCTCTTTAGCGTCATTATTTTTCAATATCCAAGTTGGTATTTTTGTGAGATATGCATAAGAACCCAAACATTACACCACACAAATAACAGCATGAAACCAGAAAGAAAAGTGCCCAAGTTATATAAACAGTTGAAATGATTCCTATTAATTTATGTTTTAAATATGGGTCATTTTTACAGCAATATGAAAAGCTTGTTATTGTTACTTCCATTTATATATATATATATATATATATATACTTGATTTTAAATGGCAATAATGTTATTTTTAAAACCGCATTATCACTTATTATACTATAGTTCCCTTTTTTCTTCTATAATCCTCACACATATAAAAAAATATATATATAAGGGGTTTCAATTAGACCCCAATGGCAGGTGGAACTGCTAGTTGATTTAAATTATATTTGAACTAATAAAATTAAATAAGTCCCACCCCCTACTTATCAATCTTCACCGCTTACTCTGATACTTAATGAAACCCCTGCATACAATAAGGGATTCGAAATATCTTGGGTGGATGTCCCATGTTATAAGGGCTGTAGTGGTGAGAACAATAAGGAAGACATGCATATACCATTTTTATAGTAAAAGTAACCAAAAAATAACCAAACAATTTCAATTCAATCTTCTATAATACACCATTGTATGATCTTTGATTTAAATGCCAAACACACACAAAATTCCACACAGAAAAGTGCTTTCGAGTTTACTAATATAGTAGTGATTCCAATACATGCAAACTATAGCTTTTGATTTGTTTTACTGTGAGTGGCGCACATTTAAGTGATAGAAAGCCAGTCAATGTTTAGTTATGTTCTGGACTCTGATTTATCTGTCTGATTAAAAGGAAGAGTAGAAAAAGGTTTACTTGAACATGAGGATTTTTTTTCTGGACATGCAAAAAAGGGACAGTAGAAAGTCTAGACATTCCCTTGATGATAGTTGACAAAGGACACCAGCATAAATAGGTTATTTACAATAACAATCCTTTGCTGATTTATAAACTTATTTACAGTGATGTGATATACATATTCTCTTAGTTTTGTGGAGAAGGTGGTGATTGACTTGGCTTCTTTGATTTCTAGTGGCAATGCAATCCACCTTTTAGCTGCTACAAACTTAAAGCTGTTTTTTGCTAATGTAGTCTGAGCCTTGATTCTTTAATCAATAATTCATGAATAAAGAGCTGCTATTATAAAAAAAGTTCAGTTATTTGATTGAGGGTTGCTTGCAGGCAAAATAATTATTGTAGCATCATTTCATATAATATTTCACATAAACCTGCCCAGAATGCATTATACTTGACAGCCGAGTGTAACATTGGGTTAGGGTTTCCTTTAGTAAGGGAAAATTGATCACAATAAAATGACCCAAAGAGAGTACTTGAACGCAAACACAATGGCACCAAATATCTTGTAAAGCTAAGTGAATCTTAAATATATAAACACCAAGATAGTTTTATAATAAAAGTATGTACCCATTTGTTGAAGATGTTCCCACAATAATTTAACCCTTTCTACTTGAAGATTACCTTTTATGAGGAGTTATGATATTTGAAAGCACTGGATATTTTTGTGCCTGCTTTTATGTTCTTGGCTGGGGCAGACTGTCATATAAATATAGCTTATAGGCCATATTGATATAGATGTTATATAAATGTAGTCTTTTGACCCATGCCTGCAGCTCTTTAAAATAAAGTGCTTTGCACTCTATGATGTTGCCAATTAGCTGTTTCTATAGCCTTTAAAAAAAAGGACATGGTTGCTCAAAAGCTAGCAGGTTTGCTTTTTCTTGGCAATTAAAAATTGTCACACATTAAACATTGCTAGTGTAGATGCCAACGAATACTGTTGTCAACTTAACAAATTTCCCATAGTTTTCCGTGGTATGTACTCTAATTTACCATAGCTAACAACCAATCAGAAAGCGAGATTACACGCAAGTGTTGTAGAATAAAAATTGTCAACTAAAAATTGGTATCGTAGATGGTTGGCATGCATCCAGCCAAAAAGTAGGAAAGCATGGAGAGAACATTTTGTTCTAGCCTCTGAAGCAGGCATTTCTGTGAAGTTTTGAGAAACGCTTGCTTCGCAGGCAAATTTTGTTATTAGAATGTTTCGAAAAATTTGCTGGCAAACAAATTATAGTTATTAAAGGTTTAAGGTTGCATTTATGGATACTGCATGATAGGGAATCGGGTTCAATCATCTGCATTCAAATAGTGGATAACAACAACAACAAAAAAACAGCATATATAATAACAACATGGTTGTAGTTTAACAAATAACTGCCATTATTAGGTTATCGACAATTGTTTGAATAGTGAATCAAAACAATGTTAAAGAAAAGTCTTACATTTCATAGGGAGGTATTTATTTTAATGATTTCGATGTGGAGTTTGTTTTCCTTTCACTCTAGCTATCAAAATAAAGAAGTCATTTGGGATCTAAGTAAATAATACAGCCCCCTTTTACATCACAACCACTAATAGCAGTACCTTATACCGTGGGCTAGTTGTGGAATTCCGTAAGAGCTTTTTCTTTGCCTTGTATTTCAATTCCCAAAACAAAATGCCTGCACTTGTTTTTGATTTATGCATGGCGGGAGAAATGAGATATTTCTATTGAACTCTGTGATTGGTTAATCGATTTAAGACGAGCTCTCTCATTGGCTTAATTCCCAGGCGGGTGCGACTCTGGTCTGGGTTTGTTCGCGCATGGAAGCGGTTTTCAAAAGACCGAAGGAATCGTTGAATATTTCCACTGTTTTGTTCTCGGATTTGCTGCTGGATTTCCGTATATTTTTACTTGCTTTGGCCTGATCAGAAGGCTTCAAGCAAGTGCAAGTAACTATAGCTTCGCTATAGAGGCCAGAAGCCTAGCGAAATACTGGGGTATTTATTCTTTCATGAGCTTGTTTATTACGATCACTCACAGTCGACCACTCTCAAACTTTGAACATGAAACTTTCTAGCAATCATCAGGTTTTTTTTAATTTTCACAGCGATCGCAAATAGCTTGCTTCTCCTATAGCTTTCCCGGTGATGTCTACAAGCCACGGCTGTTTGTTTTTGTGTAGAGTGAAGTCACAGCCGATATATCAGTTTGACAACTGCTTTTCTTCTCTCAAAATGTACTCTCTTTTACTTATTCTTATTTGATCTCTTTGCGTGTGGCTTTGGCTGTTGTTTGTCGTTACTAATTTGCACAAAACCTCTCAAGTAACATGTCCTCGAAAAAGTGAATACCTATTTTGTACACCGTTGTCGTTATTCCACAGGCATTCATTGATTCTATGGGTACAATGGGAGAAGTAGAAATAGCGACGGAATTTAACCGGGAAAGCGAGGAATGGATGGAACAACAAAGCGCTGCTCGACTCTTCGAAAGGTCACGAATCAAAGTCCTTGCAGGTACATAATTCAAGCTATTTTATCCTCGTTTCTAGTACAAATAGCGCTCCGAGTGTCTGCAGTATGATCGCTTGAAATATTAATGTCAATTTAACATAAAACAGCTTAGCAATAAACAGAACTCTTCTGACAGAATTTTACTAAAATGCAGCCACAATTTGCCTCTCCAAAAATCTCTTACTTAAAATGCTGTGAAGCTTTAAAAAAACCAGGTCTTCTATTCTTACTAATATTGTTCATGTGTAGTGTAGGCCTCACACAGAAAGTCAGACACCCGGCGATTTTTAAGAAATTTGACTCGCTTTTTTTCTCGATAAGTGCGGATGATATTAAAGTTATTATACCGATATAAACACTGCCACTTTAATATTCAAACTAACTAACTAAACGTGACTTTATTCGGAATTTTAATGATTATATTTCTTCGAATGACTCCTATCTTCATAGACATTATTAAGGAGTTTTGATTTTGTTGCTATAGAGTATAGAATTTAAAATCATTGAGATTTAAGTCAAGGGTGCGGTTGACTAATTATTTTTGTTTTGAATATAATACTTACTTAACTTTCCAGAGTATTTATAGTTATTGTTGTCCTTTTTTATGTAGATGTTTTTGTGTATGTATTGAGGCCATTTTACAATTTAGTTGTTGGCCTTGTTTTGAAAGTGCTTTGACAAACCAGCTCATACATATTAGCATAGATGATTACCTGGAGATAAATCATTCTGTCTAGTAAGATAAGATTTATTGCCTTTTTAGCTAAAACACTCCAAATATCTTCAGTTTTCCAAAATATTTGCTTTTGTGTGTGTTTTGATAATAAGCAAAGCAGTATTAACGTTTTCCTAAACAAATATTGTTAACATTTTGTGCAAGAAAAGTAATATAATCATATTTTGCAATTTTTATATTATAATGAAGGCTTAAATGGTTCTATAATTTTTTTCAGTTGCTTTGGCCAAAAAGTGGACAGTACTAAGTGTCACTGCAGGCTGTACCCAGAATTTTTCTTTGGGGGGGGGGCGAAATCCAAAAAAGTGGACCTAATTTTTCTGGGGGGGGGCCTTTGCAGTATCTCCAAGGGACGTTTATTGTCAGATTTGGCAAAAAAAAAAGTCTGATGGATTGATGACATACTAGAGTGATCTTTCTTATGCTTTATAGTGTGTCTGCAATAGCACGTCTATTTGTAATAGAACTTAAAATTTGAAATGGTCTTTCGGCCATTGTGTGTGTGTGGGGGGGGGTGCGTTCGCAGCCCCTGCTCCCCCCCTGGGTACAGGCCTGCACTGTGTCATGTCAATTAAATGTTTTTTGTTCAAGTATGGTAAATTGAATAAATGATACAATTCAACTCATTGCATTTGTTGAATTCCCAGATGAAAGAGAAAGAGTTCAAAAGAAAACATTCACAAAATGGATCAACTCGCATCTACAAAGAGTTGGAGCAAGAGTCAACGAACTTTACCACGACCTTCAAGATGGAAGGAAACTCATTCTCTTGTTAGAAGTGTTATCCGGAGAGAAACTGGTATGTTTGAGATCTTCCACTGTATTGTCATTTCACCCAACCATGAACTAAGTGTTTACAACAGTTCAGCATTGGGTCTAGAAATGTATAGAAACTAAAACCCATCAATTTTCCCTCTGTGTTATTCTTTAAAAGGTTACCCAATAAATATCTGCTGAGCTTTCCCTGATTGTGACATACAGGGTTAACTATCCATTTACTTTAGCCACTAGAACCCAGGCCAAGAGTTAGCCAGAACATGCTGTGTAAGCTGTAGTTTGCCTAGGACATTGTGGTACTGACAATGTTATTTTTTTCAGCCCAAACCCTCCAAGGGGCGGATGCGAATCCACAATCTAGAAAATGTTGAAAAAAGTTTAGTTTTCTTGAAAAAACAAAGGGTAAGTTCATTGTCATAATAGCACTGCTTTTAATCATATTGTTCAGCTTTACAGTAGCTGAAACCAGCGTTCTCATTTGGAAAGTTCATTGTCTCATTTATTAACTAAACCTTCATTGATGAATATTATTGTTTTTCCTAACTTATGAATATTATCGTTTTTTTCTAACTTGATAAATATTATTGTTTTTCCTAACTGATGAATATTTGTATTTCAGGTGCATCTAGAGAATGTTGGTGCTCATGATATTGTTGACGGCAATCAGAAAATCACTTTGGGTTTGATCTGGACAATCATTCTTAGATTCCAGGTATTTTATACAGATACAGATGCTATTGTTTTAATGGATTGCCTATTAAGTACAGGAACAATATGGTGGAAGTTACATAGAATCACAAAGTCTTTAATGTATTTTAGATCCAAGATATCACAATTGAAGGAGAAACAACAGAGAAGAGATCTGCCAAAGATGCTTTACTTTTGTGGTGCCAGTCTAAGACTGTTGGGTATGTACAGTAATCATGTTGTGGTCACCTTTTTCTCAAAAAATAAATAAATAAATAATGACACATACTAGTAGGCACTATTTAAGCAAAGTCTTATCGCCACACAATTGATGTTTTGCACTTCCCCTTCCCATCACAAAATTTACTTAGTACCTAAAGCTTGTGTATTTTTTCAGATATCGCAGTGTTACAATCACTAACTTCACAACAAGTTGGAGAGATGGCCTGGCTTTCAATGCCATCATTCACCGGCATAGGTAAGCTTCAATAAATTTTCCTGTAAATTGAGAGGATAATTTTTCATTCAGTTCTCCTGCTATCTAAGGTCTTAATATTGACTACTTTTAACTAAATGATACCATGAAAGGTGTTGTTTTAAACTTTTCCTCGTGGATTTATGCTTATTCATTATTTTGCATTTCTCTATATAGACCTGACCTTATTGAGTTTGAGAAGCTGACAAAGGCAGATGCAGAGCAGAACCTAGAGCAGGCATTTGAAGTTGCAGAGACCCAACTTGGCATAACACCACTGCTAGACGCAGAAGGTTTGTCTATGAACATCTCTACTCATAGTGGGTGAATCCTGCTGTTTAGTGTTGCCACAGCTTAACAGGGATATCAATATCCCACCTCATTTAACATTATTATTTATACAACCTTTTTACCAAAAATCAAATATTCAAGCAGCTTAAGTCAGAGTATTAGGCTAGATTATGGGACTGAAAGGACCAAATAAGCTGGTGTTGGTATTCGTATTGCCTTTCTTGATGGAGTGTCATTGTGAATTTCAGACGTTAACGTGGACTTTCCTGATGAGAAGTCCATCCTTACTTATGTGGCTGCATATTATCACTACTTTGCAAAGATGAAGACCGTAGAAGTCAGTGGTAGCAGAATTGGCAAGGTCAGGCTTTATGGATTTCTGTTAAATTGAGACGTATTAAACTACTAAATAGGATACTTTCAAACATAATCTGCCTTATGTTAAAACACACAATTAAATATGACTTTGATTTCAGGTCATTGAGCGCATAAAAGAGAACGAAGAGCTCATCATTGACTATGAGAAGCTTGCATCAGATCTCCTGGAATGGATTGAGATCAAGATTATCCAGCTTGGCGAAAGAGAGTTTGCCAACACCCTCCTTGGAGTGCAACAACAGATGCTGGAATTCAACCAATACAGAACACAGGAGAAACCTCCAAGGTATACTTACAAACTACAGTATTGTGCACTATAATACAAAACATAGAGAAACCTTCAAGGTAGTATACTCGCAAACTACAGTATTGCACACTAATTTCCAAGATGGGTATGCCCTACTGTAATACTTGATGAGCTTCTTCATCATTTTAGTGACTTTTGTCGAGATAGAATTAGGTTCTGTAATTAGTTTTCATAAATAGAAAAATGTAAATAAGAAGAGCACTGGCATCTTTGCTAGGTTTTATCCTACTCCTTACTAAACCTTTCACATTCAGAAATACCTGGATGACATACTAGGCCTTAGATTTAAGTAATTTATCTTTCTTGCTGGGTCAGCTCTCAGCCTTAGGTGAACCACCCATAAACACATTCTCCTACCTTATTATCTTTCTGCTGTATATGACACTGGATGAGATCCTATAAGGCATAATGTTTGGCATATTGAAGCCTACTGTAGATTTTGGATCCACTATTGACAGGAGTCACTAATGAAAAAAGGTGGTTAGAGGAAAGAGTGAAAGTAGCCTTCAGCTTGCATGGCAAACGCTTTCACTTTTTATGATTCTAAATATAGTCAGGGAAGAGATCTCAATGAAATTGCAAAACACTCAAAATAGCATTCATTATTATAAAAAAAACTTCTCTTGTTTTCTGGGTTTTCAGAAATTTATAGAATGATTTGAGTGGATTGCCTTCCAAGGCAAGAGCCTGATAAAATAATGTAATATTTTAATCAATAGAAACATTTTTTTTCCCTGCAGATTTGTTGAGAAGGGTAATCTGGAGGTGCAGCTCTTTATCCTGACCAGCAAAATAAGAGCCAATCACCAAAAGCCTTACATTCCGCCTGAGGGGAGAGGCATGATTGACATCAATAGGGTAAGATAGGCATGTGACCAAATAAGAGCCAATCACCAAAAGCCTTACATTCCGCCTGAGGGGAGAGGCATGATTGACATCAATAGGGTAAGATAGGCATGTGACCAAATAAGAGCCAATCACCAAAAGCCTTACATTCCACCTGAGGGGAGAGGCATGATTGACATCAATAGGGTAAGATAGGCATGTGACCAAATAAGAGCCAATCACCAAAAGCCTTACATTCCACCTGAGGGGAGAGGCATGATTGACATCAATAGGGTAAGATAGAGATGTGACCAAATAAGAGCCAATCACCAAAAGCCTTACATTCCGCCTGAGGGGAGAGGCATGATTGACATCAATAGGGTAAGATAGACATGTGACCAAATAAGAGCCAATCACCAAAAGCCTTACATTCCGCCTGAGGGGAGAGGCATGATTGACATCAATAGGGTAAGATAGGCATGTGACCAAATAAGAGCCAATCACCAAAAGCCTTACATTCCGCCTGAGGGGAGAGGCATGATTGACATCAATAGGGTAAGATAGACATGTGACCAAATAAGAGCCAATCACCAAAAGCCTTACATTCCACCTGAGGGGAGAGGCATGATTGACATCAATAGGGTAAGATAGACATGTGACCAAATAAGAGCCAATCACCAAAAGCCTTATATTCCACCTGAAGAAAAAAAGCCATGATTGGTACCAACAGGTTTACGACAATTAAACTTGCTGATTGGCTAGACTTTGTCATGTGGCTAAATAAAAGCCTTACACTCAACAGGGGGAAGTCATATGCTATTTTTATAATTTTATTCAGGCTTGGGAAAGACTCGAGAAGTCAGAACATGAGAGAGAGCTTGCTCTGCGTGAAGAGCTAATGAGGTTAGTCTTACTATGTAGACTGTAAATGACTAGTGCAAGATCTTTTATTTTTTTACTTTTTCTTCTGTTTCTGTATTTCTGTATCTGTTACTGTTTAGTTGATGTATATCCAATTATTTACATGTCAAATAATTTGCCAGGAAACATGACCTTTCCAATTTGAAAAAAATGTATGTTGTGTATGTGTTTATTGTCTTAACCTACCCTACTTGCCCTACAGACAAGAAAGACTTGAAATGCTTGCAGCCAAGTTTGATCGAAAGGTAGATACCAGAATATACTTATTATGTGTTTGCTTATAGTTTTTTGTTTTTCTTTTGGCTTTGCTGATTATGATTATGATTATTTTCTCTAGTATGCAATGCGTGAGACCTGGTTGAATGAGAATCAGCGCCTGGTTGCTGTTGACAACTTTGGTAACGACCTGGCTGCCGTGGAGGCTGCAACTAAAAAGCATGAAGCTATTGAAACAGACATCATGGTGAGTCAAGCATAGAGAATCATTACTTTGATAAACTGTTCCTAACCAGTGCTCAAATGGTTATGAATAGTCAATTTCTAAATAACTCTCACCAAAGCTTCAATCCAACACCAAGTTAAAGTACCCCAATTGCAAAATAGCCTTAATTTTCAGCTTTTCTTTGTAAGCAGTAGAGCCTAATTTGAGATGTCTGATTATGTTCATAACGTGTTTATATGTAGTTTGAAAATGGGTGATATGAAAGTTTGTCAATTTGAACATCTCTGGCAAAGGTTAAAAGGATCCATGTGGCTTAATGCTGTTGTTATTGTCATGCGTCTACAGGCATATGAAGAGCGGGTCAATGCCATTGTTGCTGTGGCAGAAGAGCTTCACCGAGAGAACTATCACGACTCAGAACGCATCCAAGTCTGGTGAGATGCCACTTGGTTACTATGCTGTTCAATATATGGAGCAAATCTGATAATGAGATCATTAATCTATGTTTTGATATATAACTTGTTTGTTTGTATACAGCAAAGGGAGGATCATACAGTTGTGGGAACTGTTGCTAGTGCTGATAAAGCAGAGGCGCGTGCGTTTAGAGAAATGCATGCAGCTGCAGCGTGTGTTCCAGGAGATGATCAACATTATTGACTGGATGGATGAGATCAAGGTAAGTAACCAGCCACTGCTTTTATACACTTTATTATGTGTTTGTAGATAGTATACACCTATTTCAAATAAGGTTAAAGGTTACCAATGAATAAATGTGGGCTGTAACACATGGATTCTCCAGTGCATCCTTATTTGAAATAAGTGTATGTCCTGGTATTTTGTTTCTAAACTAAATATGCCTGATCTGCAGATTGGACTGTTGTCGGAGGACTATGGCAAGCACTTATTGGGAGTAGAGGATTTGCTACAGAAGCACAGCCTAGTGGAGGCGGACATTGCTGCCCAGGCAGATAGGGTTAAGACTGTGAATGCCCAGGCTGAGGCTTTTTTGCATGTGGAAGACGAAGAAGGTAAGGCGCATGATTGTTGATCATGGTGGTGACATGTGTCTAAATATTTAGGGAGCTCCATTTAAACAGCCCCAATAACTGCAGTGTTGTTATGAAGGTTTGGGTGGTTCTTTTATGGTATTGTGGGTCGGCCAGGGATCATGCACCACTATAGCATTTACAAATGGTAGAGCTACCAATGGCTAGCTTGAGGCTGGCTGTAGGAAGGCAAGCACTTTCGGAGGGTAGTAAGGAACATCTCTTTCATGCACTGACGCGTAATGTCCTTGCAACAGTTACAGTACAGTCCTAAAACTAGTTACTATGCTGCTCAATTTATACTAACTTCATTAATAAACTGGTCAAACTGGTTTTAAGGACGAAGTAAGAATAGAAGATCAGATGTTGACTTTGGTTGACTTTTGTTTGACTTTGAAGAACATCAACTATCAAAAAATGAATGACTAAGAATTAATTCCTTCAATAGATATAGTAAGAGCAAGATAAAAGGAAGAGTTTGCCTATAGTAAAATGCAAAATTAAGTAATATAACTGTGGTAAGATTAAGGCTAAAGGTAATCGTTGAACTGTTATTTGGGCTTGGAAAATATAAACCTGTTTTGCTGGAACACTAATTATGCATGCTTAGTCAAACAATTAAGAGATCCAGGTAAAGTAAATAGTGAAATGCTGAATCGGAAGTAAAAGTAAATTTCTAACTGACATGTTAGTAACATTTTTTAAATAGATTAGCAATTCCTTCATAACACTGTCATTGCTAGAGAGTGCTAGCAAAATGAATTGAGATATATTGTATGCACTTTTAACCCTATCTATGTTTTGTTGAAACAGAACATAAACCAGATGAGGCACAAATCAGAGATCACCAAGCTGAGCTGGAGGGAGCATACAATGAGCTTCTTCAGCTTGCGGCTGCTCGTCGGGCACGCCTTGAGGAGTCTCTCAAGCTGCAGAGCTTCTACCGCAATGCTGACGAAGAAGAGATGTGGGTGACAGAGAAGGACTACTTTGTGCAGTCTACTGATTATGGTCATGACCTTAACACAGCAATGATTCTCCTTACCAAGCATGAGGTATGACCTCCATTGTACATTATGGTATTTGAGGTTTGACATGGTCTGTCGTATTTGTACTTTAACATTACGTAAACCATTGGGGCACATTATGTTTACTTAATTGAAAAAGATGTTACTCTGTTTTCAGCAAATTAAAACAGATCTCTTATAGACTGCCTTTGAAGGTGTTCTCACCACACCCTGTTACAATGATTGCTTCCTTACTGTACAGGCTGTGGAGCGCGAAATGACAGCACGCAATGCCCAGACCAAGGCTGTGGCCCGCAATGGTGAGGAGTTACTTGAGGCTGTCCCATATGCAACTGACACCATCCAGAATAGACTGGACACCATCAGATCCAAGTGGGATAAACTGCATGACAATGCCGCTTACCGCAAGAAGAAGATTCAGGAAAACCTCAAGCTGCAGCAGTTTATTGCTGAATACAATGACATTATGTCTTGGTGTGATATGATGGAGAGGATTGTAGCTAATGATGATCTTGGTTATGATGAACACAGTGCGGAAGTACTTGTCAAGAAGCATCATGTAAGTTTGGGAGGGGATGGTCCTCCAGTTCCTTTTTTTTGTTAAAAATACTTTTTCCAGCCAGGTTAAGGTCTATGGCATCATTTTCCCTATTGAGTGGCCTGTGAATAAGCCAAAGATGTCTTAAAATCCAAACACCTGTAATATGAATTATGGTGCCCAGTTTTGTATTTATTTCAATTTAAACACAAACGCACTATTAAAGGAACTTGCCTAAGGCAAGCTGTCATTCGTCATTCGACATCACTGAGTGAAGAGCTCCATAGACAGGGACCAAAATGCTACAAGAGAGTGGCCGCTAACACACTATAGAAACAAACATAGCCTTATCAACAGCTCTTTCTTGAAACAGAACGAAAAATAGCGAGGAATAGATAGGTTTTGAAGCAATGAATTTTTCATGTTCGTTGTTTTTACGCGCATGCACTATAACGACGCCATTTCAAAAGAGCGTGTGCGCACTTTTTGTGTGCTGTGTTTGATTTCTTGAGTGCAATTTTTGCTCTTGGTTTTGTAGAGAATGGGCTCCAAACACTTTCCGAATATTCCTTATAAATCTTTAACACTCTTTTTGTACTAAGTTGTCGTAGTTTTTCGTACGGCTTCACTTTTAGCATGAGTCCTGTTAAAACCCTGTAAACAGCCTCAGAGTCCTGTTAAAACCCTGTTAACAGCCTCAGAGTCCTGTTAAAACCCTGTTAACAGCTCCAGAGTCCTGTTAAAAACCTGTTAACAGCCCCAGAGTCAAGTTAAAACCCTGTTAACAGCCCTTGAGTCCTGTTAAAACCCTGTTAACAGCCCTTGAGTCCTGTTAAAACCCTGTTAAAAGCCTTAGAGTCCTGTTAAAACCCTGTTAACAGCCTCAGAGTCCTGTTAAAACGTTTTTTTTACTTAATAAACATTTATTTGACTGTCAAATAATTGTCATGATTCTGTTATCTCTAGGCTGTAGAGGAAGGCATCCAGGGCTATGCCTCTGAAGTCAAAGCTTTTCATTGCCAAGTTGATGGTCTTGGTGATGAGGATAAGTCATCCCCTGAAGTTGTTGACAGATGCAACACGTATGTAGAAACATGTTCAATTGATGATGTCTACTCTTTTTTGATCGGTTGGTTTTTCAGATGTCTCACATAATGATATTTTCGTAATGCTTTGTGTGGTATAATCTTTGTAATGCTTTGTGTGGTGTATTTGTTACCTGTTTTGATCCCTGAATGTCTTGCTTATGTGCTCTGTCCAGTGATGCTTCACAGGGTATTTTCATAACCTGAATGTCTTGCCCTTTCAGACTGGATGAGCGGTACAGTGCCCTTCTCCAGCAAGCTGCAGCCCGCCGACAGAAACTCCAAGATGCTCTATCCCTGCACAAGCTGAACCGAGAGGCATACATAGTGGAGACATGGATTGATGAGCGCGTAAGCATTAAGAATTTAGTGGATGATAAAAGTAGCTCTAGGTACTCTTGATTTTCCTTAAAAAACGTCTTGACAATCTCTTGAATTTACAGGAAAATCATCTTGACATGGCATTGATTTTCAGGAAAATCGTCTTGACACTGACCTTACTGTTGATTTTCCTTGATTTTCCAGGAAAATCGTCTTGACACTGCCCT
The DNA here is from genome assembly GCF_932526225.1 of Nematostella vectensis. NCBI lineage: Eukaryota > Metazoa > Cnidaria > Anthozoa > Actiniaria > Edwardsiidae > Nematostella > Nematostella vectensis. The sequence goes on along the minus strand of NC_064035.1, from coordinate 8,145,996 downwards.
TACTGTTGATTTTCCTTGATTTTCCAGGAAAATCGTCTTGACACTGACCTTACTGTTGATTTTCCAGGAAAATCGTCTTGACACTGCCCTTACGGTTGACAAGGGCATGGATCTGGAAGAGTGCCAGGTTATTGAGCAGCGCTTTGAAGGCTTCCAACAAGTATGCACCTCTTTACTTTCCTGTTAACAAATATTCGATCTGCAATTGTGTGATCCAAATCTGTGAATTACTGTGCTCTCAAGTGTTCCAAATCCCTTAAGTGACCTACTTATCTTTGGCTGTAGGAGCTGGATGCCAATGAACGACGTGTTCAGCTTGTCAATGAGCTGGGTGGTAACCTGATTGAGAAAGGTCACATCAACTCCGATGAGATCAAAGAGACAATTGACCGGCTCAACACAAGGTATGTAATTCAGTGAGATGGATACCCTCGGTATTCAAAGATGTTTTAGTGAGATAGATACCCTCTGTAATTACCTTAACACTTATATGTTGTGCTTTGTCTAGATGGTGCAACCTGCGTGACACTGCAAATCAGAAGAGAGCTAAACTAGATAAGGCTCTTAGACTCCAACAATTCTATGCCCAGACACTAGAAACAAAGGTAAGAGATATTTTTCTTCATTAATCATACATATGAAATATGTTTTTAGTCCTTTTAGTTACATTTTCTCTTACACTAACTATCCATTAGTGTCACTGATTCAACACTAAAAAAAAACCTAAGGTGATGTTGTATGTTGATTCAAATTTATCCTGCAGAAGCACCTGGCATTTGCACGTAACAGTTGCAGACTGCTACCACGCAATTCCATGTTTCCTGAGTACTATGCTACCATCTAATTCCTTTCTTTCCTGGGTAATCTGCTGAAATGCCAGTCCCTTGTTTCCCAAGAATTCTGCTGCCATTCCCTTCTTCCTGGAGTACTCCGCTTCCATTCCTTTCTTTCTGTAGTACTCTGCTTCCTTTCCATTCTTCCTGGAGTACTTCGCTGCCATTCCCTTCTTCCTGGAGTACTCTGCTGCCATCCCCTTCTTCCTGGAGTACTCTGCTTCCATTCCCTTCTTCCTGGAGTACTCTGCTGCCATTCCCTTTTTCCTGGAGTACTCTGCGTCCATTCCATTCTTCCTGGAGTACTCTGCTGCCATTCCCTTCTTCCTGGAGTACTCTGCTGCCATTCCCTTCTTCCTGGAGTACTCTGCTGCCATTCCCTTCTTCCTGGAGTACTGTGCTACCATTCCCTTCTTCCTGGAGTACTCCGCTTCCATTCCATTCTTTCTGTAGTCTACCCCTTTATCCCCATCCTCCAGCCCCCACCAAGACCCTCAGGTTTGCCTGCATCTTTCTAATCCTTATCCCTAATTCAAACACTTTTTTTGTAGACTTGGATCAGTGAGAAGTCGAGTCTTTTGATTACGGAAGAGGATGTCACTAACATGAAGGACCTTGCAACGGTTATGGTTCTGCAGCGCAGACTCAACAATATCCAGAGAGATCTTCCAGCTCTTGAGGACAAGGTGAAAGGACCTTCATGAAAACCTGGAAGTGATTTTCAAAGCTTCCTTGTTGCCATGATTAATGCTGTAGTGTTCAGTATGTTTAACAGCAGCAATAGCGATCTGTACAAACTACTCCCAATGCTTTCTTGTGTGAAATGTGTTTAAACATCTCAATTGTATGCAGCTATTTGCTGCCACTTAACATATAAAAGGACAATGTGTGCCTTTTTTCCGAAATCTAAACATTTGTTCTGTTTCTGTGTAGTGCACAAGTCTTGAGAATGATGCCCAGCAGCTCTGCTCAGAATATGAAGGGGTACGTTTTTGGCGCATTTCTATTGGTTGCTTTTACAGAGGATTGTGGTGCTCATCATTTTCATGGATTCCTCGTCCTCTTTTTAGGAACCTGAGGAGGAGATTGTGAAAGAGAAGATCACAGTAGTCAGCTCATCCTGGGTGGAGATGAAAGATAACGTAAGTTTGAGAACCCCAGCCACATTCCAGTTGTATTGTGGTTTTGATAAAGTTCATGTGATGCATAGGTCTCAGAAGTCTTTGTTTGATATTGATATTGACACAGACATAGTGACATCAATTTTCTGTTAAAAACCTTACATTTACGTAATTTGCTTTCAACGTCATTTTTAGCTTTAGTAAACTAATTTGCTTTGCCATGGAGGATATATGAGTGATATAGCTAGAAAGATAATTTATTATCAATATTGCACTTGCAATATCAAGGTTTGAATACGCTTGCAGCATGAAGCAAAAGCCCAAATGAACTAAATTTCAATCCAGATTCATTTGCATGATGTAAACATGATTAGAAACACATTGTTATTGAGGCTATTTTACATGATAAATACAGCCATGCAGTTTCTTCTATAACTCTTTCATTCTTCTATGCAGGTAAAGCAGCGGGACGAAGCCCTCGCCGAATCCGGAGAACTACAGAGATTCGTTATTGATTTAGATGACTTCCAAATCTGGTGAGTGACCGAAAATGGCACGAGTTTTGTTTTAATGATTTCGTTTAGCCTCTTCTAATAGACTATCAACTACCCTAGGTTGAGGCACACACACAACGAGGTAGCATCTGAGGACATTCCTAACAGTCTGTCAGAAGCAGAGAGATCCCTCAAGGAGCATGAAGACATTAAGGTGTGTATTGTTCTTCGACCAGTTATTTTCGTCCAATATGATATATTACCTTTTTATTGAACTGAGTATAGTATTCCAATATAAGAAAGAACCTTTTTCTTGTACTTCAGGATGAGATTGACACGCATGAGCCAGACTTCCAGAAGCTGATTGAGGATGGTCCAAAGTGGGCGCAGGACGAGTCCGATTTACAGCAGCAATCCCTGAAAGAGCAGCTCGATCAGCTGCAAAGCGGATGGAAGGACCTTCTTGTTCTGTGGGAGAACAGGAAGAGGCTTCTTATCCAAGCCTTGAATCACCAGGTGATGATCGCCTTACCTTCAGAACACTGTCTGCTGAAGGACTAACCATTCCTTGTATCTGTTTGCTGGAGTGCTGAACATTCATTTTCTTCGTAGTACTGTTTGCTGGAGTGTTAACAATTTCTTGCCACGTTTATCACTTGCTGGAATACTAAACATTACCTTTCTTCGTAGTACTGTTTGCTGGAGTGTTTACAATTTCTTGCTACGTTTATCACTTTTTGGAACACTAAACATTCCCTTTCTTCGTAGTACTGTTTTCTGTAGTATTAACAATTTCTTGCCACTTTTATCACTTGCTGGAACACTAAACATTCCCTTTCTTCGTAGTACTGTTTGCTGGAGTGCTAAACATCCATTTGCCTCATTTATCTATTTGCTTACCTTTCTTTGCTCCTCTTGTAGCTGTTTATCCGTGATGCCAAGCAGTGTGAGGCTCTACTTGGCCAGCAGGACTTGTTCCTCTCGAAGGAGGAAGTTGGGGTAAGTCAAACATGATTAACTTGTGGAGTCTCATAGCTTGTAAGTACACCAAAATTCAAAACACTTTAAGATTCATTTTTCTGACCCGTTTTTCGAACCCAATGCAAATGCTTGTAGGCTTCATAGGGGTCAAAATTGTCTTGTAATGTAAAATTTCTAGAATTCGCAGGTAACTCAAACTAGGCGATACGTAGAGCTTCGTTACTTTTGCTAAGGTGTTCCATTTTTCTACATATGTCAAAGCCACAAAAATACATTCGTTTTCGAACATGACGCTGAACGATTTTGCACTCATTACATTTTTCGATTAAATATCACATTCTGAAAAAAAAAATGTAAAAAAACGCGTCACAAAAAGGGGTATTTTTTTTCGTCAAGCTCACGAGAGCCAATCTGGAAACACCTAAAGCACTGGGTTTGAAAACCTCAGACGAAAGGCACCTCGTCCTTTTGAAAGCATATGTGCTAAACTAAAAGAACGAGTGTAACCACAAGTTTATTTAAACCTTTATATCTATTGTTAAACTATTTTGAAAACCAAACGACTTCCAGTCGCAGTGTTTCTTATTAACAGACATTTTAAAACATCTATGTGACCATGTAGTCACATACTTTAAAGTCTACAAGTTCTTTGGAAGGGTCATTTTACTAATTTTGTTATAATGATTCAGGCCACAGTTGAGGCGGTTCAAGAGCTGATTAAAAAGCACGAAGAGTTCTCCAAGCGCATGGATGTACAAGATGAGAAGATAAACCAGATGATCCAATTTGCTCAGCGACTCGCTAATGATGGCCACTATGCACAAGACAAAATCACCGAAAAAGCACAAAATCTTCACGAGAGGTAAACCAAGAATGAGCTTTTCTTTATATACTCAAAAAGAGACCATTGACGTAAAGTTTTCGCGCGGGGAAAGTTACATGTTCAGGTTTTTTTAAATGTTTGTGTTTTCAGGCGAAATGCGAATCGCCAGAAACTTGAAGCTGCTCTTCAGCGACTTCGTGATGCACTTCAACTACAGCAGTTTATTCAGGATGCAGAGGATGTATGTATTTATTTTTTCCTTATATATTGTGCTTGTCAAATTTACTATTTACTCGTTATATTGTTCATAGAATCCACAGTTTGTTTGTAGCTTCAGAGTTCTTGGTTTTAATGTATAGTTTGCCTGGAGTTTCTTATTCGTTATTTTACAAGGTGTCAGTGCAGGTTGTGCTCTACAGCGATGATCACATATTGTAGGTAACTTTCCTTCACTTCTACTAGATGTACGACTGGTTGAATGAGAAACACCAAGTTGCATCGGAAGAGAGTTACCGTGATTTGAGCAACATTCAAGGCAAAGTGATGAAGCATGAGGCTTTTGAGGCGGAACTTCAGGCCAACAAAGAAAGACTGGATCAGATCAGTGAGGTATGGTGACATTATATAAATTATAGAATCTAAACCACTTTATTACAGACATTAACTCTATTATCCGATCCTCTCCATCTCGTTGCCTTACCTTTCTTTTATGTCTTGTAGTCTGGGCGTGACTTAGCTGATGAGAAACCCGAAAACAAACCAGAGATTGATGAGCTCCTGCAGAAACTTGACCAGAAGTGGTTAGAGCTGGCTGAAGTGTCCAAACACAAGGGCAACAAACTGAAAGACGCACAGAGACAGGAAGAGTTCAATGCCGGTGTGCAGACAATGCAGGAATGGGTGAAGGAGCTCGAGACTGTTATCATCACACAGGAGAAGGCAACCGACCTCACGACAGCTACCAGGCTTTACCAGAAACACAAGGTTTGTGTGCCGAGCTTAATTACTTGTCTATGAAATCCAAATACAGATATGAGCAAATCTAACGTGTAAACGGATGTGGTTTTTTATGCAGCAATTAGAGAAGCAAATCAATGCCAAGAAGGAGCGTCTGAAGGAACTGGATGCGCAAGCGGCAGATATGGTAGATGCTGGACACTTCGATCCCAATGCTGTACAGGAGACCAAAATCATTCTAGAAGAAAAGTGAGTACCTTGCTGGCATGTCCCAAAAATTAGTATAGAGTCTGTAACCGTACATCCATATAATTGGACCATTATTGTAAACAAGAGGCATGGAGAAAAAAGAAACACAAACTATGTCTACGTTTTAAAAAGCGTCCGTTCTATACTATATTATCACAAAAGCAATACGTCTGTACCTCAACCTTGCCTGCGTTATCAAGCCCTACTCACATCACCTCTTCCAGATATTTATTATATTTGTATTAAACTAAACAGGTATGAATGCCTTGAAGCACCACTCGCTGAGAAAGGAGCCGAGCTTGACCAGGCCATGCAGTTCTTCCAGTTCGACCGAGATGTAGACGATGAGGAGGTAGGCCCTGTATAGCATTGATCCTCTACTAGCGTGTTTGTGATCTATGATCCACTTTGGTCGATACTTGTGAGCTGTTGATCCCTTTTGGCCCATGCTTGTTATACTGATGTTTTTGTCTCAATTTATCAGACCTGGATCAACGAGAAAGAGCCTCTGCTCCAGTCCACCAACTATGGAAACAACCTGTTTGAAGTCCAGAAGTTGCAGAAGAAACATCAGGTATTCAGCAAGAGATCACTCCTGAGATATTTTAACTATCTCTGTAACAGGGACTTGGCATGATTCAAGGCTACAAGCCTATGTTATGTCACAGTGAAGTAGCAAACTCTACTTCTTTCTTAGCACTTTTTATGTAACCAAATGGTGTGTTTGTAACCAAATGGTCTGTTTACAGAGTTATTAGTCTTTCTCACCTTTTTTTGGTAAAACCACGTGGTATGTTTGCAGACTCTTTGTGCAGAGATTGACATCCACCAGAAGCACAAGGAGCGCATCTGTAACCAGGGTGACGAACTTGTACTGGGGTACCACCCTCAGGCAGAGGACATTGAGCGACGCAGAAAAGAGCTGGAGGAAAAATGGGATGACTTGAAGAAACAGTCAGATGCGTACAAGGCCCAGTTAGATCTCTCCTTGCAAGCCAAACAGGTAGCTTATTAGATCTTCCTTCCGTACCATCGCTCCCTTTTGAATAGTTTACTATGTGTTGCTAACTTTTGTAACCTGTTTTTCTTTAGTACTATTTTGATGCGGCGGAGGCTGAGTCCTGGATGAGTGAACAGGAGCTTAATATGATGGGAGATGATCGTGGGAAAGACGAGGCTAGCGCTACGGAAATGCTTAAGCGGCATGAGACGCTTGAGGCTGCCATTGCCGACTATGCTGAGACTGTGAATGAGCTGGGAGAAACTGCTAATGGCCTGGTAGAGAGCAATCACCCTGAAAGGTGAGACAGAGAGCAATTACCCTGAGGAGTAAGGTAGAAAGCAGTCGCCCTGAAAAGTGAGGTGCACCAATCACCCTGAAAGGTAAGGATATTCACGGTAGTTCTAGTGTGAAATCCTCTCCCTAAAAGGTAAGGTTTCCATGATAGTTCTAGTAGTAAATCTTTACCCTGAAAGTTAAGGTTATTCATGTAGATAAAGCGGTAAATCTGTTTTAATCAATTAACCTACCTACCTGTTAAGCAAACCTTAATTATATCCACAGCGAGCAAATCAAGATCAGACAGAATCAGATCGATAAGCTCTATGCAGGCTTGAAAGACCTGGCCGAGGAGCGACGTGGCAAACTTGACGAGACGTTGAAGCTGTACCAGTTGAACCGCGAGGTGGACGACCTGGAGCTTTGGATTGCAGACAAGGAGCAAGTGGCGGGTTCCCAGGATATCGGCCAAGACCTTGCTCACTGCGAGGTGTGTACCGCCACTCCCTTCGTTGGTATCGTTTATGTATTTTGTTTCGTCCAGTTTACGTACAAGGCCAGTTCCAATGTCAAAAGCAAAGTTATCATAATCACTTAGTGAACAATAATTTTATGGTCATGATCGCAAATAAATTTCTCGAAACATATATTTTGCGTTTTTCGCGCCGATTTGAATAATTGGAAATAAATAAGAAAAAAAAGTTTCAATTTTTCAACAAAGGTAAAAATTAAAATACCCTTTCATGGTCTACTTGGTTTTCGTTACTGATAACGACTACTCTTGTGTTTTAGCTTCTTATTGAGAAATTCCGTGACTTTGCCCGCGACACGACACACATCGGAACAGAGCGCGTTGCCTCGACTAATGGCGTGTGCGACCAGTTGATTGGTACGGGGCATTCGGACGCCGCCACCATCGCGGAATGGAAGGACGGCATCAACGAGTCGTGGGCCGACTTGCTGGAACTCATTGAGACCAGAACAAAGGTAAGGGCTGCTACAAGTGCCCTAGGCAATAGGGGGTGCATGCCTTCATCTTCACCTTGTAAATAGTCCTCCCGCTGCAAAGCTTTACTGCAATGAACGCAGTGTAGCTTTAGACTTAAATGTATTTAAGTCAAATCAGTTGACAAAGTAGCTCAAATATTTATTCGCGATTTTGGTTGCACTATTTGGTTCTTAGTTATCTACTAATAATACGAGTCTCTTGTGTTTTACAGATGCTGGAGGCTGCATTAGAGCTGCATAAGTACTACCACGATGCAAAAGAAGTGCTGGCGATGATCCAAGAGAAAGATAATCTGATGACAGAAGAGCTTGGTCGAGACTTGAACAGTGTACAGCAGCTGCAGAGGACGCACCAGAGCTTTGAGGCAGACCTCGCCCCCTTGGGCCACCAGGTTAGGCAAAAGTGACATCTTGACCTTTTGACAAACGGCTACTTAGCTAAAACCGCAGTAAATCACCGCAGTACACATTACACATAAAAGCTTGCTTTTGGCCTTTTCGTCATAGTATATCCTTGCAGCAACGAAGAGGGAGGGGGATTTTTTGTCACACAGTGCGACATGCGAGGATTCTCCTGCTAGAATGCACAAGAAAACATTGACCAAACTTCCTTTTTCTGACACAAGTTTCGGGGTGTTTCGCACCTGTTTTCAAGCCGAGCTCTGTCTTTCGTACCATTATACGATTGTTTGACGGTAAAGAGAAGAGCAACGTTTTACATTATTAATACTCGAGCCCTGGTAACTTATGTCGATAGATAAATACATTTATGTCAACATAAATTGCGAACGCGAACGTCTCTCGCTGTACCTACGCCTGAATGTTCTTTTTGTGATAGATAACGTTACATTTAAGACTGTATATGCAAACTTCTGTCGCCAGGTCTCAGGCATCCAGGAGGAGGCTGGTCGCTTACTGGGATCGTATGCAGGCGAAAAAGCCTCCGAAATACAAGCCAAGGAAGACGAGGTCGTCCAGGCTTGGAAGAACTTGAATCTACGTGTTCGCCAGCGAACGGACAAACTGCATGACGCGGATGACTTGTACCGCTTCCTCATCGCCGTGCAGGACCAGATGCTCTGGATGAATGATATGCTTAAGCACATCCTTACCTACGAGAAGGCCAAGTATGTCGTGCTGTATAGCAAACATTGTAGAGTTAAAGGGAAAGAGTCTGTTCTTTACTCTGATATCCTCACTATTCTTTACTTTAATATCCATATGGATTTATTCGCAAGGAGTCTATCCTATTACAGTACTCGGACCTATAAGCTAGTGTGTTTTTTCTGTTTTTTTTTTTTTCTGGTAGTTTGGCCACACATGATTAGCACAAATTATCATAGCTTGTAAGTGTGGAACGTGCTTTACTCGATCGTCGTGAAGTATGTGTAAACATCACCTTAGCTGACCATCCCTAAGTGTAGACATGACCTTAGGTGATCTTTGCGCAGTTTGAACCTGGCTTTATTTGATCATCGTGTTAGTGTGATCCCGGCTATAGATGTTCATAATTAAGTCTGAACCCGGCTTTGCCCATAGGGATGTATCTGGCGTTGAGGTACTGATGGACCAGCATCAAAGTCGTCACGTGGAGATCGAGGGACGAGAAGAGAGCTTCTTTGGTGTCATCAAGATGGGAGAGCAGCTTCTCGCCAAGAGCCACTACGCATCTGCTGAGGTAAGCAAACAAGAGCCACTATGCATCTGTTGAGGTAAGCCCGCAAGATCATGTAATCTAAAATTACTTTTTGTCTGTGTCAGATTCGCGAGAAAATCAACATGCTTCACAGGCACAAGGACGAGATGTTACTGGAATGGAAGAAGCGCTGGGAACACCTTGGCCTTAGTAAGTACTGCACGCAACATCACCACCACGCCCGCAAGAAATATCCCCACCAAGCCTGCATGCAACACCACCACCACGCCCGCACGCAACATCACCACCACGCCCGCAAGAAATATCCCCACCAAGCCTGCATGCAACACCACCACCACGCCCGCACGCAACACCACCACCATGCCCGCACGCAACATCACCACCATGCCCGCACGCAACACCACCACCACGCCCGCACGCAACACCACCACCATGCCCGCAAGAAATATCGCCACCATGCCCGCACGCAACACCACCACCACGCCCGCACGCAACATCACCACCATGCCCGCAAGAAATATCGCCACCAAGCCTGCATGCAACACCACCACCACACCGCCAAGACTACACCAATTAGTCTCGACATTGCTGTATACTCGTTTGATACCTTGCTGTTGTATGTTCGTAGTCCTGGAGGTGATGCAGTTCGCACGTGACGCTTACACTGCCGAAGCATGGATCATGGCACAAGAGTCGTACCTACGCAATGAAAACCTCGGCGTGAGTAAAACCTTTTCACTGATCCTAAGCTCTCGTGAAAACTGTCTTCATATTTTGATGGCTAAATAATGATAGGAATACTTATTGGAGGTATTGGACCATTTGCAAGGCTATGCCATGGCCTGTAGGACAGCGATAGTTTTTTTTTTTTAATTATTATTGTTGAGAAACTACATGTAACGAAGTTATACAAGCTGAGAAATAGATTTAAAAAAAGACGAGAATCTGTTTGCCCTTTTTACCTTTGTTTATAAATTCCCCAATTAGGAATTGTTTTCTTTAAAAAAAAACCTCCATGCTCCCCCTGCTTCATCCTTGTGGATATCTCTTGCAGATTGACTTGGCAGAAGTAGAAAAACTCCTGGAGAAGCACGGCAACTTTGAGAAAGTAGTAGCAGCACAGGAAGAGCGATTCCTTGCGCTAGAGAGACTAACACAGGTGTGAATGATCAGCAGTACAAAGCCACAGTAGTAGTCTACACACAGTGTTATCAAAAGAAATCCCCTAGCTTTATTTTCGGATAAAAACCAAAAATACCCCTCTTCAGGTCGCTGTTTGTCGCCTAAACTCGATTAAACTGCAATAAAACAAATCGAAACATACCCGCTTGTCCACTAATCTACATTTGTCTTCATGTACAGTTCGAGCTCCGCGAGGCCCAGCGCCGACAAGAAGAGAAAGCACAGAGGGAACGAGAAGAGAGAGAGAGAATAGAACGAGAAGAACGAGAGAGACAGGCGGCGCATGAACGACAGCAGCGAGAAGAAGCGGAACAAAGGAAACGTGAGGAGGAGGAACGCCGACGGGAGGAGGAGGAGAAGAAAGCGAAGGAGAATGGCGAAGAGGATATTACTGCGTCTGCTGCTCGGGATGTCGAGTCGGTAAGACTCTTTGTTCACGTCTTTTTTAGCATCGCTACACTTTCCACTGGAGTTTGGTGTTTCAATCCCTTTCTATTCTCTCAACACCTTTGCTCATATACCCTTCGAAACACTAAGCGTTGCATTATATCACGGTGTTATCATTAATATTTGTTCTTTGCATTTCTGTAGCGACCTGGAGCTGGCGAAGAGAAAGGTAAGGAAGCATTTTATCATAACTTTTGTATGTTAATTTGCGGTTACAAATTATTAAATATTGCTATTGTTATTATTGTTTGTCATAATGTTTAGTAATTTTAAGATAAATCCGGACGAAATATTATCATGGAAGAGTTTGCTGTCGTGTTACATTATCAGAACGCTTTCATAAATAGCACGTTAAGAACCCTAAGTTCCCATCTGGTTTTCTGCGCTTGTGTTTGAAAGATTCTGACTTTGTTGCGCTTGCTTTCGCGCTTGCGTATTAGTGAGATCCAGCCTTTACCTTAACCCATTGCACTTCCTTACAAATATAAACATAAAGTGGAATGAGTAAAAAAAAATGTACTTACTGCAGTCATTTTTTATAGAAGATCACGAGGAGGAAGAAGGGAAAATGGAAGGCTATTTGCACCGCAAACCGACCATGGACGGACCAAACAGAAAGGCAGCCATTAGGTAAAAACTGGACCGGATCGTCATAATTCATGTTATCCAGGATAAATCACGATTATCGTCTCGTAAAAACGGTACCAACATCTTCCAACATTGCCGGTTCAAAAGTATGCCATAATGTTGTGCCGTACTTACATTCTTACACAACTCAACAACCGCCAACAATGTTTATGGCTTGGTTGATAGCTTAGCTTCCAAGCAGAGATGACTTCTTGATTGAATATCGTTGAATTAAATAGATACCACTTAGTTCACGTTGGCTTTTATTTACCTAACATTGGACATAGTTTAAGATTTAGTTTAGATTTGACTCCACGTCGGTTGCTATTCGATCCTCGGTATGTTCATTCTGACATCTCGTATTCCGCAATCTCTTCTGGCAGGCAATGGAAGCAGTACTATGTCATCCTGAGAGATATGGAGCTGCACTTCTTCAAAGACCAAAAGAGCGCTAGAAATGTGAGCATGATTCGCATTCAATCTACATCAAGTCTAATCAATCTCGTCTGCTCAACGCAGCCATACCCTGTTGTTTTATCTTTCACTTATTTATTTCTTGTTATTAGCTTTTATTTGCTTGTTTCCATTTGGTTGGTAATTCGTAACGTTGGGCCCACAGTAATTGGTGGTGTCCCGGTCTACCATATGTTTTGTGTATTATTTATTTAGGTAGACGTAAAATTTACTTACTCGTGTTTATTTGCAGGACCACGCTGCCGCTCATCCCTTGGCCACCTTGGACAGTGTGTGCGAGGTAGCGTCGGACTACACCAAGAGGAAACATGTCTTTAGGTTCAGGTGCGTTGTGAGAAACAAGCTTTTGCTTGATTAGATATACTATGTTCAGCTTACCATCATACACACCCGGTATTTCTTGGTAGACCCATTTTTATGGTGATTTTTTTTTATGTTTGCAGAGTCAGTAATGGTCAGGAGTTCTTGTTCCAAGCTAAAGACGAGGTAAAGAAAGACATGAGTACTACATAGAAGTGTGTATATATGCACTGACCTGTGTCATGAAAATAAAAAGCGTCCCCATGCGAAATTAAATTATTGTCGCATAAACGAAATTTCGGGCGCCCGCTCTATGTTGCATGCGCTTTATTGTTCTGCCTTTTTACTTATGCATTTATTATTCCTTTAGGAGGATATGAACATCTGGATAAAACACGTACAGGAATGCGCCCAAGTCCCAGAGTCCCCTGCCAAACCATCCACGCCCGACCGAAAGGATAAGAAGGGCAGTGGTTTCTTTAAACGAAAGAGCAAAAATGTGGATGAAAAGAAGTAACCATAATTCTAGGACTAATTTATTCCTAAAAAGCATAAAACCCAGCCGCGCGTCTAGTGTTTCAGTCCCTTGTTTTACTGTGCTGTGAAACCGCGGTTATCTTCCACGAGGGCGTGGCCCTGTAGGGGTGTAACCCCGGCCCCAGGTGTAACAAAGAGGGCTCAGCTAGGAATATTTTGAGTTTGGGGTGAGAAGAGATAACGAACGTTTTGTGTTACCAAGTAAAATTACATTGTCACGTCATTTAGGCGTGGAGTTAATCTAACCTTAAGAAGTTAAACTTACTACTTTAATTTTCTAGTGATTTCTAATGCTGGAGTCATTTGCGTTTATCCATGCAAGTATTAGGTATTTTGAATATACGTTCAGGAACTACTTAAAACCGGTTTGTGTAGTATTATTGGAGGCTTAAACTATAGTAATTTCATTCGTTTGTTACTTTGAATAAGGAAACAGATATAGGAATATTTCATAGTTTCTTCGTTGTAGATCAAATCATACGATGCTTGTTATTACAAGAGTTGCATTGTATCGGTAAAATGTGGAAATATCCCACGAGATTAAATAAACATAACTGTCGTATGTCAGCGTAGTCTTTCTCTGTCCAAAGCGTGGCACATTGAATTTTAACCCATTTGCTCCTATACTGGCCAAAACCAGCCTTTAAAACTTTTCTCCCAAGTTAAGCCAAACTGGATTTCGAACCCATGCACAATTATGCTGGCCAAAATAGGTATTTAAACCCCGAACAATTGATATTAAACTATTTGTTACTACAGTGAGCGAATGCGGATTTCAAAACCATGATATTTTTTGACCCACCGGTCAAAGCTGTAGCAGCTTTGAGAAGTACCCACAACCCAAAATATTCATCAATGCAAAATAAACACAACATGATAAAGATACTCAGGCATCAGTCTAAGGAATAAATGGTCTTGAAGATATGCATCCAACCAAAGGTGATAGCAACTACTCTTAAGCAAAATAATAGCACAGGTTCTTTGACAAATTTCAAATCGAAAAAGGAAAGAAAAGCCGAATCACCCCTCATGACAAAACTCTCAAAATACAACACAAGGGAGAGAGATCAGCAAACACAGATCAAGACACAAATAGATACCTTTATTCTGATCCTCCGGGTTCATTTCGATGGCCTTAAAACAATGTCCACTCCTTGAAGGCTTGTAAAACCACTTGGATGCCATTACGGAGTGCAAAGCATTCTGGGAGATCCAGGGGAAATTCACGAGTTGAGGGCCAGTCAACACTACTCTCCACAATGTCAGATTGTGTAATAACTCTTATCACCCCGAAGCCAAACAAATCAATTCCAGGTCAAACAGACCAAGAATAGCAGTGTAAACAATTTTGGAATCAATTTGGTTTCAGAAAAGACAGCATTTAGGAGAGCTGCGGTGATTCATTAGAAAATTATTTTCTCATCCAGGCAAAGCCAAAAAAGAAAAAAAATCACCATGAATCCACCATTGCTTGCAAATATCCACAAGCACAGCATTCAATTATGCCCTAATAGACTTCATGATGTCCTATAACACTCTCCCAATATGCTCATAGCTGTATTTTTGATAAAAAATACAAGCAACCATCAACTTGTGCTTGCATCAGCATAATAACGAGGGATTCAAAGCGGGGACCGCAAAGCACTGTTGGAAAGCTTGGATACCGCTGACTAGGTGCAGCGGTGTTTGACTTTGACGGGCTGTATAAAACTCAGAATAGGGTGGGGGGTATCTGTTTTCAGTCTGTTTTTTTGTAAATTCTGGTCAAAAATAGCCAGGAGTCAATGGGTTAAATGATGTTGGCCTACAGACAGACCTATTTTTAGGTAGGAGAATGGGCGGATATTTGAATTGGAGGCTGATTTTTTTTTTTTTACTCCTTATAAAAAAGGTGTGCTTCAAAGAGGGCGCTTATAAGCATTTACGGATACTTGAAGCCAGCAGACGTTGAACCGTATAAGGGGCCGATTTACACGAATTTCATGGTGGTATTTCGGCCGGACCCCTATAAATGCACATGAGCGTGCTTTAGAACGGAATCAATTTCAGCCCAGCCTGACTCGCACAAGGCTAGCATTTTCAACCCGGTGGAGCGTTGAATACGATTGACTTTCAATGGTCAGCGGAAATCCTCACAAGCGTGCAATGTGCGTAGCGTTACAGTCTTTATTACTATCATTAATTGTAGGCGTTTATATCTTTATCAATTTATTTTTCTAATACAAGAATCCCATTATTTGAGGCTTACCCCTATACTATTTTTATATACCTGTTAATCTCTTGCAAAGTGGACAGATTGTCCCAACCACCCTACAAACTGCACTCTTAATCCTTGTATAATGCTTAACACCTCAACGCCTATCAAACGGTAGGCGTTTTTATAACCTTCAATTGGTAGAAAAAAAGGAAAGTTCAGTGCTCGGATTTCTATTATTTTAGTCTTCTCTCCCTCCATTTGTTGTTGTTGTTTTTTTTCTTTGGGGACTAATAGCCCTAAAAATGTTGAATGCGAGGCTAGAAACATCATTCACTATAAACTAAATAAACAAGAAAACACCTTCCCAGACGGCCTTAAAGTTTTTTTTGATTTATGAGGCAACTTTAATTAAAAGCTGTGTGCGTGCGGTTTATTAAGGTACGCCATAGTATATGGGTGTTACGCCATGGTATATGCGTGTTACAAGCCCGGTGTGCTCAATGCCTCTCTAGAGCCCAGTCATTCTCGCTGAGAGAGAGCAGCTCATTGATGGCGGCATCAAGGCGATTTTTGTGCTTGTTCAGGATTTTCTGATTTAGCCGGCGGTCGGCAAACCCCATCTCTATGAGTCGGTCCATGTTTGTGAGTCCCACAGCACCGGATGGTGGCCATACCACGGTGGGTGGAACAGGGGCATCCTACGAACACAGGTGATGGGTTAGTATAGGTGACCATGCCATGCTGTGAACTAGGCCTCACGGTCAATATAGTAACTATTGAAAAATCTAAGATAGCCTTCAGGAGCCCTGGCAAAATTCTTAGTAGAGTAGACTGGTTAGGAAACCCGACAAATTGCAAAACGCGAGCTCTTTCTTTTGTTTTTGGCCCTGGCACATGATGGGTGGTTGCACAAGTCGAGCGTACAGTACAAGAATCGTGGCTTTTTTGCATCAATTCCGCACTTTTTTTCAAAACTCCACAGTATTGGTGCAGACTCGTACACATGCAATTATGCCTGCCGTGTAAGCTCACTGAGATAGTTTGATAGAGCTTTACACTCCATAGAATTAAGCCCCGTTCGGCACTTGTACACAATATAAATGGCTGTATGAATTTATTTTTTAGGGCTGTAGAGCTCAGGATGCAATGGCGATAAAACATTCAAAGTAATACAGACCAAGTATAAAAGAAAGTGAATAAAAATGCAAATAAATTAATACGTGAATTTTGTTCGAATATTAATAAATCCATAAGTATTTCCTTGTACTGTAAGCTTGGTTTGTGCACCTTCGCGATCACGTGACAGGGCTATTCAACATTAGAGAGCGCCTACTGTTTGTCTTTAAAGTTCGCCGCGTTTTCTCACCAGTCTCCTCTACTATGTTGGCAATGATCATTACTAAGTATTACTGGATGGGGATACTCACCAGGGTATTGTGCTGGCCGACATTCACCTCAACATCCCCGCTCTGATGGTAAGCTGCCGAGCCATCCTCTCGACCAGTGATCAGATCCCCTACTGTTTCCATTGCAGCGCGTCCCACGGTAGTGACAGCATCAATTGCCGAGGCCAGCGCATCGGCGAAATGTCCGGAGATGTCCGCCTCTCTCCGCAGCATGGTCTCCTTGCTGTCGGCGTTGCCCCTGGGGATGGTGACGTGCGAGGGAACGGTGTTGACTGGGCTTCTAGTTGGAGGGGCGGGGATCACCTCGTCGCTGCCAACAGTAGGTTGAGTAGAGATAGGGGGTGTTGCCTGGTCTCGCTCCATAGCAAAACCTGCTGGTGCGTCATCACTCATATTGACTTGTCCAGAGGCGATGGGCATGGGTGGAGTGTCACTTTTTGGAAGAGGCAAAGGATTCACAGTCTCATGCGGACTAGCAGAGGGGATATATCGTGGCATCGTGACAGGATTACTTTGCGAGTCTTGTTCGTTGTTTGAATCTGTTGTTGTGATTGTTAGATTTCCTTTCATCGATGAAGACGAATCAGACACACCCTGTTCACAGTTTGCTAGGGATTGCCGAATACTGGTCATTTCCATGGAAAATGTCGTGCTTGGTAGACTTGAAGGGCCATCAGTAATCATCTGCTCGCTACTTTCCAGCGAGAAAGGCAAACTATTCCTTCTACCACTGCATTTCCGCTTACTGACTCTCTCAATGACTGGAGCAGCAGTCAAGGGCGTGTTGGTGTGGAAGCATGCCGGTACGGGTACAACCACTAAGTCGTCTGACGAATCAGTGTACACCCCATCATCTAGGGACCAGCCAAGTTCGTCCCACTCCAGATCCTGAACATCAGAGGGTTGCTGTGCAGTCTCTGACGCAGTGAATGATTCTACCATCACACAAGAGTCGTTACCTGGGATGCCAGTGTCGGGTGGGGGCAGCTCCTCAGAGCTATGGTATTCAGACTTGTCATCATTGTCATCGGAAGAGGTCTTCACCATACTGAGGAGTTCCTCCCGACTCACCCAGTCACTCAGGGCGGCATTACTCAAGGAGTGTGCATCATGGGTAGGAGGTGGTCCATCAGGAATGTCTGCAAGGACTGCACACTCAGAAGCAACATCAAGGTCTACAAGTTTTGCTTGGGAAGATGGAACTTGGATCTCACACCAAAACAGTGGCCCAACATTTCGTCCATCCAAGACAAACTGCCATTTACTGAAAATAACCGATTCTCTATTTTAAAATGTTATTACTGTGTAAGTACGGGTAACAGCCCTGGGCTTATTCTTTTAACCGTGAAACAAGGCCATCATGGTAATACTCACCTATCGTAAGAACCAAAGGCATCTGGTGCAATGAAGGAGACTGCGATCTCTCCTTCTTCGCCTGGATGAATCTCAGGGGCAGACACTGCTGGTGCAGCAGAAATAGGGATGCTCCCCTGAAGACACTGAAGCTAGAATCATGAAAATATTTTCCTTAGCATTATCGCTTCGGTAATTTATAAGGTGTCCCGAGTTGTCGTCGACAATTTCAAAGACCTGTTTGTTTGGCATAAAGCACATAACAGTGTGAGGTGGCTGGGACCATATTTAGATAAGTTAAAAGCGCCTATTTGAAAAGTGTAATTTTCGAGAAATATCACTATATTGGTTATAATTAAAGATAAAGGGACACAACCTTCAGAATAAGAGAATGTCAGCACGGAATTTCAGATTTTGGGCTGAAATCGCACTTCATACTGTACATAGATAAACATGCGATCTGATAGAAGTAAAGTATAAGCTAGACGATAGAATAAAATGCTTATTTCTTCTGGAAACAAAGAGCGCTACATACCGTCATCTTTGAGCTCCAAGGTACCATGCCGTCATTCCTCACAATCCATCTCTTGAGGAACTGAAGGAATAAAGAAACCAAAATAAGAAAATAAGGAGCTTAAAAAGGCATTCGCACTGTGGACAAGTCATGTTCGCATTTTTCCAAGTAGTAATTGAAATGATGCGGAATAGCCATAACAATTATCGAGGTTTATAAAATGATAAATACAATATCCTCTGTGTTAAACAAGCAGATGACTCTACAACAAACATTGTGTACCTGTTCTCCTGGGGAAACAACACAACCATCAGGGTAATTAGCGTCAGTCACAAACTCGATACTCAGCCCTCCATGTGGGACATCACATCTCGATTTCTCCTCATTCCTGAAAAATGACATCCCAAGTAATACGTTAACGACTTACTAACAAAAGGTACTGTTAAACTTTGACGAAAGCCTACATCTACTTAAAACAATCTAACAATATGTGTCTACTTACAGTCTCAGCTCTGCTCGGCGTCGTCTCATCATCTTAAGTTGTTGTTTTTCCAGTTTATGAACCTTTTTCAGGTCCTTCCACTGTTGTTTCCACTCCTTGCCATCCTTTTGATGATGAATCCATGGAATCTGTCTCACACCATCTACCTCTTCCCTGTCTTCCTTATCACGGGGCTCCTTTGTCCTTTCCAAATTCCGCATCGTGTTTGCCTGCTGCTTTGCAGCCTTTTTTTGTTCTTTCTTTTCTTGCTTGACTCGTTTCTTGACTTCCTTGATCGTGTCTCTGTATGGGGACTGCCGTAGGAGCGGTACCATCTCCCCTTGCTTGAGTCCAATTCCTGGGGCATGGAACCGGAGCTTCAGGAATGCGTGCAATTCATTATGTACTCCAGGAATGGCTTCACATGTTTCACACAGGTCATAATCGGCGCAGTTACTGAAACGACAAAAAATTTATGATATCAAAAGACATCAATAAAACATAGGCCTCACATAGGTCGTTATCAGCACAGTTACTGAAACGACACAAGATCCGTGTGAGATCACATCAATTAAACATATGTCTCACACAGTTCGTAATTAGCAAGGATAAGGTAAACTCAAGAGAGTAAGAAACAATACAAAGACTATTTTAATACCTGCACTTGTATCTTATTCCTCTGATAGTGTTATCACAGTGATCACAGGTTATCCCTTTATGAACAACTGAAAAAAATCAGTATGATGAGGATCTCTCCATTTATTATAGGGCTATTTTTGAACGCTTTTAAAGATTTATATAATTCTAATAGACATTCTTAATTTCTTTATTCGTGAATAAATGCAAGGAGGTTCTAGTTCTTAGTGCCAGGGTACTGTGCCAAAGATGAGAGGCACAGACACGCCTAGTTGTTGCACTATTTCCAAAGAAATTCATCCAAGTTCTTCCTGCACAAAAATCAGGTGGTCCTTGTACCTTTTTCGCCATCTGATAAGCCGCTCTGCATACCGTGCAAGGTCTTCTGTATGGCTGAAGGCAACTTCTGAAAGTGAATGGATAAGGTCGTGTGATACATCGTGAACTGCAAGATGTAAAATGCTAAAGTGAAAGCGAATAAGAAACTTTGACTTGCTTAAAAATAGCCTCCTTTCCTAAAATTTGTACCTTCTAAACATCGCCAACACCCACCTGTTGAAGGTACTCGTGGACGGCCTGTCTGACGGATAAATTCCCGTCAGAGACACTTTGCTCATCAAAGGAGATCAATTCACCTCCAGAGCTGACAGGGTCACTAGCCAAACGCTGCACATCATAGCTCTGCACATCACTACTCTGCAGATCACCATTTGCACCAAAGGATTCGTACGAGCTGAGCTGAGAGTGGTCAACAAAGGTAAAAGGCTCACTTATGGTGGGACTTGATGTGTCTGTTGGGCTTGATGAGTCTGTCGGGCTTGAGGAGTCTGTTGCTTGTGGTGGTGTAATGCAGGGTTCTTTTTGCTGTTGTACCAGTCGATTGTTCAGTGTCACAAAGAGAGGCGCCTCGTCTGTGGCAAGCCTGGCATAACAACCCTTCTGCTTGGGGTGTTTCTTGCCTCTCTTCAGCCTCTGATAATTATACACCCTTTCATCATTTGGTCTCTTCTTCGTAACAACTTTTCGCCCATTTTCGCTTGCATTGAATATCCCCAGGTTGGCATTGAGACTGGTCTCTTCCTCTTTCTCTTTCTTTTCCTCAACATCTTCTTTCTCCTCATTAGTTGCCCTCTCCAGCTTCAATCGTTGTAACTGCACATTAAGAGCTGTAAGGTCAGGAGCTTTTGCTGTTGTTGACCCAGTGATGGGGAAGCCTGCGTCAGGCGTGACCAATGGAGTCGATATTGGGCTAAGTGGAGAGTTGTGTGAGTTCTTTGAAGCTGTTTGCTCTTCAGATACTTCTTCTGTGTTCTCACTTTGCTCTGGAACCTCGTCTTTTTTCAAATTAGCATTCATTTCTGCAAACTCCTTGGCCGTTTCTTCTGCTAGAATGGTATACGGTTTCTTCTGTTTTGCACATTTCCTGTTCTTCTGTTTACTGTCTGTTGCAACAGACTGGTCTTTCAACACTGTGTTAGCTGCTGCTCCAGGTGAAGCCACTGGTTTGCTGATCTGAGCTAGCTCTGTTGCCATCATCTCTGCAAGGTTCACGTAACAGCTTTTGGACTTTGTCTTCTTGTGCTCTGTTGGTTCTTTGTTGTTATTTGTATTGGGAATAGTTGCAGTATTACTGGGCCCTTGTGGGTCTGTGGCTGGACAATTGACTGCTTGTAACTCTGATGCCATTTGAGTTGCCAGTGTGCTGAAGCAAGGTTGGGATGTCTTCTTTTGGGCTGTTGGTTGTGTGATCTTTGTTGTTTTGGGGATATTCGCAGAAGCATTGTGTCCATTTGAGATTACGACTGGAGAGCTTGTGGCTTGTAAATGGGATGCCATTTCAGTTGCCAGAGTGCTATAGCAAGACGTCTTCTTACGAGTTGCAGTTTTCCAGGTCTCAGTTGTCTTTGTTGGTGTTACTGGGGGATCTGCTTCATGCAAGTGACCCTCTGGACTGACTTGAGGGTGTGTGGCTTGTAACTGAGATGCCATTTCAGTTGCCAAAGCACCATAGCAGGACTTGGATTTCTTCTCTTGTTTCTAAAATGCCATATATGTGAGTATTTTCACATACGAATGTGTAAGTAAGGACTTTTTTAAAAAAAAAAGATAGAAAAGTTAAGAAAATTGTTTAACAAATTATTTCATGAGAATGGTATTTGCCATATTATGGTTTTATGAAATCAGTATTTAAAATTTTTTTTAAAAACTGACCTCTTGTTTGCCACCATTCCCTGAGCCATGATCTTCAACAAATATCCGCAACAGCTTGCTGTTCCTTTGGATGAGCTAGAAAAACAATGGAATACCATAAGAAACAAATTAACGTTATAACTTAATATTCTAAATTGCAGCTATTGATGGATGGCTAAAAGAATTAAAATGCATTTACATGCATTGTGAATGGCATTTACAATAATAAGGAAATAAGAACATTCCAGTTAAGGCAAGCAAAAGAAAGATGAAAAAAGTAACAAAGAACAAAAAAACAAAGAAAGAAAGAAAAAACAAAACCAAAGCAAAACAAACAAAAAAAGAACCAAAAAAAAGTTTATAAAAGAAAAAAAAAAGTGTTTATATAAAACTGCTAAAACTCACCCTTATTGCCTCATCAAGCTCAGCTGATGATAAAAGAACAAAAAGAGGATAAGAATGCACACTTCTCAAGGATAGTGGAAAATAATGTCTGGCTATATACTAATCCCCCCCCTCATGGTTTATTCTTTTTGCCTTATAGAGTAGGGCCTATTGGAGAGGGGGGCTTAATGGATAATGTTAGTTAGCTATGTTAGTACAATTCCCTGGTTAACATGAAGTAAACAAAGTCCCTTTCTTTGTTGTGCTTCAGAAAGGTTTAGATACACAGTTGAGTATTTCTTGTTGTTTTTTTGTATTGCTTATTGGTGTGTGCTGCTAATTAACTTTGCATGCGTCTACCCTGTGTACCAGAGGCTCCAAGCTTTCATCAAAGAGCCAAAAATTGACGACAATGACTGAGCAGAGCTAAGTAGCCTCTGGTGCAACAGATACCCCGCCCCACTGTGGCGCTTATGCATCATACAATATTTGTACTACTCTGATGATTGGTGCTATTCAGTAATTTCTGTATTTAAAGAATCGTCTTTATCCAAGTCAAATTGTTTTTTTTTTTACACTTTGTTATATGATAGGAGGCTAAGAGAATTTTGAGAATTTGAGAATTTTATATAAAGATTTTATGATGAAGCTTCTACAGTGACAGTGTGCAATTGCACCATATTATTATAAATTAATCACATAAAAAAGAACCCCTAATCTCTTTTGTTATGATCTAAAAAATCACAACAAAAATGCCAAGGCTTATTTCCCAGAGAAACAATGCACCAACCAAACTTTTAATAACTTAATTATCTACATCAATATATCATATTTGAAGAGATCTTTAGCTGCATTTAAAATACAGTCAGGAAGATAAAAGAAGTAAGTATATTAATACTTTTATATTACTTATAAAATGGAAGTAAGGTATTATAAAAAAAAGTCCTTACCTTGGCTGTTCAGAAGGACCTAATGAAATACAAGAAAAAGATTTTTGTTATTAAGTATCCCAAATATGCAAGCTGTTATCCCGCTAGCTCTAGAATTCTCTGCATAAAATAATGCTGCGTTTGCGAAAACAGAAACAAAACATGTTGGAAACAGTAACCTACCAATTCGCTTTCATCATCGACGTACTTCGTAGAACAGCTTTCTTCAAACCCAAAATAATCTTGCAGCTACAAGATAATATTGTAATAGATTTGTTATTATTCGAAGAATGCATGAATTTAGTGGCTAAATTGGCAAGGAATCGCTTACCAAAGCGTGAAAAGAACTCCATTCCACGCAGGAAGGAATTTCAAATCGACGGCTGATGTTGTTGTATGTGGCCTTCACTTTGACCGTTTGTTCCATGATGATCAACTAAAAACTTCGAGAGATCAGTTCTTCATAGTCTATGTAGTAGATCAAGTTCGAAGAATAATAGGAATCGCTTTGATACAAGAAATTCGTGGAAATAGCGAATGCGCACTAGAAAATTGTTGTTTGTGGTTGGATATGGACTTCCCACAATGCCTTGCATTTATTATTAGCGAGACAGATGACGTCATTTATTAAGAGTTATTTATAGACATAGAGCCATGCCATTCTGTCATGCTATAAGAAATGGGTCATGATATCATCAAGCATTCTGTAGCAGAATAGCCATTGACATAAACCTGTGCCGAGTGAGACCCCTGCATGTACTATCAAGAGACCATGATCTAATGAAAAGTTCAAAGTGCTAAGCGTGGTTGTACAGGCCCGCAAAGGATCCAAGGCCCGCAAATGACCCCCAAAAAAGCACACAGTAGGCCCGCAAATGATCCCGTAACAATTTACGGAATGGAACGCGGAATGAAGTAGTATACTCTATGCTAGCAAGAGAGCATAAGATATGCTCTCTTAATGCCAGATAAAAAATCCTTTCTTTCTGTAAAATAAATTTGAATGGACGTAAATTATACATTTTAATTTAAAATTTGAAACACATTAAAAAAATAAAGCAATTTACTGATTCATTTTGTCTTAACTCTTTGTATTGATTGCATTTATGTGGAAAGAGTAGACTTCTATCACAATAACCCATTATAATGATAAATGTATGCGGGATTTAGCGTGTTTTAGCGACCGGGATACGGAATTTCTAGTAAAAACACATTCGGAATTCATAGAGGATATTCCACGGTGGCGCAAAGATATGAAGTTTATTTTCGAGCGGTGGAAACAATATTTTACTAGTGAGCTCAGCGACAATTAAAATATTGTTCTTACCACGAGAAAATAAACTTACAATCGAGTAACTGAAATGCCAACTAAAAATCCAATGGATCAGCGAAAGTGCTCCTTCTATTCTGCCGTCACTCGCTTTCGATACCTTTTTTCCAAACTTCTTTAGGTTTAATGTTAAAAAAATAAAAATAACTCCCAAGTCTTATGAAAGTGATAAAATCCACAAACTATAAGTCACTGTAGCAAATACGCCATGTCACCATAGGATAAAATTGGAGAGGATAAAACAAAACAGTCCTGAACCTCCAAACCACTAATCTCTTTCTTTGTATTCACTGGGGTACGTACCTATTTACTGGGGTACGTACCTACCTTTTCAAAAATTAGAAGGAAATTACCCCCTAGGGGCGTGGCCGTTACCCCCCATATTCATGTTTTTGTAGCGTCTCCCAAATACACACACACACACACCACAGGGAGCTCACCTCTACGGTTTGAATAAGAATAAAGTTAGAGTTGTTTTTTAGCTTTGCGTTGTTGATTATTTTTAGTGCGTGTGTGCGTTTGAATCTCTTGTCTACTTTTTCGGCGCCCGGTGCTTTCTGGCACTCTTTCATTGGTTAGGGATCTAACGGCCGTCTCGACTACGAAATGGCTTCCGTGTCACGGTATACCTAGTAAAAAGAGAAAAACAAGCATGGGCTGGCGCGATTCGCTTATTAGTATGCAAACGGGAGTAAAAGATGCTTTGATGCATCTACTTCCGTCCACCTCTCCCTCGGATGATGAAACGGCAGAATAGAGCCAGAGAATGAAAGGTTTGCGAGATGCATTATTGTGGACATGAGAACGTGTTTATACATTTTTTAACATCACTAGCTTAAAAATACATCTTTCTTCTATAGCTGTACGAATTTTGGGCCGATGAATTCGAGCTAAAGATATTTTTCTGGCGTGTTTTCTAGGGCGGGTAAAAAGAGTTTTATCCCTTGTTTTTTTTTACTAGGTATACTGTGACACGGAAGCCAGACCCCCGACCCCCGTCTGTCCTGTAGTATACCGAGCGTTCGAAGGATGAAGTGCGGGAAAGATTACTGCGGGTGGCTAAAGGTCGGCTATGCAAACACATGCGGCCAGAGGTGCATGGACACCTACTTCAAGGTGCACCTCCAAAGGCTCCGTAAGGGCAGCCCCCTCCCCGTGCCGTGCAAGGTCTGCGGCATAGGGACGCAGTCGGAGACGCGGTTGTGTCGCCCCTGCGGAGCGAATCGTGTAGGGCAGAGGATGCGCGGCACCGAGAAGCGCGCTCGGGAACAGTTCGCACTCGTCCTGTCTGACATCGTAGCCCGCGATACGGGCAATTAGAGACTGGGTGGCACAAGGCATACCCAAACACTCGTCCTGTCTGATATCGCAGCCCGCGCTACGGGCAATTAGAGACTGGGTGACACAAGGCATACCCAAACGCTCGTCCTGTCTGATATCGTAGCCCGCGATACGGGCAATTAGAGAAACCCAAACATGGACGCTTACATAGAGTAGATTCTCAATAGCATGCAGGGCCCAGAGGGCTTAGACCCCGAGAGGTACTATTCTCTCTTCGTCGGCGGCGCCCATCTTCGGTTCCCAAGCGTGGATGCCACTCTTCGGGGCCAAGACATAAGCGCCGGTGTTTACCAGGAGATACGAGATCTTGGTGGAGCAGGAGTCATTGTTCCAAAGCCGGTTATGCTGGGGCCTGACATCAATGACGATGGCTCGGTGTGGTGGGTCTTGCATGAGCGAGAGTCTCTGCGGGCAAACGCAGTGTTGCCACCGGTGCTTGAGATGGTAGACCCTGACCGTCGTTACAGACTCTTAACGGTCGTTGGTAAGGCCCCCGCAGAGCCATTGGCGCCAATCACAGAGGAGGAAGGGCGCTCGGAGCACAAGATTGGTGGGTCATTAGTCAAAAGAGGAGACCAAATCGCAGTCGGCGCCCTGGAAGGTATCGATGCGGGTATTTGGGAGAAAGGACGAGAGTACCTCCTCGTCTACGTGAGATACGAGCTATATATACATCAGTTTTTTATGTGTAAGATAGAGTATTAGCGAAATATATATATATTTAGCGAAATATATTATATATATATATATATATATATATAGTGTTGGTTTGAGAAAAATACAAACTACATAGGTTTCCCTACAGGCCTGTTTCGTGGTTGCCCACTCATCAGGGGATTTAATGAGAATATTCCTACCATCGTATATATACTATTAACATTGAAATTTACATAATAATAGACTGATAGTTTTAGCTAAGGCGGTAAGAGGAACAATAGCGAGTTACATTAAATATGCGGGGCGAAAACTAACAGTCACTGGGAGATGGTAGGGGAATATTCTTCGTTGAGTAGTTGATGTGGAATTTTTCCATAATGAGTAGCCTTAGAGTGCTCAACAAGAAGAACTTGGAGTCTGGATAAAACGATGGTTGAAGGCTTTCATAGAAAGTGCTCAATACTCGAAAGTAGAGCGGTGTATAGTGTTGGTTTGAGAAAAATACAAACTACATAGGTTTCCCTACAGGCCTGTTTCGTGGTTGCCCACTCATCAGGGGATTTAATGAGAATATTCCTACCATCGTATATATACTATTAACATTGAAATTTACATAATAATAGACTGATAGTTTTAGCTAAGGCGGTAAGAGGAACAATAGCGAGTTACATTAAATATGCGGGGCGAAAACTAACAGTCACTGCGAGATGGTTTTTGTCATAGATAAACTCGAATCGATGATTACTCCGAGGTCGCGTGCTGCCTGGGCTTCTCTCAAGAAGGCAAACTGTACCGATCGGGACGGGACAGAGTGGCTATCGACAGGGCGTTTACAGACGAGACAGGACATGATCCTCAATGGCTCCCTGATGATCACCCAGCCTACCAAGAGTACACCGAAGCTACGCACTCGATGGGCGGCGCAATAGGGTATCGTTTCAAGAAGTGGATCCAAAGAGAGAACATCAGGCCAACGCCTCTTAAATACAGGGACGTCTGGCAAGCGGCACAGTTTGAGTCCAAAGTGTGGAACAGCAAGGAAAACTTAGTAGCGCAGCCTCATGCGCACATCGACATGCGTGCGGCGTACCTAGGATGCGCGGACAGTGTCTTCGGCGGCGCCTCGGACGCCATTGATCCGGTACGGAAATACGGCTTCCCTACGAACGTGTATCGTATCGCGGATGTTGTGGGACGGCCACTGAGCGAGGTTCTTCAACTAACAGGGGTCATTAAGCTGACCGAGTGGGAGTTCTCTGAGGCCTGCCACCCCTACACTTCCGGGAGGGTAGGGCATCACTTGGAACAAAACGAGGGCTGGATCACCACGCCAGAGCTCAAGGACCTGTTAGACTCGGGTGACCTCGTCATGGCCACGGCGAGGGAGGTGTTGTATAGCGTCGTAAAAAAGGATCAGGTTCCCCCACTCCATCGCGAGTAGCGAAGACTCGCAGTATCCTGAGGGTCGAGATCTCGCTTTCCGTTTCGTAGGCAAGTGCGCTCGCCATGGCAACGAGTCCTCCATCGTAGTTTGCGACCGTAAAGAAGCCGCGAATCTGACAAACCTCCTTGCGGGTACCGACCACTTACTTAACTTCGACCATGCCGACGGGGCTCATCTGATCCAATACAAAGACGGTGTCCGACGCTCACAATGGTACCATATAAGGGCCTTCGTCTTGGCGTTCACAAACATAGCGTTGCGACGCATGTTGAGGCGGATCCCTCGCGAAGACGTCCTCCGAGTGTGCACAGATGCCATATACACAAAGGCGGTGCCCAGTGGTGTAAAGCTTGTGGAGCGAAATCCGAGGTATGGAGAGTGGCGCCACAAGAAGCCTGGGTACGAGTGGCGACCCGAAGCGGCTTGGGATCCGAAGAAGTTGGGGAGCTTGGCCAAAGAGCCAAGCACTGCGCCGAGTCTGCCGTGCGATCTAGTGGCCGCAACCTCTGCAAAGTTGTATCTAGCCGGCCAAGGAGGATCGGGGAAGACCGAGTGGGCGGTGAGCATGTTCCGCGGCCTCAACGTTGTGGTGCTCACTCCCGAGAACGACCTCGCCCACGACCATCGCAATAACCCGCGCCTCGCGGTGAAGGCTCAAACCTAGCACCACTACCTCTGCATACCAGCGGAGAAGCCGATAGAGGAGTGGAGACCTTCCGAGCTGGGGCACAAACTCGACCGTCTCGCAGAAGTAATCATCATTGACGAGTGCTGTAAGGTACAGACTAAAGTGCTACGCGCCACCCTAGAGTATCTCGCCACGCGGCCGTGTCAGGTAGTGTGTTGTGGCGACTATGGGCAGGTCCCGCCCTGGGGAGATAAAGAGGGGCCTCACGATATGCTCGAGGAGTGGGCACAAGGGAACATCCGCTGGTTCGAGTCCGACTACCGCTGCCTGTGTGAAGACTGTGGAAAGCCGTACAGTACATGCGACTGCGGCTCTGCCGCGCCCTCCTCCAGGCTCCACGACATAAATGACCGGATTTGGTGTCGGTCAGATTTCCAACAGCTTGAGGTGTTTCGAGAGGAGTGGGATGGGGTAGCGTTCGACGCGGCGATCGAGCAGGCCCACTCAAGCTATATGTGGGTGTGCTCGACCAACAAGATTGGGGCTCTTGTTCAGCAGCGATTGATAGAGCACCACAGAAAAAACTACCCCCGATTGCCAGCAACCATCCGCTTTGACCCCGACCCTAGCGTCGCGCATTGTTATCGCAAGCAAGGGCGGCCAGTGCCCGTGCCGGGCAAAAGGGGTGAGAAGGTCGTCGCATACAAAGGCACGGTAGTCGAGGTTCCTCTCGACGCGGTACTTAACGGGCTTCCCCTCGAGTGGAAATACGCGGGCTGGGGAACCGTCCACCGGGTGCAGGGCAAGACTATCCAGAACCCAAGACGTCTGTTTATCATAGACCACAGCTTAGAGGGCTGGATCACGAATGCTGTATACACCGGCATCTCCCGCGTGCGGCACTCCGACCAGATAGTCCGCGTGATTCCCCCCGATAACGCCCCCGGTGCCTTGGTTCCCACAGGACTGCAGGCTACGCCCAGTGAAGAGCTCATTATAGCGCGAATCAAGCGATACGCTATAGACGACAGGCAAAAGGGTCGCACAAAGTAAACGGGATCGCACCACGTTCTGACTGTAGAACACGTACTCGGCATGATTGCTGACGCGGAAAAGAAGTGCACGGTCTGTGGCACTCAGCTTCTGCTTCAGGGGTACACCAAGAGCCATCCCCAATGCTTCAGTATCGACCGGCTAGACGACAGTCATGGTCACTACAAGTGGAATGTTAGACTCACGTGCCTTAACGGCAATAGAAGGCAAAAGCGCTGATCATGCAACTGCGAACGCGTGAAGCCGTGCTTAGAGTACGCCGTGTAATACAACACTGGCTGTCCGGGCTCCATAACCCTCTTTAGTATTGGGTATGCCTTGCTCGTCCACCACGGGTCCGTCGCTCGCCGTTGGCCTTTATCCTTGAGGTCTTCCTCGTTTACGGCGATGCACACCTCCGTTCCGACCTCTAGGGGGGGGGGGGGGGCTTTTCGGCTTTGAGAGGCGCCTCAGCTTTATGGCGTCTTTAGGCGCAAAGCCAGTCATGCGAGTCTTCGTTTCGTTTATGTCCGAGATGACGATTGGCAAAGCGGTAACCCACTCGCGGTTTGTTTCGCCGGATGCAAGCTCCTTCGAGTACTGCGCACGAAATAGGCGCTGTGCCAGCCAGCGTTGGAAAGACTCGGCGAAAGCTTGGCTCTATGCAGGCTGAGCCCTTGGGAAGTTTGGCATGCAGAGCGGTTACTCACTGGAAGCCACCTCTGGTGTAGTATATAGGACGAAGGAACGCACCGAGTTCTTCGTCGGGCATGCGCTTCGCCGCCATTACGTGTCGGCAAACCGAACTCTATACATAGACGCTCGAAAGCGGCTTTCTTGTAGGGGTTACCTTTTTGCGTGTCTGTGTTTGCTGTCGCCAGGCAGGGGGACGCCGAGCTCGTAGAGCATCCTCCGCGTGGTAAAGTAGACGTGAAACCTTAGAAATCCCCTGATGACAGAGGGGAGCGTGGCGAAAGCGGGATCGGTTAGGGACACCCCGCATCCGGCGGTTGTGCACCAGACCGCAAAGTTGAGTTGCTGTGGCCAGAACTATTAGGAAGGCTCCGATAGCCACCGGCGAGACTCCTTGGCGGACTTGTGCGTGACTACTGTCTCTTCGAATATGTCTCGGACCCTAGTCGTAAATGATTTGTCCTCAGCCACGTGTATCTCTAGCTGCGTGAGTAGTGGGGTAATGTCTGAGGCCGTGCTCTCCACGGGGGTCGCGGGCACGGCGTAGAGCAGCTTTTGCCCGAGGGTCAGAGACCTAGGGAAACCGGATTTTGCGTGTTTGAATTGTTCGGCTACAGCGTGTTTGATATGTTCGGCTATAAAGGCTCCCGCCGCAGTTGCCGCCTTTTTCGTCTCTTCCGCCCCTTTCGCCTCCTCGTTCAGCATCCGCCAGCCTTCCCAATCCATGCTCAGTCCTATTAAACGCGAAGGCGGGCTGTGTTCAACACAATGGTGGTCCTACATACTGTGCTCACCAAAGGCGAACAGACGCTCTACTTCGAGCGGCCGATAAGGCGCCCACGCTTCGTGGCGCTCCGGCAGTGCTCGCTGTTTAACAGACTACAATCTCGAGCGGGAGCATCAGATAACGACTATATCCGCCCTCCCGCCCATCGCTACTCTGCCAGCCGGGCACCACATGGCCGAGTCCATCGTGGAAACGATCAACCGTGCTGAAAGCAAGATTCTGACCGCGAAGCTGGATCCCCTCACCGGGAAGATCGCGCTTATGCGTTGCGTTGCGTTCCTGAATGCCGAGCTTTGCGCACTGTTTGGCCTAGAGGCTAAAGACAATCAGTTAGTGGAGCGTGTCCTCGCACTTCTCTGGAGGGGCCCCCACGCAGAAAAAGTAGACAAGAGATTCAAACGCACCATGCACTAAAATAATCAACAACGCAAAGCTAAAAAACAACTCTAACTTTATTCAAACCGTAGAGGTGAGCTCCCTGTGCACACATCAATAATTCGAGGCCTGTTATGGTTATGCATGGAGCGAAAAAAGAGCATGATCAAAATTTAGGCCAGAGGTTCAATAAAATCTCAAATCTGAGGGACGTCATTTATTTAATTGAAGGGGGTGCCCCCCTGCCCCTATAGCCGTTACCGCCCTTCTCTGCCAACATCTCAAGTACCTAAGGGGTATCCAGGACTTCTTTCAGGTAGAAAGGAGGAAGATAATAAGGTACAGCGCGGCCCACCAATTACACACTTTTTTATATATATTTATATAAGAACCTTTTTAAAAAAAACGTCCAGCCTGAGATTTCGCCAACAAGCTAAAAAGGACGAGGCTCAAATAGCAGCAAAATATTTTTTTCATTATAGTGATCGTTCTAAAACTGAAGAATCAAATTGTACTCATACTAGCGACTCATTTGTGTAGTTCTGTTTTTACAGAGCTGGAGTGTATGATTTAAGGTCACTGAAATTTAAGAACATCGATAAGAACGTTTCAGCTAAAAAAATGCTCCAAAAATAAGAACGGCTCAGCCTCAACTATTAATAATTAGACATTCTTATAAAAAAGAGTGTATTACTCTGGCCTAGCTTTTAGACTGACTCCCATACACGGAGAAATAAGTACACGGTGAAGATTGTCTCTCCCCTAAGAATGACATAAATGACATGAATCTCCTCAGAAATGACATATATGCAGCCTATCATGAACAGGCGTAGTTTATTTAGCATTTAGTATTTACTTTTTCGCTTGGTTTTGATTCTCTTCGTGACACGGGCGAGGCCAACTGACTATAGCGCTGTCTAAGTTCTGACTTGACCTATAGAACAACACAGACACAGAACAAAGCTGATATTACTTAATCGAATCAAGCAAAGGTTCATAAGTCTTTTCAAGTACTTAAAAAATTATTGATTAATTTCCGCTTCGCGTCATCTTGCTCGGCACGAAATAATAGAAAGGTCTCGTTGCTTTCATTTATTCCTCTAAAGGGTGATGAGGCACAGAACGCGATGTATACGTAGGCGAGATTTATTTGAAGGGCATGGAATTATTTTTTTTAAAGCTGTTATTTGTCGTTCGTTTAGTAAATTGCAATTTCTTTGTGTTATTCGATGTTTCTGCATAACAACCATTTGTTTATAACCAGCCTCTGGCTTATAGCTACACTGCTAAAACCCATCGCAACAATGCAAGTTTGTATTATTAACCATGAGAAGTATACTCAAACATGACAGGTCCGTGCCTTGTTGAGTTCGGTAAATCTGGCATTATTGTTCAGCTTATCCCCTTGGTAACCGGCACAAAACATCTCTGACCGCTGATGCACGGCCTAATGGATATTTACATTATTGTAAACGGCACGGCACATGAATTCATGACCTAATCGGTCGATTTCTTTTGCTCTACCAAAATTGCGATCTGTTATTTCCGGCTGCGATTCCTTGCTTAAACATGGAGCTTTCTTCACATAACAAGACTGCTTAGAGGATACGGATCTACGACTGGAGTATCATTTGTAAGACAAGACGGGAAACGTGGTCATAGCAATTAGATCTAAATAGAGGTCCCAACGAATACACAATTGATGCTGATTCGCAAAGGTGATATAGTGAATAACTAAAGGTTTCCTAATGTAGAAGATGCTACAGTAGGAGTGGACTATATGATTTATTGGACTTTATCCATGAAATTTCGAGGAACTGATAAATATGGCGGTAGCCAGACTCTATAGAAAACCCGTAGGATTACCAGCGATGAAAACTACTTCAAAGACCGTAATATTCTACAAGAATGGCGACGTATTCTCCAAATATCCTGTAACAATCACACCACGGAAATACCGAAGCTTTGACATACTACTGGCGGAGTTATCAATGAAAACGGAATTACCCCAGGGTGTTCGATATCTTCTCGACAAAGAAAATGGCGCCCAAGTTAAAAATATCGAAGATTTGCAGGATGGCAAAGAGTATGTTTGCGCTTCTAACGCTAGATTAAAAAGACTTGCTTATGGCAAGAAGGGCCTGCCTGGCTGGAGATCAAAACAGCACATTGATCTACCTCCGATAACCAACCCACCGCCTACAAGAAATTTAGGATCAACGGGTAGCAGTGATAACCGGACACACTATCGTCGCATAGAAACTAAAGCGCCTAGACGATTAGAACCACTTAAACCGAATACCGCCTCGCGGACTAGTGTCAAACCTAGAATTGTTAGTGTTTATAGGAATGGCAAACCCAAGGAATCCGCTAAAAAGGTATTATTAAACAAACGGACAGCGCAAACACTCGATCAAGTCTTAGATGAGGTAAATCATGTGTTTGGTCCTTCAAGCGGATCTAATGTACAAAAGTTGTATACCACGAGCGGCAAGCTGATCACAACTGTTGCGGAGTTATTCCGCGAAAATAATGGGATTTTTATTGCTGTCGGAAGTGAAAGGTTTAAAGCGGATGATTTAGAGAGTATAAATGCGGAGGACGCTAAACAGGTTACTAGTCATCAGCGAGTACTCAAACTACATCACGGCAACGAAGGAATTCGTCATAACAGAGACATCAAACACCATCCCAAACACCAAGATGTATCGCCCAAGGCGAGTACGGATAACGCACTGCCCAAAATTACCGATTCTAATAATAACAGGGATTATAGCCATACAAAAGCCGATAATAATAATAAAGATTTGAAGTCGCCAAATGAACGTAAACCACAAAGCCCCAAATACAAGCGACCACTAGGTAAACAAACTGATAGCACAGGAAATGCTAGCAAGCAAACCAATGCTGTTGAAAACAATGTGGACTCAGTAAAGCTACCTAAGATCGGAGACGGCCATTTAGTAACAAAACAGCAAGAGACAATAGGCCAAGAAAATGAAGGTCAAATCACAAGCCCCCGCGACCCGCCGTCCGAACCTGTCCGAGAAACCGGACGGAAGCACAGCAAAGAGGAAAAACCGATTGTCAAGAAGAAACGATCATCAAAAGAGTCTTCTTCTGGGCTCGAAGAGGAGCAGTATTCCAGAGTTACTGATAAAGAGGTCACGGACGTGTATAACTTTGGACAAAAACTCGGAGATGGAAACTTCGCGATCGTCCGACAGTGCAAGGATAAGATCACCCAAAAGGAATTTGCTATAAAGATTATAGACAAGAGAAAAATTAGAGGAAAGGAGAAAATGATCGATGACGAGATAGCGATCATGCGACGATGCCGACATCCGAACATCGTCCGACTTTTCGAAGATTACGACTCGGCTACGGAGATATACTTGGT
The DNA here is from genome assembly GCF_932526225.1 of Nematostella vectensis. Classification (NCBI taxonomy): domain Eukaryota; kingdom Metazoa; phylum Cnidaria; class Anthozoa; order Actiniaria; family Edwardsiidae; genus Nematostella; species Nematostella vectensis. The sequence continues at coordinate 8,111,250 of NC_064035.1, read as the reverse complement.
AATGGAGCTAATCAAAGGAGGGGACTTATTCGATGCCATCTCTTCCTCTGTCAAGTTCACAGAACATGTGGCGAAGTCGTATTTTCGGGACATGTGCAAAGCGCTGGCGTATTTGCATAAGAGGAAAATTGTACACCGAGATTTGAAACCCGAAAACCTATTGGTAAGGAATATTAGAAAATCCTTTGAGAAAATTTTATAAAGATCACTATGGAAACGAATGTTTGCTGAGGCAAACTATCGTTGCTATATGTTTGTTGATTGGTTTGTTGTTGTTTCTTTTGTTATCCACTGACTTGAATACTACATATTTTTATACAGCACCAGCAGTTTATCTTTGGAGATATGTTTGCGAGATTCGTTGAGACCTTCGTTAGCTAAAGAAACACGCAACAGTATAGCACCAAGAGCCATAATTTCTATAAAATCTAGGGCAAAAAGACGAATGAGAAATAATATTTAAGGTGTTTTCCGCGCGCTCCTCTCCTTTTGCATCTAACGGTATTCTACAATTTAGTTACTAATTTTATAATTTTACTGTCGAATCGCGTCGCCGCATTTTCAAAACATCGATCTGTTTTTGTCTTTTGGGATTTTGTGTTCCGCCGGTCGTATTATTCTGAGCCAATCAGATTCTTGCCATCTCTCGCCTAGTGCAGTTGCCTGACTTTCTGTCGCGACACTGTCTGGTTTTCGTCCAGAGGATAGCCAGGGAAGTGCACAAAGCGAGACTCTGATTGGCTTAGAATGGTTTTACTGACGGAACAGAAAACCAAAGCAAGTCGTGTTTTGAAAACGCGGGTCACGATACAACGGATTCGACAGTAATCGTTATCGGGAGCTCTACTAGTCTTCCGCGCAGCCCTTCTTTGTGTCGGAGCGTTGCGTGACCGACCCAAGAGCTCCACTTAAGCATATGGGACATATGGTTGCCCAATACGTTTTAATTGACTTCATGTGATATGCTTTCTGTTCGTATTTTAGAGTAGAAATTTATAAAGGAGACAAATGGCTGCGTAATACGTCTTGGTTGCGACTTCACGATTTTTGCGTTTCTGTTTCAGGTGCACAAACGCTCTGATGGACAGACCCACCTCAAACTCGCTGACTTCGGGCTCGCCATGGAAGTCACTGCGCCTATATTTACCGTGTGTGGTACCCCTACATACGTCGCTCCCGAGATCCTAGAGGAGAATGGGTACGGGCTCAAGGTGGACATGTGGGCAGCGGGTGTCATCACTTATATCATGCTCTGTGGATTCCCGCCCTTCCGGAGTCCCAATCGCGACCAGGATGAATTGTTCGACCTGATCCAGTCTGGTGAGTTCGAGTTCCTGTCGCCTTACTGGGACCCGGTGTCGGACGATGCGAAGGACCTGATTTCTACCATGCTGGTCGTGGATCCCACCAAAAGGGCCACCGCTGACCAGGTCCTACAGCACCGGTGGGCTCGTCAGAAAAGCCCTACGGTAGAAGAACTGAGCAAGAGATTGTTAGAAAATGGAGATGAGCGAAAGAAGAAGAAGTTCAAAACTGCGGCAATCGCAATAAGAGGCGCCAAACGGCTTGAGAATTTGGTGGTCGACTTTCATCGAGAAAAGTTTATAAGTACTTCTTAATATATATATAAGTACCAAAACCATCGTAACAAGAGCCTTAGAGGCGTATATATGCCATAGAGAAACACACACATTTGATTAAACAATATCTGAGAAAACAACAGAATATTATATTTACCCGACAGTTCGAGGGTCTTCAAAGAAAACCTAGATCTGTATACCCCATAAATTCTGCTTTTGTGCTTCCAAAATAACGTTCAAATTAACCGTGCAAGTATCCCGTTAGATACAATAATTTATTTCCAAGAAATGAAGATAATATAAAGAAAGGCAGCTAGACATTTTTGTATAATTTATAGCGTATAGGTTTAAGGATATTATTTCATAAAAAAATCC